>NW_027263784.1:4329-604329 GCF_044049435.1 Aspergillus pseudodeflectus | reverse complement strand
GACCGGACGTTTATCTACTCTCACATCCAGCTCGGTGTCACACAGTACAAGATGGGCTCCGTTGCTTCTGCAATGGCTACCTTTAGGAGGTCCGTAAAGAACTTTGAAGACGTGCCTGATGTCTACAACTACTACGGTGAACTTCTCTTGGACCAGCAGAACTTCTCCGAAGCCATCGAAAAGTTCGACAAGGCTGTCGAGATGGAAAAGCAGAGCAAGCCCATGGGAATCAATGTTCTCCCGCTCATCAACAAAGCCCTTGCCTTGTTCCAGTGGAAGCATGACTTCCAAGAGGCGGAGAACCTCTGCCAGAAGGCTCTGATCAGTGAGTCGCTTAGTTCTTGGGCTCTCTTACTTTGCTAACGCTATATAGTTGATCCCGAGTGTGACATTGCTGTCGGAACAATGGCACAGCTCCTCCTGCAGCAGGGCAAGGTCTCCCAGGCGCTCAAGTACTTCGAACGTGCTGCCGAGCTAGCACGCACAGAGGCGGAGATCGTCAATGCCATTTCGTACGCGGAGGCAACCCGAACCCAGCTCGAGGTGCAGGAGAAATACCCGCAGCTTGCCGCACGCCTGCAGAGCATGGGTGCTGGCTTTGGTGGTCCTCCCGCTCTGTAAATTGACTTTATGTCTTGGGAATTTCGCGCTCAAGAAAGCCGCAAGGCCCGTTGATCTGACCTCTGGCGATATCGATATAAACTTCTCCCCGGATATTGGTGTCGTATCTTCATTTGTGAGTGTACTTACTATTTTTATTACTCCTATGTGGTTTCCTTTTCTGTGATTTTTCTATTCTTTTTTTGGACATTGATACGCGGCTTGACATGTGTCTTCTCCCCACTTTGATGATTGTGCTACATTTTCGAAAACGGGCTGTTCTGCGAGCTCGGGGGCTTGACGACGAAGTCATGTATGTACTATAGTGGGAAGGATGCTTGGTGGAAGAGGAGGAAGCTGGAATAGCACAAGACCTAGGTAATAATGGATAGAGTTGGAATTTATGATTGCAGTGGTTGTTGTGAAGCTCGACGGTTCCTTGGGTAGTAGGCTGGATTCTGGATCGGCGGGCGGAGTGCCGGAGTCCACCTGATAGGAACTCCCCACTTAGTGCTCCGTAGTCTGCCTACTTATCGCTCAGCGTCATCCACTGGCGCCTTATCCCCCTCATTCCACCCATACTTATCTACTTACCAAGGTGTCTTCCATCCTGTGATCCATCAGCTTGGGAGACTTCTGCAAACTGCAACTCTCTTGTCTTCATGTTTCGCGTCCAGCCTCGTTTCTTCGGCGTTCTCGGTGTTACCTAAGCTGAGCCTCCTTCTGCGACTTGTTCCGGCGCGCACGCCAGTCTTCTGATCACCGGGCGCCCGTTCCGTTGCTCTTCCATTCACGACACACCCTTGATAGTCACCCTCGAATCTTCGAATCCTCGAGCTTCACACTGACAAACATTCTGTGAGTATCACTCGTGCTGCTCAACCAGCAGGCTTCTGCGCTGGATATCTGCCTGTGTGCCTGCTCTCTCTGCCTAACGGCGACCCGTTTATCCTCAGGCTGACTCTTCCCTAGTCCGATAACTCTCTACCCCTCCTCACCTTCCGACCTCGTGTTCTCCATTACCTACCCACAAGCTTGCGCCATCAGCTTCGTTCTATCGCCCTCTTGATATCAAGTCTCTTCTGTGAGGTATCCCACCCGGGATTTCCAGATTTCGATCTGGGCTTCTTCCATACCTTTCTCACCCACCAGTGTCATCATCACATCCGAAGTCATGCCTGAGTTACGAGGTACGCATCACCTATACTGGAAAAGGTTGCTTGGCTAACACGTTTCTATCTTACAGCTACCGTGGTCCTCGTCAGTCTGGGCCTTGACGACGCATTCCCTCATCGTGTCCTTACCTTCGAATCCGAGTCAGACCGCATCGAGATTGGCAGAGCTTCAAAGCGAGAAAACAAGAACTTGTTACCTTCCCACCAGAATGCCCTGTTTGACTCCCGTGTCATGTCACGCACCCACGCTATCCTCCATGCGTCCTTTGAAAAGAAGGTAAGACGAAGACGCAGTATTTCTGTCTTCTTGTTGCTAACACAGGACTTGCAGCTCCTGTATATCCGTGACCCTGGCTCGATGCATGGGACTTGGTTGAACCGAGAAAAGCTACCCGTTGACAAGGATATCACGGTGAACAATGGCGATGTGCTGACGTTCGGCGTGGAGGTCGTCCGTGGCGTTGGTAAGTTGCCTTACAATCCATAATGACCCTGACTAATAGCCTGCAAGATACTTTTCCTCCTTTAGCAGTCCGTTGTGAATGCCAGTGGCTTGAAACCAAGTACGTCTCTCATTGTCGGGTTTACAGAAAATGTACTAATCTGGATAGGAATGAGACTGTTGTTCAGAAGCAGCAGACTTCCAATACTTTCTGTGTCCCCGAAGATGATGATGACGATGACGATAATGAATATGATGATGATGATGATGACAATGACGAGAATGACTGTGAAATCACCTCTCATAACCCAGTTGCACTTGATCTTACTGGTGATCAGAGTTCCGAGTCGGATGCCTCCAGTGTTGACTCTGACTCAGAAGAAGACAGCCATTCTGTGATTGAGATTCAATCTCCTACATCGTCCCCGCCAAAGAATGACGAAACAAAGGACAGTCATGCAATCGAGCCACCAATGATGGCTACCGGACCTATCAGTAAGAGCCTCATTGAGCAGAACAATGAACGCTCTGAGGACCCTGAGCAGCCCTTGGCGACTCCAAGGATGACCCCACCTTCAGTAGACTACGAGTCAGAAGATCCTAACGGAGAAAACCAATACTATGACGAATGTTTTGCGCATAGCTCAGATGATGAGGGCTCCGATGTTGACTCCGAGGGCTGGGCGCTGAACGCCGAAGTGGACGACGCTGCAGATGACACAATCCTCGAACCATGCGATAATACCCACTTTCCAACAGAGACGTTGGAAGGCGTCTCAAATGCGACCCCAGTAGCGCAGACTTCTTCCCTTGACTCCTTGAAGAAAGCTGCTGTGGCCGAACATCTTCCCAACGACATACTAGGCAGCTGGAACGTCCCTCCCTTCTATGGTATGAATCGCCTCCCAGAGATCAAGTTCAACACACCTTTTCAGCAAGCAGAGCAATCAGTCGCTAGCATGTCTCACCCCTCACCGCAGAGGCTACCCTCCCTGTGTCAGACTTTTGAGAGAGTGGGATCAAATATGGAGCCTTCTTTCCAGTACGGGCACTCAGCCGAGCACCTCTCGGCCGCTGTCCCTAGCCACGGCTATACTCCAATGCCAGCTGAGACAACTAAAGCTTCCTTTAGCCCCCAGGTCGACTCGTCGTCAGGTCAAAGCTCCCAACTGTCATCTACCCACTATAAGGACGGGCCATTTGCCAGTACGAATCCAATAGTAAGCACCAAATCAACCGGCGTTACCTCGGTCAGCTGCTGCTCCAAGCCCGAGATTTTACCCTTCATGGATCCGCTGGCACCGATGATTCCCAGGCTGTCTTGTGATGTATTCCCTGAACCAGAGCCTGAAAAACCGCTAGCATCCGAGGAATGGAAAACCTTCAACACTGGTTCGGAAAAGACAACCGCAAAGAAGCGCAAGGCTCCAGAAATGGAATCAGAACCCGTCGAGGTGGTCAAAACTGTGGATTCGGCCAACGGAAAAGCCGACCTCTCTGATATTGAGAAGCAAGATGTCACCGCTATTAATCAACAAGGTACACAGATAACTGCCGTGGGCGTTGTAAAAGCTCCTGAGGACGTGGAGCGTCCGACAAAGCGAGCAAAGGCCTCACGGACGACGAGCCTTCGTAGCCATGCCACGACGGCTATCATTGGAGCTGTGGTTGGTGCAGTGGGTACTATTGCGGCCCTGGCATCGCTTCCTCCAGACTACTTTGCCTAGGACCCCCGAAGCAGCTGTTGGAAATGACTGTGGCGTTATCATGGTGAATCAAGGATTGGGATTGCGGGGTGGGATTCGCTTACTTTTCGATATTGACTCTCCCTGCCAATTTATCTCTTCTTCTCTTTTATGCTACTCTGCTCGATTCCACGCGATTCTATGAGGCGTCTTTGCTTTGTCCTTGTTCTCCTGTTCAAGTCACTGGTGTATTTGCGCGGTGCAAACTAGTTAGAAATTGGCCACAGTTGGAGCTGCATTTTCCCTATTTAGCAGAACAAACGCCGCTACTCAGAAGAAACTGCCCAGCTCTACCGTGCCGGGTAGGCGTAGTTGGTGCCTGATTACCTCGTAGAGTCAGGCTGTATCCTGTATTCCGAGTCCCTCGCTCCGGGGGGGCCCCTTCACTCCTCCCATTTTCCACACTCGCCTTTTTTTTCTTTTTTTTCCAACTCGGTGCAATGGCCTCCGCGACTGCGAACTTGGAACTTGGAGTGCATGCATGAGGACCTCGCCGTCGCTTTGCTGGTAGTCCTCTTTCCTGCGCAACCTACCACTGCCCTGGGACCGGCCTTGGTGATGAGTCGCAAGGCAGCAAAAGGAGATGCGCCGAGTGAAGGACTGAGCACCATGGTGTCAAGGACTGAGCGAGAGCGCCGAGGAAAACCCCATCAGCTGACTGGACATTCGTTCTCCATCTTCCTTTCCGTGCCGTGTCGTGTTGCTGGATTCTTGTGCAACCTTCCTGTGCTCCCAACGCGTTAGGGGGAAGTTGGAACGCCCTGGTCAAGTATTTTTCTGCTGATCGAGCCCCATCGCTGTGCAGCCATTGATTCGGTTATCTAACCAGAAGTCAAAGCAAACGGCTCTTCTGGAGAAGTCGTCTTCAGCGCTCAGGACTGATGTTTCCTCCCTTGGCTTGCGAGCCGTGACATGGCACATCGTCAACCCGCCCTGAATCCAGCAAGTGCGTGAATTTCAACGGATACCTGCGGATCGCTTGTCTCTACTCCGTAGCGTTCAAGTTTAGGCAGGAGGAATAATCAAGTCACATACGTTACACCTCTTTCCTTCTGAGCCGGCCGAGCGGGATTGAATTCTGCGATCATTGTTGCCAGGCTTATACTATCCGCTCGAATCGGCCTCGGTTCAAGAATGCGACTAAACACCAGCTTGACCGCTCTATACTCTGCCCTCCTACAGCGCTATGACTATCTTCACTGTCGGGGCATTTCAAGTCCGTCTTTTCTTTTTTCTTTTTGTTTGCCCCTTTCTCGCTGATGCTCAGTCTTCACGGCGGCATTGCTCTGGGGAGCCCTTCCCAGAAACCCCAGCCTCCAGCTCATACTCGCCCCGAAACTTCTTTTATGCATTGAACACACAACCTCGAGTTGTGGCTACATTGGTCCTGTTTCATATAACGTCAAGGGTTGGGGGTTGCAGCTAACCAATATCTCGACTCATCTTGCATCGAATCCAGGATTGATTATGGTGATTCGCCCCTTTACAACATTTTTGTTTCTACCTGCGAATAACGGCGTGAGCTGCTAATTCCTCCGGGCTCACGTGAAGCAATCACGGCGCGATGCTTTGTGTTGGGTCTCATCGATTTCCTGCTGGACGGATATTCGCATAATGCCTCATCCTGACAGTGAGGCGTTGCGGAAACTTCACCTTGAAGCACCACGAGACCAATTTGTGTCTGCATCGCGTCTTGTCCCGAGTATTGTTCAACCATTCAAATTCTTTTCCGGCTCTTTGGTATTCTCAATCGAACAATACTCGTTATTGTGATATAGTTCAGTTGTGCGGGTGCCTTATTTTATGCTTGCTTTTTCTGGTCTCCATAAGTGCTCTCCACTCAGCCCGTCGGTTCTCTCATCGAGATGATGTACTGACACTGCGATTTGCAGTAGCCTTGATCCTTCTGCTTAGCTATCATAGCGGGGAGGCATGCCTTCGCTCAGAGACTTGCGCAATTATGCATGAGGCTGGTAGGCATGAAGATCCTGCCTTAGCCATATTGGATGGAGGACAAGACCTCGGCGTTGCCTCCAAGAGGTCTCCAAACTCAATCGGATTCGAAGGTGTCACTGCGCTCTGATCCATCACGGCGAGAACAACAGTAACGGTAAGCACACCGGCAAAGTCACATCTCACGCCTGATAAAATTCCTCTCATTACTCATTTGAAATGAGGCACCTGATCACAGGCGACTCGGGGCTGTTAGTGGATAGCGATATCCGAGCATGCTTTCTTATTCGGTGTTACCGGATTGTCTCGAAAAGTTTTCTCTCCATCGGCGACAACGGCTCTTGCCGCCATGCGGATGTTCGTATCCTGAGGCTAGAGCTTCGAGATCTCGCTCGTATTTCCTGCTGCAGTTATCCGTCAATGGCTTGATGATGGATGGCTTAAACGGGGACGTCCTGCTCTCATTGGAGACTATTAGCAATTTGACATGCTTGCCAGAGTCGTCGATTGTTCGCGGTTCGAGTGACACAACTCTCCGTGGCTGCCATGCTTCGGCCTTATCTTCCGTGATTTACATTGTGCTCTTTTTTTTCTTTTCCCATTCTCTTTCAATGATGGGACCCCAGCATGGTCTCCACTTTCACATCTTCCTCATCGTCTATTCTTAAGATTCGCATTCTATTTGCTGGATCATGGGCCTGTGACTGATGGTGTTGAGGAGTCTCGCTGTGCTCAACGTGCAGTGTGATGTACCTAGTCCGGTTGGCAACACCGGGCCAGGGAAAATCAACCAGTCTCCGTCCTAGATATACGGACCATCGATGACCCAAGGCTCTCATTCCCAGCGTAGCATGATAGGCTCCAATGCCGCTAGCTCACCTGGCATTGACGACTCGGTGGTACCTAGACACATCTGGGGCTGATTATGCGGTCATGCGTTGAATTCTTGGTACATGCCGTGCCGTCCGACGCTGTGCTATTGGTGCGGCTTACTCGAAATGATTCTCGATTCGACCGAATCTCATCGTCGTGGACTCGCTATGGCCTGGATGCCGACCCGTCATTCGGCGCTCCCGAGGCGGCATTGGGCGGGCAAGTCTTGACTCGAACCCACCAGGAGCAGGAACCCTGTGAATGCACGTCTCACGGTTCAACTCCATCGGCAACTACATTCGAGCTGAACAAGGGGCAGCCTGGTCGACCTGCAGATAGATCTGACCTTCTCCGACTTTCTTGTCCTAGATGGCCGGCTATTGTTTCCTCTTGTACTCTGCTGAGAGGTTATTAATAATTGATTCAGCCGTCACCCAGGCTTGGAGCGATTGATAAATCTTAAATGAAACCCCGGGGTATATAATTCGCAACTCGCAGGTTTCTCTTCCCACAACATTCCCATCGTTCATCCCGACTCTACTTCTCCGATATCTATACTTCATACCGTGACTCAAGATACCTCGATACGCATCAACATGGACGACCGAGCTAGCTCCTCTTCTGACCTTGATCCCAGCCATACTTCATGTATCGGTGGAAGAATGGTCCTCACGTGCCCAAGCTGCGCCGGCAATGCCCCAAGGTGTGTACCTTCCTGACCACATATACGGTCTGATGCTGATTACCCCTTTAGAACCTCCGCATGTACCAACTGCAGTGGACGCGGCTTCAACATGTTCGTCTGCACCCATTGCAGCCCAGCCGCCGCCATGAGTTGCACCTCTGCAGCTACATCAGTTTTTACATCCAACAACCAACTAGCCCCCAATCCCGTGCAACAGTTCGGAGATCGAGATGGCGGCTCCGGTGGCGAAGGGGTGGTGACAAATTCTAGAGCACCTCGGGGTTCATGAGCGCCAGAAGGGAGTTCCGGTCTAGCTTACTTTCTTCTCTGCCTATATTACACTGCTGTTCTTTTATACGGTGCCTGGTTATGTTGTACTGGGTGTGAGATCGAGTATATATACGTATCCAGTCAGTTCACGCATATCTTTCTCGCATGAATGGCATACAGGTGTAGTCTCACGGTACCCTAGGTAGTATGTTGGACGTACAAGCGTTGTACAGCAGCGAGTCTGCAGACCGCTCTTTGCCGCAAAAGTCGAGTCCGACTGTCGCTATTCATTCATAATGCATACTCCGTAATCGAGTCAATCGCATTGTTCAATTCGCGACGTTGGGCCAGACTCGGATATCCCGAAATTTCTACACTGGTGGGTTATCCGACCTCCACCATCTCCACTCTTCCTGTTGGCCTCTCTTAAATACCTACAGTACCTTTCAATCACACTCGCCATGGCGATCAGCAGCATACCCTTCCAACCTTTGGCCCCTTGGATATACCCCTCAACACCTACACAATGTCTTCTTTCTGGACAAACACACCCCCGGACGCCCGCGTCCCCTATGCAATCCCACAACTAGAGGGCGAGCGCATCACCATCCCCGGCAGCAAGGGCGCATTCCGCATCCTCGCCTCCTCCAAACAGACGAATGGCCTCATGGCCGTCTTCCAGAGCGGCGCCGTCCTCTCCGACGCCCCGGGCTTCCACTACCACAACCACGCGCACGACGTCTTCCTCGTTACAAAGGGGTACCTGAAGCTATGGAACGGTGACAAGTGCCGCATCATGGGACCGGGGGATTTTGCCTATGTTCCTCCGGTGCGTTTCCTTTCTTCCTGCCTACTACGGGTCTACAATACTAATGGTGTATAAAGGGAATCGTCCACAACCCCGAACTCCTCGGCCCGCACACCGAAACCTACGGCCTAATCACCCCAGGGGACTGGATCGACTTCTTCCGCTACATCTCCGAGCCCTATGAGGGTATTCTCGTCCCGGAGACCGACAACCGCGATCTAAAATCCATCCTCATCCCCAAAGTCATGGCCGCAAAGGGGAAGTTCGACGTCGTCTTCCAACCAAACTATGTTCCACCCGAGCTAGGCGAGTGGGATAAGGACGATGAGCGTCTGCCAGAGGGTCAAGCGCCGTTTTATCTCCGTGCGAATACGGGGCCGCGATGGATGCTCGGTGGTGTGCTCTCGAGGCCGTTTATTACGACGGCGCAGAGTAATGGAGTTTGTGCGATTTCGAGTATCGAGTCTTCGAGTGTTTATGGAGAGGATTCGGTTTTATCGAAGGTTATGACGTTTGCAAAGGTAGACCATTGTCTCGCGGTTCAGGAGGGGACGCTTGGTGTGCGGCTGGAGGGAAAGGAGGAGGTGACGATTCGCGAGGGCGAGACGGTGGTTGTCCCTGCTGGACAAGCGTTTTCGCTGCATTTCCGCAGTCGGTTTGTGCGCGTTTGGTCGTTTACTGATGGCGATGGGATCGAGAGCCTGGTGCAGAGGGCCGGCCAGGCATTCGAGCCCGTGGTGTTGCCGGAGACTGCGGGAGGGTGGGATGCGGCAGTTGTTCGGGATGTGGCGATGGATTTGGGCCTGGAAATCGTGTTGTAATTCATCGGCTAACTCGAGAGGCCTATTCAACAGTGTACAAAGAGAATAAAACTTGCATAACGATTTATCCCTTCTCCCCACGGAGAAACACCGGCAGTTTGACTGGCAACGCGCAGTGCGGGGAAATACGACAAAATTTGTGGGGTTCGGAAAATCCGACTTCTTCGCTCCCCCAACTTTTTGGTCTCTTCTCCATATTTGCCTCATTGCTCTGTATCAGCCCATCTTTGTCGCATCGATGGATCATGCCACGCCTATCTACCGCAGCTCGTGCCGGTGAGGAGCCTCCGAGGTCGAAGCGGCCTCGTGCAGCCCAGGCCTGCGACAGGTGCAGGTCGAAGAAATACAAGTGCGACGAGCTGTATCCTTGTTCGCATTGTAAGAGTACGTCAGTCAGTTCCTCAACTGGCAGGGATGAGCTAATCCATTGAAGAAAGCCAGTTGAAATGCGTGTACCAGGGGAATTATCGTCAGTTGGAAAATAGTCGTTCGGCCAGGTGAGGATCGCACATTTGGACTTGATACATGACGTCGCTAATATTGTAGCTACGTTTTTGATTTGGAGAAAAAAGTCGAGGAACTCAACTCGAAGCTCCAAGCAGCTGAAACCAAGCTTTCTGCATCCCCGGCGCATCCGACCATCGATGCGACCCCCCGCTCCATGCCAGTCGACCGATCGACGCTGACACCGCGAACCGACCTGGGAGAACCGCTACCAAGCTACAATACCAACCCCAACGGCGGCCCCGACGCCGAAGCCGAGACCGACGCAGGCGCCGACGAAGCCAGCGATCCTGTCGAGGAAGAGATCAGCGAGCTCAACCACCACACAAATGGCATCGAGTTTCACGGGAGCACCTCATCCGTCGCCTTTCTCGGGCACCTGCAGAAAGCACGCGATCCACAGCGCACACAAGACTGGCCGGCTGCTCATACCCACGCGCATGCCCAATCTCGCGTCAGACCCCAGGAATATTCCATCGTCTCGACGCTCCACAACGCCGGGTTCTCGCCGACGAACACCGCCGCGCAGGCGCAGCAGTCCCTTACCCTTGCAGCGGTCCACGAACACAACTACTACTTTGACCACGCGCATGTGTTTATGAGCGGGTACTTTGAGAACATTCACTTTGTGCATCCGTTCATCGATAAGGAGGATTTCTACCTGCGGGCCCAGGATCTGTGGCTGCGGCGGACGCCGACACCGGACCCCAGCTTTGTGGCGCTATACCTGAGTGTTTTGTCCTTTGGAGCGCTGCTGCGGGTGTGGGATGAGGGGCAGCTAGGTGGGTTGACGCGGTTCGAATGGAGTCGGAAGCTGTTTGGCGAGGCGCAGCTTTATCTGAATCATTTGCATTTTCCGAATAATCTTGATGCGGTGCAGTGCTTATATCTTATGGTTTGTTCCCTTCCTGCATCGCGCGCTGAGTGGGCTAACAGTCGTAGGCCAAGATTTGCCAGAATGAACTCAACCCCAACTGTACGTCCGGCTTTTCTGCTTACTTGGTACTTTTCTAACAGCAATTAGTGGCATACATGTACCTCGGCCTTGCAATCCGCACCTGTCTGGCCGCTGGCTTCAATCGCAAAGTCCGCCACGCGGATCCGCGCGCAGACTGGATCTCGCGGACATGGTGGTGCGTTCACTCTTACCCAATTCGCGTTTCTATGCTGACAATTTGCATAAGGGGCATCTTCTCCCTCGAAATGTACCCGCCCCTCTACTCCCCTCTCCGCAACCAGACCTAACTATATGGCGCAGAGAAATGTCCTTCTCCCTCGGTCGCCCCGATACGCTAGGTATGGACGAATACCACAACCGCCCTCTCCCACCGCGCGACAACACCCAGTACGCCATTATCCCATGGATGGTCGACTTTGCGCAGATTATCCGCAAAGTCTCCGTGCAGATCTACCACCGCCGCATGCCGCTAGTCGAGAAACTACATGTTGCTCTAGCGATCGAGGCGGAGCTGGACGGCTGGATGGCGAGCTTGCCCGGGTGGATTCGGCCGGAGTTTGTCGACGGTGGTACGGGGGAGAGTGGTGAAGCGGGTGCGATTGACGGGGCTGGCGGACGGAATGCGCTGCGCGATCCGAAATGGGCGAGAAGGCAGAGGATTGTCCTTGGGCTACGTATGCGATGTCCCGGACTGACCTGAATACTGTATCAGTGCGATATGCTAACTGTTCAGGCTACTACAACGTCAAAATGCTCCTCTTCCGCCCGTTCCTCAACCACTATACGAGCCGCAGCCAGAGCAAAGGTCAGGCTCGGCATCAAAGCCATGGTCGGCGATCAAGCGTGCAGGACCAGGGACATGCTCACCCGGCTCTATCTTCAGCGGGTAACCACCCAGACGAATTCACTTCTACTTCTCCCTCCACGTCTACCTCCGACATTCTCATTACCCAAGTCGTCCGCAAATGCCTCGACGCCGCAGAACGGACCATCGCCGTGATGCATGATATTTATCGATTACACACATTTTTCCGGTGCTGGTATGCTCGTTATCGCTCTTTCTATTCCCTCTCTCCTTGCTAATAACCGATGACCTAGGTGGTACAATACAACATACATAACATTCGCAACATCAACCCTCCTCCTCCCGCTCTCACGACCGGGATTCAACCTCAACCTCGACCATGAGCTCGATTCAGTTCGTCCGGAAGATATGACCTACACGCAAGCCTCAGTCCACCACGACAGACTCTCCTCCATACACAATTCGGTCCGCAAAGCAATTGACATCCTCGAAGCAACAGATGAGAGCGTCGTCGCGAGGAAAAGCGCGGAGATTATTCGGTACTATTTGCGGGAGTTTGAGGAGCGGGATCGAGATCGAGATCGAGATCGAGGCTACCCGCTGGACGAGGGCCACGGTGCTGCTACCGCAGGTGGTGATGGAATGGTCCATGGTCCTACAAGCGAAGGACCAGTAATTCCGCCTGGATTTCCTAGTGCAAACGGGGATGATGCTTTAAATGCGGGTTACGGACATGCAATGGATGAGAGCGGGGATGGACTCGGGATTCCGGTAAGTCATCTCCCTGTCTTTTCTCTCCCTTCCAGTCTCCCTTTGAATTCGGACGAGGTATGATGCGGTAACTAACAAACCCAGGAATGGGCCTACGGCTTCGGCTTCCCGGACTGTTCATTCGAGGGCGTTGCGCGGTTCTTTGATGATTTGGGCGGGTTGCCGGTTCTTGATGAATGAGTTCCACTCACCCTAGATTTCCATGTTCCCTCTACCCCGGGGTGAGTATATTACGAGTTTTATGAGCGGTGTATGATGGTATAGAGTGTGTGGGTTATCAGTTCTGTTTATAGTATATGTTTTTCCTATACATATTTATCTATCTGTACATGATTCAATACAATATATATATATAAGTTCTCAGATAATCAAGCATCTCCCCACCCTCTAGACGAGATGTCTAGATCCACTGAATTGACACACAAAGATCCCATAACCCACCTCGCCCGGCCAGTCTCGTATAGTCTATAAATTCGAGGTAACGAACAACCCCGGGTTCGTCGCAACGGCCTCCTCAACCTCCTTCACGGCGTCGTACCCGTATAGCCACGGTTGGACCTCGGGACATGTCCTAGTTGATATCAGCACACGAACCGTGAGACATTCGAAACTCGCAGAGGAGCTCGAGGATGCAAAGGAGTATACGCACCACCGACTCGGAAACGCGCCTTCAATCTCCCCATTCTTATCCAGCTGCGCGCGGAAGATCTCATCGCGCTTCTCCTGCTCGGGGCCGTCGGGCATGTGGAAGTCGTGGCGCTGCACAACATGTTAGCATTCGCATTGCCCTTCATCACCTCCTCCTCTTCCCTCAATTCTCCATGGAATGAAATAGTAGGAAAACAACGCACCTGCTTAAACGTCTCCCTCACAATCGCCTCCCCGCGCTCCTTCCTCAGCGTCTCATACAGCCTCAGGATCGCGGGCAGCTGTGACTTGCTCTTCATGTGCCCAAGCAGCCCGCCGAGGACGGCGCCGTCTTCTAGCGAGGAGTTTGCCCCCTGCGCTAGGTAGGGGAGCATCGGGTGGCAGGCGTCGCCGCTGGGATATTTTGTTAGATTGAGTGGGAATTCCTGGGTGGGTGACATACACGAAGACGAGGGTTGAGGAGGGGTTTATCCAGGTTGTCATCTCGGCGTCTGTAGTCATGGTTAGTTTCATATTGCTGGTAGGTGGTAGATAAGTAGGTGAAAGGTCGTACGGTGCATGAGCTTCCACTTGTCGACTTTGTCGACGTAGGAGAGGAACTGGGTTAGGCTGTCAAACATTAGCATCCCATATAACCCTCCTTCTACTCCAAATCGTCGGAAAAGCTTACACAGGATCCCACCCCTGAAACAAAGCCCTCATCTCCTCTACAGACCCCTCCTGCTTCGACACCCCAGGCGGCAGCGTATCCGGCACAAGAAGCACAATATTAATCATCTCGCCTCCCCGCACCGAATACGCAACTACGTGCGCGCCCGGCCCAATCCAGAAATGCACCTGCGGGTTACGCACCCACTCGCGGAGTTTTGGGTCCGCAATTTGCTCGACGTTCAGCACGATTCTATACGCGAGATCGCCTGTTGGTAGAGGATCGTCCTTGCGGCCGAGCAGGCACTCGCGGCAGCGCGACCACAGCCCGTCGGCGGCGACGACGAGGTCGCCTGTGTAGCTTTTGCCGGATTCGGTGTGGACGGTTGCTGTTGCTGTTGCGCTTCCATCCGAGGAATCTTCCTGTACGCTCTTCACCCTCTCCGCGAGATGAACGCGCACACCCAACTCCTTGGCCCGGTTAAAAAGCGCCTGCTGCAGATCGACCCGATGAACATCGACAAACGGCGAGCCATACCGCTTTCGAATCCGCGCGTCAAAGGTTCCGTCGTGCGCGAGGACGTCGCCCGTGTACCGATGCACGGTGAGCGTCTTGGGCTCGACGGCGGAAGTCCATATGCTCTCGGGTAGATTCCAGTGTTTGAAGAGCCGCGAGGCGTTTGGGGTGACTTGCAGTCCCGCGCCAACCTCTGCGAGTTCCTGCGCTTGTTCGAGGACTGTGACTGTGTGGCCGGACTGGGCGAGGGAGATGGCTGTTGCGAGGCCGGAGAGGCCTGCGCCGGTTACTATTACATGTAAAGGCGACTGCATTGCTTCTCGCAAAGGGGGTTTGGCTAGCGTGGCGTGTAGGTAGGAAAGAGACGATGATCTGGTCTTATACCGGGTGGTCGGTAGTGAGGCGCGGGGAGGAAGCTGGGGTGCTCGGAATTGCCGAGTCGGATCGGGTTGTCCAGCTCAGGGGATCCGGGCTGTGGATCTGGGGTCGGATCCTCCTGCAAGTCTCATTATCGATAGACGCTGCAGGCCGGATTTCGGCCGGGCATTTGAAAGAAAAGGACGTTTTAAGAAGCAAGTATGGCAGGGAACTAATGCCAGGGGTACTTGCGTCTTGACCGGCAAGAGATCACCCGATATTGTCTTAAGCAATGACCATTATTATTACGAAGCATGGATAGTTGGAAACTTTCTTCTAGATTGTATGTACGTGTCTCGTGTCATAAACTACTTGGATAGTGCTTGGTGGATGGTTGATGCTCGTACTGACCGTCGTGCTTTAGCCCTAATCCTACTGCGAGGTTGGCATCTTTCTGATAAGATATATATGTTATAGTAGATTCATAAGCCGAGTAAACACTATATTCCAGCTACATATCCGAGCTATATTCAATACCATATCGAACATACTGCAAATAATCAATCAAATTCAGTCCAACGCCAATATCAGGCCCAGCCCGGCTCATGGCCTTCTCCCTCTCCATCCAAATGACGTCCAGCCCACCAAAAATATCATACATCCGCCCTCTCTGAGAAAGACCAAAGCACACTCTATCACACCAGTCTCTCCCACTCCTCCTTCCTCGCAACCTCCACATATCGTCCCCTCCCCCTTTCTCTCCCCCTCACCTTCTTCCATGCCCTCCACCCCCAAACCACCATCCCTCTAACCCCCAGAATGTCAGCAAGCCACCCACCACCTCCAGAATAAACAACCAATCCTCCCAACGCAACTGCATATCCGATAGCCTGCACAAGGGAAACTCGCGTCCCCCAGAGAACCACAGACGCCCCGATGAGCAGGATATTCTTCGGGATGCTAACCAGCGTCATTGTCAGGCCGGATGTTTTGCCAATCTGAACACGTTAGTTCCGTATGCGTTTTCAGAGGAGAGAAAGAGGGGAAGAGAAGGTATTGGGCAAGGTAGCATACCAGTGTAAAAACAGCCACATTCAACAGAAACCCAACCAGGGCATTGGCGAATAGCGTCGATAGGCCTGTCTCGAGGATTATATCCCCAAGACCGAGTGACGATGATGTGTGAGAAGTAGAACGTTCCTCGAGCTGCGATAAGAGGAGCGGCTGCACCTCAGCTTTCCATGCCAAGATGGCGTTCATGACGAAGCAGATTGGTGCTGTGTAGTAGAGGCTCACGAGGGGATCCATCTTGCCGAGGTTGGTTATGCTGCTGACCTGGGACTCAGCCTGGGAGTCGGATTCTGCTCCGGTGTGCTCGATATCCTTGCCCTCGTCCACTCCCTCCTCTTCATCTCTATGCCTGGCTCTTCCCCTCTGCTCTTCTCCTTCCTCTGAAGTCAAAGAAGAAGAAGAAGAGGAATTCGAGGTAATAATCTCCATAAGCACCAACCGATTCGCATCACAGACCAACGCGGCCCCCTGCAAAGCAACCCCAACCCAAGAAAACCTCATCTCCCCCGAAACCGTCACGCCCACACTCACCGCAATGACCAAAATATTCACCACCTTTCCCGCGGTCAGTTCCGTCACCGACCACATGTAGCTCGTTAGCAGGGTTACCACGGGCCCCGCGGCCTTGAGCATCTGGATGAACCCGACGTTGAGATATACATATGCGACGTTGCTGCAGACGAGGCTTGCACTGTAGAGGAGGCCGATGGGGGCGATGCGGGCCACGTAGATTCGGGCGTTCATGGGGAGGGATGCACGGGCGGAGAGGAGGGGGGTTGTGTGCGCGAGGAGTTGGGTTGCGAGCGTGGCGAAGAGGAGGTGCCATGTTGTCAAGAGGATTGCTGGACGAATTTAGTACATGTACAAGAATGTGAGAGAGGGTTGTGATGTGGCGTACGGTATTCTAGTGAGGTTAGTTGGGCTTTCCTGATGTCAGGTAGGGTTGCTGGACTCACTAAAGGGGGTATACTCGAGAATCCATTTGTTAAAGAGGATCGTGAGGTTCGACCAGAAGATCCAGTTTCTTCACCAGTTAGTACCCGTCAGCAGAAATGCTGGTTACACGGTGGATCAACGTACAATGTGCAAAGAACTATATTCCAAGACTGCCTTCTAGGCGCGGAATTGGCGTACATGCTGTCGATCCTCAAACAAAGTCGACTAACAAAGCCTCGAGGGACGAGAGCCTCCTCCTATTACTACTAGAAGGACATTTAAGGGCCCTGGCAGATACCTGGTCACGCCCTGCCGCTGATGCAACGCGAGTAACCAGGGATTCATGGAACCACCTGATGGGCCTCAGTTGCATTGTAACCCTAACCGCTGGCTGCCGGTCCACTTGCCAAGGTTACTCCGTCTACATCCGGGGCGTATGCGACTGCTTACTACTTATTCATTGATTAGTGGTCGTTGTATTTCTGGCTTGGTTTTTTGTACCAACTGTATTGACTGACTGGCCCTAGGTAGATTCTATACCTGGATCTGAAGCTAGAGAGAAACGTATCAATATCTTCACTAATAAGTACATACATTCAACATTGAATAAAAACACATCTACCAAGTATGCGTGCAATACGTAATAAAATAACTCGGCCACGCATCAACCCTCATCCTCCTCTTACACGCCTCGGGATCAAACAGCGCATTCGACTTGGCCCCCAGACAAACCTTGGCATCGCCATCATCCGCCCAGCTAAACGGGTAGATCTGCTCGCGCGGGAGGAGGATCAGCGCATGTGCCAACTCCCCCGCCTGCCCATCTTTGGCATCCTCATAATCCTCCAGACTATGCCCATGTTCAGTTCTAGGGCAAAAGGAACTCCAATCTCCAGCACTTCCACCACTCAACTCGCGGATCCGTCGACAGAGCTGTCGGAGCAACCCGCCATCGCTGCCCGTACTCGCGCTCGCGAAGTACTCTTTGATGAGGGGGCCCAATATCCCCGGGCCCGTCATCCCTTCGACGCTCCCGTCGCCCTTGGGGTTCTCGAGGACCGAGAGCACGGGGAGGAGCCAGAAGGGGTGCCCTGGTGGGGACGCCATCCAGCCGTTGGGGATTGCGCCGAGGCCCTCCGGGTCGAGGGTGTGTGCCATGCGGCCCATGAAGGCGCGTTGGACTTGAGATTTTCCGGCTTTGGTGACAGGGGAAGAAGAGGAGGAGGAGGAGGAGGAGGAGGAGAGGATATCCAAGTGTGATGCTAGCGATACCTCGTGTGATGCGAAGAGCGGGTCGATGGGGCGGAGGGCTTCGGTGTCGACGTCGGCGTACATCCTATCGCAAGCCAATTAACCCTGGCAACAAGCAAGCTGTGTCAGAGAAAAAAAGTGGACTCACCCCCCAAAAAGAAACATGTAAAAATTCCTTGCCATATCCGCACGGTTAATTTCCTTTGGCAAACCTTTATACGTCTCGAGAAACCACGGAAAATGTTCGCGCACCAGCGCCTCATTGCTCTCGTCGTCCCAGAGCACATACTCCCAGTCGCTGTAGTGGTGCTTGACCGTCGCGACCCATGTCTGTGCCGACTCGGACATGTTGCTCCCCGCTGGGAACCATGTTTGGTGGATTATCTTGGGGATTGTGGTTTTGTCGTGGGAGAGCGGCCGCGTTAGGAGGGTGCGCGCTGGGAGGGTTGGAGATTCTTTTTGGGTTTGGGAGGGGAATTGCGAGTCGGGTTTTGGATCTGTGGTTATGGCGTCTGTAGGGTTTGCGATGGAGGCTGTTGCTGTCGTCGGCAGGAGGGTTGAGCGGAAGGGGTAGATGATTATTAACAGTATAAGGGCGAGGAGGATGAAGACTGGGGATTTTCGGCGCGTGGTCTGGAGGAGAAGATGACCTGCTTTCTCGGAGACTGTCATGCTGGCGGAGATGTTGGAGGAATGGGATCTGGCATGTGGTGACTGTAGGGATAAAAGGGAGGTGTAGGGTGTTGGCTACTTTTACCATCTACTCAATGCCAAAGGTCAGTAACTGGGTATAGCTACACAAGTCAGACCTGGCTCTAGCAAGGACAAGGTACTGATGCGACTTTCCGAATGCAATTGTGCTGCTTACTTGAGCTGGCTGTCACTTGGTTCCTGGGGCGTACGAAGGGTCTACTCCCCCTTGATCGGGAATGTGGAATGTAAATCAAGGCGGACCACGAGACATGCCCGCAAGCGGAAACTACCGAGAATTAATAACCAGGATCTCCAAGGTCAAAAGTTAGCTGTCATAATCTAGTAGTTATTACTCTATCATGAGTCAATTGTTGACTTGGGACCCCACAGACCCACAGCTATACTTCCGCATGCGGACATGGTAGCCCTAACTGACGACAGGCCACCGACAACCAGACACTCTAAGCATAAACCCATCTCCAATAGTAAGGTAATAGATGATAAGATAATCACAACACCCGCTGCACCCTCACAACCCCCGACTTCCGAACCTCAGACGCCCTCTCGCCAAAGTATCTCTGCGACCGAAAACTGGCTCACCGTCAGCACACACTCCCAACTAGCAAGAAATCTTCCACAGTAAAAACAGGAAAAAAAAAAAAAAGAAGAAACCTACCTCCACCCCAAATTAGCCCTAACAACGCTCCTAACCCCCTCCACATACTCCTGCACCTGGACATCCACATCCTCGCCCCAGCTGGGCAGCTCCGCAAGCGCCAAGTACCAGTCGCGGTAGCGCGAGGAGAGCATATCGCCAACGTGTGTGAAGGCGGCTTGTGCGGACATGCCGTTTCGGCGGGCGATGGCGACGAGGTTGTGCGAGACGCCTTCTCTCTGGATTTGGTATAGACTGGTTAGTGGGAGGGAAGGTTGGAGGAGTGGGGAGGAGACTGAAAGGGAGAGACGCACTTCTTCTCTGCAGTAGGAGAGGATGTCGTTTTGTCTGTTATGATTTATCCACTTGTAAGCGCAAGCCTTTTCTCTTTCCTTTGTGAAGTAGAGGAGGGACCGTTGGATAATCGTACATGAGAACCAAATCAACGCCGATCCGATCAATCTCCTGTATAGATCTGGTCTCGAACACAGTGTCCGGTATGTTGAGCTTATGCGCATACCTGTAGATAACACTGTCAGTCTCTCCACTATCAAACTCGAAGCAGCTAGAAAGAAGCAAGGACATACTCAACAAGCGCAAACAAAGGCGCCACGCCCGAAGACCGCCGCCTGATACCCAGCATCTCTTCTATGGAAGGATACGTCTGTGTCGAGGCATTCTGCACCTGCACTAAGCTTCCCATGCAGTAATCGTGCATTGACTGGGCGAAGCGGCGTTGTGTGCCTGGTAGGGGTCGTTAATGCAAACATCTCCCCGATTCAAAGGAGGTAGATGCGTAGATGGGTAGATGTGCTTACCAATCGGGGAGGCTTTGACGATGCGCTCCCATACAGAGTTGTGGACCTGGATTAGAGGATCGTCTGCTCGGCATTCGGCTTGAGGTGAGGATTTGCTGGATTCTAGTCCCATGCCCATCCCAGCGAGAAGATCCTCGATAACTTCTTGAGCTCGGGTTGGGTTGTCTTTTAGGGCGCCGCTGTCGAACACTACTTCGTTAGCATGCCTCGGGCAAAATAGAAAGAGAGGAAGAGGAAGTGGTCTTGGGGCACACACTATCATCGAATGGGAAAACCTATACAACCACAATCAGCAAGCCATCCATTGGTTATGCTTATATCTCCGTCCATTCTCAGAAAATAGGAAGCCACATACCCAATTCCCCCAGTCACATACAGTCTTCAACTCCTCCCTCCCCGCACGAGGGGCTGATATCGAGCAGAAATACGAAAAGTCGGTCTTGGCCAGCCGCCTTGCTGCGCGGTGGTCAAAGTTACATGCCCTATATCGTCTTAGTCGGCCGACGATGTCCAAAAGACACGCGACTTGGCGTGTCGAATGAAAAACGTACCTGGCTAGCCACCGCTCAGACTCTGCCCTAACCTCCGCGTAATATGGGTTCACGGGTGGATTGCCGGAGAGAAAGAGGGTAAACATTTTTGGGAGGTGGACTGTTGTATACAGCCCGTCATCCTCCTCCTCCTTTTCCTCATTCTCTGATGATTGTTCTTGCACTGTTCCTGGGATCGGAGGTGGAAGGCACTTGAAGCCCGAACTCGTTTCTGCGCTGCCTGGGTAAAATATATTCTGAAGCTCCGCGAGCGCCATTTGGATAGTTTCGAGATACATTGCTTCTTTGGACGATAAGGGAGCTTGTCGGTAGTCCGCATCCGTATTTGGAGCGCCGAAGGGTGACAGCTTCGCTTATATACTCTCTACTCTATGAACCAGCGGCTGTAATGGGCCCCACAAAGGATGCGCAATAAGAAAGCGCAATCTACAATGCCATTTCATTCAGCTGGAGTGATTACATCAGTCTAGGCTCTTACCAAGTCTGCGTCATGACTCAGGCACTGCCATTGTCACGCCTTGGACCACGATAGCGAGTGGGCCATTCTGCAGGGGAAAGTGCGGCGATCGTTCTTCTTGCAGATGACGCTCCACTTGCAGCACAGACTATAAGGCCTCGATCGAGCTCTAAACGCTCTCCTGCGTGGGATTTTTTGATGCTACGCCCCCTAGTATGTGACGAGATCAATAGTTCAGTCGTCGTCACCTCATCACCCATTTGTCGCCTACATAGGCGGAAGAATGGCTTTGTTGTGATAATGCGTGCCATGCCGTCGATGGACAGTTTCTTGTTTTCGCGGTTTTCGCCCTGTGGCAGTGAGCTTGGCTGGGGCCAGTCTGAATCCACACTTGGGCACGGACCGGCATGAGGGGGCGCAGGATGTTACTACTAGTGGTTAGTAGGGTCAATAGCCCGAGGCAAGCGTCCTCGAAATATAAACGTGTTCAGCTCTCTGCCTTGCACGTGGGGCAGAGTAAACATGATAGTTGAAATACTGTCGAGTAGATTGTTGAAGGGGCAAGGGGCAGTGACCCGCTAGTATATAGTCGGTCAATCCGCTCATCACATTCCATAGTCGAGTCCGAGACAAATCGGAAGAAGCGGCCATGGGAAACCCCAAAATCGGCGAAAGGGTCACGGTTTGTGGCTACTCGTTTACTTGGACAAAAGACCATCTATCCAAAGAGGAGATAGAGCCATTCCGCCAGCAGTACGACACTTTGGGCGCGGCTGCCCTAGAAAGAATCCAGGCGATCCGTCAAGAGAGCGAGACAAAGTCGGCAGATGTCTATGAGATCTTGCGCGAGCACCACACGACCGATCCAATTCTCGCTAAATTCTGGGATGAAGTCCATACGGTTCCCGACTGGGTAGACTGGGACCAGCTTACTCGGGGCCAGACGTTCTTTTATCGGTATGCCATTGCGAACATTGTGGGCTTCGCACTGCAGGGCTTTATGGCAGAGAACTCGGTACTCCACTGTCCCTTCTCAGTATCTGTGCTTGGTTAGTTGACTGACTACTGAAGGCCGCCCCAGGCGTTGTCGAAGTACTCGTCCGCACTGGGGGCTTCTCGACACGCATGCTTCTTGGCCGCCTCCTCGAGACCTTTCAATGGCTCATCCAGGTCACGCAGAACGCAGCTTCGATAAAACCTGAGGGCGAGGGACATATCGCAACCGTCCGAGTCCGCCTCTTACACTCATCGGTCCGCCATCGGGTTCTCCAACTCTGCCAGCGACGCCCAGACTATTTCGACACGCAGACTTACGGCATCCCCGTCAACACCCTCGACAGTATACACTCGATCAGCACCTTCTGCTGCAATCCAATGTGGCTGCAATTGCCCATGTTTGGTTTGATCCCGCTTGATGACAGGCAGATCGCGGATTATATCGCTGTCTTCCGGTATCTAGCGCACCTCCTCGGCACGCCAACGAGCTACTTCGAGACGGTCGAAAAGGCAAAGTGTGCGATGGAGAGTTTCCTCGTGCACGAGGTACGCACGACGGAGACCTCACGGACGGTAGCGTACAACTTTCTAGAGTGCGTGACGAACCTGCCCCCACCGTTCAGTGTCTCAAGCGGATTTGTCGCGGCGGGAAGTCGCTGGATCAACGGCGATGCGCTGTGCGATGAGCTTGAGCTGGAAAGACCGGGTATCGTATATCGACTGTCGTTTGTGGGCTTCGTGATATTTGCAACTGTCCTTGCCTGGGTGCAGAAAGTTATACCGGGAGTCGATTCATTCATGGTCAACGTATGCTTCCTCAAAAGCCTTTCGCACGGATTTGATTGTACTAATGACGATAGTTCTTCCGGACAAACCTATACTCAGGAATCGTTCAGCGCAAGTCGCGGACGCGGTTTGACTTTAAATACGTTCCGCAGATGGGAAGGAAGACCGGGAAAGAGGCGTACGCTTCCAAAGGTCAGAGTGCAGCCAAGCGTATGGATATCGGGCTTGCGGAGATGGTTTTCCTTGGTGTTCTGGGTGGGAGCGTGCTTATGACTATTGGGGCAGTGGCTGGGGTATTGAGGTATACGCCGACCTTGCTTGCATCCGTGTCTGGAGCCTTGACATAATGTCGGGGAAAGTATGAGGTCGTGCTAGTACTAGGTCCGGGCTTAGATCCATACAGGGAAGACACGTTGAAAGATTACGACTGAAAAGGTGCGATGGGCTGTATGGTACGACAAAGTAAGGAAGTAGCAAGTGACCCTTGTTGTCCTCGCACGTTCCTCACGAGAGTGGTACGTACCTAAATTAGGAAGGCACGGGGTAACTTAGGGCTAGGAAGGAGCGACCGGTACCACGACCATCGCACCTTCCTTGCGAGGACGAATAATCAGATTCCAGTCAGGAAGGTACGATCAGAAGTATAGACTCGGAAAGAGCGATGGGTCATCAAACTTATAAAGTAGAGTGCCTTGTCTGCCATAGTACTTGGACTGTCAGCATGACATAGTAAGGTCCCCAAGAAGAGGGAAGGAATGCATCTCCATTGCGGCCTCCAAGGCAGCGATATTTGCGGCAATCGCAATCTGAATAAATCCATTACAACTTACATCGATAGCTTTACTCCATACTCATACCACGTTAGATTTCGCCTACCTATCCGAAGAAGTTACCTTGCATTCCTACCCTAATAAAGTCCGCTCCGCAATGGACCCCCTCCTCCCAGGAACAACCATTTCCCCCGTCCTCGCCGTGCCAGGCCTCTACATCTCCGAGTACGCCTCACCCTCTTATATCACTCTCACTCTCTTCTTTTCGCATCGTCTTCACTTCAAGATATTGACAGAAACAGCCGCTTTGCCGCACGCTCAAACTCCCTCCTAACCGAGCATCGCATTACACACATCCTATCCATACTCCGCTGGGAAGACCGGCCTCGACCTTCGAGTTATAAAGACGCGACAGATGATGGGACAGAGACGGTCACAAATACGGGCTCGGACCTGCGAAGGATAACTCGGAAACACGTTGATATGGACGATGATCCGATGGAGGACTTGCTCGCGCACTTGGATGGGATGCTGGATTGGGTTCATGATGCCATTATTGGGACTGCTCCTTTGGATGGAGCCGAGGAAGATCAGGTGAATGCAGGAAAGGAATCCGGCGT
Source organism: Aspergillus pseudodeflectus (assembly GCF_044049435.1). Classification (NCBI taxonomy): domain Eukaryota; kingdom Fungi; phylum Ascomycota; class Eurotiomycetes; order Eurotiales; family Aspergillaceae; genus Aspergillus; species Aspergillus pseudodeflectus. Next base: position 580,145 of record NW_027263784.1, on the reverse strand, counting down.
GGACACCTCTACACGCCAGGACCAAGGCCGGGTTCTTGTTCACTGCAACCAAGGGGTTTCCCGCTCGGGGTCCGTGGTTGTTGCGTACAGTAAGTCTTCGGCCACCATACTTTACATAATGTTTGCTGGCTGCAATGGACTGATTCGATCTTACTAGTCATGAAATACCTCTCGCTTCCCTACGCCGCTGCCCTTCTCACTGCGCGGCAATCTCGACCCGTGATTGCGCCGAATATCGGGTTCGAGTATCAGTTAAGAATGTGGGAGAGGTGCGGGTTCGGTGTTTTTCTGCCGGGGGGAGAAGATCAGGAAAATGATCAAGAGGAAGAAGAGGGGCAAGTCCAGCTAATTGAGGAATCGGAGTATGCAGCGTGGAAAGAAGACGTTGCGCAGGTATACAGCCATGAGCAGCTCAAGGACTTTCAGCGCGCCAGAGAGGATTGCATCAGAAGAATGGTAGCGAGGTTGGGAGTTCTGATGAAAGATGATACCTAACTTCTCTTGAACAACGGCGCCCTAGTTTCAGGGCCATGAGGGTCGCTGACCTGTGATCGAGGAGCAATTATCAAGCGGTGATAAGAGAGGGGTTTGTATAGAGCGAGTGCGGATAGTCGGTTGAATACCCAACGACACAGCCTTATGCCCTTGGACCCTGAGACCAGGGAATATCCGTAGTATTAGTTGTGAAAAAGATATCTCAATCACATCTGCATACAGTATCAAATCATCTCCTGAAGCATGTGCATTGTGCACGAACTGACTCTCCGCTACTGACTCACCACAACCATAGATTATATACCGTCTTCTTCCTCAGCCCACGCCCCCTCCCCACATTCGTTTACTCTATACCCAACTTCTGACATACAAGCAAGAGCAACAGTCAGCATGTCTTTACTCGTGATACTAGCTCTAACAACCCTCTACCTCCTCCTAACCTCCATCCTCCGCACACGCCACTTGCACAACCTAACCAAGAGATACGCCCACCTCACCCCAAACCCCTACGCCATGACCCCCTCCCAAGCCCACCCAATCCTCCTCTCAATCCTTACCGCTGAATTCCCCTTCTCCTACGCAGTGTCAACACAATTCGCCCTCCTAAAATCCTACGCCATCCCCTCGGGAACCTCCCTCCTCGTCGCAACCCGCCGCCTCACCTCCCCACGCACCGTCGCGAAACGCTCAGAGGATACAGCAATCTTCATATCCGAACTCCTCACCAGCGGCCTGGATACAGAGCGCGGCCTCACGGCGCTGAGCAAGATGAATTGGATCCATAGACAGTACGGAAACAAGATCACAAACGAGGATATGATCCATACATTTGCGCTGTTCGTCCTCGAGCCGCTGCGGTGGATTGAGCGGTTCGAGTGGAGGCCGCTGCTGCAGGTTGAGCGCGTCGCCGTGTTCGTGTACTGGAGGGAGATTGCGTTGCGCATGGGCATGGTCGGTGTCCCCGCGACGATTGACGAGTTGGGCGTCTGGGTGGAGGAGTATGAGAAGACGCACATGTACTTTGCGGAGAGTAATGTCGCGTGCGTCGAGACGACGCTGGGGCTTTATGTGCGCTTCCTGCCGAGGGTCTTGCAGGGTTTGGGGAGGTGGGTTGGGGCGGCGCTGATTGAGCCCAGGGTGAGGCCGTTGGTTGGGGTTGCGGAGCCGCCGGGGTGGGTTGTTGGTCTGGTTGAGGGGGTGTTGGATGTTAGGGCCTGGGTTGTTCGCGTCTTGTTTTTGCCGCGGTTTAGAGCGGTTGATGCTGGTGGCGAGGTGGATGTGAGGACGGGGAGGGTGAGGAGAAAGGTCTATGCGTTTGAGCCATGGTATGTTGGGGAGACGTGGGTGCTGAGGGTTCTCAAGGCGCTTGGGCTGGGGATCGCCCTGGGCAGGCCATTGCCGGGCCCAGAGTATTTGAGCGATGGGTATCTGCCCGAGGAGCTGGGGCCAAAGGAGTTTAGGGAGAAATCGAGGGAGGATGTCCTCGCCGACGCGGCCAGGATGAGAGAGTATGCCAGGCAGGGAGGAGGGAGTACCCTTGGGTGCCCGTTTGCGGTTGGGAGGTAACATGGAGTATATAAACCGACTCGTACAGTATGATTATATGATGTAATGTCCAGCAATGTCACATCTGATCACAGCTATCCAGCAGCCGGTCCCAGTAGCTCCCTGCGTCAACCTCCCCTTCGGCTTCCTCGCCATGCGCCCCCTGAGCGCCGACAGAGGCAGGGTCCAGCCCGGCCATCGACGGCCCGCTCTCAATAAGCATCTGCAGCGGTCCGGAGCCGATCGTCCACGACTGCAGGTCGTAGTAGGCGGCGTCGAACTCGGTGGAGAAGCGGTAGCGGTCCTCGGAGACGTTGTATTTGCAAATGTCACGAAGCTCGTAGGGCCACTTTATGCGAATCTGCGAGACGTAGAGGCTTGCTGTTGTTTCTGTAATGTTGGTGATACCGGAGACGATGAGATGGTCTCGCAGGTTGGGCCTGGGTTGTTAGCCTGGTTCGCTATTATACCGGGTGACTTACCATGCGAAGAAGTCTATAATTGGAGCGTGAGGGACCATGGTTTGTGTGACACTGCTTTGTTAGCTTGATTATACCAGTTATGGTACTTTGCAGCGACATACGTTGGAAACATGAATGATGGAATCGAAGGAATCGGTGGCTGCGAAGGGTCATGCTGATGTTGGGACAACTGCCACTGCGAGAATTAGCTTGTTGGTTCCGCCATAGTATATGTGCATGATATACGCACCTTGATCATCGACCTCATCAGCCTCAAAATCGCCGCCCTCTCAACCAACCCCGTCCTCGAAAAAATCCCCTGATCCAGCGCCTGAAGCAGACCCCAGACCCGATCAAGATTCCTCCGCCCAGTGCGGATCGAATCCCACCCGTACAGCGCGACGCGAATTGCCAAATCGTCGTCATCCTCCATCGTCGACGGAAGTATCGAATTGCGCTCCTTGGCCACATTCGAAATCGACTCGTTGACGACCTGGAAATAGTTTCGCGTCCCGCTGTTACTCGGGTTCTGGCTGTGCAACGATATCTTCGTCAGTAGGTCTACGCTGATTGTGAATGATGGCGGTCTATGTGCCTGTGGCGCCAGTGGGTTTGAATGCGAGATAAGGCGTGGGATCGGTGCTGATGTTGACGCTGCGGCCATGGCGGATGCAAGTGCTGCTGAGGATGCAGACGCAGAAGCTGTCGCAGGGGCAGACGCAGACGCGCTCGGCTCTTCCTGCGTCAGGAGCGGCGATGATACCTCCGGCCCCGGCGACGTCGAGCTGCGCGTCTCCTCGAGGACTTCGTGAATGTGGTTGATTACGTTGGTGAGGCGCTCTGTCTTTGAGCGCTGTTGCTCCAGCTGTTTCAGGAGGGTGGCTTCCACGCCATTTCCGGATGCTGCGGTAAGCTCCTCTAGTGTCTTTTCTAGGCGGGCAATATACGTCTTGATGCGTTCTCGTCGCTGGCGTTGAGCTTTGCGGTCTGTTAGGCGTTTGCGCTCTGCGGTGCTGAGCCGTGCTGGGCCTTTGGAGCTGGACTCCATGGCTGCGGTGATTGTGCTCGCGTGCTCGATATGTTCTCTCTAGCAGGGTTGGATCAGGTAATTGTAGTCGAGGCGATGAGGCTGATGAGGTTGTTGAAAAACAACCGCATGGGAGCAGCATGTGAGACGAGAATCCCTGGCCGTTTTATTGGTGCCCGCAATCTCCTCTCCTGCCTTTCCCTAATGCGGATATCGCATTTATAATTTCCCGGTCCAAAGGCAACGAATCACTACATAGATACGCAACGATATAGCTGGGCGAGACGAAAGCCAGGACGGTTGATTTCCAGATATTAGACCCTATCATACACCGGTGTGGTATGCTGTACAACACCAAAATCATTACATGTATAGATCCCCTTTTCACTCTCAGCCCTATATCAACAAATGCACGCTAAAGATCACACATGCAAAAGCATGAAACCTGCGCCCGACGCCTCATCAAATCACATGCCCAGTTCAGCTTGCCACGGCCAACTGTGCCACGAGGTCGGATGCCACGTCCAGGAACGGATAAGGACTCGTCACCTCCTTGTCCTTGTTGCGGAAGCGTTTGCTGATTGGGTGCCAATCAGTGTCGCCTTCTGCGCGGATCACGTTCTGATAACCGTCGCATTTGAAATCGACCATGTAGTTGTTCTCTTCCAGCTGGTAGAGCTGAATGTCTACAAAGACCCAAACTCCGTACGAGATGCGAGAGATGGTAGCTTCCCGTGTAGCTGATGAAGCACCTGATGTGACTGTTGACTCTGCTGCGGTGGGCTTGTCCTCTGAAATCGCGGTTCCTGACAGATTGAACCGGCGCCGCAGCTCTTCGAGATCGCTGCGGCTGCTATGCATGCTGGATGACGTACCGGGTGCTCTGACACCTTCCTTTAGTAGACGCGCTCGGATGAACCACAAGTCCTTGGGAACATAATGGTCGGAGGGCAAATCTGGATACTTGGTTTGCAAGGGTCGGTTGGCGAGATCGTCGTCCGCGGCACCATCTATAACGATTAGTTTTGAACCATTTTGAGTTGCCAATGAGCCTACCTGTGTCCGCGGGTTGCATCTCCCAAATTCCCCCCTGTGCCGCAATTGCTTTGTACAGATAGAGGATAGCCTCATATGGTTGGTTGCGAGAGCGAATGCCGAACTGCCATCGTCGAGACTTTCTAGGTTGATGCGGGGCGCTGCGGCTTTCTGGCGGCTCAAGCCGAAGCTTATCCAGATCAACAATACTGCGGGAATGCGGCTTCAAGGCTCTTGCTGTTGCTTCCTGTTCTTCCGGCGACCGAGCAGTCCGGTGGGGGTCGTCATCGTCCAGACCGGCCTGTAATTGCTCTTGTCGGTCCTCTCTCGCCCGCTCACGTTCACGCTCCCGTTCTCGCTCCCTTTGTTCCATGAGTTGATCATGAACATAAGGTAAGCTAGTCGGCAGAATTCTGACGTGGCTCACTCGTGGCGCCTCTAATTCGTCCGAATCGGCCGGCAAGGACATGGGAACAGGTTGTCGGCGGGAACCGGACCGTGTGCGTGATGGAAGTGACTGCGCTGCCTGCGCCTGAGACGTCGCTGGTCGTCCAGATCCCGTCGAGGGAACAGCACGGTTTGTTGGTGGCGGGGAAGGTACAACTGGAGGGTTCAACATATTGTCATCCGTAGGCGCTGTCAGGATTAGCCATTTGTTCTCATAACCAATGTTACCTCTCTCACAGTTTGTTTGCATCATTTCATTCTCCACAATGATGAAGAAAGCGTCCTTGATGGCACTCGGCTCGGGATGTTTGAGCGCATCTTCAATATCATCACGTCCATATCCCATGCTCCTCTCCAACTTGGAGATTGCTACCTGGCTGATCTTGTTCTGGATGGCCTGTGGCTTTCCCAACGCAATCTTCCGGGGATCGATCGCTTTGTGCGGGTCAACTCCCGTGGCAATAAACTCCTCAGAAGGCGGATGCAGGTATTTGGGCAAATCTTGGAGGAACCAAGGATCCTTGCGGATTTCCTCGATGGTGATCCGGTGCACTGGGTGCACCTGGAGCATTGACCGGATGAGGCGAGCAGCTCCGGAAGATATGTAAGTGGGCATGTGGAAGTTGCCAGCGGCGATTTTCTTGAAAAGAGCCGGGATGTAATCGTCATCAAATGGAAGCCGTCCTACCAGCAGCACGTAAAGAATGACTCCGCAGCTCCATACGTCAACCTCCTGACCAGCGTACAGCTTACCAGAGATGACTTCGGGGGCTGCATAGTTGGGACTTCCACAGCTGGTCTTGAGAAAATTGCCGTCCGTCATGATATTACTCAGGCCAAAATCCGCAATCTTGACATTCTTGTCTCGGTCAATGAGCAGGTTTTCCGGCTTCAGATCCCGATGAACAATTTTATGACGATGACAGTATTCCACTGCACATATGATCTGTTGGAAGAACTTGCGAGCTTCGGCATCGTTGCACCGGCCTCGCTTCACCAAGTAATCGAACAATTCTCGCTCTGCATATTCCAGTACCATAATGATATCGGTTTTGGTTGAAATGACGGTGTACCTAGCGGTGAAAGGGTCAGCATCCATTCACGTATGGTCAATTGCAAACGTGGAGAGACAAACGGTTTAATGATATGAGGGTGTCGTAGTAGCTGTAGGTATTGGATCTCCCGCTCGACTCGACCGATCATGTCCCGGGAGAGCAGCTTGCGGCGGGAGATGATTTTCAAGGCGACTTGTCGGCCACTGGGTTGGTGAATGGCCAGCTTGACCTTCCCAAAAGATCCCTCGCCTAGCACCTTGACTGTATGATACTGATCCAACCGCTGCATATCCCTCATTGTGGCCGGTGACTGTCTTGAAGGGTCAGCACCCTTTCCGATCGGGCGCGAGGGCGGGGGCATGGCCATGGCGGACTGGTTGGGATTGGGGGGGTTGTTGGAGCCGTTGGAACGCTCACGATGGCGGTCGCGGTCGACAGGAGGAAGAGAGACCGAGAGGTCCTCGTCATCAAAGGCAGCAGCCATCCTGATGGATCGGCAGCTGACGAGATCGCACGTCGTCGGATTCTTTCTCAGCGGTGGAGGTCGGTCGATGTGGAGGAAGACAACGTGACGTGATGGATATCCGCAAAGCCCGCCTAGACTCTGTCACTCACTTTTCTGCCCTCTTGTTCTAATTTTTTGCGCCTTCTCAGCGCCTCGAAATTCCAAGAATGTGTTTTGTAAATGAATGGGAGCCCCAATCGTGAGTTTTGGGTGTTGAGATGAGTTAGTTCATGTTCGCCTGAGGTGGCAGGAAAGCGATCGTTCCCCGCAAATCCGCGGAGGAACTGGAAAAGCAGACAAGTGGACTGAGTTTTCAGTTCAAGACCATCCGGAAAAATCGATGGCCGAGGGAATGACGGGCCTGGTAAGTATATGATGGATGGTACAAGGCTCGATGTAGTGCAAGGTTGCAAAACTGCAGGAGATCGGATTCTGGATGAGTCGTTGACACAGCGGGCGGAAGCCACTCCCACTGCTGCACCTCTCATAATCCTCGCCAAAGCATCCTCGAAAACCACTCAATTAACAGGAGTCCCAGGTGAAAGTATTGGCATGTTTGCTTTTACCATGAAACATAGCCATGGTATTATTGCTTTCTCATCTACTTCCAGATATTATGACCATATGCGATATCCCATCTTCCATCAGCCCCTCTTTCATCTCTCTACTTATCGTGAGCTGCCATTATATCCTTTGTAGTCACGGGTGTGTCTAGACAAATTCACTATTGCCTTTGCAATGATCCTTTGCTCTACAGCAAATAGCTCAGTAAAGGTAATGCGCATATAAGAGAAGGCCGTAGAGGGGTCCTGGCTTGGCGTCATGTGGTGGGGAGCTCACTTGTTCTCCGCCAAACCCGCTGCGCAAGCCCCAGCATTGGCCACCCCAAGGCTGTTGCCTTCTCGTCTTCTTATACTTCCCTCACACTTCTAATTTTACTTTCTCTTTCCCCCCTTCTTGCCCAGAGTCTGGCACCCGCGTGCCCGTCGTACACGTGCCACAGCTATCCGCAAGGCAGAAGCTCCAAGATGACGTCCGAACCGTCTGAGGAAGCTATCGCTAGCTTCACAAGCATAACGAACACGTCTCGGGAGCAAGCTATCAGCTTCCTAAAGGTATGCGTCTTCTTCGCGGTGAATTTTTCTAGCTAGCTTATATGGAGCTCGCCCTAGGCCAACGATCTTGATGCAAGTAAAGCCATCAATGCGTACTTCGAAGACCCTATCGGCCCGCAACTATTACAGGTACCTACGGCCTCTATATGCGATTGGAGACAGTCTCGTTAATTGGTTGGCAAGCCTACAACATATCAAAATGAATCTACCGCGTCAGGTGCAAAGTTTTTTCTGTCTTAAGGTTCGGCGAACCTGACATGCTGACAGGCTTGCTCTGACAGCGTACCAAATCGAACACTCCGACGCCGTCCCCGTCTCCCCCAACCTCATTCCTCCGTCGCGCCCTCCGTCCGCCATGAATATGAAAGACAACACACACGCGCCCGAGTTACCGCCTCCACAAGTCACCACGCAGGACACGAAGGGTAGGGATTTCGGTAGTGCTGACAGGACATCTGCTGACTGCGCTTGACAGAAACCTCGGATAATGGCCTGACACTGGCGGAGCAGGAGGAACGACAACTCCAGCAGGCGGTAGCTATGTCCTTGAACCAAAACCTCGGACAGCAAGAGACCGGCGTCACAAGTTCAAATCAAAAATTTGGCCGTGCGACGCGGGATCATTACGACGAGGGCGCTTGGGCAATGACGCTGTTCAACTCCAGCTCCCGCGAGATCATCATCAGCCCGGATCCGGTTGACCGCAAGAGACAGGCGAGCGAACCGGCCTTTATCCGTCCGTCTCAGGATGCCCTACATCTGAGCGGGCTCTTGACGATTCTGCACTCCATACCACTAGCCCGCGAGGCTCTCTTACTGCGGAACAAGGCTCTTTCGAGCTACGGGCATGATGCGCAATGGTGGAATGGACAACCAATCAATCTTCCCAAAGTTGTGACGATTCACGAAGCACAAGACGGCGACACCGATTGGGATGATATCCTACACGAAGCCCAAAGGATCATGGCCTTTCTGGACTCCACAACCCGAGCTTTTGGTAGCGCGGACGCTCTAGCCGGCCTGAAGAGCATGTCTACATATGATGCGGAGGGCAGCGTTAGCAGATTTCTCGAGGCGTGGCAGGAATCGGCCGTGCGAGCCGATCCCGGAAATCCATTGACGACCGTGTTCATGTCCATGGCGTATAAGCGGCCTTTGGCGCCATACGACACGCCGATTGATAAGGAGTTTTATACCCTAGAGCCGTACGTAGAGTCTGTTCACGGGCAAACGCTCTACGATGTGCTGGATGGTACTATGTGGGCCGACAGCCCTGGAGAAGAGCTTGACGATGTGTGGCTGGAACATATCGCCGATATCCTGGTAGTCAGATTGGACAACACCGACTCAGCAGCGAAAGCAGCGGACGTGAAGGTTCCCGCAACTTTTTATCCAGACCGGTATCTCGCCAGCTGCCGAGACATCTCACGCGACTATCGCGTACAACGACTGGAAGTCCGCGAGGACATTGTTAGACTACAACATATCATGGACCGTCTTTCGGTGCCGAAGGGCTTGGCTAAAGGATTTACCTCGCAGATGGTGCTTGAAAAGGCAGCTGATGCTGCGGCAATACTGGGCCCTAAGGGCACTTCAGGCGACGACGCTATATCAACAGCAGAACCAGGCGCCGATGTGCAAAAGTTGGCTGCGGAGCTAAGAGCAATCTCACAGAAGATTGAAGGCAAGCTTAAAAGTTGGTCTTTCCGTCACTCGATTAAACTACAAGCTAACACCCACAGAACTGGAGGAACGCAAGCAACAGGCCATTGAGAGCCTTAGGGGCTCTTCAAAATTCCTAACGGAGCCGTCGGATTCGCCGGGCGAACCACCAGTCCACAAGTACACGCTGAGAGGCGTGTGCACAGAGCCCCATGTGACATATGTCCTAAGACGCAGGATACCAGATCCTGAAACCCCGCCGTCCGACGACTACGACTGGTGGCGCATCAGTTTCTCCGTAGACGATGCGAAGACCCGACAAGCCGAAACCGGGGGCACCAGCTCCGCCCCAAAAGACGCAGACGTGATTGGATATACCGCGCACAAGGTGCGAGAGGTTGAAGTCCTCCGCGCAGCGCGAGAAGAGTCGAAGAATGTCCTACTAGTCTACGCAAATAGCAACGCCATGAACTTCAAGGAGGAGCCCGCCCCGCCTACACTTCAAGTACGATCTTTCCATTTCCCCACCTAGCTATCTCACTAACAACATCCTCTAGGCCTTCGTAGACGCAGACAACGCCGCATTCGACGCAGAGCTGCTAGATTGGGAAAACAACGCAGATGCAAGACAGCAAGAGCAAGCCCAAGAAGTGGACTGGGAACAAACATTCGGCTCACGGCCCGCTTACCCGTCGCCGTCGATCAGAGAAGAAGGCACATCGGAAGACATTGCCGCCCGCAACGTGAACGTCTTTGACTATCAAGTCTCGTCTTTTGATGATGATTCGGCAACAGAGCCGGGGCAGGAGATGCAGGAGAGGGCTGGGAGGCCATTACTCAGTCAGGGCGCCGTTCAGCCGGGACAAGGACAGGGACAGGGACAGGATCGTCAGTCAGCCTGGGATCAACCCTAGCGGTCTACTTTCGAGATGTAGTTATGACATAGGTTTAGAAACGACGTCATGGTACTGACTTTTCTCTTCGCTTGTACTCCGTATAGTATGGTAGGAATATAGATCTCTTGAGCGCCAAGCCACGCAGCGAGCTCTCCAACCCACTCCACTCCACCCCCAACTCCAATCCACCTCCGTCCTCTCCTCACCAAGAGAGTACACAACGCGATAATCCCACCCAACACCCACGCAAACCACGCCTTCTCCTGCCAAACGCCCTACCGCTCCAATTCTAGAATCTCCAAGATATAAACAATGGACCCAACAAAAACCGCCTCCTCAACCCTGCACCTCCTCGAATCGCGCCTCCACCGCCTCACATACCTCCTCACAGGCGACGCAGCCTGGACGGGGTCTCCGACGCCCCCTGCCAAACCATCCTCGTATGAGGAAACTATCTCGAGACGGCTGCTGCATCTGGAAAGTGAATTGGAGAGGCTTCGTGATAGGTCGGCTGTTGCGAGGGATCTGCTTGGGTTGTGTATGTTTCTCCTTTCTCCCGTTTGGTGGGACTGTATATCCCGGGGCTGGGCTGCAGTGTGGTGTTAGTGTGATAAGCATGCTAATCAACGGATTGAATATCTAGACGATCGATTCCCCGATCTTTTCAAACCCCCCTCAAGCACACCATTACCCTCCGACCTCAAAACCAGCAAAACCAGCGCCGATAACGAAACTCCGACCACCACAGACCTCTCCTCAACTCCCACCCCATCAGAGGATCCATCCCTCCCCCTCTCAACCCAGACAGCCATAATCCTCTCATATACCACTTCCTTTCCCGAAACTGCATCGCGCCTTACAAGCCTGCAAGACCTTCCCATCCCTCCCGCAACACAATCTGCCTCGTTGATCGAGCTGCAGCCGCGGATTGATACGTTATCGAAAAAGCAAGAGGCGCAGGCGCGCGAGGTTGCGGAGCTGCGTGTGCGCACGGCGAAGGTATTGCAGCGGTGGTATGAGGTTTCGGTACTGGGTGGTGGAGAGGTTTGGGGGGAGTGGGAGGGGAGGATCGAGGGGGTTGAGCGGGGAGTTCGGAGAGGGGAAGTCAATAGGGAGAGGGAGAATGCGTGATTTTTTTTTGTTTTTGATATCAGGGGTTTGAGTTGAGGGTGTGTCTACATTTGTTATTGTTATAGACCACGATGATACCATGTTCTATGTTTATGTTTTGGACCTCTGTGCTATGCTATACTATACTATTCTATCTACTAATCGTGACTATGACAACTCTTCATATGCGCGAGTTGTTCAACATGATATATCTAAGTCCAGATACAAATGGCTATGCTGGGTATCTAACACACAACTAACAAAACGACGATATGAACTAAGAAGGAAATGGTTCCTTGCGAGGTGATTTCTTTAGATGGTTACGTCCTGAGCAAGCGGACGCTCTGCGTTCATCGACGCAGGCGAGTCTGAACCGTCCCCGCTGTCCGGGGAGTCTTCAACAAGGTCACTCCGTTTCAAGTGGCGGACCTTGCCCTCTGCCTTCTTCGCCGACGGAGAAGGCGATGGCGCGGCCGGTGAAATCTTGCGAGTCGCGCTGGTGTTGCGCTTTGGCGTGGGACTGGAGTAGTCATCTGACCCTGGGTTGGAGTCGTCTGCGAATCCTCGCCATTTGCGCCAGCCCTCGAAGTCGATGAGTGCTTGCATGCAGCCCCATTCTGTCACCTTCTGCTCCAACCATTCGAATCGAACGGGCTCCATATGTTAGCTTGGTACGTGCGACTAAGTTCGAAGAGAATTACCTTTGTCAAAAAGTCATTGCAACCGGCCGCCAAAGCCTCGTGGCGATCACTTTGCAAGCTGGAAGCTGTCAGAGCCACGATAATGACAGGACTCCTGAATAGTGACAAATCATGCAGCGTGTCCTCCTCAGTTAGAGGATCTGAGTTGGTGGAATTCCCACCAGCCGCACTGCGCACGCCGGAATCCTTCTTGGGGAACACGCCAATCCCATTCAACCGCTCAAGCCGACGGATCTCCTTTGTGGCCTCCAATCCGTTCATCACGGGCAATTGAATATCCATCAGCACGAGATGAAATCCACCCTCACGCCATTTCTTCACAGCTTCTGCTCCGTTGGCTGCACACTTCCATCGCACGCTGAGGCGTTTCATGAACGCCTCTAAGAGCCTCTGATTGATAACGTTATCCTCGACAATGAGCACGTTAATCGGCGGAACTGTGCCCTCGATAAGTCCACCAAAGGCTCCATTGAGTAAAGTTGACCGATTCTTTTTCGTCTTCGTGGGGCCAGGGCGCGGAGATGCACTGCGTGCCGGTGGCGTAAGTGCCTTGGTCTGCGGTGACTCTGGAGCAGGAGGAGTAGGAATCGGTGGCGTGGGTTGACTGGGAACAGCAAGTGCTTGAGCTCCAGGGTCTGTCACAGATCAGCATAGCTCACTTGATCAACCAAAGAAAAACATACCTTTTGCACTCGTAGCTGACCCGAGCATGGTTGGGGAGTTTGTAGTATGCCGAGTAATAGGAGGCCGGCGGTGACGGGAAGCACGCCCGCTCGGAGACGGCAGCGCAGGCGCCATGCCGGTAGTCAAAATAGAGATCGACGAGGCGGAATTAGGCGCATGGGGCTGGTGCGTCGGAGGGGTTGGAACGTTGCCATTGGCTGGCATAAGAGTGAAATAGTCGCCATGCTCACCCGGCTCAGAGTGTGTATAGTACGTGTTATGGCGAGGCGAGGGTTTAGGAGTCCTACGCTGAGGAATCTCAATAACCAAAGCTTCCTGTATCGTCTGGCCACCCGGGTAGTATGAATCCAGGACCGCTATCAAGGGCTCCTCTGGACTCAGGATGCGATCAGGGGTCAATTGTCTTGTGGTCCCTTCTCGTGTAGCAATCCGGATGATGATGTCGGGCGCATCAAACGTCTTTCCCAGGGAGTTGGCGTACTTCATCACTACTTGGTCTCTCAACTCGTCGACCAGCGCATCCTCGGACGTAGGCAGAAGCGTAGCCGACCCCCCTGGCCGCTTAACCCAAATCTTACGGTAACCCATCCCTGAGCTTGTACTCTGGAAAGGTTTGTGTCCAAATCCGTCTGGTTCCGAGAACGACCCGGTGTCCAGCAAAGAGCTAACCAGATGCTGATGAGAGGCAGGCAGAAGCGACTGGCGACGGATTCCCAAGCTCGGTCGCTTGGCGAGCGATGTCGATGGAAGCGGGAACGACTGATAAGAACTTATGACCTGCTTCTCTGCGACAGCATTCACGGGCGCAGGCGATACAGACTCGGCCGGTCCGGCACCAGCAGCGTAACGCTCTCGCGGAGTTAAGGCTGGTGGTGCGCTCAAGCGATCAGCCTTTGGTGCAGGAGGCGAAGTTTGGGGAGCGGCAGGGGCAACGTGGTCGGCCTTTCGTGACGGTGGAAGGGGGAAGTTGAGCAGCTCAGATGGGAAGCTTTTGCGGCTAGATCCGGATCGGGCACGATCCCGATCGTGGGTTGGCTCGAAGCGCCGTCGAGAGGTGGCCAGCTGCTGTTGCTCTTGCGGTGAAGGTTGAGGCAGGACCTGCCTACTTGTTACCGTGGACGAAGGGCTCGCGTTCGGATTGGTAGGTGGAGGGGGCTCCTCGATGTGGCGTTGAGCTGAAGAGCGAGAGTTGGGACGCCGGTATTCAGGGACGAAGAAGTATTGCCCCCCTGACGAACTGGTAGGACTGGCGAGCTCGTCAGGCGTATACTGGGAGTCGGCGAAGGAGGAGATGGAGGGACGACTGGCGGAGGAGAGAGGTGGAGGAGGGTGGGAGGCTGAAGAGGAGAGGACGTTTGGGGTTGTGGAGATGGGCGGCGTCGCGGTGGTTGCAATGCTTGCAAAGTTTGGGTCGGCCGACAGCGACAGCTCCTCCGCCGCCTTCTCCCCGTGATGGTCCTGGCGGACCGGCTGGTCAAAGGCGTGATTGCTGTGCGGGTGAGAGTGCTGCTGATGGAGGTTGTGGCCGGTGGAGGACGAGGCGTTGGATGTGGTGGTGAAAGGGTGATTTTTGCTTGACATTGACGATCGCCGCAAGAGCTTCGCTTTCAGCCTGGTGGACCACCGGCGCTCTGACATGTTGACAGCCAGCGATTGCAGGGCCAGGCGGACGCAGAGCAGAATCGACAGCAACGGATAGCACAACAGAAACCAAATCATAGAATCGGACGCTTAACAAAAGGAATCGTGAGGCCTGGCAACAACCTCAAAGGGTCATCACCTCCTCAACGGCGGCGCAGATGGTGTCCAGGAGAAACAAGTCACTCGTCATGCTGGAAAACGAGGTAAAGGACAGAAACAGACGCAAAAGCAGACGCAGAAACAGAAATCAGAAAAGACACGGCTCATGCAGCACAGGACACCAAAGGAGAGAACATGACGGAAGGAAACAAAAGAGAATTGGAGAGACGCGAAGGTCGAAAGAGGGGAAAACAATAAAACTGCAGGAGCTCACAGCTTCAGAATCCTCGTACGACCGCTAATATCGATTCCAGCTGTCACTGCAGAGCCATCGAGCTCGATCGGCGATTATTTTTGGATTACTCGACATTATTTGATGATTGTAAACCCGCTGCCTCGCTAGCCTCGTCTGGTCGTCCGCCAGCTGGCCTGCATAAATACTCTTGAAGCCTCTCTACCATCGATTCTCTCCATATTCTAGGTACTTCACTTCTCCCCATGCATCTGACTCTCGATATCGCTGTCGCTGCCTCGGTTGTGCACTGCCTCTTTCGCCCCAAGCAGCTCATCGACACTCCTGCCTGTGATCTTGGCCTGTGCAAGTAATTTCCGGTATCGAATGCGCCATCCAATGTGGCTGCCAATAATCCCGACTTCTAAGAGAATCCTACTCATCATTAATCATCAATACAGCCATAACTAGTTACCACGGAATGACTGACACAACGATATACAGAACGCCACCCAATATATCAAAGGTACCCTGCGCCGCTACTACCGTCAGCAATTCCTTGCAATCATCACCAAGGGAACATACCAAGCGCAAAGAGAGAAAAGAGACCCCCTAGCGTATCCGTCCCAAGGAAGAACCAATCTATACAACATTAACCCACGCTATCAACTCACAATTGGGCACAAGTCATACTGATTCCGATTACCCGTCCGCCTCTCTTCCACAGCTCAAAGTACGGCGGGATCAGACCACCCGCCAGACAGATCGCTGCAATCACTCCGACGAGCAAATCAGGCCAGGTGATGCCGTTATTATACGGTATCTGTGGTGGTTAGAGTCTGGCACAGCTTCTTTGGGAACACAATACAAAGAAGAACTTACCCTCAGAGAGAGAATCAGCGCCGCCTCAACGCCCGCGAAGAGCCCAACCGTTCCTATCACCATGGCTGTGGCCTTAAGGCAGGAAAACTTGCTGCAAGCGATATCAGCATCAGCATCAGCATCTCCACTCCAGCCTTTGCTTGAGTACATCCCGGATGGGGAGCACATACTGGGTATAATGCAGAATCTGCCCCCAAGCCACCAGCGAGAAGAACCCAAATACCTGTGGCTGGATCTGCAGTGGGATATTCACTTCCTATATCCAGGTCCGATGTTATTCACTCACTCTTCTCTTCCACTAATCCCCTCTGGAACCGCATGGGATGAAGATCGGTTATACATACCTGCAGCACAAAATACGCTCCCATTGGCACCGCACCTAGAAGCCATACTGGTCAGCTAACTCACGTTCAACTTCCCAAACTTTCTTCCTCTCCTCCAGCCTAAAATACGGAAAGGGGAAACATACAAACTCCCCAAAGCAGCATCATCAACTGCGGGAACCCCTCTGTATCCTTCCGCCGCCAGTTCGACCAGATCTGTGGGAGGAGCTGGATGCACCAGAGGACTGTACCAATTGTGCCTAGCACATTGGAGGCAAGGGTGATGTTTTGCGACTCGGTTTCCGGGGTTGTGGACATGATGTATGAGAAGGTAAGTGAGGATACAAGCGATCTGGTGGGATTTTAGGAGAGATGTTGGCTCGTCCAGTCTTGCCTTATCGACCCGCCGAATCTTCAGGAGGAAAGGAACGTCGGGTTGTAGTAGACGCAACGATATATGGTATAAAGCAGATAATACAGTGACACGGCTTCTATCTTCTTTACAGCGGACCATGTTTCTTATATACCCTCCTCACCCAGAGCAAACATAGTCAAACATGGATGATATGGGGTATCCAGCCCTACCTACAACGCCCTCCCGCTCTATACATTCCGTTCAAAAGCAGTCAGCAAAAGCCACGGAAATTTCATACACAAAGAGGAATCTGAATCCGAGCTTCTGCAGTCAATTAGAGCGTTCACCAAAAGTCATCTAGACCCTTCGTCATCCCCACAGTTGCAACTACTATCCGCTACGAAGAACTAGATGGACCCATCAGCAATCGGCCAAGGCACGTGTGCAGTGTACACGTACTCCGTACGGAATACAGTCTATCAGAAGGCCGTAGGTAGCGCTGAACCGTAGTGTTCATGGTTCTAGAAACTCAGAAATATCCAAACAAAGCCTTGATCACACTCAAGGTACAAGGCACTAAGACCGGACAGGAAGCCCAGAGGAGATGTGGCTGCGCTGGGGCTCGGGATCCGCAGCCGGAGACATATCGGAACGTGGCGGATTGGATTTGCTAATATGTTCCTGTCAAGCGGGACATCTACGATCGACGATTACATTTCGTGCACGGTGCATTCGACATCCAATATGTCGTTATTATTCATATCCTGTGGTCAAGGACGCGGATTCGTTTTCCGGATGCGGTTGGTGTTGAAATAAGGATACTTGGTTGGAGCTTGTCCGAATCATTTCCATGAAAGCATGACCCCTACTTCTTGTAAAGTCTGTCCCTGGCAAAGTTCCTGCTCACCCGGGTTGTTTAGAGTTTGAAGCTCTTGGACTCAAGGTTTCAAATCTACTCGGCGTCTCAGACCTGCGCATGAAAAATTATTGATTCAATCTCATACGTTGTCAATGGTAAGAAACTCAAGGAATCATCTGGTACAATCATACATCTGGCAAAGCGCAACAGGCTCGGTTCAAAATTGGAATGAAATAATGAAATGGAAGAATAACCCATATCCAAAATAAAAATCTTACAGTTCACCAGGTAACAGAATGAAGAATCCAAGACCATCAAGACATAACATGACTTTGTTGTTGCAATCCGAACGTGCGCCGAGTGATACAACTCGAAGGGTATCAAACACATTTTCTCGCCAACCAGCGAGGACCCATGACAGAGTAGGAAAAGAAAAGTAGATGAGAAAACAGAGAAAAAAATGCTCCGATCATAGCAGAATCAGGTAGTTCGATGGAGCAATTCCCGTCTCTCCGTTGGCTTTCCTAGCCTGCCACCATCGGCCGCTGACATCTGATACTTCTAGCTCCTCGCCCTTGTCGAAGCCGATCTCATTGGCGTCCTCGGGGTTCGCGTCGTACTTGTAGATGGCCTTGGCCTTGTATGGGTACTCAGTTGGTGGGGGGATTTCTGCCCCCGTCTCAGGGTTGGTGTTGCCGCCAGGCATGCTGGTGAAGCGTGCCTGTGATGGGCTGCGCGTCTCACCAGGAGCACCGCCGTGGTATCCTGAGACAGGTGACGAGGTCTCGAAGCCGTTCAATTGCGCAGAGGTGTACATCTGGGGGCGGCTCGACGTCGTCTCGGGTCGTGCACCAAAAGCTGACGACATTGGGCGGTTGTTTCCATAAGAGCCATGGTGCTCCTTGTTAAGGGCGAAAGAGTCGATAAATCCACGGTGCTTGGCCTGGGGAGTCGATCCAAAGTAGAAGATCCACACAATCTATAGAGGTCAGCAGCTGATGCTGATTTATACTTGGATCTGGAAGGATAGTCATACGTTGATCATGCACAGAAGGATAAATCCGGCACCTGCGGCTTGCTTTGCGGCAAGACCATCATCATTTGAGGACCTGGAGCCGGATTGGGAAGGGTTAAACATGGAATTGGCCGAGATTGAGTTCATGACCAGATCGGCGGCCAGATATCCCACAACCTAACATTGGTTAGCACTGCCCAAGGCCTTGTCATTGGTACACATACTGCTACGCCATAAGTGAGACCTGAGTCGGTGATGAAGACGGTGATCACTCCGATATTACAGCAGAACGTATAGGCAATGGCCCACCATTGAAAACTGGGGTAGCTCCCCTGTACGTCCGCGGCGATAGATGCAACAAACGCAATCACCCATCCGAGCTGCACCATGATTAGCTGCGAAACGACGTCCGTCGAGTCCAAGACATACCGTTGCGATGGAGCTCGTCGCGAGAGCGAACGGGTCGCCCAGTAGATTGCTCAGCCGTACTCCTGGCATTCTTGTGTTTATTTCGTGAGCGATTGTTGTTTATGTAACGAAGATGGGACGGTTGATAAATGCAACGTTATGGCAAATCAAGATTTGGGGGAGATTGTATATATATCCTGGTCACTTCGGATTCGATGCGCGTAATACGTAGGGTTGTTTGCTGACTATAGTCGGGATATCGCGATTCGACAGCAGAAGGCGTTCGGCGACCGATACTTTCTTTTCCACCCGCTTTCTTTTCCGAGTATCGAGTGCAAATAGGCGCGATGGAGGGACAAGTCGAGAAACTAATTTACCAACAATCAGCTAGACCGAACAATCGCACGCACATAAGCCGCAGAGCGTCAAAGCGTGGTAGGTCGGAGGACATTGGGGCCGAAACCGACAACAAAGAGCGAATCCAGGCGAAGAACCAGCGAGAACAGCTAAAGCGACAATCAGAAGAAAGAGAAGGGCGATGAGATCCTACCTCGCAAGACTAGCTGGCTGAGGATAATGGCGTTTTAGAGTTGTCGAGATTGGCAACTCCGGGCTGAAGTAGGCGAAGATCAAGCAAAAGATAATAATAGGTCGTTTCGAAACGCGAAGTTAGTTCGAGACAGATGAACCGGCGTGGCGGACGAGAACGAGATCTTCGCGAGGCTGGTGGTGTTTTAAGACCCCTTGCAGGCAGACACAGGAACAAAGAAGAGAGCAGCGCCAGGCTGGAATGGGACGAGAAGGTCGGGTGTGGAACGTCTGATAAGAATCGAAGAAGAGAGCGAAGAAGAGCGAAAGAGAGGGGTTGAACGAGCGAATGTCGACGGATGGCGAGGATCCGACCGAGGAGAGTGAGAGGAGAAAGGAGGAGAAAAGAAGGCTGAACGAGGGAATGAAGAAAACAAGAGCCCGAATGGGGGATTCGTCGGAAGTTGTACAAGAAGCGTACGAGTCCACGAGGAAGTAGTAGTGCCCGCGGGAAGAAAAGGAGAGACTGGGCGAGGAGTTGAAGAAAGAACGCTCGCAGGGAGAAAAGAATCAGCCTTGTTATTTAGTGGTGATTAGGATCGTTCACTAATTAATCCCGATTATTATCAGCGTTGGAATTTGCTACGTGGTGAGGGTTTCATTTCCCACGGTCTGGTCTGCTGGTGGGCCTGAGTCTGAGTCCTGAGATTCGCAACCCCATAAGACAGATTGTGACCCTGCCCTACAACGCACTGTCAACAGTCATGAACAGAATTACAGCTGCCAGAATGTATACATTGTGTTTATCGCCTCTTATTTTGAAGCCTCTATCAACATCATTCCAATAAACTTCGTCAATGTTGTTGTCGGGGGTGCCAAATCAAGGCTAATTTTAATCGCCATCTCCGCTTTCACAACCCGAGTCTACGCGCACCCTCATTTTCTCCATCCAATTCCAGACCCAGCCGGCCTGGCCATCTGAATCCTCAGAGGCTGAGGCTGACGTGTGGCTTGACCATCCACTTCACCACACAATCACAAGAGGGAGAAAACGAAAAAGAAGGCAAAGATCTCCCCGGCCCGGCCAGATCATGGAATCTATTCCCTCGCCTTCGCCCTTCCTTGTCGCAGACTTGCAGGCTTGCAGTCGCAGGAAATTGCCTGGATGAAAAGGACCACTTGCCGGCATTTGCGGCCGCAAGGCCTATGTATACCCAACGTCCAGACTTCAGAGTCCTTACTGCCGTTGATCTGATCTGCTCCGCTCCGATCCGATCAGACTCGGGCGGCAATGGTGATGGAGTCACCTTTTGTTACGCGTTGATCATCGTCTCGCAGCCCGCGAGCCACTCAGGTCTTTTCGTGGTGGGAGCCTGTAACATCCTCCTGCGTGACGGCAAGGGCAAACTTACATACGAACCAGCCCATCCAGCTCCCGGTCCAGTGGTAATCTCGGACATTTCCAACCATCCAACGCTCAACTCGCGCGCATCCCTCACTTTGAATGACAAAATCAGGGGTTCAAACGAGGTTGAGCACTAAGCGTCTCCTGCGCTTTTTGATACACTCGTCCCTTATGTTCAAACACGTAGGGCGGCGCTTAACTCCCCGGTTGGTTCGTCCAACGCTGTCCACGTAGTCTATCGTATGGCTAGTGTCTTTTGACCGAACTCTTATGAGTCTCTGGACCAGTCGTTGGCGTTTGATGTTCGTCCTGACGAAGTGGTGCTTCAAACCTTCTCGCTATTCTTAGCCCTGCACTTTGTGTGATGTACCTCAGAGGGGAGAGTGCTTCCTGGAAGGATTGATACGCTGATTGTAAAGACTTTTGACGAGTGGCCATCAACTACTGCATGCACCATACTCTCGAGCAAATTTGAGGCGCTGCCCCAGTCATACATCAGGTACGAAAACATATACCTCCAACAGGCACCTGCCAACATGGCTGTCACTAGGAGTAATCTTATTGTAGAGTAAGACAAAAGCATGATTAGGATATATTCAAAGTCCTAAGTGGATATTTGTACAAAGCTTGGAAAGAGATATAAAAACATGATAATAATACATCCGAGTCACATCCAGCATGCCGCATCTAAACCAACACATAGGTAGGAATCTTGACCTGACCCTTCTTGCGGTCTGATCTGGGGACACCATATCTCCGGCCAGGGGCCTTGGCGTTACGCCCATCAGTGCCGGTGGTCTCCTTGCTGACAACGACATCCTTGATACGGAACTCGAATCGAGACGACCTGGGCTGAACGCGGGATACCTGGCGGTCATGAGCTTCTTGTTTACGCTGTTTGCGCTTCTCTTCAGCCTCATTTCCCTCCTTAAGACGTTTCTCGTGTGCTCTCCAGACATCACGTAAACTGTCAGGGTTGGCAGCGCGCTCGCTCTCAAGCGTGATAAGGTGCGGGTGTGGGATGCGCACGTCGGCGGGCAGTAATACGCGCTGCTCAGAGTCGCCTTTTCCGACGGCTTCGATTCGGCGTTCGCCAAGGTTGAGATCCCTCACGACCTCCCAAGGTTGATCGTCTTGATCATCGCCGCGCAGACGGGCTGGGGCAGCGGAGAATACGCGGCCAGCATCGACACGGGTAAACTGACGAGATTCAGAGACCGGGTAGAAAATTTGAGCATCGGTAAGTCGATGAGCAGGAAGATCATTGATCTGCTCGTGGGGTCTTTCGCGTTGCAGTCTTGGATCTCTTTGCAACTTGGTTGTCGGCACCATCTCGTGCACAGCACGAGCATATGGCAATGCTAATGGTTTCCCCTACTCATGACACAGTTAGACCACACAAGTAACAATATGCCAGAAAGAAAAAGGTTGCCATGTATTTGGAAGCAATCAGAAAATTAGGCGTTGTACACATTCCCAGGATTCCTGAGGTCGTAAAGACTAATCGAAATTTTTTATGTGGTTTCATCATTGCAAAAGGGAAGAAGGAAAAATGGTTGTCTTACCTGTTCTCTCCACTGTTTCTCCAACTCAACTAAGCGACATACAGCAGCGACTCGCCTCATATCAACTCCCGTATCGGTACTAACAGCCCGAACACTCTGCTTCTTGACCACAACTCGGTGGTAGATGTCATTTCGCAGTTCCTCGCTCAAAATACGTTCACTCTTAAAATGCGGGTTCGATGGAAACGGCTTTGAATCCCCTGGTAGCCCTTCTGGTCCATATTTCTTTCGATTCCTCCCGTCCGTGATATAGTTGGTTGAGCCGGGAATGTGGCTTTTCAATTCACTCCCTTCAGTCGTAAGCCATTGAAACATAGTCTCTCGGAGTCTCGTCTGTGTGGTTGGTGTCGAGGAAAACGAGCGGGAGGATTGTTGAGGCAGGTAGGGAGCTGAAGGGGTGGAGCGGCGAGAGCAAGATAGTTTGGAGAGAGGTGCGCATGATGGTGATGGGAGAGATGAGTGGGTGGAAGTTTGAGAAGCAGAGGAACGACATGAGAGAAGGGAGTTGGGGATAATCTGAGAATGTATTCGCGGCGGCATTTTCAATTCTAAGCGCGACAAGCGCACAAAGCTCGGAAATAATAGTGTATGAGAAAGCAACAATGCCTTGATTCTATCAACGAAGTGCAATTGGAAGGTGTCTGGACACTGAATGGGGGCGAAGGACGAGAACTCTGGTGTCAACAAGTTGGCTGGAAGGAAGATCCGAAGACGAAGAAACTTTTACGGAGAGCTGGTCACGTGATTAACCAGCTCCACCAAGCGCGCCAGGTTCTCAAGTCAACCACGTAGAAAACTACTAGTACAAGCCTTGAATGCGGTTTCGGAGCATGTACTAGTAATTGATCTGAGACCTTGATCACCAGCTGGCATATCTTTATTCTTGTATTGAGTACATAACTCGAGTCCAGTTTCCGCTCGAAAGGGATGGGGATAAGCCATGCAGTCCTGGCTCGAAACCTAGCTAAAGAGAAAAGAAGAATACCCCAACCATCGGATGACCCCGTTCTTGTCGTCGGGCTATCAGAGATTAAAAAATGCCAACCGAGGTGGCAGGCACCTATAAGTAGGCACGGACGCGATGTGCATCCGCTCTAAAGGTAGAAAAATGAAGACAGCTCATGTGTATACCCTGTGTAAAACGCCATTCTTTAATGATAACAGCCATCCATTGTAAACATCGCCATGAATGTTAGAGTAGAGCTCGAATGTCAGCCCAGCTTGCAAGGTCTTTCGTTCGAACTCCATCTCCAAGTCGAGGGGTAGCGAGAATGAGGGAATAAGTAGAAAGAAATTCGAAAGGTCATGCATGTCAAGGGAAGAAACGACTGGAGGCATAGGTAAATGACAATACAGTGAAGCAAACTTGACATTCCACCCAGGACACAGAAAAAATGGAGAAGGTAACATCGCTAGTGTAAGATGGGGACGCCAGAAGTGATGATGCAGAGGGAATCGATGTCATTAAACCAAGTATGAAGAGAGTCCCATGAGAAAAGAATCCCCAACAACACGCGCGAAAGTGTGAATCAGAAGACGGAGCAGAGAAGGGTATGGAGATGTGCTAAGAAACCAAAAACAAAAAAAGATAAGCCCAGCAAATTGAACACGCAGCCTTGACAGGTATCAAATGTGATCCAAACTCAAGAACAAGCTACCTAGTAATGATGCGAGTATCCCTGACCAACCAAGCTGGAAACAGCGCCAACAATTCCATGCCAAGAAAAAAAGAGTAGTGGACAAAAAAGAGGAAGCAAAACATCTGGGTAAAGAAAAGAACAATGAAGTGGTAGGGTGTCCAAGCCCAGGTATCGATAAGAAGAAAGCCAAAGTCAAGAGTCCCGATAGCCTTACTCCCAGGGAAGGCCAGGAGACCCTCCGAATGCTGTCTAGCCCATAGCAAAAACAAAGCCCCTCAATGCGCCGGAGATACCAGTAATCATTAAAACATGTCGGACATTGAACCCGTCGAAATGAATGTCGTGTCGTCCTACCGACCCATCATGTAATCAGGATAGTTTGGGGTGGAATTGCCGGAGCGCGGTCCGTTGCCGTTTGCTCCACCGTTGAGCAAAGATTGGGGTGGCGGCATCATCACTGGGTTCATGGGATTCGGGCGAATTCCCAAACCCGCATTGGGATTGAAAGAGCCATTCATAGGCATGGGTGGGTGGGGATATGCCGAAGGATGCATGACACCATTGTTTCTTGGGGGCATTGGCATCAAACCGGGGGGTGCAGAAAGGCCAGGTGGTGGTCCGCTAACAGCTGAGAACATGTGGTTCGACATTGCGTTGATGCCAGCACCAGCGCCTTGGATAGCAGCCTGCGATGCTAGGGAATTTGAAGCACTCAATGAGCCCGGCTGACCCGAGCGAACTCCAAGTGGATTCTTAGAGAAGCTCAAACGAATGCCGGTCTTTATGCTATTGGAGAGTTTATATCCATACAGCTCGTTGAGGGCTTTCCCTGCCGTACGCACGTCTTCGAATTCCACAAAACACATAGGCCCATTTTGCTTGTTTCGGAAGCACAGGCGCTTGTAGCCACGCTGCTTCGAAAACAGAGCCTTGAGTTCTTCTTCCTGGGTGTCGGGGGGCAGATTGCCAACATAGAGGGTATTGCATGGAGGATTCTGATCGTTCGGATTGGCTGCTGGGAAGCTGTGTCGAGCCGTGTGGGCGTTAGGAAAAGGATATGTGGGACCACCCATATTGTTACTCATAGATTGAGGAAACGCCGATGACGGTGTCTGAACGGGTGCGTAATTCTGCACTGGCGGGGAGATATTTGTCGTCAAAGATAAGTTGCCAAAATGGCTCGTAGGAATCTGTGGGTTGGTTGAACGCCGGGGAGCCGCAGAGACAGACCCAGAGTGGCCATTCTCAGCGTAACCAACAGGATCTTTGAGGAGCTCTCCTGTATCCTCATCGATATCCTGGTCTATCATTGACTTGCCACTTATGCGCGGGAAATCGGGGACACCACCACTTCCAATCGGTGACTGAGGAGAGAAGAAATTGTGTAGACGCGAGTTCGTCTCGGCTGAGGGTAGATTCTCGTTTGCGGACGGCCCAGCAGGGTTCGCCGCCGACAACTTCTCCATGGTTTGAAAGGTACCATTAAACCGCGACTGGCGCGTCGCCGGTCCGTTGTTCAGTAGCCCGCGTGTTGCCGAATGGTCGATCGTATTGCGCCTGGGAAGAAACGGGGGTACGGAGGACCCGGTATTGTAGATTTCGACAATCATGGTAGCGTCGTTCTTGGAGTTCGGCTTGCCATCAAGTAACGCCCGCGCTTCCTCGGCCGCAGCCATGGAGCTAAACCGTGCGATCGCAGCCAAGAATCCAGCATCCTCGGGAAGGTCACACTGTACAAAGTCGGCATCCAACAGTTCGTTCGAGAATAGGAACATGCTGCGCAAAGCCTCGCGACTCATATTTTTAGGAAGCTTTCGCATGAATATTGCGCCACCACCCACCGCGTCGGCCTGGCGGATGAAGCCGTTGAGACCCTGCGCCGATCGATCGGAATCGCCCAAGCGCATGGCGACTGACGGCACGGTTTCGAACGACGAGGTATTTGAGGATATATTATCAAAGGACGAGGAGGGGCTGAGCGGCGATGACAGGTGATAGCCGAAATCAGGGCCTAGGGAAGCTGCAGTCTGCGATGCGGGTGCATGGTACACGTCGGTCGACATCGCATTCTGTGCCGTCGCGGGCGGCTGCAAAGATGAAAGCGACTGGTGCGTAGGCGACGCGCCCGATGAAACGGAGGGTGTGCGCTGCGTGGTGCTATAGGACCCTGGGCTTGTACGGGTGGAATGGCTCGAAGTGCCGGTCATCCCTCGAGGACGAGGAAATCAGGAGTCGAGTCGCTCGATAAGGGGCCCACGAGGGCGACGTTGCAGCACGAGCTGAGAGGTTCGCAGGAAGGTAAGGGGTTGCGGACGGAGACGAGCGGGATGACAGGTGAATAATGGGACAGAAAAGCGATATTTTTTTCGACGTTCAAGAACGAGACAGCGAAAAGCTACTCGATCTAGCGGGATGTCTCACAAGTGACGAGATCAAGGGGCTACCGATGCGATAGGAACGATTAGGGAAAATAAGAATGCGACGGACCGAGGATGCAAGCAAAGACACGGGTTAATGGGACAGTGGAAACAGGTCGCCAGTCAAATAAAAGATGATCGGAAGTCGAAGGAGAGACGCAGTTGATTAGAAGATCAATAGTAGATTCCAAAAAATGGCGCCTGGGGAAGAATAACAAGAGGAGGGAGCAGGGGGTGTGGAGGAGAGCAGAGAGGGAGACGAGGACAGAAAGAGGTGGATGCCGGACCAAAGTTAGTCGAGGTCCCTCAGCTTAGCGCAGGAATCGATGACAAGGAAGCCGGAAAGAGAGCGTCTCGGGGAAAAGATTAAAGTTAGGGAAAGAAAGGGAGGGGGGTGGCAGTAAGAGGGGGAGATTGAGGATCTATAGAACAGTGTAGTTGGGGGTTTAACGGCGCTGGTGATCCCGAGTCTGATGCGCAAGTAAAGGCGATAAAGATGTCAAGAAGAGCGTTGCAGACGACAGAAGCTCTCTCATGGTTTTGAGGCTGCTGAAAGTGATGCTGATGATGCAGGAGAAGGTACGAGTAAAAGTCCCAAGGGCTAAGGGAACTTGAACGAGTCCGGAGCGGTCCTTTCAGCTTGAAGGGGGGTAGAAAGACTGGGAAAAGTGTCCTTATCCATGGTTCGAGGCGACCTGGCAATACAAAAGGTTACAGTACAACTGCCCGTTTCTTGGGTCAGCCTGTCGAATGAGCTGTTGCGACAAGCTCAAAGCGCGTCCCGAGTGTCGCAATGACATGACGCGCTATTGAGCCGGCGTCAGCTTAGCATGAAGCACCAAAGATACAAGATTCATGTTCATTCAAAGTCTTGCGATCCCTCTCTCTGATAAGCAAGTGATGCAGTGCTGTCTACTAACAACTGTGTGAGGCTGTATCAACCCATTCCGTCAGCAACTCGAAGCAGGTGGGCGATTTACAGAGTAGTGCTCCTATCGCGTGGACGAGCCCACCCTTGAAGAACTTGCCGACCGAGTGCAGCGATCGAGGACAAGCCGCGTCCGAATGCCAATGCGGAGGGGTGCGTGTGCAAGAGCTGCGGGGCCGTGGTCCTTTTCAGGTTCTTTATCGCCGTATCCGTATTTACAGGATCTGTCGTCAATACCAACTTCAAGGTTCTGTCTAGACCAGGACTCAAAGATCACATTATACTCCGTACAGGCAGGTTGGTGCCTGGAGCCTGGAGGCAATATGATGCAATATGCGAGAGAGAAAATGTGAGAGAAAAAAGCAAACCTTGAATCAAGATCTTACCGTAGTGACCCGATCAATCTGGCTCGCCCTCCTGTTGGACTGGTTCCTTCAGAAAGCTTCTTCGAGGGTCAAAAGTAAGTGGTTAGGAATATGAACTGTGACTGGAGCGATATTCCGTTGGCAACTGCTCAAAACCATCTGGTCTCAGTTCTGCGAGTTCGACATCCTTGCCTACAACGTATGGAAAGTATGCGAGCGAAAAAGCCAACCCACGTCATTACTTCAGCCTCAAGCTATCCAGCTGATGAGAGAGATGTGCCTTTGTACCACATTAACATTGCGCTCCCACAGCCCCCCATTCCGTGGATGGCGGCGGACGGAGAGTTTCGAGCCCTGCCGTCGGGATAATGAATCACGTTTTGCCCCTCGCACAAAGGATTTCGGGTTCAGAAAAGCAGTAACATTGCCTGGAGGGGTCAGTTTTTCAGGAACTGGCCTCGCTGACAGTGCAACGGCCCGCCATCCTATTGAGGAGTCATCGATTTGCCATGTGATGAGGGCGACCAGCACGACGGGCCTTGGGAAGGGGCAGCAAACAAGCAACCCAGAAGGATGGAAACTGGATCCGGCCGTTGTCGGATATGCAGTGGACATTCTAGCCCTCCAGCTGCAGCATGATAAGCAGATCCATGACAAAAGCACGTCCGTGTATACCGAGATCAAGCTAGGGCATGCTACGGCGCATGCATGACCTCTGGTATGAGCCTATAACGAGAAGAACATGAGAACAATGTCAGCAGTCCTCGACTCTCTAGAATTATCGAAACTCGAACTTGGATGTGATCTTCCCAGCTGAATTCTTAACAATCACCAATCACATTTGACGATGAGGCTTTACAACGATCCTCGAGAGCCTCGGACCTCAGCGCGCAAGGGGATTGGTTCCTTCATCCTCGAACTTGCTTCGACTACCAGGAGTAGTATGAAGCTTTACGGGAGTAATTACTACTAATCCTTTAACTACTCGATCGAGCTGACTGCTCCTATGTAAGTGCTTTACAACTACTTTGGTGTCTCTGAAAGGCAAGGCAAACTTGCCGATGCTTTTCCCACACGTATACTGCTCCAGACTCGTCTAGACAAAGATCGTCTGCGAGCGGTATGCGGGCATTTTCTCTTTGATACTTCTCGTACACTTCCGAAGCAGGCTCCCAACTTTGATGATGCTGACCTCCTTGTCTTCTGACGCTTGGTCGGCTCGGCTATTATTGTCTGGCTTTCTGTCGGTTGCATCGGACAATATAAGGTCAGTTCTCTCTCGGGCATCGGACAGCCGCATCCGAGTTTAGGACTCGAAGCTTCAGGAAGGTACAATCAAGGTTCTACCAACGGAATGGACTGCGTCTCCTGTGAAAAGATATCTCAGTGAGAAAAAGGTTGAAACAAGGCTTATCATGATATCCTTAATGTACAGAACAATTTACAGGTTTGGCGCCCTATGCCAAAGTCATCCCTAATCAAACGCCAAATAAATGCTGGAAACGCGGGTTCGAGGATTTGCAAAGCGAGTCCCAAGATATCTCCTACCCGAAGAAAGCTGGACACACACTGATCACTGACCGACGGAGTTGTCCTCCACCGACCCGAGTAGAACCAAAGCCATCCCAGACGGGACAAAGTCGAGGCGGGTATTATCGAACATATCTAATATTTGCGTGCTTATTTCGGGGTGTGAGTCTTCGGTTGAACAAGGCCAGCCTGCGAAAGCCCGTTAATCACCCGGTCGAAACATTCAATCCATGAGGCACTATAGGACATACCAAGCTCAATATCCGCCATACAGACTCACTGGGCTGTGCGCCGACTCCTAGCCAGTAGCTCGCCCTCGCCTTGTCGAGAGCGATATCCTTGTACGGTCTCGCGCTCTTTGCTTCCTCGTCGGACAAGTTCGTGGGTCGTTGCGGGAGAGGGTTGAATGTTCCAATGACCTCTAGGGGCTTTGAATCGCGTGCTGTTCTGTATACCGGAAGAAATTAAGTCAGCTGAGTTTCTAGGTTCGTTAAGCACTCTCCGCTCTCCATCAGAGGACCATGTTGCCAGATTCGGAGCCGGGAGAGATCAGGGATAGGCGTACCGTGCTTGGGCCACGACAATGTTGTAGAATGGCTGGTGCTTGTTCCCGAACCGGGACAGACGAATGCGAACGACCATGCTGGCGAGATTTGTTTGGATATCAATAGAGCATTGACTGCCAAAAAGTTGAGGCTCGACTGGCGGCATCTCCAAAATCTCCGCTGTTGATTCAAACTTGGCCGGCGAATGGTTAATCCGATGTCTTCCAAACAGGACTAGCGTCGCATGTAGTGGGGAATATCAAAGATATGATGTAAGGCCTCGATCTACTCCATATGAAGCAATCGTCCATGTGGTCCTTCAGACATTATCAGTTTTCTGTTACTTCTCTTCGAGACGCATCAATCGCATGTTTCGCTCCGTGCTTCAAAATTATCACTCACCCCTCTCCGTTTTCGTGAAGCACCACCATAGAACCGCAAAGATGTCACTCAAGGTATGCCATCGCATCCTGGAGGGCCTAGCACATACACCATTGCAATGCTGTACACTGACTCCACTAGGCAATCTCCTCTAAAGATGCAGCCTCTCTTGATCAGGACCTCATGGAAATGGGTGGCTGGTCCCTCGATCAACTGATGGAACTGGCCGGTCTTTCTGTTTCACAAGCAGGTGAGCCCGCCTAACTATAAGCCAATATCACTATCGCCCGTCCAAGTCTCAAAAGCTAACCACGCATTGATGCACCAGTATACCGCGTCCACCCTCCGTCTGCCGGAAGGAACATCCTCGTCATCTGCGGCCCAGGAAATAATGGTGCCCTCTCCCCTCCCATCCCTTCCCCGCATCCCCAGACCACCCCAAACCACATTATATTCTGGCCCACCACACTACACTCAATCAATCATAACTAAACTAACAACTATTCAAGGAGGCGACGGCCTCGTCGCAGCCCGCCACCTCTCCCAATACGGCTACAGCCCATCAATCTACTACCCCAAGCCCGGCAAGAAGGACCTCTACACCCGCCTGCAAACGCAACTTCGCGCCCTCTTCGTCCCCATCCTCACCAACGATACAGAATTCGCATCCGCCCTCAAGGACACATCCCTAATAGTCGACGCGATCTTCGGCTTCTCGTTCGGCGGCCCGCTCCGGGACCCGTTTCCGGAGATCATATCGCAGATGGAGAAAGCCAAGGTGCCTGTGCTCGCGGTCGATGCGCCGAGTAGTTGGGATGTGGAGAGTGGGCCGCCGAAGGAGGGGCCGGGGAGTGGGTTTATGCCCGAGTATCTGATTAGTTTGACGGCGCCGAAGCCCTGCGTGAGGTTCTATCGAGGTAGGCATTTTGTGGGCGGGAGGTTCTTGACGAAGGATGTTGCGGAGAAGTATGGCTTGGATTTGCCAAAGTATCCGGGAATTGATCAGGTATTGGAGGTTGGAGTTGATGCTGAGGGAAGGCTTTAAGAGGACTACTAGGTACTGACGGTTTGATTGCTCCAACCAGTTGCGGGGAGCTCCTGTAAGAACAGATATGACTAAAGAAAAAGAATTATCTATTCAACGTTCATCTGTGGGTATAAGCTCACGCTACCAATACGGCGACTTGCAGCTCTACTATGCAGGCAAGCTCTCCGTGATCTCCCCAAGGATGCTCTTGATCCTCGGTTCCTTTCCAAGGCCAGAGCTCAAGATGGTCCGCGAAATCGCACCAAAATCATAGACCTCCTTTGCAGCGGCCTTGATTTCAGTATCAAGTTCCTTGACTAAAGTTCCCAGAGCGACTAGGCAGCGATATACTGCTTCAGAGTCCTTCTCCTTCGACAGCATCCGTGTCAACTCTTCGAGAAGCACCAAGCCTCGCTGTCCGGATTCGAGACTTGACTGTCTCCCTTCGGATGTGGAATATACTGCGATGTTGATGTAAAGGGTGGCCACGGCGATGGTTAGGTTTCGGTTCGGGGAGGCGCCTCCGTTCACCAGGCTCGACTTGACAGCAGCAATGACCTGGTCGAATCGGTCGATGACAAGGCGACGGCCAGCGTCGGTTTCAAAAAGGTTGGCGAGCATCCTGACCGAGAGCATTGCATTATTGACATTTATCGGGGGTTCGAAAACGCCGCCCTCTTCAAGTTTCGTGATCAGGTCTTTACCCCCGTAGTCTGCTGTTGCCGTCACAGGTGTGGCGGCAGCAAGTAAACGGAGGAGGTCGAGACCGGGTAGCCTATTTGCTGCTGGCCAGGCTGTCGCGACCTTCAAGAGGAGATTTACGCCAGCCTCAACAGCTGGAGAGTCCTTGAGGGTGTTCGAGGATTCCAGCTCATTGCATAGGGATGTTAGTGTGTCTAGTTCAGAGGGACTTAGAGATAAATCTTTTGATCCGTCCGAAACAAGCTTGTCGTTCAGCTCCTGCAACTTCCTCGCAACCACTTTGAGATTCGCGGTCCTAATGGATAAATAGGTCTTCTGAGGAAGGACTTTCGGGCGCGATTCAGGAATAGGTGCAGGCTGGCTAGCAGTAGCGTCCCCGGGGCGATAGCGGTTCTCTGTACCCCATGGATCGGAACCAGCTGGTGTAGGTGCCTGGGCGGATTGTCCGAGAGTCGCACCTTGCGTATTTTGAACGATGAATTGGGCGACCTGGTCGAGATAACTCATGGGCAACTCATTGTCCCCAATGAACTTGGTGGCGGCTTCGTATGGATTCTGCGAGAGATTGTAGGGCAACTTCAGAGGCGGTTTCCCATCTTCCACGTCAACATCGAAGACATAATCGTAGTCCTGGCCCAGATATTCCGTTTTTCTCCCGCTGCTACCAGCAGAGTCTACAACGGTGCCCACTGACTCCCATCTCCCCAATGCGGCGGACCATGTATGGGCTGTGATACTGCCATTCGCTTCTCGAATCATCTGCACTTGGCCATCCTTGGTCCCAGACTTTTGCTGCAAGAACTCTGGACCAGGAAGCTTCTCCTTATTGATCTTTCCAACTTGCTGCTCAGGGATTGCGGATTCCTTGACAGCGGTTTCAAACTGCTGCACCACATCCGCGCTGGCCTGCCGCTCTGAGCTCCTGGTAAAGACGCGGGTCACTCGATCACTAGCTCCTGTCACAATATCACCATTCTCTTGACACGCTGCCACACTCCAGACAGATATCGCAGGATGGGTGATAGTCTGTACGCACTGCGTCCCGCTCCAGATCCTGACCGTTCGGTCTTCGCCGGAACTGACCAATTCGCCCGACGGCAGAACCGCTAATGAGTAAATGAAGCTTTCGTGGCCATGAAGTTCGGAGACGAGTTCGCCTTGGAGAGTGTAGAGGCGGATGATACCGTCGTTGCTTGCAGAAGCGAACTGCGCACCTGTGGGATGGGAAGGAGGTAGTTTACAGAGAGCCCGGACAACGTCTTTGGAGTCTTTGATACTCTTCAGAAGCTTTCCAGAAGTATTGAATATTCGAACAATGTTATCCGCGCAGCCTAGATTACTATTAGTGTATGGTCAACGTCAAAGCATCTGATGTATTTACCAGTAATGACAGTATCCTTGTCATAAGCCAGCACTGCCCACACGCTTCCTTGATGACCTTCTAGTACAGCTTCAGATTCCCATTTTCCTAGCCTCCAGAGTCTAGCAGTGGAATCCCAGCTTCCACTTACGACCCAGCCGCCTTCCGGACAAACATCCAAGGCGCATACCGTGTGGGCGTGACCTAGGAGCATAGCATCTGCATTGTCATTCGAAGTCTTGCTAGGTTGCTTGGCTTCAATGATTGTATCTTGACCTCCAGAAAAGACTAGTCCATCGGGGAATTCAGGTGTGGGAGGGTAGTATGCTAGGGCGTTGATAAAGGCCGAACCATGGGCGATAATGTTATAGTCATACGTTGGAGGTGGGCTTGACTCAAGCTTCCAGAGCCGAACGGTCGCATCTCGAGAAGCGGAGAAAATAGCTTTGGAGTTGGGAAAAGCCACAGCGCGAACCTAATAAGAGCCATTGATAAGCCAGTGGTTGATTGCGTTGGTACATCTCTCTGCAGTGTCAACACCGAGAGAGCGGGGAGCGTCTTACATCATCGCTGTGGCCCTCCAAAGCAGCGGAGATCTTGAACTCAGGCATACATAAACAGACGGGTGAAAAGGCGGTTAGGGCAGGTATTCGGTAGGTACGGTAACGGACTAGAGGTGCTTGACAAAGGGTACTTTAGAGAATAGGAAGGAGAGAGGGATGACAGGTAGAACAACCCCAACTCCGGGGCAGGCTGCTGGCATCCACCTGGCAGCTCCGGCCGATGGCCTCAGGGAAAGAGGGGCGTCATGTGGGCGGTGAAGCTCAGTGAAGCTGCTAGAAGGTGAGGGCCATGAGTAATCAGCGAGGAGACACAGTCCAGACCAGAAGAGAATTTCCAGGCTTGGGGAGGCTGAATTGAGCGTAGGATACCAAGGCCCTCTCTTTCCTAGACTCGACTTAAGATCTCCTGTTTCCTTGCGCCCTGTGTTTGCGGTTCAACTATAGACCTCACGTGCTAGCCGGCTAGCGCAGATACAGCCTAGCGCGGTCATCGGCTCCTCCGCAAGAATCGCCGATGTTTGGGACAAGCATCAAAAAGTTGACGACAAGAGCACATCTGGGTCGGACTCTCCGTTCCCTCAGTTTGTTGTATAGAAGGGTGTCGCTGCGGCCGCCTCTCGAATTTTGACTGATTCTTTACCTGCTGGGTCTTTTACCTCTTCACGCCCTCCCTCTTCGACGACTCGCCCGTTCTTCTCCTTTTTCGCCGGCAGACTTCTTGCAAAAACCCCGCCTTTTCAGCACTGATGACTTGACGAGACCGACGAATTTCCTTCTGTATTTCTATCTGTCGCTCACGTCGAATTCGGGCTCTTCTTTGCAAATACATCTTTCTTTGGTCAACAAAGCCTGGGCTATTCTTTGGGTTGGACATCTCATCTTTGTATTTGTTAACGGCCATTGTGGAATCGATATCCTGGTATATGCTTGTACTTTGACTTCATTATGGCTTCAGGTACGTCGGAAGCGTTTATTTTCTCACTGATTACTTGCTGACCCTTGAATCTTTAGATATTCCCAAAGTTGTCCCTTTAACATGCCACGGACACTCGCGTCCCGTGCCGCATATCAGTTTTTCGTCAACAGTAGAGGACGACCAATACTACCTTGTTTCTGCTTGCAAAGGTGGGTCGCGGTTCCTGTTGCTGGCCTTCCGGATGAATTGACCTTTTCCGACTAGATAACAACCCTATGCTTCGAGATGGTATCACCGGCGATTGGTATGTTATTCACAATGGTCTTTACTCTGTCAGTGATCTCTCAAATTGACATCCTTTTTAGGATTGGCACTTTCCTAGGCCACAAGGGAGCGGTCTGGCAAGCTCGCCTCTCGACAGACGCCAACATCGCCGCCACCGCTGCAGCGGACTTTTCTGCGTGAGTTCAGCCCAACGTCTCACCGGGTGACGAAACTGACACACAGCCAGTAAGGTTTGGGACACTCACACCGGTGAATGCCTACACACTCTGCAGCACGCCCACATTGTCCGAGCAGTCGCCTTCCCCCTTCAACCCTCCCCGCAAGTCCTAGCCACCGGCGGCTACGAGAAGAAACTCCGCATCTTCGACCTCACGCGCAGCGGCGGAAGCGGAAGCAACTCCTCCTCCCCAACAACAACGGCATCATCAAATACCGCAACAGAGAACGGCGCGCATCCAGCTACAAGCTACGAGATCGGCCCAGGCGTCCACGGCGGCACAATCAAATCCATCGTCTGGAACCGCGACTACAACATCCTCACAACAGCCGCTGATGACCGCAAGATCCGGTGGTGGGATCTCCGCTCCCGCCACCCGGTCGTCGAGTATGCTGTCGAGGGCAACATCGGGAGCTGCGAGCTGAACACACTCGCCACACGGCCCAACGACCCTGGTATTCTGACCGTCGCTGCTGGAAAGAGCGTCTACCTCTTTGACGGCTTGAACCCGGGCCGTTTACTCAAGAAGGTCGACTTTCGGTACGAGGTTGCCAGCGCTGCGGTGAATAATGATACTGCGCGGTTGGTAACGGGTAGCGCTGATGATACCTGGGCGCGCGTCTATGATTTACACACGGATGAAGAACTTGGTATGTCGTTCAGCACCTTTCTCCCGCTATCTCAAATGCATTGCTAACAAACAATAGAAGTCCAAAAGGGCCACCATGGACCGATCTGGTCTGTCAGTTTCTCCCCCGACGGCAAGTTATACGGCACAGGCAGCGAGGACGGCACAATCAAGCTGTGGAAGGCGTGCCGAGAACCGTACGGTCTCTGGCGCTAAGTTATGACCGGTCAAGGAAAACAAGTCAGACTGTGTAAAGACAATATAATACCAACATAATATTGTGCAACTCAAATGCAGACAGAGATCGTCCATAACTCCTGCGGATGCCTTTTGTACAACGGGTCTGGTGAGTCTAGACTAAGCAGAAAGCGGACTTGAACGTTGAAAGAGGTGAGATGTTAGATCTCCAGGGAGCGATCACCCACGCATACCCAAATGTGTTTTAGAATACTGTGCATAAATTACGCAGCACCACCGATACAAATCACTACACAACAATGTGCAACACTCTATTCAATCATATCAATGTCGTCATCTGCAGCAGGTGCCGCTGCAACAGGTGCAGCAGAAGCAGCAGGAGCAGGAGCCGCTTGCTCGACCGCAATATCACCACCAGCCGCACCAGCACCAGTCGTCGACGTACCCCAATAATCTTCCATCTCCTGATCCAGCTCTTCCTGCGTCTTCTTGGGCCGGGCATTACCCCGAGGGCGGGGTTCTCTGTTCTCGCCCTGACGACGACCACCACCGGTCCGGCGGGCCGGAGAACGTTGTCCGGGGACGTATCGGTCGATATTCTCAGGGGCGGGCTTGGAGACGTCACTGCGACGGTAATTTGAGCCTCCGCGACCACGGCCACCACGGCCACCACGGCGACGGCGCGGAGCACCCTCGGCATCTTCACTTCGGCTTCCTGGGCTTAGACTGCGGGCGTCGCGACCGTGGGGACGTTCCACGCGGTCGAAGAGACTACCCTTGGGTCTCTCGACGTGGTCAAACGGGTTTCGCTCACGGCGGGGGGCGGAGGATGCGACTGATATGCGGATGGGTTGACCCTTGGCGTTTGCGCCGTCGAATTCGGCTATCGCGGCCTTTGCGTCCGTGTAGCGGTTGTATGTAACGTAAGCGACGCCTTCCGAGCGTCCGGCGCGGTCGTAGACAAGCGAGACATTCGAGATGGATCCGATTCGCTTAAATAACTCCTGTGGGGGGTTAGCACTAGAACTGAGCGACTTCGGGTTCCATGATTGTGACTCACCTCCAGATCGTTCTCTGTGATATCGTAGTGAAGGTTGTCGATGCGGAGTCTCGTTCCGGTTGGAGCTCTTGTATGCAATTAGCGCCAATGGCATTCAAGTATGTATGCGAAGAACGTACCGGTCCGGAGACGGGGAGTATCGATCACCGCGAGGCCTCCGGGAGGAGCGCGAGGGGCGGGCTGAACGACTGTGTAAGGAGGCAGGCCATGGGGAAATCCCAAGATCGGTTGGAGGAAGTAGGTTTCAAAACATACAGTCTCGCTCGTCTTCATACTTGTCGTGTACCCAGTCACTATCGTGCAAAGTCAGTAAATGTAAGTCCGATCTCATCGCAAACAATTTGTTCTGCAGGAACGGAGAGGAGCGCCGCCTTACAGGTCCAAATCAACACGTTCGTCTCGATAAGGCTGTTGCGATCAGATCAAGAGAAACAAGGTCAGCCCGAAATCAAATCAGGTTATCATGGTACTGCGGCATCATCATTTTCCGTGGCGATTCTGGTTGCCTTCGGTCTACCCAAAGGCCAGACGAATCACTGGACCACTGAGGTTTGCTTATCACAATGCGATATAGGAGCGCGCGAAAGGAGAGGAGGATGAGGAGGAAGGACCTGTACATTTGAGATATACAGATTAGCCACCAAACATCGTTCGGCGCGCGACATGCATACCTTTTTGACGCCGTTGGAGCGGCGACCTTGGCCGCGACCGCTTCTGTTCTGGCCGCGATTCTGCCTCTGCTGCAAGGTTACAAAGTTAGCAAAAATCGAAAGGCGAAGAGCGAAGCGGTTTATCGAGGCATTGGAAGTCTTACAGGGCGTTCCGCAATGATCTCATCTAAACTCCGATCCATCTTTGAACAAGTGAGAGGAGTTGGGAAGTAAGAATGAAAGGAAGGAGGAGGATCGGAACGATATACCGGCGTCTGTAGTGCAACCGGCAAGTAAAGAGATTCCAATGGAAGGGTAGTGTTACGGCCAGGAGGCGTGAAGAATGGGCAGGTATCCGACCGGGTCAATCACGTGATTTTATATTGCTATACTCCAATGCCTTCTCCAAGTCACACTTTAGGATTCTAAGGTATAAAAATGCTACCGATGGAGTGCACATACTTCAATCACTTTCTTATTTTTTTTACCGAGTATTATACCCCCCAATCGAGGTTGTGATATACAAAGCGGAAGCCCTCAGCTTCCTTCGAAAACAGACAAGCACAAATGCAAAAATGAGGGACGTAAATCACAAACGCAGGCGATGCAAAGAAGTCCTGGTATGCACTGAAATCAATCGCCAACCCTCAGAGAAACCCTCCATATAGCCCCGGTCAACACCTATAAGCAACCTCAAACAAAAAACGGTAATAGAAGGATGGAATCCAGAAAGACACTAATCGCTACCATTGATAGCGGCGTGGTTTTGTCCTTCGGAGCGCTTGTCCATCATTTTCTCCATAAAACTGATATAATCGTACTTGGCAAGATCTCTGTCTTCTAAGAGATCTGGACCTTGATGTTGAGGCATCGTCTTCACAAGATGCTCAATGATTTCATCTGGGATCAGAGAGTGCCTGAGGTCAAGTTCCGTGACATACGGCTGGAAATCCATGTATGTTAGCCAACTGGGACGACTGAGCTCAGAACTGTTGGTGAAGCTTACCTTGCCATCTGCAACCTCGCGGAAACTTTGGAAGACTTGCTCCGCAGTATTTTGATCCTCCGTCACACTCACCATGAACCGGATAAACTGCTCAAAGCTGACACCGGCGTTCTGGGACAATCTAGTGGGCCCGCAAGTTTCCACATAGACTTCGTGCATCTCCTCTTCGTCATACACAAGACCCAAACTGGCCAGCGCAGCGGAGAATTCGAGCTCGTGAAGGGTGTTGGAAGAGTCACGATCAAAGTGCCGAAATACGGATTCGAACTCTTCTAGTTGAATTGGGGTCAAGTTTGTCATGTTTCGTGCAACCAGTTGGTTTTCGAGGAAAGCCATTTTCTTGGATATGCTTGACTTGACGAGACTCAGCTCGTACGACAGTTCGTCCAGGGTGTACGTCGTATAATCATTTTCCTCGACGTTTGCTTCCTGGCACTGTTCATCTAGCTCCGCGATGGTCTCTAGAAAAGCATCAAGTGGCGGAAGGTTGTCGTTAAGTCGCTTGACGTGGGCAAGTTGATCTTCCACGTCACCATCCAGACCTGAAATTGCAAGTGACAGGGTCTTCAAGGTAAGCGCAAAGTCATTCGCCTTGTCGGCGAAAGACCGACGAAGAGTGTTTTTGATATCTCGAATAGTCTCGTTGATAAGCTGACTTCGTTCATGCTCGTCCCTAGTCAGACATTCCCACTCCTGATCGGCGGCCTCGGAAGATAACTCTGGCGGAGGGTCGTAGGCCCGGAGACGGTACGTGCTAAGTTTCGTTTTGATATTACCCAGGAGAGCCGCAAGGTCTGACTTTTCCGCTACCCACTGGCGCTTCTGGTTTCTCTTATACAGGGCGAACTGGGAGGCCTGCTCCTTTGCGTCCTTGTATGTCCCCTCAAAAGTGGCGTTCTTCCATTCTTCGCGCTGAGCCCGAATCAGGCGTAAAAGTTCCCGCATCCTCTTCTCATACGAGTTTTGCATTTCCCATGCGCCATGCATGTTGTTGACAAACTTTTCCACTCGTCGACCGGCATTCTCCACCCTTTCAAGCTGTGAAAACGCATGGAACCAGTAGGCAATGTATGTCATCAACGAACGTTCGTCAGGTCTGGCAACGTCACAGACATCGTCGACATCAAGGAGATCTGGAATTCCGATTTCGTTGGCCGCGATATCAAACGCCAACTTCATGTTCCCTCGGTGGTCATTCTTGTCCAAGGCATCGTAGTCGATCAGATCCGGACGATGAATATCCAACAAAGCACAGAATGCGAGTCCGTCGTTCCAACTGGTTGAGAAATCTCGAACTTCGACTCCCTCGTAGCAGGCGGTCTTCCGTTGGCACCACAGCAAAAGACCCGCCTTGGCTGTCATGCCCTCCTCATTAATATCGCTAATGGTGAATCGGAGAATCAGCGTCCAAATCAGACCGAGGATAATCTTCCGGTTGCCGTCCACAATATCCTCCGCTCCGATATTGGTCATCTGAATACCCCTCCCCTTGATAAAGTCCAGACTTTTGTTGACATTTTCGAACTTTTGCACTCGCAGCTTCGGGTTGGCAGCATATCGACCAAGCGAGTCGCCACCTAGAATCTCGAGAAGATGAATGAGGATTACCTAGAAAGTAACGAAGAAGGTCAGCGACCCGAGTCGACTTCGGCTGACGGGATGACTTACGCCGTTCGAGAGCTCTTGTACCAGGTCATTCACGAAGACATCACGAACTTTCAGCTTATCGTTGAGCCTATACCGAATACATGTGTCAGTTTGAGACAAGGAAAGCAAGGGCAACTAGAAAGGCGCAGATAAGGCATCAAAAGAGAGGGACGAGGGGAAAAGCAACACCAACCATTTCGTGAATGTCTTCTGCTGCACATTAACCCATGACTTCTCAACCGCCAGCATGATGAACGACGATTAAAATAGAGAACATTCAGAGAAAAACGAGAATGGTGTGTGTCTGTCTGTGGTTGTGTTCGGCGATCGATGCAAGACTCGTCGGGCTCGGCAGAGCTATGTATTGTCGAATTTATTGATAGACAGATCGGATCACATGAATATAAAAGGTAAGATCTTCGTGAAAGAAATGGCGGATAAAGAACGAAGTACTCGGGTCGTACTCGGGACAGCAACAGGTTGTTTAGCGGGATACCGGTTCGAAGTTGCAAAGAAGTTCTCGATTCATGGAGCGAGACGATC
The DNA here is from genome assembly GCF_044049435.1 of Aspergillus pseudodeflectus. NCBI lineage: Eukaryota > Fungi > Ascomycota > Eurotiomycetes > Eurotiales > Aspergillaceae > Aspergillus > Aspergillus pseudodeflectus. The sequence goes on along the minus strand of NW_027263784.1, from coordinate 539,487 downwards.
GCTCAAAGGGGTTCGTTCGTTCGGCGTGGATGTCAACAGAAAGCCTCCCCTCCGCCCCCACAGCAACCGCCGCCCGGCATTCTTTGGGTGCGGTTCTGCTCCCGATCCCTGGCTTTTTCAATAATCTAAATTTTGATGCTGGATTAATCATGGTTCCAGTCTAGTATACTCGTAAGAATGGAACATTCAGAGTTGAAAGGTTTCTTGATGGGCGTCCATATTGTTTGTGGTTGCATCAAGATATATTTAGAATAAACACCCTTTGTTAGAATCGGAATATCATCGTAGATATATACATAGTACCATGACCCTTGGAGGATCTGCTGAATCAAATCTACACTACATAGCATGTCTACGAGGAGTTGACTTCTTCATACAGGCAATAGACGACTACACCGAGTTCCAACCAGTCTCTCAAACCAGGCCCGGTGTCCACCCATGCATGCTCCGTGATCCAGTAGAGGAGTTCGAGTATGCCTAAGAGGCAACCATACGCCTTGTCCATGACGGATCGATCATCAGCCATAGTCAAGCGAGGTTCGGCCGCCGGCCGTCTATCCAGTGTCGCACACGTCTCAGAGGAAAAAACAAACATGGTGGAGTTAGCGCGATGATATCGTGACTGGCCGGAGAGTCGAGACTCGTGCGGATTCTTCTTCAGGTGCAAACGATTGACACGACAGCATGGCGGGCGATCGGCTGGTCGCGACGTTTCGTGTCGAGCTGTCATTGATCGGGGAAGAGTCCTGCTTGATCCATTAACCCCGTGCTTGTTTTCCTGTCAATGAACTAGAAGTCTGCTCGTCCGAGGTGCTCTCGCGATATTCTTCGGTTTCGACCTTCATTGAACCCCAGCGCGCCGAGAACCGCATTATGAGCGTGCCGATGGCGGCGTTTGTTGTGAGCTCGAGACACGATGGAGCTGAGAAATCCCTGGAGGTAGGGCGAAAAGACTGTCGAAGAAGGGAAAAAAAACGGCAGCGCTGTTGACATTAATAATGCACTACGGTTGAGCCTTAATCGCGAAGAATTGCGCCATCTTAACCATTTCGGCGGGCGTATGATATCATGGCTCCCGGCGGGGCTGCCGAACTTTCCTCCCCGCCTCAAATGTCCATATGAGAGCTCTGAAGCCCACGCGAGAAAACGTTCCAAACCAGAGTTCTTGTTTCCCCCCAAGCCAATTGATTGAATACCCGAGCTATAGCTAGACCGAGAGCACCATGTCGAAGAAATACTCCTTCACAGACGTCCTGCCCCTCCCGAATTCGTCGGTCAAGATCCCTCGTCTCGGGTTCGGCGTCTATCGCTCCCCAGCTGAGCAAACCAAGCAGTCGAGCCTCAAGGCACTTGAAGCGGGATACCGGCACATAGATACCGCGCAATTCTACGCGAACGAGAAAGAGGTCGGCGAAGCGATCCGCGACTCCGGTCTTCCGCGCAGCGAGATCTTTGTGACCACAAAAATTCTTAGCCCGGCCGGCTCGCCCGAGGCTACCTATAAAAAACTCCTCGAAAGCGTGGATAAGATTGGCGGCAAGGATGGATACGTGGACTTGTTCCTGATTCACAGCTCTAGTTCCGGGTCGTCGGGCCGGAAGGAATTGTGGCAGGCCCTGGAAAAGCTGCTGGAAGAAGGCCGGACAAAGAGCATCGGAGTCAGCAATTTCGGCGTGAAACACATCGAGGAGATGAAGGCGTATGCGAAGGTGTGGCCGCCACACGTGAACCAAATTGAGGTATGTTTTTGTTAAGTCCCTTGACTGGTGTCGGCAAGAAACCATGCTCAGCTAGACTACGCAGCTCCACCCTTGGAACCAACAACGAGTGATCGATGAGTACTGCAAGAAACACGGAATCATTGTCGAAGCCTATTCCCCAATCGTTCGAAACTATAAGGCGAACGACCCTACCCTTGTTGAGCTGGCAAAGAAGTACAACAAGTCGACGCAACAGGTCCTGATACGCTACGCATTGCAGAAGGAATGGGTCCCTTTACCGAAGACGGATAATCCCGAGCGCATTGTGTCCAATGCCGATGTATTCGACTTTCATATTTCCGATGAAGATTTCTCAGTACTGGATGGACTGGATCAGGGAGGCGCTGGAGCCATTGTAGAGGCTGTTGAGAATGAGTAGATCGTGGAGCTTTATAATGCAATTCCAAGTTTAATAGTCTGGTCGTTGCATGAGAAAAGCATTAACCGACTGTAGAGTACTGCGGGATGGATTCACATCGTGCTTTGATGACACGATCCAAGCAAGACGCTGGCGGATGAACTGCTTGCTTATAGACTGGTCTGGACGGGGTCCAACAAATTCGCCTATGAGGGGTTAAATCAATGAAGAACTCAAAAGACCAGGCAAAAAGGGCTTACCGGCATCGTTATAGAATAAACATAGTATTGAGAGCAGGGTTCCAGCGGAGAGGTCTTTTCCGGACTCGCACATAACGAGCAGAGACTCTGACGAATCCGAGCCCAACTGCGAGCTAACGAATGTCCGGACCTTGTCTAGATGGTTTCTCAGATCGCGGCCACCTTGTTTGGAGGGTGTACAGCCGAGGCTTAGGTGTTTCTGGTTTTCTTCCGCTGTCTCTGCTTTTCCATTGCAGTCGATGACAAGGTCATACAGGCCGCAATCAACCAAGCTAGGATGAGCCTGGCTGATATATAGATTCCGAGTCGGCGCAATCAGAGTCGCTTGGTGGCTCGAGCTCTGCTGACGATGTTCCTGCGTCAATTTCTCAATAACCTCGGGAAGGTCTTCCTCTGCTTGTGTCAGAAGAGAAGGTTTGTGAGCCCAAAAGACTGAAGGTGTGAGTCCATGGGCCCAGGCCTCGCTATCGTCGCCTGCACCCTGAATGTATCCACCTTCAGATATTTCTGCTCCATGGACCCGTTTTGAAGCCGAGCATAGGACGAACAGATTGTAATCTTTGCCTTTGAGTAGATCTGTTGGATGGAAATATGTTCGATTAGCCCAAGCGATCCGGATGGGCTTGCCCAATTGTTGCCTGAGATCATTTAGATCAAGTTTAAGGCTCTAAAAAATATTATCAGACTAAGTGTGTCTTTGCAGAATGATGGAACAGATGAGCAAGATACCTTGAGGGAATGCACGAAGCCGTCAATCCTTTGTTCTATTTGCGACTCCTCCGACGCGCCTAGGTAGTTGGGCGGCAATTCCACGGAATGATATGCAGTCTCCGAAGGGAATAACGCTCGGTTGAAAACCGCGCACCAAATAGGAATGGTCTTCGACAAGGCATCGGGCATCACTGGCTGACTTGTGAGATAGGGCACATGGAAAGAAGCCAAGTGCAGCAGCGGGCTAATCACATCACTTACACTTGCCACGGCGAGTGGAATCCACAATGATACAGCTGCATGAATCAAACAACTGCGGTTAGCCTAGAAAGACGACGGCGCCCCCGGACTCGTCCTGACAAGGGCTATGGCATGGCTCACTAACCCCCCATGCTCCCGAGCAATTGGTAGAATCTGCAGATTTAGTCTGCGAAAACTGAAGTCCCACTGGCCGGTATGGCCATCGGTACTCTTGAAATATGCGCTGCCGGTCTTGATCTCTGGAGGGATATACCAGCTCCCGCATCTTTCATTGGCAACCAAGGGAAGCGCATAATGATCAGCAACCTCGCGCACAAAGGCAGCGTCGGCCTCGATGGAACGGAGTCGGTTGTTAACGGAGAGGGCGGATCGGCGCAAGGAGGCTAGCGTCTGGGACACAGATAACTGCTCGGTGGAGGGGAAATGAAGTGACGATACGGACACGGGGAAGTCTGAATTGGAAACATTACCCATGTCTGCTGATGTTACTGGCGTCAACCAAATCAAGGCCGACGAGATTTCAAGCGTCGAAGATTTTGTAGTAGTGGAGCCAGCATCAAGTTTTTGAACAAATTTGCGACGAGGGGTTACGTCCGTCCCAGCGAGCGGCTGGGGTATAGACAATGTCTCAAATAGGAAATAATTCTATCCAGCGTCAATGCGCCCCAGGTCTCGCGCACAAGTTGGTGTCGAACGTTGTCAGGGCGCTTTTCAGTCCACTCAGTACATGGGTATGCCCGGCCAATAAGAACAGCACAAGGTCAGCAACTTTGGAATGTGAACTGTGGATCCTTAGTAAACGCTGACCTTCCCTTACAATTTGACCACCAAATATTTCGGAGCATGTGCGGGCATGAGGCATATTGATCTTCTCTCGACGATACTCCGCATTGTTCAGTCGGGGCCGAAGATTCAAGATGCCTCGAGGAGATAGACTTACATGGCCAATGATAGGTACGACACGAGTTTGCTGCGGAGCTCTTAGGTCCTCTTCGGAGACTGCGCAGAGGCTGTATTCGTTCTAGCCTGATGCATGCACTTTAACACATACAGCCTCCAACTTGGAAGGCTCGATCAGACCAGCATGAGGCGGCTTGAGAGGGAACGGTTGCATTCCAGGTTATCTGCCTCACGAGAATCTGATTTTGACTACGGGAAACCAAGATTTAGCCCCTTGATGCCGCATTATAGTGCACCCCCTCCAGCCATTGATTCGTGGCTAAGCCCCGGGAGACCATGGACATGGGATGACAACCACTTCACGATTTGAGGCATATATCTAGCTGGCTGCTAGATCCTAGGCGCTGGAACACAGTGCTCCGTTTTAAACGCGCTGGATTTCGAGTCATCAGTATCCGTATTATTATGCTTTGTCGGGGTTATATTCGCTTGAGGAACCGACTAGTTCGAATGGTAAGTTGCCTGCGGGTTGGCGGCGAGGAGCTTTGCATCCACAGAATCGAGCAGAAGGCGTTGAGAATGGGCCAGTGTCAAACAGTTTGTACTTTGTAGAGGAACATTTCATGAGCCTTCTATGAGCCCTTGAATGAGCCCTTTCAAACCTTTCATGAGCCTTTCCATGAGCCCTTCCAGCCAGCTGCTTCAGAAGGTGAATATGATTCGACGGGCTTCTATCTCAGGACAAGACCAGGTTTCTGCGCCTTTCCACCGACGGGTCTCAGCCCAACCACGCTAGTCTTGATCGGAATAACCCAAAGGGTGCCTGCGCGTTTCCCAAACCAGCGTCACAGCCTGGCAGCGGGTGCTTTCTCTTGATAGGCCTAGTGGTGGTGTTAGCGGGCTGTGCAGCCCCGAAGGCCGCCGTCGCTCGGTGAGCCTGCAATTGCAGGCGCAAGTTTCCCAGGCTAGTGTCGCCATGTCCAGTCGCAAAAGTCACAGCTATGACCTCAGGCCCCGCCGTCCCGCTCTTGCCTGGATTTGGAACAATGCACCATCATGGATCCATGACACATGGATCCATGACATTATTTGCTTTCCCCTCTTCACGATCCTGATATGGTTTTTTGAATGTTGGCCTGCTCCAAATCTACTTAAGGACCCGATTTATCCCCGTTGGTTCCAATTTTGCTCAGACCCAATTCTCTTTACCAGCGGCCATAACACTACTTCTCCTTCCTTTCCTCCATCTTTCGTTGATATCTCTCCTTCAACACAAACGCAGCAGCACAAACATAACATAACACAACACAACACAACCTGCACCATGCCTAAGGTGAGAAGCCTCCTATTTTCCTTGATGCTCTCAAGCCAATCCGCGACTGACACTTCATTGTTTAGATCACGGAGATTTTCTTTGACTGCGACAACACCCTCGTCCTCTCAGAAGAGTTGGCCTTCGAGGCGTGCGCCGACCTTGCCAATGAGATCCTTGAGAAGCAGGGCATCACCGTCCGCTACACCGGCGAGCAGCTGATCCAAGACTTTGTCGGCCAGAACTTCCGTGGCATGATGCAATCTCTCCAGGCAAAGTTCAAGTTCGAACTCTCCCAGGAGGAACTTGAGGGATATGTCACCAAGGAGGAGGACAAGGTCATTGCCAAGCTGCTCGAAAAAGCCCAGCCCTGTGTTGGCGCCAGCGAGCAGGTTGAGAAGCTCTTCGAGGAGAAGAAGTACGATCTTGCTGTTGTCTCGTCCTCTGCCCTTCGCCGTGTCCGCGCTTCTCTCCAGAAGGTTGGACAGGACAAGTACTTTGACCACGACAAGATTTTCAGTGCCGCCACCTCCCTCCCTAAGCCTACTTCCAAGCCCGACCCCGCTATCTACCTCCATGCGCTCAAGGAGTGCGGAAAGACAGCCGAAGAAACCGTCGCCGTCGAGGACAGTGTTTCCGGTGCCCTCAGCGCCATCCGCGCCAAAATCTTTGTCATTGGCTACGTCGGAAGCTACCACGGCCAGGAGAAGCAGGCCGAGATGTCACAACGTCTCACCGACCTTGGCGCTCATGTCATTATGAAAGACTGGAGCGAATTTCCCAAGTGCCTCCAGGAGATCGAGAGCCGGCCCATCTCTCCCTCCCTGTGATTCGACTTTTGAACTTGGATCTTTGCTTGTTTCAAACATACACGATATCATGACAGCGGGCGTATTATCATTCTCGAAACTTTCGGTTATTCCTCAATTTTTCTTAATTCAACCACCCACCCACTTTGCGCCCGCCGTTGTGTTTCTTTGCCTGAGTCCGCGGGGGCCGAGCGTTACTATGGGGCATCACCGGCATTTTTCTTTTCTTCTCCATTTCCCTTTCAGACTTGGGATACACGAATTAGTATTCACTTCGTGGCATAGACAGATTTCATGATAGCAAGATACCCAGACAGGGAGTCTCTAGCCTGGGACGAAAAATGAAAAATACTCCTTGACTTGCCACCTTTTCCTTGTACACTATTACCCCTCTACCCCTCCATGAAGCGGGGAGCAGCCCGCCTGGCACCACCCGAAGTCCGTCGCAACGCTAAATACGCTTAATCGAGAAAATTGTCTCCACATCCATACTTCGGTTGTAAACATCAAATTTCAATGCCGGCCCTTCTCGACTGGTAAGCTGAATTTTCCCTCGCTTAGAAACTCCTCAGCAGACCGATCGACCGCATGCAAGGGGTATGAGTGTTCGAAAAAGCATTGTTAATCACATGGACAATCGCTCGCCTCTTATGAGCTGGCAAAAGCATAAAATAGGACTGAGAACAGCGAGTCCTCGCTAAAATCATACCGAAAGGGAATGAATTAGTGGAATTGACCCCTCAAAGCTTCTTCGTCTTTCAGGGTTGATTGCGTCGTATCTTACTGTATGGACTCGCCTGGTCGTTTGGATTCAGAGTGAAGGGTCTTTTTACCAGAAATGCTCTGGGACATATCCAGTTCGAAGCCAGCCCCTCAGAGTCACCACTGACCTCCCCCCACGCTGATGCTGGTGGCGGGGATGTGGTTCTTGCTTCCCCGGTTTCTAGGTGTCGATAATCATTCGTATAGTGCCTGCTTTGCTTTGGCGGAGCACGGGCGGTTATTTTTTTTTTTTTCTTCTAGGCGCGATAGTAGTGTTGGAAGTACTGTGCGTAACTACTTGAAACATTGGATGTATAGAGAGTGGGGCTCTATCCTTGTCATACAGCATCCATACTATTCTCCCTGTAGTATTGTGGTTAGGGACGTGGCATGCGGCGCTGAGAGCGAGTTATGGGTTCCTAGTTCATTTGTCCAGGTACATGAGGTGCCTGGCCTGAAATAGAATGTCTATGCGTTTTACTCGCAGTGAGGTCATCTACGGGCTTTTTGTTTGATGTTGATGAAAGAAGAAAAAAACACCACGGGATCTACCTACCCGCGATCATAGGTGGCCTTGATTGACACCTGTGCCTGGAGTGTAGGTCTGTTCATCCGGATCCTACACCGGTAACAGTCAATTTCGAAACTGTATAGGCCAATAGAGTGGCATGCCGACACCATCAGTCTGGGTCTCATGATGGCGACATTCTGATTGTAAGAGAGGACAAAACGCCCACCTGCCCACGCTAGCGGCGCCATCGGCGGCCTAGATGCCCACTGCTCTGCGACAAGTATCCATTCCGAGTCTCTCGGATCATACAGAGCAGCCGCCGACATCACCGGAACTCAACGGGGGGCGGCATGCAGTAGTACGCCAACTTTGTAACGCGAGTACCAGCCCAACTGGACAAGTCACATGTTCGCTACCTGTGTTGCAGGTAAAAAGGTCCAGACAGGACCTTTGCAGATACTGTGACAGTGAACTTTTGAGCTGGTGGTACAAATGCATGGTACTTTCCCAGTCAGCAGTGCCAGTCGCGGATGCGGGGCGTACAGATTTCCACCAGACGGGAGTCATGATGGTATGAGCGTGATGTACTATACCGACCGACAGTGTTGCTTTGGCGGAAGTTTGTCAATCCGAGTGAGCATTGTAGAATACTCCGTACTAACTCTGAGGTACTACCACATCTCAGCAGTTCAAAGAGTTGCTGTGTACAAGCCACACATTGGTGCCAAGCTGGCCAGACCAAATGACAGGACGGAGGCGTTCCTTTATGAGCAGCGACACAGTGGGTACCGGTTTACTTTGAGTGTTGACTATATGTGTCTTGCGTTTCCATGCCATTTTGAGCTACCGGGGACCATCTCTAGACCGCAGGGTGTTAGGGCTCAAAGCTCAACCTTGAGGCGAATCTACTAAGACGAATCACCTAGTATCAGGCGCGACCTTGACCGAGCTTAGAATTATTTCGCCAACTTAACCGGGCATGTCAAAGTACGGAATATGGAGTAGCCTGAGCTGCGTATTACCATGGAATCACAGATCAGAAGGCGCCGAAAGTATGCGGAATGGGCTGACGAGTGACAAAACTTCCGGGCACATTAGGTCATTTGTAGACGTGGGTTGAAACGCTCAATTCAATAAGGGGTCTTCAAATGCTGAGTGCATCACTGGGTTGGCTGACTCCGTCGAAGATATAAGTCCTCCCCGGCCCAAGCAACAAGAGACAACATACGAAGGGCGGACCCCGCACTTCCGTGGCGGTGGAGAATATCCATCTTGACTAGTCGCAGTGGACGAGCCTGGACGGTTCGCCATCAGAATGATTCTAGCCCGTTCTTGCGGAAATAGTTCACATGTCATTATTGGGATTGATATCATAGCTTCGCTCAATGTGATTGTTGAAAATTGGCCGTCGAAAATACCTGCATGGAAAAGGTTAGGGGTCGATAACTCCAGCCCAACTGATGGGAGGATCCATTGGCACTGCAATTGGGCGGTCAAACAGAAGAGGCGGTGGGAATGAGCTCTGATTTACGGGGTTCTTTGCATGCCCCTCGTTGCTTTCCATCAATCTTCCGACATTGCCTATCCAAGAGCTTCTCCTCAGGTACGTGCCGTCAGTGCTCGGTGTGGCAAGGGACTGACGACTAGTACCCAGTTTTGTGGTCGCGTTTTCCATCCTTGAAGATCAACCTTGAACCTTGTTTGCAGCCGGTATCGATTGGGTTTGAGAGTCTAAGATGTCGGACCCAAAGTACGCGCAGTCTAAATTTCTCTCCAAGGGCCCGCTGGTATGTCCCAGCATTTGATTGCCATATGCATTTGCAGGTTTTGTGTTGCTTCGTTGAACCAACTGACAGAAAGCGGCCTTAGGACAACAGCGAAGCAAAATGGGCAACTCTAGTCAAGACGAACTACTGCGATCCGAATGGGGTTGAAAGGACCTGGGAATCGGCAGAACGACTGGTAAGCTCGCCTATTGAAACCGGACAGTGGATGTCACGCCTTGGCTTCGGCTTAATGCGATGCCACACCTCGTACTCATGCCCCCGGGCCGCTATTGCCGTTGCCGCAGGATCATAATAGCCAATCGCACCCTTGCTTAACCAGGAAGCAAACAGGACATTGCCGCATTTGCTCGGAATCTTTACTGATTTGCACTCGTCAAACAGACTCGGCCCGCGAACTGTGAGGTGGACGGAGTGGGTATTGTGACCATCATGGACAAGGCCACAGGCCCAGAGCTTCTCCTCCAAAAACAGTATAGGCCTCCCATCGACAAGGTTGTTATTGAAGTGCCAGCCGGACTGATCGATCCAAATGAGACGGTCGAAGAGTGCGCAGTGCGTGAGCTCAAGGAGGAGACGGGCTATGTGGGTGTGGCCGAAGAGACGAGCACGGTCATGTACAACGGTAAGTGGTAGTCGCGAGAGCTATAGTCAACAACGCTAATCTTAGCATAGACCCAGGTTTCTGTAATACAAACTTGAATATGGTACACGTTCGCGTGGACATGTCCTTGCCTGAGAATCAGAACCCCAAGCCGCAACTCGAGGATAATGAGTTCATTGAGTGCTTCACCGTTCCGCTTGCTTCGTTGTTTGACGAGATGAAGAAGCTAGAGGCCGAAGGATACGCAATCGATGCTCGGATTGGAACAATAGCGGAAGGCATCGAATTGGCAAAGAAGTGGAAGCTGTGAGATAGACGTCATTCGTGTTGTTATAGATCGATAGACTTTCCATTTCATCACCTATCCCGCGATGTCATGGTTGTAGTGGACCAGATGGACTGCAGCCCGCTGACACTCTATTAGACTTTATTGTCTCTCTTGAGCCCCGTGTATAGTGCCCATGCCGCAAGAGTTTTTCCGTCTCGTATGCCCTCTTTCCAGATATCCTTCAACGGCACCACTTTCAAAGTGATCTTCTCCCCATGCTCTCGCAGACCAGTCAATTTTCCTTGTAATGCCTCGATATCTTTGCGTGGCAATCGCTTGTTGCACAGGAATAAAGGTATAAACTCGTCACTCCCGCCAGGCGACGGGTACACTCCTTTCTGTAGAATTTCGCCGTCTGCCGCTTCATTCGATGACTCTAACGCCAGAGATGTCATATCTATCAGCTCGTTCTGTGGAATAGTCAACCCTGTTTCTTCCTGGATCTCTTCCGCCGCTTTTCCTGCAAAGGCACCGCTGTCATCAAGCATACCGGCGGGGATCTCGGAGAACGCAAGCGAGCCGGCGGGAATGCGGGGCTGTACGGTTAGAACCGCCCATTTGTCGTCTTCTGATGTTGGGGGAACATCATTCGGCTGAAGGAGAAGCTATTCAGAGAAAGTACTAGTGAGGACTAGATTCTATTAGAGCTTGGAAAGTGGAATCGAACACTTACCAGCATGCCAACACTGCCGCCCCGTAGAAAAACGCTGCCGGGGAGGCGCTCCCCACCGGTGTTGGAGACGTCGGCCTTTAATTTCACAAAGCCTAGTCGCCCTCCGCCAAAGAAGTCCACAGCCTGGACCTCGATTCCACGGAGAACATAGGGGTCCTTGTGGAACTCGTGAGATGGCTGTTGCTGCTGGCTCAAGGAGTGCTGCAAGGTGTCAAACCAAGCTCGAAAGGCTGGAAAGCGCAATAAATCATCCTTGGGCAGTTCTTTCGGGCAGCTGATGGGCAAGGATCCGAGTCCAATGCCGGGCGTCGAGGTGGTGGTCGACATCGAGAGCCTTGTCGTCGTCGTCAATGATGGTGGAGCTGGGCGCAGGGAGGTCCAGGCAAGGAGTTGCCAGGGCTTGATTCTCTGAATCATGAGCCGAGGCCCCGAAATCAAATTAGCTGCGAAGGGAGAGAAGTCCGATGAGGCGTAGATAGTGCTTGTGTCGGATAATAATCAGACCACCAGTGTTGCAGTCCGGTCTTGCGACATCTTTGGGGAATGTGGACTGCGGACGGCTAAAGCCGAGGCGCGCGGACATGACGTTCTCGTCGGGAGCTGCGGGAGCCACCCACTGCTTCGACTTATCATCAGGTCATCGGCAGCATCAGTGGATCATTTCGCATCCGCAGTATCATCCTGCGATCCACGGATGGATTCAGGGATGCCTGTCAGTCAAGTTACAACAGGCGCAATGCACCCGAGGCCACACAGTGGTGGCGGTCTGTCAGCTCCAGCGCTCCTGGGCGTTCATAGCCTGACAGATCACCTTTGCGGGGTTTCGATCACCAGGTTCACCTTAGTTCCTTTGCTGACATTCGCCTGGGCTGACTCGAGAAGCGAGCTATCCTGGAGGAGCCCATTCCCATTTGTACCCCGTAATCTGCTCTCGCCTTTCGCCTCCTGGTCTGAGCACCGTCGTTTCTTTTTCCCTCAACCCCTGTCCCCTCGCAACCCCCCAACAAATGGAAGTCCCTGGTTGCATGGGTTGAGGTGTACTAGGATAATTGGTGGTGGAATCCTAACTGTGCTTAGCACATCCTCCTTTGACTTTTCCCAAAATCTTTCCCTTTGGCTTTCGGTCGTGATCATTCTTTTCGCACACTGACGTCTCGTCCTTTCGGCTGTGTGCGGCTACGCTTCCAAGGTTGAGCTTTACCTACTTCTTTGCACTTGCGCTGTGGTAGTCTGGGAGTGTTCGGTCTCGCCAGAGGAAACCCCCCCCAAAAAAAGCGCTGCAGAGGACTTTAATATTAGCATTGGGCTCATCACCGTCCGGATCGAAGCCTCACCCCAAGTTATCCCAGACAGCGGACTCTACATGTTGCCTTTTTCTCCCAGGAAGGATCCTACTGTGCCATAACATTTGTCTATCTTCGAAATATGATGGCCTCTAGAGCCTCAGTTTCCACTAGCCAGTGCTAAGGCAACGTTCTCTCCTGGACCCGTTCATCTTGCTCTCGGATCCTATGCGGTCGTGGCATCAGATTCAAAATACAAACCCTACACTATTCTTTCAAGCCTGGGCTTTCATTTGGCCAAGCGCTCACCTGTGTTGAACAAGCCGTCTGGCTGCCGCTGTTCTTATTGACTGGTGTCATAGTGAGACATGTGCAGGCCCCAGTTTGTCTTCAAAAGCATGCTGTAAAGGCCACAATTTTTGCACTTTGGGCATGCTGCATTATCTCTGGGGAAATTCTATTCAATAACTCAAAAGGCACCGCCCCCCTATACTAATACAACTTGAAGGGACTGTGTTCGAATTTAGGGTATTACAAGGTTTGTTCCATCTCCTAGTCATTCTTTCGTTGAGACCTTCATACAATGTATCTCAATAACCTTCTTCATCTGACTCTCCTCCCTCATATTCGCAGGTCCCTTCTCCACAGTCCATTAGGATAAAGTCGATTCCACTGACGCAGGCCGCCGTTATCTGTCTCAAAATAAGCTACTCATCGTCACCGGAATATTGTCCTCGTGCTCTCAGAAGCTCTAGGGGTCCCTGATATTGCGTCTCAGCTAGGACACATCATCCGCTCTCTTCACCCAGGTGATATTGCCGCTCCAGATACTCGTAGTGCAGTATCTGTGAGCTCATCAACATGAATTCCGAATTCCAGCAACCAAGCGTGCAAGACTCTGGCTTCCCGACTTCTACTCTCCCAAACGCCAGTCACTATGTCGATTATACGCAGCCATTCGATCCGTCAACTTCCTTTTACGAGCTCCCCTCTTCAGCTTCTGACGGCCAAGGTCAGTTTCCTCCCAGATTCATGACAAGCAACAGCTCACCGAGAGGCTGGGCAGGGTATTCATTACCTCAGTTCGTGGCGAACACACTTGTTACTAGTACGGGGGATATGGCACCTGCTACCGGATATCCCACTGCACCGTTCGGGACAAACCAGAGCACGGGTCCTGTAACTAGCACTCTCGACAATACTCCCATTAGCTTCTTTTCCAACGTCGACAGTCTTGGTGCCTTCTCGCCCCAGTGGTCTACCCTTGCACAATCGGCAAACCAACCAGTCTTCGGTACATCGACTCAGCTTGTTCAAATGCCAGAGGCTTTGCAGTCGATCCAGTTTCCATACATCGCCCCTATGCGGGGATCATTTCCAGCTCAGTTCTTGACTACCATTCAGGGTCATCGTTCTGATACAACGCAGCGCTCAACCCAGACTGCCCAACCCAGAATGAGAGCGGAACCGCCCACCACCGCCAGCGAAGTGCCACATTTCAGAGAAGACCCATTTGTCGTTTCGCAACCCTCGCGATCTGGATCAACTTCGGGAAGCAACCACCAGAGGCGGCACCAACGGACAAATAGCCTAGCCTCGCCGCCGCAATACCATGTTTCTCGACACCATCGGTCTCGCTCTACTACCCATTCTTCCCGATCTCGAGCGCGCCCACAGACCAATGCTACCTCAGCCATTATGCGAGATCCAAACTATCAAGACCCGGAATACCACCCTTCCACCTCCGCCCCAACCACCCATACCCCAAACACAACCTCAGCCCCACCACCTCGACACTCGGACCGTCCAGACAACCGCGCCCGCCTCAACGCCTACCTCCGTAACATGCATCCGGCCGACGTCCAAGCCATGTACGAAGAAACCGTCCGTCACGGCTGGGCGCAGAAGAAAGGGCTCGACATCCCACAAAATGACCGTCCCGAGCCGAAGGAAACGGAAGAGCTCACCCTAAATATGGAATGTAAAGTCTGTATGGCGCAACTCATCGACACAGTGTTGCTCCCCTGTGGCCATGCGATTCTATGTCGCTGGTGCGCGGATCAGCAATTCCCCACGTACAAGGGGCAGATCAAAAGCAAGGCGCCCTGTCCAATGTGTCGGGAGACAGTAAGGCAGCGGGTACGTTCGTTTTTTTAGAGTTTAGCACGTTTTCTACTTTTGTTCAAGAGAAGCTTGAATCGCTCTTGGAACGTTTCTGGTTGGAAACTGTATAACTGACTTTTTGTGATCCTAGCACCGGATTTATTTTCCGTAACTCTCCTGCAATGGAGATGGATACGTAGCATTTCGCCCTTATTTTTCATCACCTTCTTTTGGCTCGGCCGGAACCTCCGGCTTGCATTTTCCTTCCTGCGGAACTGACTAATAACGAGCTATGAAATGACTATGGATGTTACGGCTGAGGTTTGAATAGACTGGTATGGCGTTGCGTTCTCTCATCTTGCTTCGAAGGTTCTTACTCTTCGCTTCCTCTTTTTCCTCCTGATCTCTTTCTTTGCGCGGTTTTATCTTCTACACACGATGCGTTTTCCAGATACCTGATGTGGCTCCTTGGTCTATTTGACCGGAGTTGAGGCTTCTCTACTTTCCTTGATTGTTGTAAGGTTTTCTCCGGACTGCATTTTCGATACATAAGCCGCGAGTTGGTTCCATGGGTTGTCTAATACTAGTTATGTGGCTAAGAATAGTTCTCTCGTCGATTATCTGATTAGGTGAGCAGATTGTAGTTTTCAAGCCAGTTTGAAGCTGAGTCACGGCGATAATTTGATGGTCTGATTTTTAACTCTCTTTTGAGCTGCCTTCCGTGATAGGTTCCTCATAGGCAACGAGGCTAAACAAAGGGTTTGTTCCTAGTTACCCAACTTGTACGTGTTTGTAAAGGCGAGCTGGCCATGGAAGCGTACGGTTGAAGGCGATCACGAGAGCTGTCAAATCATATAAAGAGTAAACTCACCTCCAGCTCAGGCATCTTGACGTCAGCAATGATAGGAATATTGCCTTTCAAGGTCTTGACGTCCAGAAGGTTGCCTGTTGTATGTAGGTTGGCCTATTGTCAGAGGAGCTAGGAACAGCGATTTGTTGGCTCTCGACCACCAGAAAAGAGCCCAAGTCACTCAGCATCGCTAGAATTGTTGGCATATGAGTCACAGGACGCTGGTTCCCGGTCGAGGACCCAACCATATTATGACTCGTTTGAGCAACTGGCTTGATATCTCATCTTTCCCATAAACGGCGAGCCCATCGAGCTACGGCGGTTGCTTCAGTTCTGCTTGGTCCTTGGTGTTTTGTTCTGTAAGCAAGCCATTGAAAGTATCCAGCCTAACCAGCAGCCAGGAGCTGCATAACAACCCACAGAACCGCTCGCGGTCACGGAGCCCACCGCCGACGGCAACACGTCGGGGCGACGCGCAGAATGTCGGCGTCACCTATGACTCATTCCTCGTTCACAGAACATCGATGAATGACTTGGCTGGCGATGTAGATGCTTTGTACTCTGGATTGCGTTAGGTGGTTATGATGAGGCCCAAGCAGCAGTATCATGGATTGGGCATATGCATCATGCAGACAATGAGCCAACAACGGACTTTGAAGATGAAGTTGAACTGGTTGATAGGCAGAGGACTCGGAAAACGTGAGATAACCCAAGGCTATGTAACTGATACTGGAAGCGAATATCCAGCTTAGCGGCGGATATGTTAGCAGCCCTGACGGGGCTAGGAGCCCAAATTCGAAAGCCCACTCGGACGTTGGAAGTGGCGTGCTGATCACGAATTAGAGTTGTTAGTCGAACTTGTTAACAGTTACTGAGCCTTGTGAAACGCAGTCCTTGTACGGAGTACTCCAGGGTATAACGGTGGCAGTGGGATGACTGAGCTACATAAACGCAGCTTCCGCTGGCCACCATTCAGGCTTGAAAGCGATCAGAAGTAAAGAGCGGTGTCCACGTCGGGCGAACCGATGATCTGGCTCGTATTCCAATTCCTAGTCGGGTGGAAAGATCCGAAGACGCTTGGTCGAGATTGGGTAGTCGCGGAACCAATGAATAAATCGTCGACGATGAATTCGAAGATGAATTCGAAGGTGGAATACTCGGGGGAGGCTGTAGGAGATAGGATGCAGTCAGACTTGTGATAAGAAGGTCAGTTGATGTTTGCCTGTCTCCCTTGATCGAGACCGGATCGGATCTTCAGGAGGCAACTTGTTTACTTGAAGGCTTGGAGCATCAGCCATCAGGCAACCTCCGTGCTTCAACTGGGTCAGATCGTGAGACATTATGGTGAACATTTTGGCATTGACCGCGTGCCGGCTAGGGGCGGGAAATGGTGAAGAAGAGACTCGCAGGACGCAGTGAATCAGCAATGCCAGATGCTCCAGTGGGAAAAATGCAAAGATCGATCGGCGTGGGGAAGAGCAGGAAAGGAAGGAACTGGGAGGAAAAAGGAACGAGTCGGCTCCGCAAGGCAACTACTCAAACTCCTCGTTGGCGCGAATCTCAGCAGGTCAGGCGCCGGCCCTGCGAATCCTCGACATAATCAGCATTCTAACGCTTATTCCCCGAGCCCATTAAAAGTGGTTAATATACCTTGAGGAGGAAGTAACCCAACTTCACAGCCTTTTGCTCCCCCGATTTGCTTTTGCTCTGCTCTTCAAGAGTTCCAGAGAATCTTCCATGTGCTTGTGTGGGCCCTTGCCGCCATTCGCCAGTCATCGTGGGTTTCTAGGCAGAGAGCCCGCTGAGGCACAGTCTCCAGATTAGTTGCCTAGAGCGTCTGAAGATTCTCCAATGTCATCGCCTTGTCGCGATTATAAATTACCTTGGTCCAAACCCCAAGCTGCTTTTCAACGTGGTCTGGCTTCTTGGTAGGTAGCTCTGCGCCCTGCGTCTTATTTGGCGCTGCAGATGTTCGTCTGCTCCCCGTGCGCACGTTGATGTCATCAACTGGGCCTGTTGCAAACATCGCTGTTTTCTTCCTCGCAAATGTATCATTCGTGCGTATTATTTCTCTCCTCACGATTTATTCCTCTTCCCCAATCGTCCATGCTCGCCGTCGTTGTTTTGCAGCTCGGGGTTTGCCGACCACTGATTAGATCAGATGACGTGTTTCATTATTTCGAGTCAACATAAACCATGAGTGCTGGCAAGGAATCGCCTCCTTTGCGCCGTGGGGATAGCGGGGATCCTGACCCAATTTCCGAGCGGTTGCCTTCAGTTACCATAGGCTCTCCTGGACCGGATCTAGAAGGGAACAGCTCGCCTCGGTGAGTAGGGAAATAATTTTGCCCATCCAGCCTCTTTTTCCCGCACGGTATCTTCTATCTACCGTACCGGAGGAGCCTTCTAACTGATCTACCAGGAGGTCTCGCGCGGCGATACTATCAGACGATGGATCAATGGCCTCCAATCGAGCACAGCACCCCGCCAGTCTCTCCTACACCAACATGAGAGCTGGATCTGGGGAGCTGCCGGATGACTATGCCATGAGTGCCGTGAGCGATCAAGCTGCTGAGTTTATGCCCTCGGATCAGCCTCAACCAGGCTCTCCACAACCACGAAAGGCCCCTCCGCGGCATAGGTCTGGCACCTCGCGCAGTCGCCCTCTCAGCCGAGCAGCAGTGGATAACTGGACCGGAAAAGCAGTTGCTGGTGGCAGCGAGTCTCGGCTGCGGTATTCTGTAAACTCAACGGATGATGCGAGGGCCGGCGATACTGGGCCTTCCCGGTTGCAGCAACAACAGCAATTTTTCCGCACGAGTACAATCTCGAATGACGAACGGTTTTCCGCTGGCGCAAGCCCCCGACCTGATGAAACTGGCCCGTCATCGAGGGCATCCGGCGAAACGACAGAGAATTCAAGCTATGGCCAAAAGTCTGCAGGGCGCCTAGACAACGATCAGACGTCCACTGGAGGATCTAATGTGGTTGACGGAGGTACAGCATCTTCTCGGATCTTGCTACAGCCAGAAACTGAACCTCCAACAGAAGAGCAGCTGACCAATAACATCCGCTCAATCTATGCCGGTCTTCTCATGGTGGAAGAGAAATGCATCGAATACATCAAAATCCAGTCCCAATCGAAGAAAGAATTGTCCCCGCAGCAATGGCAGAAGTTGATCCTCGTACATCGATATCTCCTGCAGGAGCACCATGACTTTCTGCTGGCTACACAGAACCCCGTTGGGGATCCGTTTTTAAAAGGTCTCGCTCAAAAGTACTCTATGCCAGCTCGGTTGTGGCGCCATGGGATTCAAGCTTTGCTTGAGTTACTGCGTCGTCGACTTCCTAGCTCCTCGGAGTACATGCTGACATTCATACATCTTGCTTACTCTATGATGACTCTCCTCTTAGAGACCGCTCCTGCTTTTGAAGAAAGTTGGATTGAGTGTCTTGGTGACATCGCAAGGTACCGCATGCTCGTTGAAGAAGCTGATTTCCGTGAGCAGGAAGTCTGGGTTAGAATTGCAAGATATTGGTACAATGAAGCTGCGGATAAGAACCCGGACGTTGGTAGAATCCAGCATCATCTTGCGGTCCTAGGCCGACCAGATATTGTGCAGCAGCTATTCTACTACACCAAATCCCTGGTATGCAACCGCCCGTTCGATGGAACCAGGGAAAGTATATTCCTCATCTTTAATCCAAGCCTGAAAGGCTCAAGAACTGCTCACCATCTTCCGGGGGTAATAACAGCCTTTGTGGCTGCGCATGGCTACCTTTTTACAGGAGAACTTTCAGGACAATTCACGAGCACTTGTGACGAGTTCCTTTCGTCCTTGTCACAGTATGCGAATCGAATGGGTTCCGCATTCAAGGTGCATGGAGTCTACATCGTTTCTTGCAACTTTGCTGCTGTTCTCGAATATGCAGCGCCCCGTGCGCTTCTTCCTGACCAGTTTCGCGGGATCAGTACTCAATCAAAGTCTGTGGAAGACATTTATCTATGGTCTCACCGATATTGGACCCCGGTCGGCGATCTCAAAACCATAGAGTCCGATTTTCTTGCTTCCCGAGATTCCAAAACTATTTCGCCGCTCCTTTTTCATGGCTCATGCTTGGCGTTTCAGACATTGTCCATCATGCTCGGTCAAATCGGCAACAAAAACATATTTCCCTCGTTGCACATATCGCTCGCCTTTCTCTGGTGCTTAACACGAACTCCCAGCGGCATGAAACATGTTGAGGTTGTGGTGCCCTGGAAGCAGATTGCCGGATTTCTCAACACCCTGATCCGCAACTTTACAGATTTCGCCCTTGTTGAAGCACCGGGTTTTCCAATTCAAAACGAAGACAAATGGCTGCCAGAGGACTTTCTTATCCGTGGCCAGGTTTGGAGTCAGGGACTTTATCCTCCAGGATTCTTTATCAATGCGCCGAACGCAGACGAGGGTCGGAATCTAGAACCGCCGTCCCGAGATCTCTCGAGGATGCACAGGTGCTTGTGGCATGGAGTTAGACTTGCCAAGGTGTGTTGAAAAAACCAGGAATGCAGGCGTCCTTCATTGAAACTATACTAATGATTAAAAGTTCAACCGCTGGATGACATATGATTCAGAGACCCAAAGATTCTCAGCTACGGAATTTGCTTCGAAGCTAAACGAGCTAGCGCAGCTACATAGCCCGTTTTACGGCAAGGGGTTACAGCAAAGACCCGGCACTGATGTGGAAATGCATACCAGCTGACGCAGTCGGCTTGCATATCGTGGCTCTTCCAACAGAAAACCCATGTTCTCATACTTGGATGATTCGTCTGTCAAGCCAGAACACAGCCGACTTCTCTCGAAGCCTGACCTTCCAGAGATATTCGAAGGTGCAGTGCACGCGAGGCAAAAATGCCCACTTCGGACAATACCAGTGGTCGGTTACATACACCTTCAATGGTGTTCCTCAAACAGACTCAGCACTGCGCAAAGACCAGATGTGGGCTTGTTGGGGTAAAGTGAACCAACCAGGCCAGGCCAGTGAGTCTTTCGGTTCTTATATCTCGGGCTTGGGCTTGACTTCTTGAGATATCGCCGATCTAGATCTAAGTACATGTATATATAGTCCATGTTACCTACTATTTGGATCCAGATATGGAGGAATTCTAAATCGAATCTCGTATCTACCAAGGCAGAGTCATCAGCTTACGTGCGACTTGTCAGCCATACAGACTAAATTAGGCTGAGGGATGGCGGTGTTTAGTGAGTTCTTAGCGGTGGGGAAATCCAATGCGGCCCGCCAACCACCACCCAAAAGGACAAGCTGGCGACAGGAACCGTTGCACGTCCCCATCTTCTGCTCCTCCCCTCGTCGTCCTTCGCCAACTCTGACCTGCCTTCATAATGGTCATTGTATCCCCTGTCAAGCTTCTGCCTCGTTGATTCCCTATTGGCAAGAGCCCGTGTCGCATGGCTGGCCAAGAGTGCCTTGTCTTCATCCCATGAGAGCTCTCCGCTGCTCGCTACTCCAAACTTGGCATCCTCTATTGTTCCTACGGCATTAATTTCTTCTCGTTCAACCGGTTCTCTTTTTCACTCGGTTTAGATTCTCTCACAATGGCAGTGGAAGGTTGGGCAGACACCTGCGTTCACTGCGCTGAGCTGCTCGCTAGCGTACCCCTCTACATCATCTTCGCCGCAGTCTGCGCTACCGGGGCTGGACTATACGTCGCGGTACGCTCCCCTGGCCTGTCCCTAATACGAGAGAAAAGAACCCGATTCTAACTATATATAGCTTTATGTTTTCGTGACACTAGTCGCCCCGATACCGCGCAAGTCACTCCCAGAAGAAAAGACCTATCGCACGATCGCAGTTGATGGCTCAATAACAGAACCCCGACCACTGCCATCCTGGCGCGATATTTCAAAATTCAAAGATGGTGAAACGAAGCACCAATCAACCGACGAGGCCGAGCTCTTCATATCCCTGGTTGTTCCGGCCTACAACGAGAAAGATCGCCTCGGTGGCATGTTGGAAGAAGCGGTGAACTATCTGGAGCGGATGTACGGAACGCTGGCGAATGGGCACGTCGAGGAGAAAGCCATCCGGCAACGGAAGAACGCAGCAAACGGACACACGAATGGCACCGCGAGCGGCAAGGCAACGAATGCTATACCACAAGGAAAGGGTTGGGAAATTGTCATTGTGTCCGATGGCTCCACGGATAATACGGAGGAGATGGCGTTTTCCTTTGCGCGCGACCACCAGCTGTCTCTCCATCCAAAGGGGTACGCGGGTCCTTGGACTCCGAAGACCCAGGAAGGAGTGCATATCCCGCCGGGGACAATTCGAGTGGTTAGCCTGGCCCAGAATCGTGGAAAGGGCGGAGCCGTCACTCATGGAATGCGGCATGTGCGAGGTCAATACGTGATCTTTGCGGATGCTGACGGTGCGACAAATTTCGAGGATTTGGGGAAGCTGGTCAAGGCGTGTCAGGATATTGAGGATACAGACGGTCGTGGCGTAGCTGTGGGTTCCCGAGCCCATATGGTTGGAAGTGACGCTGTCGTCAAGGTAGGCTTTCACCCTTGCGATAGGATTTACGCAATACTAATACTTCGACAGCGCTCAAAACTACGCAACTTTTTGATGCATTCCTTCCATCTGATTCTGTGGTTGTTGACGCCGTCAAAGACCGCCACCATAAAAGACACCCAGTGTGGGTTCAAGCTTTTCTCGCGAGCGTCGCTTCCATACATTATCCCAAACATGCATTCCGAAGGCTGGATCTTCGACGTGGAAATGCTCATGCTCGCCGAGTTCTCGCGGATACCCGTCGCAGAGGTTCCTGTCGACTGGCGCGAGGTTGGCGGGAGCAAGCTGAATGTTCTACGTGACAGCATCGGGATGGCCTGGGGCCTCGCTGTCCTGCGAGCTGCGTGGTCATTAGGCGTTTATAGACGAACATGATATGTTGAATGATATTTCTTGGCATAGCTTGACTTGTTTTGGAGACTTGACGTTTATGTATCTCGGCAGGTTGAGCAATATTTGGAGACGATGCGATGTGCGAAAAGGATGAAATGGATTCGTGTTCCTTTCAGCTGCAATCATGCTGTGTTGTTTCAGGATCATACAATCCTCAACCAGTTAGGGGGGCAATTTCTCAGAACGGTGTCGTTGCTGATGGCAAGACGTGTAGTTAACTAGTGGTCTGATCAACAACTGGCACCTCCGATGAGATGAGTCGCCGTCAGCCATTGCAGTCATACTTGTTTTATGTCGGGATTGCACCATTCTTGAGTCGCCTAGTCTGGTCGTCCCATGTCTCGGTTTCAATATAAGCGGCCCATTCACTATGGCCCTTTACAACCAGTCTCTATAGCCTATACTCCAGACCTAGTACCTATCAAATCTTGAAGAACCGCAAACAAGAATGATCCCGCCTCAAAAAACCTCGCCCCTCCTGCGTTTACCCCCAGAGCTCCGGCTCCAAATATATTCCTACATTCTCGACATTCAAACACCCTATACATCCCTGCTAACAACCCACAGCAACCACCATCACCACAACCGTCCCCTGATAATCATCAACGACACCGGTAACAAATTCACCACGCGACCTCTCTATCGCTCCCTTCACATCTCTCCAGCTTGGGTCGGGCTGGCCGAAACATACAGCTCCAAAACGCAATGCAAAAAAGCACGAGCAGGACTACAAGGGCCTCTCTCCCTCCTCGCCGTTAACCACCAAATTCACGACGAAGTTGAAGACTACCTCTATAGCACACACACGCTCTTCTTCCTCAACTCGTTCGACCTCGACTCGTTGGGCCCCTTCCTCGATACACTGAGCACAACAGCACGGGCAAGAATCCGGTATATCGGCTTTGAGGTATATCTCTTCGTGCACAACGGCGCAAACGCCTCTGGCTCAAATACGCCGAAGCGAACTTTCCGGCAGTACGAGCGTGCGGCGAGGGTCCTCGAACAGAAACTGCCGAGCCTAACGGGAGTTGTCTTTTATTTCGATCCGTGGTTTGCAGCGTGCGTTGGGGGTGCGGATGGGGATGGGGCAGCCGGGTTCGGGCCTTGGTGTAATGAGAAGGAGGTGCTAGGGAGGGGTGTTGGGTTCTTGGGGAGGGTATTTGGGACCAGTGAAAAGGGGATGAGGAGGATGGAGATGGATTTCTTGCCCGAGGGGATTGTTGCTTGATCATCATCAATAATATGTGAGTACATCGTCCATCTATTGACGCTGAAACCCAGCTGACAGTTTTACAGTAATAACGCCGCCCTCTCGTCGAAGCCACCCACCAAACAACATCCCGATGACCCGAAAAGGAGTTTATATCCAAGCGAAAGAAAAAGGCGAGCGAGCTAGACTGCCCACCTTGAATACGGAAGACTGAATCGGGCGATCGCCTTTTGGTGCACACTGGTGGCTTTCCTGGGGCCTGGGGACGCACAAGCTGCAAGATGACGTTTGGAGATTGGTCTTGAGGCAAGCCACTGATATGTACGTTGCCGAGTCTGGCAGGCCTCGAGGACTCATACCTCCCCGGTGCAGCCCCGATGCCCCCACAGCTCCATCTGTATGTCAGTTCTATGGAGCGTTTTCTCCGGCAGCCGCTTGATTTCGTTGGTGGGTGTTTGAGACGACTTTTCTGCTGGAAGATGAGGAGGTGCGCATGTGGGGATATACAACGTAGTGCTGGGAGGTTGGTCATCACGCGATGAATGATGGAAAGGTGATAGATGAGTTCTTTGGTCTATTCTGTCTGCCATGTACAATAATATTGTTGATTTCAGTTGATAGATAATCTAGAATAGATTCCGAGAATCAAAGACTTTGCCAGGATCATCATCCATGACCCTCGCAGTAAATACAACGCGAAATATATCTTATCTGCAGATGTCACCACCAGCCCGGTTTGCTCACCCACGGGCCTCGGATATAATTGCTTCTTGTTTGCTTGAGTCAACTTGACCAGTGCGTGCGAAGATCATCCTGTTTGCAAGTTTCAGACGAGTCAATAGCTCTACTCTCATCTCAAAATATGAGCTACGTCATGGCACCCCTCGTGATCGGCCTCGGACTAGCATGCGATAGGAGATAGGCCAAGATGCCTGGAAATCGGCTGTATGACTTCGCGATGATGCTATATAATTTCCATTAATCCCTCGTCGTATCTATCTGTCTGTTTTGTTTGCTTTGTCTGAGGATCTGAGATCCGCCCTGTCTCGGCGGCCAATAGTCACCACTGCCTCAGTATCTCCCTGCTACGAAGTACATACAGACGTACCAGGTACTAATTCGCTCACATTGGGTTACGGAGACTGAAAAGTAAGTCCATTGCTTATTATTATTGCGTCCTGTGGGACGTGTCAGGGCCGGCGCTGTGAACCTCGAGACGCAGTTAAGCGCATCCGCACCCACTTGTCGCTCGATGGATGGACAGTGAGACTGCCTTCCCACTTTTCCTCGCACGCTGGTTGAAGTTTGATGAATTCCGTTCCTGGTGATTGATCCACGGTTGCGGCGGAGACCTCGAGCTGGGGAAATTGCTCTCGTCTCCACAGTCAATCGTTGCTCTTCTCATCGCATTCGCCAGCGATTATGGACTACTGACTGACCATTTGCTGGACTTCACAGGAGCACACCATCCCCCATCTTTCTTACTCCCTTTATGAGGGGCAAACAAAACTACCCCTGGCTTGTCGCAGTGCCTGAGCCTCCTGGCCACATCGCCACCTAGAACTCGTCGTTTTCGTCAAGAAGTTCGAATCCAAAATCAACCGCAAACAGTCATGAAGTCAGCGACTACCACCACCAAGCTCCCCAATGGGCATGGAAGCCTCTACAAGGAGGTGCGCTTTTCCCCTACGGCGACACCAATTCGCCGCTCGCACTCAGTGCCGAATAATCATCCCACCTTGAACCCGGACCCCGCGCGAGCCCTTGAGATGAAAAAGGAGACCCTTCCGGCTCTAGCGATCGGATACCTCGAGGAGTCGCGGTCGCTGCTTAATCGCCAGCGGATAAACTTCGATCGCGAGAGGATTCTCTTTGCGGAGGAAAGGCAGCTGTGGGACAAGGAGCGGGAGTTGTTGAAGATCCGCATTGCGGAGCTAGAGTCATTGCTGAAAAGCAAAGGCGTTGCGACCGGTGCTGTACCACCCACGAGTCACGGTATTAGCTTTTCGTCGTCCACCTCCCCTTCGCAGGTATGGGAGGGGTCAAGTCCCATGAGCAGGCCTACAAGGGTTTTCCCCGACGAGGAGAAACCAGAGATCCAAAGCCAGTTCCAGTTCCATTTGCCTACAGTCCTGGAGCAAGGGGGTGGTAGCCAGACAACAGGACTGCCGGCGCCGTCCCTCGATGCAGCGCTCTCGCCCAAGTCTCGTGCAACCGACTCAACGACAAGCGTCCCCGTCCCCATCGAGAAGCTCGACAGCAGGCTCGATGGCATCACCCTGAAATCATCCGCCCTACCGCCGGATGTGGTAGCCCGCGTCATGACACCCCCCTCACCTTCATCCCGAGAGACATCTCCCAACTCCTCCCACGACAAACCCTCCATGGAGAGGCGCAACAGCGTAAAGCTCAAGCTCTCCGACCTCGGCGCCCCCGAGAGGAACCTCGTCCGAGATGCAGGACACACCCCGATGGTTGTCATCGATCGCGACGTGGATACGGCACAGGGCTCCCCCGGCGAAGGGCCTGCGCTCGTCGAGGGACCCCTTACTCCGCCCGTAACCCGGGTGCGACAGCCTACAGAGCGATCTGATTCATATTTCTCGGGCGTGATCGATCTTCCCGAGGACCCTGCGCTCAAGGGGCCGTTATCCCTGGTTAATGAAAAGGACCACGACAACGACTTTCTTTCGGAGGTTGATCAAAAGCTCCTTAGCCAGGCGAGACAGATCCTGGGCGATGGGCCAAAAAGGGAGGATGCCAATGATGATGACGATGCCGGTGACGAGACTGCTGAGAAGCCCTCTGGTCAGGGCGAGGCAGAGCCTGAGATCAGGTTCAAGAGCACGACGAATTTTGGGACTGCGTTTGGACAGTCCATTTGATGACCCCTACGACAAATTGTATTCCTCACTTCATACAATATTTCATATCCTTCATCTACGTACAGATCAGGTCTTGTGTATACAGGAAAGGGACAGGCTTCTTTTCGACATTTTATTGTGTTCATCTCAAAATGTTTTCTCTTTTCTCTTCCTCCTTGATGGATATCACACACCAACCACATTTATGACAATGATGATTCTATCTAGACGTTCAGCCACAGCCTGGAGTACCATAAATCAATATCTTTCTCCCCTTTTGGATCCTGTACCTGAATCTAAGCCTGTCCTCGCCGCCACCCCTAGTACTACCTAGGTGTTCTCCTTGCATCTGTCTCATCCCTCTTGCACGATCTGACACAAGTATAGGCTTCGGACATTCTCATTCGCCTGCACGCTCTCCTAGAAGCTTCTCCGATGGCCATGGAGATGGAGATGGTACATCATCACCCAGGAGACTGGGAGGACATACACCTCCTGTACAGGTAGGTATACTGGCGAAGATGTCTTAGCTGAAGGTCTAGATCGAGATGAAGACATAAAAGGGCCTACAACTCACTACCTCGGGGAGTGATTTTGATATCCATTACTACAGTTCACTCTTTACTTTACAGTCACTTTCTAAACGCTCTTTCAACCTACATTTTCCTTGAAGCCCTACTTCATCGGTCCCTATTTCCATTCCATAAGGTTCTCTATCTATATTAACTTCTAGAACGGACACACACACATACAACACAGCCAACTACAGTCCTTCAGGATGCATACACCCAATGTCTCCGCCTTCCTATGCCTCCTCCTCCTAGCACCGTCAACCCTTGCAATCCCCGTTTCATCTGCATCAAAAGCCCTCATCCGCAAACAATCCACCACATCCACCTCGGACTCTTCCTCGAATTCAAACTCGCAGACAAGTACAAACACCAACGGCGGCTCAAACACGAACATCGGAATCCCCGACGGCCCCTACTACAACGACAACGACTTTTTCGACACGGCGTTCGGGGAGAATGCATCCGCCTCAGAGTCTGAGTCTTCGTCCCACTCGCAAGATCATGATGGTCCTGGCTCCTCAACATCAACCTCTACGTCCAGCTCTGAGGAGTCGGAAGACTCACACTCCCAAGTGACAACCGGCTCGAATACAAACATCGGCATCCCTGATGGTCCTTCGGTGAATCTGGGCGAGTGGTACGAGACTTCTTATGACGAGGCGGAGAACCAGTCACAGTCAGAATCGCATACCGACTCTCAGCCTCCCATTCCTGTTCCTGTTCCCCAGGAAGAAGAAAAACCAGAGGGAGAAAAAGAAGAAGAGATCCCAACGCCCTCTCTCCCTCTGCCCCCACCACCAACCTCGTTCCCTCACTCTGTTGATCTACCTACGCCCGTGCCTGTTCCGGGCGTTGGGACGCCGGTTGCGACTGATGGTCCTGAAGTCACGGAGGAGCATGGTGAGCTCGAGGAAGAAGATGAGGAGATTGGGGAGTGCCCCGCTCCAGGATCTGAGGAAGACGACGGAGCTCCGGCTGAGCTAGAGGTTGTGCATGAGCCGCAGGATCTTGTTGAGGAGATCAAGGAGGTTGAGGAGCCGGAGAAGATGTGTTCTTGCGCTTGAATGTTTTAAGTTACCTTTGTTTGATGGTTTATGGTTTTGCTAAGTTATGGGTAGGGCTGGGATAAGGTTTACTTTCTTTATCGTTGTTGGCGTTGGCATATTTATACATTTTAATACTGGAGTTGAGAGGTCAATTCAGGATAGAAGGAAGTATAATAGTGCAATCATTTGTTATTAACAGCATCGAGTCTTCATGAGCTTATTATATCAATCATATCATCCTAGTAACCCCAACGCCAAAAAAAAAGTACGACTAAAGAAAGAAGACGGGGAAATATACTCCAGGAGGTGCATATGGAGAGCGTTGGCGAGTCGCGGATGCACGATCACAGTCTAACAAAATCAAATTGGAACTGAGTCGAGGGCAAATTTATACCCCCATGGTAAAGTCATGTTCAATCCCGGGTGTCACACTCGCAATGAACTTCAAAAACACGACGAGGTACTGGTCCACCCTGATGGCGACTTGCTCGTCCTCTTCAGCCTGGAGAACTTCCCACTCGTCTCCGCCTGCCTGTGCAACTTGCGCGGCCTTGTCGCCTTGCTTTTGAGACTCGTTTAGTGATAGACCCTTGATGTCGTCAACGAGACCCTCCAGGCCGCTTTCTGCTTGCACGAGCTTGGCTTGTTCCTGTGGCGAGGAGGACTCGGCGGCTGCCTTGAGTTTCTCACGGCGGAGTTTCAAAGCGGCGTCAGCGCGGTCGAGGAGAGTTTTCATTACGGAGGCGTGTCGGCACGGGTGGACTGTGGCCATCTTGACGCTGCCTTCGAACCAAGGGAAGTCCTCTAGTGTGACAGTCTTGTCTTTGTAGTCGCCGACTATGTCTTCCATCATTAGGTGAGGTGGAAGAGGTTCAGATGGAGACAGGTAGCCCGATAGGTAAAGGCGGGGTGTGCGGTAAAAGTTGGCGTATGTAATGTAGAGGTTGTATGTGCGGATTGGCCTGGATCGAACTGTTAGCATGCGCAGAGCGAATAACAACAAGCTCTTGAAACGCACTGAGTAGTACTCGACTTCCCCACCGGCTCTCGAATGATGGCTTCCTCATCGTCATCATCTTCCATGTCCGGGATCTCCTCTTCCTCTTCAGCCTCCTCC
This sequence comes from Aspergillus pseudodeflectus, assembly GCF_044049435.1. NCBI lineage: Eukaryota > Fungi > Ascomycota > Eurotiomycetes > Eurotiales > Aspergillaceae > Aspergillus > Aspergillus pseudodeflectus. Next base: position 510,437 of record NW_027263784.1, on the reverse strand, counting down.
CTCCCCGCCTCGTCAACAGTCCTCACATCCCGGATCGTACTCTCATGCCGCTCCCCACCACCGCCAGTCCTAAGCCATCCATCATCATCACCATCGCCACCGCCGTCCTCCCCCGAGCCACCAGACAGATAGTCCCGCACAATCTCGTCGTCGAGATGCGCATCCCCCGCAAAGTTATCGTTCAGTCGTCGGTGACAAGGTACCCCGCGGGTTACGAGGAACTGTTTCCCCGCGGGCAGATACGAGACGCGCTTTGAGGGCGTTGAAGCATCGGCCCAGGACCAGGACGGAAACTTGTAGACGAGGTAGTCGCCGGCGAGGACGAATTCTTCCGGTGTGATCTGGCCCGAGGCGCGGAAGGTTGAGGTTTTGGAGACGGGGGCGAGCCGGTCGCGCCAGGTTGAGAGGGTGGAATGAAGGATGTTCATTTTCTGTCCCCGTGTCCTTCTGTCCTATGTGAGTTGGATTGCAAGGGCGTTAGAAGGCGAGTAAAAGTGAGGTGTTGGGTGTTGTCTAGTCGCAAGGACTCAAGGAGGGGAAACGCTTATCAGTGAACAGATGTGGCGGTCTCGGGCTTCGCTGCCTGGGGCACGCGGGGTACTTGCACCATTGGATCATGTGGCTGAGGCTCGTCACAACGGTCAACCACCTGCACCTGGAGTATATTGAGTCAGACACCTGTGTCATTCATATTTCTGAAGGCTGTTTGTTCATCTGAGGCTGTGCTATATACAATACAGGCGGCTGAGGTAGCTTCTACCTGCTGACTTTACCAACGTCATATCGTCCGATAAGACAACCCGAAGTTGCCCATCGGAGCCTTGCCTGGTCGTTTCAGCAGAGCGCAAGGCTTATCTGGGTGCGATAATTCGGGCAGGATCTGCACTGGTCCGGCCATCTGGTAACGGGCCAGATATTGAGCTTACCCGTAGCTAGCTTTGGCAGATAGCAGATCAGATGCCCGGCTTTGCTGCTTTCTTTGAGTGAAGATGATTGCACAGAACTGCTACTAATCACTCTCCAGCCTCTAGCATCCTCCTTCGCTCAATCTCTGCGTCCACCTCTTCTGTATCTAGCGGGAGCATTCGGCCCTTCCACTTCTCGCTTTCTGCTCGTGCAAACCCCTCCATGCTTTGCATCGCGACAACGAGGAACCCAAGGTCCTCCCTGTCCACGTCAAAGACCTCCCACCACTCCCCGTCCACAAGCTTTACCCCATTTTCTCGAGCCGCTAGGTAGATAGAAGCGACCGCGAGGGCATTCGGTTGATGGGTCGTATATAAAAGCTGCGGGGAGAGAAGACTCGAGTTGAGATGCTCAAACGCTCTTCGCGCGACTGCTGGCGATGCGACGCCTAGAGTTTGAAGGTAGGTCAGGGTTATCGTGTGAGGTAGAGCGACGTGCGTGTTGAAACCGAGCGTTCGGAGAATGACCGACTCTATGCGCAAAAGGACTTGACGCTGGGCCTGGTATCCGCCTTCTGTAAGGTGATAGTGTTCGGGTACTGGTCCCTTGGGTTGCCCTTTCGGATTCACGAACCAGAGGGGCGAGGCCTCTCTCGACAGGAGAAATGTGTAAACATTCAGAACGGATCGGGGAGAGGTTGGCTGGAACGATAGCTTCGCGGTCATGTAGAGAGCGGCGGCGGAGACATCCTGTTTGTTTGGATCTTAATCAGTGAGCTTCTATTGACCTTTCGTTAAGTTGAAGTACCTTCGCGGAGTATATCCGGAGACTTCCTCCTTCTGGACCTAGCCAGAACCGAGTAAACGTCACAATGGCTTGAGCTATGATATCTTGCGACAATCGTAGAAGGATACCGGCAGCTTGAGTAAGCTGGGTTCCGGCAAAGCGAATGGATGTTTCCAAGTCGGTTGGAACACCATCAATGGAAGAGGAGGAGCTGGTCAACTGCTCCGGCGTAGCCAGCGCATTTGAAAGAAACTTTAACCCAGTTACCTCCCGAGGCATTTTGAGAGGGCTTGGAGAGTGAGTTGCAAAGTAGACTCAATCGAGCATCAGCTCAGTCTTACTCAGAGAATCAGTCGCCCTAGCCAAGTATTCCGTGATGAAATGCTGGTTGCTCGCCTTGCTTGGCAATCTCAAGCATCTCTCTTGTGCACTCTTCTGGCACTCTTTTCCGCACACCGCCTTTGGATTAGAGCAGTCAGACCAAATGACGAGATGTGGAATGTAGCTCCAAAAATGACATTTTTGAGTGATAAGGAGTTTTTGAGCTTCTTGGTGAACCTTGCTCGAATGATTGAGCGACGCTGAAGCAAAAATGAAGGTACGTACCAGGTTTAGTTCTTGATAGCTGCCTGGCTTCGTTCAGCAGCTTGGCAACGGCCAACGGTATCTACGGAAGTGCGGAGTACATCTTGCCCCTTTCGAGTGCATTTCACCCTTCGTCACCTTGATTGATATGGCCAATGAGCAAAGTCATGATGCGCATTTCAGGGCAAGTTACGTGATTTGCTCAAATATCCTCTTTCTCCAAGGAAGTGCCCCAGAGCGAGCGTATGGGAAGACTTGACCGAAGGATGACCTTCAATTAACCGTTTCACGTCTGGACCTTCCACGGCGATGACGAACGTATGGACGGCATGATGACGATAAAACAAAGGTTGATCCATATTGCTCCAGGCTCATCCTGCTGATTTCCCCAAAGATGTTAGTGTATGGGCCAGCACGGGGTGGAGCCTCGAGCGACGAGATTCGTTCAGCCACCGCATTTTCCGCAATATATACCAACCTCGTCATATTCTACCATCTGAAAACTGGAAGCTGTCTCAACTACTCGTGAACTAACCCCAATCTTGTCGATTGTGTCAAATATCAAGGCGAGAGCCGAATATCTTCAGTATCGACGACTCGAGATCGTGCCCATCGACGAGGCACGTGCGGATCAACGACTATCGCTAGTTCATTGCTTGGCGCCGGTTTCGTTGACCCCGATCTCGACTCCTTACCCCCTTGAGAGGACGGAGGCGCCGGGACTGAAATCTCCTTTTGATTTTCAGATCGGTTTCGAATCCAAAGATCATTACTATCTTTTCGACTGCGACCCCCATCACCCGGCAGCGCGTCGGACCAAACCACTGCTCAGTACGGAGCTGCTGCTGAACTGTTGTTCCCAGTCTCCTTCGACGGTCGACCACCACCGAAAGCGTGACGTGCATTGGATTGGACAGCACATCGACGTGGCATTCCAGTTCTCGCCCAGGTGGTGCGACTGACTGCATTCCTCGCTCATTCCAGTCACATCATCCATCCCTGCTGACCAGTCAAGGTCAAGCTTGACAATGCTCGCAGCGCCTGCGCACCCTTCAGCTACTGCCACGCCAACAATTCCCAACTGGACCCCTTCCTCGACGGTGGTTTCTTCGACCTTAAAAGAGAACAGCGATCAGCCTTGCAATGATCCACGCTTGTCCCACATCGAGACCCCTGCCGCTGCCCTGACACCCAACTCTCACACGCCATCGCCACTTTTGGAGACCCGGCGTATCCCGTACACGCTCTACCACCGCCGTGCGAATACGGAGGTAATTCGGCCGCGCGAGATTCGGCCAGGATCTAGGCAGTTATTCAGAGACCAGCCCCAGAGCTTCGAGGACCTAGACTACACTCGAACACGGCCTCTCCCTCCGAACGAGAATTCCGCAAGGAAGAAATTTGAAGTCGGCGCAAAGCTGTTGACGGATCTGTTCCAGGGCAAGTCCGAACAAGTCAACCTGGGACTCCTGTACCGTCAGGAAGATCAAACATCGGACATGGCTTCGACTGGAATGGATGGTTCGGGCAGCCAGGAGTCCTATAGTCCGTCATACACTACCTCGAGTCTCACAAGCCGCTCTCAGAAACGGATGACTGCGCCATCCCCATTGAAGCAAGTAACATCAACAAATCCTCTGTCATTCTTCGGGTTGAAACGTCAGGCTGAGACGAAACTCGACCTTCCCGAGCCCGCGGAAGATGAGCTTCTGAACCTAGATGTTGGCGCTGCGTTATTCCCTCCCGGCTCAAACGACTTGGGCCATCAGGAAGCCTTCGATTCTTTACGGCATAATGCGGAGAACGTTATTCGGCGGTTGCAGGCAGCCTACAAAGAACGGACATTCGCGCTACACGAGGTGCTCAACGAGAAGACAGAAAAACAGGAAGAGCTCGAGGAGACGCGAACACGCATCGGACACCTCAAAATCCAGTTGGATGGGATGGCTGAAAAGGTTCTCCGCCAGGAGAAAGCTATGAAAGCCATGGCAGAGGAGCTCGAGCAAGAAAGACAGCTGCGCCATCGGGAGGAAGAAGCCCGTCGACGAAGCGTGATGCTCGTTAAGCCCAGCGCCGATGATGAAAGTATATCTGACATATCGATCGAGCTCCAAGCCCCAAAGTGGAGCTTGAAACGGGCGAGCAACGGAACTCTTCCCAGCGACTCCGGCTTCGAGTCAGGAGACGAAAGTCTGGCAGAAAGTGTCTTCTCACGTCGGGAAGGACTCGATTCCCCGGCCTCAACGATCGCACCTTCGCCGAATACCTCACTGATCGCACTCCCCATCCCACCGTCTGCTACCCTGCAGCCTATTCAAAATGAACCTAAAGCTCCCGCACCTCCTGCTCGCCAGTCCACGTACGATAAGGTGATGAAGGGGCTCACGTCTAGTGGGATCACCAGTGCTTGGGCCGGCAGTAACTCCAAATGCAGGATCTGCCATGGTGTACCTTCTGCCGAGGCCTGGAGTGTCATGGGTGTCCTGAAGGAGGAGAATAAGGGGCTCAAGTCACGACTCGGTGAGCTGGAGATGGTGATAGACGACTGTTTGAGCCTTGTTGGGCCTTGATGCTGAAGCAGTAGTGATGACCGGTTGAGCTTTAGACGATGTTGGACATTTTGCGACCTTGATGGTTACCGTACAAAGATATTGTGCTCTGCTTTAGAAATATACCAGGTGGCTGCGTGGGAAGAAATGGTTAATTTATTTAGATCACAATGTTGGATAAATCTTGATCGAGTATCAGCTTTTTTGGTCTGAGAATAAGCCATGGCAACAAATTAAGGAGTGTTAAGCTCTTGTATGGTTCGTCGGGGGGAAGCGACCAAGTGGCCTCAAAACGGGTTAGCGCGGCTGGGGAAGTCGAAAGTGGCCAGCGAGGCGTTACGGAGATTCTCAACCTGACCTCCAACTCCCTCCCTCCTCCTTCTCTTCCACGTCGCTTCTTCCTTTCAGTTCCTTTTCTCTTCCCCTTCTTATAATTTCCTTCCATTCCTTCAGCTGGGCGTCGCACCAGCTTCCTTTATCAACCTTTCCTTCTAATTCCCCGATTGTTTGACCCCGTTGGGAGCTGGCCACCATGAGCGGACGTAAGTGCTCGCACACGCGATTGCAAGCCAATTCTGCGACGCTCTCGCCGCAATCACCTCAATTGGAGGAGAGAAGCTAATCATCACAAATAGTTCGATTTCTTGACCTCATCAAGCCCTTTACGCCCCTCCTCCCGGAGGTGGCAGCCCCCGAGACCAAGGTGCCCTTCAACCAGAAGTTGATGTGGACTGGGGTAAGTTCCCATGTGGCCTTATTGCAAAGGCATAAAACTAACTGTCTTTAGTTGACTCTTCTGATCTTCTTGGTCATGAGTCAAATGCCTTTGTACGGCATTGTCTCATCTGATACCTCAGACCCCCTTTACTGGCTGCGTATGATGCTTGCCAGTAACCGTGGTACTCTGATGGAATTGGGTATCACTCCCATTATCTCCTCCGGCATGGTCTTCCAGGTACGCGCCTATTGTCAGCTACAGCTTGCGCGCTGAATCATACTAATATGGTTGCTCTTCCAGCTCCTTGCTGGTACCCACCTCATTGACGTCAACCTTGACCTCAAGACCGACCGTGAGCTCTACCAGACTGCTCAGAAGCTCTTCGCTATTATCCTCTCCTTCGGCCAGGCCTGTGTCTACGTTCTTACTGGTCTCTACGGCCAGCCCAGCGACCTTGGTGCCGGTATCTGCGTTCTCTTGATCGTCCAGCTTGTCGTTGCCGGTCTCGTCGTTATTCTCCTCGACGAGCTGCTCCAGAAGGGCTACGGCCTCGGTAGCGGTATCTCTCTCTTCATTGCGACCAACATCTGCGAGTCTATTGTCTGGAAGGCATTCTCCCCCACCACCATTAACACTGGTCGCGGCCCGGAATTCGAGGGTGCCATCATTGCTCTCTTCCACCTTCTCCTGACCTGGCCCGACAAGCAGCGTGCTCTCCGTGAGGCTTTCTACCGCCAGAACCTGCCCAACGTGATGAACCTCCTCGCCACCCTCATTGTCTTCGCCGCTGTTATCTACCTCCAGGGTTTCCGTGTTGAGATCCCCGTCAAGTCCTCCCGCCAGCGTGGCATGCGTGGTTCCTACCCCGTCCGTCTGTTCTACACCTCCAACATGCCCATTATGCTCCAGTCCGCTCTGTCCTCCAACGTCTTCCTTATCAGTCAGATGCTGTACTCCCGCTTCTCGGACAACATCCTCGTCAAGCTTCTCGGTGTCTGGGAGCCTCGTGAGGGTTCTGCCCAGCTCCATGCTTCTTCCGGTGTCGCCTACTACATGTCTCCTCCCCTGAACTTCAAGGAGGCGCTCCTTGATCCAATCCACACAGCTGTTTACATCACGTTTATGCTTGTTGCCTGCGCTCTCTTCTCCAAGACCTGGATTGAGGTTTCTGGCTCCGCTCCTCGTGATGTCGCTAAGCAGCTCAAGGACCAGGGCCTTGTCATGGCTGGTCACCGTGAGCAGAGCATGTACAGAGAGCTCAAGCGTGTCATTCCCACCGCTGCCGCTTTCGGTGGTGCCTGCATTGGTGCTCTCTCCGTCGCTTCCGACCTTCTGGGTGCCCTCGGCAGCGGTACTGGCATCCTTCTTGCCGTCACGTAAGTTATATATCTATCATTCTGTGTTTCATACAACTGACATTCTTAGTATCATCTACGGCTACTTTGAAATTGCCGCCCGTGAAGGCGACATTGGCGCTGGCCTCAAGGGCCTCGTCCCTGGTAATTAATTCGGGACGGCCGGACATTCTTCCTTTTTTCGTTGTTTTGATGCACAGCATGAGTGGAAAGGTTGCGGGTCTCCCTTGATCTTTCCATGCGTCCCAGGTGGTGTACTGTTGTGGTTCGGTAGTATTTGGATGTATTTTTCATCGCGAAAATGTATGGGAAGGTCATTGACATTTTGAGGGGTTGTCTTCTTCGCCTTGGAAAAGTAAGCCACAACTGTATATAATGCCGACCTGCTTGTAACCATATTGAATAGAAGCATTCAGAAATTTCCAACCTGTATATTAACTATATATATCTACTTGGAGACATGCTTTCGAGTGAAACCGGTTATAAAATAAATTTGTCCTGTATATAGTGTGGAAGCTACCATACAACTGGATAGGGAATTGAGAGCCAGAAATCTGTTGAAGTCAGGGATAATCCTGGTAAATACATCGTCCTTATATAACTACCGTTACAGAGTGCGTTTGACCCCAAACCAACAACAGGGATGTTCGCCTATGTCTCGGATAGGCGCTGCCCCAAACGAGATAGACGCGGCACTCCGCGACACCTGAGCAGTGTCGACATATAGCCTTACTGCCTGGGATTCCTGCAAGTAGCAGAAACAGCACATCTACTCCTCTCCATTCCAAAAAGAGATCACATCGTACAAATCATAATAAAGCCCTCACCTTCTGTCCAATACCTCACTCTCGACAACCGAGGACGCCCTCCTCCCTTCATCACTAACATACGGCGTAACTCCAGACCCGAAAAACCCCAATCTCTGGAACCTGCGCCCATCCCGGACCCTGCGTTGGATCCTTTGCAAAATCCACACACGCCTTCTGCATGACCCAACCCACCTCACGCTGGAAATCCGTCGCATTCTCCTGTTTATACACCCCGAAGAAGAACTGGATCTCCATGGCATGGTATGCGCCTGCCCCGGGGAAGAACTCTGTATTCGGGAAGGAGGCGTTGAAGAGGAACCTCCAGACGGGGTTTCCAAGAACGTAGCGTGTTTCGTAGCAGAAGACATGGTGAGAGCAGTGCATGAGGATGTCAGAAGTTATGCGGATGATGCGGGCGTTTTAGTTCTTGATTCCTGGTTCGCCGAGCGGGAAGGCTTCCAGAAGGATGTCTGTGTACTCGCTTAAGCGGATTAGCTCGAAGACTGCGGAGGCGTTCGTTTGGCCGTAGACGAGGGGTGTTATCGTCCGCAGGGAACCCAAAGACATTCATCCCGTAGTTGATGGCGACAACAACGACATCCCGGTTTGCAACGATGTTCGAGCCGTCATACAAATCGTAGGAATTGCTCCATCCTGCCAGCTCCCTCCATAGATCCAGACAAGAACAGGGGTAGAGCCTGCGGAAGCTGTGGCAGGAGCGAAAACATTGAGATTCAAACAGTCCTTGTTCTCCTCGACGGGAGCAGACCGAGACCAGCGCCGATGGCGTACCAATAGGCGTCTTCACTGATCGCCTCGTAGCATCTGGGCCCGATATTCGAGGCGTCGAAGAAGTCTGTCCAGGGGGATACAGGCTCAGCGAGGCGGAATCGCTCGGGCTTGTCCGCAAAGGGGATCCCGAGGTACTTGTTGACAGTGATAGGAGCTGTGGCGGAGGGGATGGAGATTTGGGTAGTTGTTCCAACCAGTGCGCCGGAATCGATGACTGCAGTTGGGCGTGAGTTGTAGGTAGGGGTGCATGCAGAGGCTGAAGCCAGTGCTACAATGGAGAGGAGAGCAAGCATGATGGTCAGATGTAGGCAATGCTTTGCTTGATTAGTCTGAGTCTGAGAAGACGGATATCGAGCAAGTCATCCTTATATAGCTCGTTTTTGATGAAGGCAGGTTGAGAAGCCAATCTCGTACATCGACTTACTGCATCTCAGGATAAAGACCGTGGAGCTGACCACAGCATTGAGCTCGGAGAGACCAATCTCGGCGTGTCAAGTCGTTTCTCATGATGCTTTTGCTCAGCCATGGACGCATGTATGCACTATGCCTTGGCAATTGCTGGTAATCCCTGCATGTTAAGTGGCGAGTGGTTCATCCGGCCGATTCCCATAGTAAGGCACAGCCGCGCTCAGGCTTGATCAGAGAGCGCCGCGTCTGACTGATTCTGGTAAAGCGTCAGGGCTCGTCTTCGATGGGGTCCTCGAGCACCGCCGCATCGGACCATTTGTTCTCAGAACGTACTATTACGATGTGTTGCTGAGCTCCTCGTATTCGCTGATCAGGAAGGTTGCCAGGCATCCGAAAACATACTCAGGGCAAGCATGTAGAGCGCTTCAAAAGTTATATTTATGGTATTCACATTTGCCGGTAGGGCATTGTATATATCAGTGGTTCGTTCAAGTCCTATAGTCACCGTTGATAGTCACATACTCGTGACTGAAGTCGCAGAACCAGTAGATGCCCTCTTCACCACCCAATTCGCCCTTGGCACCGCCACCAAGGTCAACAACAATTTCAAGGTCTTCCTCCTGCAGGATGGCGCTAGCGCGTTCCTCGTCCACTTGCTCCGGCTCGCCGTTTACAAGGAGTTTCAGCACAGGACTTCCGTCGACAGGCTTGAAGCTCACGCTAGTTCGCTCGGGCACAACAGTGCCCTCCTTAACACCTTGCGTGTATCCAATAGCACAAAGAATACGGCCCCAGTTAGCATCCCGGCCATACAAGGCCGTTTTCACAAGGGGAGACCGGGCAATTGTGGAAGCAATAAGCTGAGCAGACTCGTAGTCAGGGGAATTCTGAATCCGGACAGTAACAAACTTTGTGGCACCCTCACCGTCCCGCACGACGAGTTGCGAGAGGGATTGCAGGAAGGAGGTCAGAATATCTTGCATAACAACGTAGTCATCCGACTGGGTCGTGTTGATAGGTGCGCCGCCGGCGGCTCCGTTTGCCAGAATCGCGACAGTATCATTTGTGCTGGTGTCACCGTCGATGGAAATGGCATTGAAAGAGCGCGAGACGGCAGATTTGAGGAGGGATGACAGGGCTGAGGGGACAATGGGAGCATCTGTGGCGATGACACCGAGGAGGGTGGCCATGTTGGGGTGGATCATGCCGGCACCTTTGGTCATTCCGGCGAGGCTGTAGGTGCGGCCCGGAGAGGAGGGAAGGGTGAAAGTTCGCGAGAGAAGTTTGGGAAAGGTATCTGTTGTGCAGATCGCGCGGGCAGTGGTGAGCCAGGCGTCGTGAGTTGAGGAGAGGGATGCGTGGGCGTCAGGGATCTTGGAAAGGATTTTGGAGATGGGTAGCCTGAACCCGTTAGAAGCTGTGCTATATTGGAGTCTGAAAAAAGTGAACGTACCGCTGGCCAATAACACCTGTGCTCATAACGAGCGTACCAGCCTCAGCGACGCCGGTATATTCATCCACCTTTGCTGCCATGTTCATGGCATCTTCGAGGCCGCCTTTACCGGTAACAGCATTGGCGCAGCCCGAGTTGATGATGACGGACCGGATACCCTGGCCCTGACTAGCATTGAGGATCTTCTTGCTGACCTGAACTGGGGCTGCTTGGAACTTGTTGGTCGTGAACACTGCGGCTGCGGAGCACGGCGTCTCGGAGGAGATGAGGGCGAGGTCGGGAAACTTGGTGTTTGATGCTTTCACACCGACGTGTGTACCGGAGACAACGAAGCCTTTCGGGTAAGTACCCGAAGTAGGAATGTACTTGCGCTTGCTCGCGGGAATTGCTACGTCCACTGGTGCGGAGTAGTAGCGCACTTGGCCCTTGACCATCCGGGCGAACGTGGCCATTGTGGCTGAGGATTGCGTGTAGGAGGCCATTGTAGCTGTCATACAACATCCGCAGTTAGTATATATTGCCAGACAATGAAGAGCAGAGCGCAACGCTGAGAGATTAAATTTGGAGCTCTGAGGGGAACTAAATACCTATTGCTCCTGAAGAACTTGGACTCGGCCCAGAATGCAATGCTGTTTTTCTTGAGGCTCTGTGGACGAGTAGACCACAGCCAGAAACACGCCCTTCCCTCGAATTAGAACCCAAAATTAATGATAAGGACGCAATAATGCCACAGTCTGAGAGATTTATTGTCGCAAGAGCTGCGGCCAATAAATGCCGCTCCGATATCGCGAACCGCGGAGAAACAGTCGGCCCAGCAATTAATCGCGTTCCAGGCGCGTGGATCGGCCGAGGGAGCCTCGACCGACCCTGAAGAAAGATCAACATTCTCAGCGTCGAAGCTGCTCCTAGGACCGCCCCTTGCGTCTAAGCTCCCTGAGCTGTTTTGCTCCTGCTGCGAGAACACCAGCTGTTTCTAAATGGTATTTTCCACTCTTAGTCACCCCAAGGCAACGACTAAAATGAAACGGAAGCAACCAGATTTAGACGACCAGCTCCCTGTCTCGACACCGAAGAGACAGCGGACTACGAAACTTAATGGCACCACAAATAATCATACCAACGGTGACGGATCTCCAGAAAACTCGCCGTCGAAGAGAGTGAAGAGAACACCTCAAAGACCCGCCGCAGAAACACCCACTGCCCTGAAAGCTTCCGGATTGAAAACCCCATCTAACCGATCGAAAGCCAAAGCACTATTTTCCACGCCTACAAAAGATAACCCAGTTTCGACCCCGACAAAAGCCCGAGCCGACCGATCTGCAAAGAAGAAAAGTGCCCAATTGCTTCTCGAGCACGATGATGAGGATATCTGGGATGGAGGCGCTCGATTGGCGGAGGAGATATTGGCTGGTGAGGACAATGCTCCAGCTGAAGCTGCTGCGCAAGATGACGGCGTAGTCGAATCGGTCGAGGCAGGCTCCGTGGAGCCGGCAACGGACAAGACAGCAGCTACACCGAAGCGTCGCGCGGGAAGACCGAAGGGTGCAAAAAACAAGCGATCTCCAACGCCCGAGGGGGACTTGCCGGCGCACGAGAGATATTTTTTCCAGAACCGCGCCGGGCCTCCTCGAACATCGAACAACAACTTGAACAAAGTGACGCTGCTAACGCACGAGGAATATTTTGAGAAACACGCGCAACGTCAAGATCCATGCAAGCGGGAGACAGCTTTCCTGAATGACCTTCATCGCCGATCATTCTCACAATGGGACTTTGAATTTCATCAAGGGTTCAACATCTGCCTGTATGGATACGGCTCGAAGCGTCCACTTACGCAACACTTTGCGGACTGGCTCTACCGCAAGCACAGCTCTAGCCCCCCATCCGTCGTCATTGTCAACGGACACACCCCCAACTTGTCCATCCGTTCCATCTTTGCTACGATTGTCACCGCCGTTCTAGGGGCTGACATCCCTTCGAAAATGGGAGCTCAGCCAATCGAGGTGCTGGAATTGCTGCAATCCGTTCTCAAGTTGCGACCCTCTCAAAGCCCGATCACCGTCTTCATCAACTCCATCGATGCGCCGTCCCTTCGCCGCGCCGCCAACCAGGCCCTGCTTGCTCGGTTGGCTGCTACCCCGAAGATCCATCTCCTCGCAACCGCAGACACACCGAACTTTTTGTTGATGTGGGATATCAGTCTCCGGGATCAGCTCAACTTTGTCTTCCACGACTGCACCACCTTTATCCCCTTCGATGCCGAATTTGATGTAGTAGAAGAGGTTCATAATCTCCTTGGACGCAAGGGACGCCGTGTTGGTGGCAAAGAGGGTGTCGAGTTTGTACTGAAAAGTCTGCCAGAGAACGCGCGGAACCTCTACCGGTTACTTCTTACGGAATTGCTATCGCTGGCGGATGAATTCCAAAACGGAGATGACGACCTGGACGACGCTGAAGGCGCAGCAGAAGCACCGAAGGATGAGACGGGAATCGAATTCCGCACGCTCTATCAAAAGGCATCCGAGGAGTTTATTGCATCTTCCGAGATGATGTTTCGCACTCTGTTGAAGGAGTTCCATGACCATCAGATGATAACGTCGCGGATGGATACGAGCGGAGGGGAGATCCTGAGCGTCCCATTGTCCCGCGGCGAAATGGAAGGAGTCCTGGAGGATCTTGTGTTAGGCTGACACCTATATTCGCGCGATGACATAATCTATGATACCCTGTACAATATCTTTTGTCCAAGTCAATTGCTCCGCTTACGATTGAGCATTTCACGCTCTCGGCGAACTATCGTCTATCCAAACAACAAGTTCAAAATTGCGCAAAGGCAGCCAGAGCCATGGTGGCACCGAAGCTAATCTTGAAAGGCACATGTCGCGATACGGCCGTCTCGAGGTTGACGGATTTCACATATTTTTGCAATCGGCGGACAGGCAGAATGTTATATCCCTTGGAGGCCGCCCACTGTCGGCTTGTCAGCTAAACGCGCGAGCAGCCCTCGAACTTGAAAAGCTCACCTCAACAGCTATTATTCCCATCCCAAAGAGTACAACCAGCACCCGAGAAAACGCTCTCAACCCAACGCCTACCACAAGGCCAAGCACGCTTCCCAGGCTCACCTGTCGCATGTTTGATGCCGTCAAGATTCCGCTACCTCGTGTCGTGCGCTGCTTTCCCAACAGTGAATCCTGAGAGCTCATGGTCCAATCCGCTTCACTGGGGCCAGCACTGTGGTAGGGAGCCGCGTATTGACATTGCACGGGGGCAGCGCGGAAGGGCGATGAAGGGAGCGAGAAGGATAGGCCGAGGCCGATTCCGAGGACTGCAGAGGTGCGCAAGAGACCTGATGCCATGTTGTGGGATTATTGGTGCCAATTGATGCGTATGACTGCTTTGAGTGTGGATATGTGTGAAGATTCAGGAATCAATGGTTTTCATATCCTAATGTCAACAAGAACATCGTTGCTGTTGTAGGCGTTTACGTCATGGTTCGTGAGGGCGGTGACTCGGTCGGCAGAATTTTCTCGGGGTTATTATGTTCCGTTCCAGACAGAGCGTCGGCGAGGCAAATCCCGTCCCGCAAACCCGCAACTATGCGCGGAGTAGGAGGTCTTCCTCCGATCCTCCAGATGTAGGAGGTCTTCCTCCGATCCTCCAGATGTATCGGTCTACCGTCTCACATTCAACCCTCAGGGCTTCTCCTGAACGGGATCATTCACGGTTTATCAGAGGCCTTGGAGACTCCGAGAGGCCATCATGATCCACTTCGGAAACCTACCTGTCGAGATTGATAGCGATCGATTTCTCCGATCTGCTTATCAGCAGCGGCTGTTCCGTGGGTTGATTTTGACAAAGTCTGACCACTTCCCAGCCGGTTATCGCATAAGCAAGTGTAGGCTAGAAACGGGCAGAAACTGACATGCACCGTTGCCCAGAGATTGTCATGCGCCAGGCAAAAGGGCGGTTCCTGGGCCAGGCTATCCCGCGGGAAACGAAAAAGGATCTTCAGGCGATTTCGCTCCGGGCGCCAAATGTTTGGAGGGGCAAAAGCGCCGTGATTGGCCAGCTTAAAGTTTCGGCGGGGAAAGTCAATTGAGGGGACTTTTTTTCTGGGTCTCGGAGAGGCAACTCGTGAGCAGAGCATGGATCCTTAACCAACTGCTCGATATATTAGTGACTCACTTTTTTGCAAACCCAAGTGTCCTCAAACTTTCTCTCCCACGCTACTTTCTCTCTCTTTACCTTCTCATCCATCGCTCTTGTCTTAGTTTATAGACTTCATTCTTCTCGTCCTCCGCGACCTACCATTACAATGGCTTCTCAGAACCCCGCTACCAACGGAGCTGCCGCCAACGATTTCACCGTCAAGGCTGGCCTTGCTCAGATGCTGAAGGGTGGTGTTATCATGGACGTTGTCAATGCAGAGCAGGTTAGTATCTTCTTCACTTCCATGGAACGCCCCAACTGACCTTTTGTCAAGGCCCGTATCGCCGAAGAGGCCGGTGCCGCTGCTGTTATGGCCCTCGAACGAGTGCCCGCCGATATCCGCGCCCAGGGAGGCGTGGCCCGCATGTCCGACCCCTCAATGATCAAGGAGATCATGGAAGCCGTCACAATCCCCGTCATGGCCAAGGCCCGTATTGGACACTTTGTTGAATGCCAGGTATGTTATTTGACCCAATCAATTATCGCTACACCAACTAACCTGCTCTGTTGTAGATTCTCGAAGCCGTTGGCGTCGACTACATTGATGAATCCGAAGTCCTTACCCCCGCCGATAATCTCTACCACGTCACAAAGCACAACTTCAAGGCTCCCTTCGTCTGCGGCTGCCGCAACCTCGGCGAGGCCCTCCGCCGCATCTCCGAGGGCGCCGCTATGATCCGCACAAAGGGTGAGGCTGGTACCGGCGACGTCGTGGAGGCTGTGAAGCACATGCGTACCGTCAACGCTGAAATTGCCCGTGCTCGCGCTATCCTCCAGTCCTCCGCTGACCCCGAGCCTGAGCTCCGTGCCTACGCCCGTGAGCTCGAGGCCCCCTACGAGCTCCTCCGCGACGTCGCCGAGAAGGGCCGTCTCCCCGTCGTCAACTTTGCTGCCGGTGGTGTTGCCACACCCGCCGATGCCGCCCTGATGATGCAGCTTGGCTGCGACGGAGTCTTCGTCGGCTCAGGTATCTTCAAGTCCGGCGATGCTAAGAAGCGTGCCAAGGCTATCGTCCAGGCCGTCACACACTTCAAGGACCCCAAGGTCCTAGCGGAGGTCTCCCAGGGTCTCGGTGAGGCCATGGTTGGCATCAACGTCTCGCAGATGCAGGAGACCGACAAGCTGGCCAAGCGCGGCTGGTAAATCTCCTCAGTCTCTCTTCGTGCTTCAATTTGTTCTTCCACATTGTGTTTTAATGAGCGTTGTGTTTATGAGGTATGAGCATATGATGAAGTATATAGACTTTGTAGACTATAACATGGCGAGTTATTAAAAGTTATCAAGTCTCTCTACCCAGTTCAGAGAACATATCCGAGTAGATTAGGCTCTCTGCTAAGATAGATCCCCGAGAGTGGAAATCCTTCCCTTTACCAACCTGCATGATCGCTTAATGCTGTCAGAATTCCACTTGCGTTGTACCCTGCTTTCGTACATTGGATCTTATTGGCTTTCAAGGTTCTGGTCTAATTCCCTTTACTAGGACTAGCACTGTAGCTAGGATACCATTTCTTCTTAGCGCCACGGCCGCTAGGGAAGCCTCTTAAGCAGGCATTTGATAGAGCTGAGAGAGAATTGAGCGGGGCCTTGAAACAGGACCTGCGTGAGCACCTAATGCGGAACTACATGAGCACCTCAGCAACAATAGCTCTGCTTTGCTTTACTGCCTAATTAGATGCCATTGCTCTTTTATTCATTGGCTGAACGTTGTAAAATGCACCGAAGAAGCATATATAAGTATAAGTATAGCAGGTTAATTAGACTATCCTATCGTACAGTTCTAGCTCAGACCCTGGGAAGGAAATATTCTAACTATCTATCACCGCTTGATCACGCAGTTACAATGCACCTCCTCTGTTGCCGTCGCGGAACGCGGGTTATAGTAAAGCACAAGAACAAGCATTCCAACGTAAGTCCCTATGAATAGAATAGCCAAATAGACACGATAGTACCATCGAGAGCGGTTGTAAGATTGGATTGGGGGGAATGACACCAAGGGTGTTGTTTCTGAAGGATTGAGAGTTTCGATGTCAGTGGTCGCAAGAGCCGAGGGAATCGAGGACGTCGGTGTTGTTCCAGATGCATCAGGAGTTCCGGCGTTTGTAACCGGGGGAGAGAGAACCGACAGAGATGGTGTTGTTCCAGATGGATTAGGAGTTCCGGTGTTAGTATTCCGGGGAGAGAGAACCGAGAGAGATGGCGTTGTTTCAGTGGGAACTTCAGTCTGGGCGCTGTTCGAGAGAGCCGATTCAGACGACGAGGATGACGGGCCCACAGTTTTGATACTAGGTAGCGGCCCTTGATACAGGGCATGCGTGAAGTGTGGAAGACTCGGTCTGATAGGGCGTTGAACCAAACCGGGGTGTTCTCTCTTTAGCAGTTCAAAAAGTCTTCGATCACTTGGACTTTGTTGAATTCTTTCATTCCCTGACTGTTGGACTGGCTGCTCTTTTGGTTGTGGACCTGGTTCCTGACCTGGTTCCTGACCTGGCTGCTCGTTCTGCTGCTCATCCGAATGGTTCACCGACTCCTCTCGCACCTTAACATCTCGAGTTGGAAACCACCCCTGAAGTCTCTCAAGCTCTCCCGATGAAGGGGCGGACGCGGATTGTCCATGCTCCCCTAGCAACGGCGTTCCCCACAAGGGGCTTTCAGAGCGTGCTTTTTGATCAGAAGGGGAGGACATTTCTTTTCTCTTGTTGTTGGATTGTGTATGCGGCTGAGGATATGGCGATATGTAGCGAATGATTGGTTCGGTTGACGATTGAGTGAGTGATTGGCTGACTGAAGTAGATATAAAATAAGATAAAAGAGTGCGTGGTATGGTGGGTATAATCGACGGAAGTAGTCTGAAGTTGGAGAGCTTGTTGTTCATAATTGATGGGGGGTGTTGTTGGTTCGACTCGATGGGAGTGGCACCTTCCTAGGGTTGTTTGGCTGGTATTCTGGGAAGCTGGCCGAGAGCACCTGCCTAACGTATAGAATGTAATTCCGGTTAATCTACAGTAATCACTGACTTTGTGCCCAACGCACCCATCGCCGAATACATTCGTCAACCCTTTTGAGCGCCGTCCGTTCAGCCGCAACCTCAAACCACTCCCTATGCTCTTTCCCGCACTCCAGACACACGCCTAGATCCCGCGCCCTAATATCGGCCAGCTCAAGATGGATGAGCCTCTCCACGCGATGGACATGCGGCACTTTCTGGCCTGGCTCGAAACCAAGTGCCTCCGTAGCACCATTCGCATCTCGGCCCTGACGTCGACGAGAGGATGATGAGGTGTACGGATAGTACCGAATCAAGGTCAGATGATTAGAGCATTGTCTTGTCCACTCGTTAAGACGACGATGGACATTGGTCGTTCGCCCGATTTTCAGCCGTACTGTGCCTGGATTGTTTTTGCTTGGATCAGGTGATGATGTTAGGGCATTTAGGTCCCGTGCTTTAGCTATTGCGGTGCTGGTACGTCGGATCTGGTTGATGGTCTCCGTGTTCGTCGCGGAGATAGGGATAAGAGAAGTCGCGACGTCCACAGGTGGCGGTTGGGATTTGTTTGATCTTGAAGGGGTAATCCAAAACATGTAGATGTAACCTGGTTCATCCGCCGAAGAAATTGGCTTTGCGAGTTCCGTTAAGAGGAGTGAGGTTGTTTGTGGTGAAAGTGAGGCAGGAATCCATGCGAGAAGCGAGTTCGTTTGGGCACTAGATGTCGAAGAAGGTGCTTGATTTTGTGGCTTCGGCTTCAACTTCGGCTTCGCATTGGCCTTTGGTTTTGCAACAGATCTAGCTGGTGCGAGTGATGATACTTGCTGCATTTGTTGGGGCTTAGTAGGTTTTCCAGACGAGCTTGTTCCTGCACTGGGACGGCTTGGTTTCGAAGGTAATGGCTCATCATCTTCAATGATGTCAAAGCAGCAAAATGAACGTTTGATTTGCTTTTTTGGCTTAGGTTTCTGAGGAGGCCGGGCATATTGCGTATCATTGATTTCGAGGACGCCGAGGCGATCCATTAATGTGTCAATGCTTGATCTCGGTGGCTTCTGCCCGGGTTCTGATGTCCATGTCGTCCGGCGCAAGATTGACTCCGCTTGATCCTTATGTTGCCAGCAGTATAACGCAGTTATGTCTATGCCTGGCTGTACCCTCGTTCTGGTTGCGGTTCTTTGAGGTGATGTTGACGATGCCAGTCCACGGCGACATGGTAGGCCGTTGGAGGTGATGCCTCTGCATGTTGTTGCTGGATTCTTCGAATCCGAGTGGGATACGATAGACTCCGGTGTGTCAGCGATATGCGGCATTGGTGTGTCGAATGTTGCCCAAGAGCTAGCAAGTCGTCGTAGTTATATACAGGATGAACCGAAGATCAGGCGGATTCCATAACCAAGTCATTCGGGTTTAGTTGCACCGCCACGAGTTGGCCGACGTTCGCCTTCCGCTCGCTAAATGATATGGAGCATTGGAGTCTGTTCACTGCAGTGTGCAGGGCGTTCCAAATTCGGATGATTGGGCGACAGCGTCGTCGATGCCTGGTGGATGCACCGCCCCAGTGGCTGATGTTTTGCATATCGACCCACCCCATCTATAAATATCCCAAAGAAGACCCCGTGTCATTTCTCGAGCATTGGAGGGAATTGATCAAAGCTGTTTGACACGATCGGAATCCTGGGGAAGGATTAATCAATGCCTTGTATAACTTGGTTATGGTATACCCTGTAAACGTGAGCGCAGGTCGGTTCTACTTGTGGCGTTGGCCAGATCCATGCTCGATAATCGATATGCAAGGGGTATCGTAGATTGCGTAAGTTTACTGATAACTACCCAATATAATCGAAGCCGGCACCACGGCACTTGACCCAGAAAGCGCGTACCAATTGGAGCGTCTGCGTTCTGACGCCCCTTGCTGCAAACAAAGACGACAGGAAGCGCTGTCTTTCTTCTGGCGATGGGACATGAGCATGTTCTTGTCCGGTATGGTCATTCCCTATGTCGGCCAGCGCGGCGGTGAGATGAGGGCGTGCATTGCCCTGCTGCTTGAAAACAACCCGTCTGAGGACATCCGTGAGATGCTCAAGGTCCGACCGCGCACACCGACCCGCAACTTGCGTAATGAGTATGCGGCAAAGCGTTGGCAAGCATTCGCCAATGGCATTTTGTACAGCCTCAGCGTCAGTAGGAAGATTTAAGACGCTCACCCAGAACTGAGAAGCTGAGCGAAGAGGAATGGGTTCTGGGCCTTGCAGTGAGAGGAGTGTGAAGTTTGAGATTGCGTGGATAACGGTAGGTCTGTGTTCAGCCCCTTGAGGTGTGTATGTAAGTGCGAAAAGGTATGGGTAATACTTGGGGAGTAAGCGAGTAAGAAAGTCGATGCCGCTGTTTGCAATTTCTGGATCGTATAGCTCCGGCTTTTCTTGCACCCAGCAGAACGTGTCATACACACGGAGAATAAGTGCGATGGTCTCGTCAGATACTTTCTGTGGATGTGAGCCGTGCGAGGCCAGAAATGCAGACGCTGTACCCATCACCATATCGGTGCCAGCAGTACCCAAAGGAATGCTTTTCACAAAGTCAACGGTCATTCGAGGTGGGAAGACATAAGGACCAGTGCTCTCAGTGAACCCGGCCTTCAGAATGTCGCAGGTGGCTTCGATTATTGCGACATCAAATGGGAAGTCCGTCATGAGAAGTCGCATGCATTGCATTATCAGGTTTTGCGACACAGCGCCGTCACCTGAATTCCAAAAGGTGGGCGGATAGGGGTCCTCGTCCTTCCCATGGCCGGAGTCCACGATGACTTCCCCATCTGCCCTTAGCCCCCGTCCAATGCTCGCTAAGCAACGAAGGACCATGTGGCCGCGGTTGCGGGCGGGTTCAACTGACCCTTGCGCAGCCTCATTTCGAGCAAGACCTGCCTGCTCATGAAAGAATTTGAGAATCCGTTCAAGGAAGGGTGCTTTTTCCTCATCGGAAGGAAGAATCTGTATTATAGCAGCAATTCCTTCTAACACTTTTTCCATGGTTTGGGTGGTGGCCGTGGGTCTGAAGCGAAACTGTTCAAATTGGCCGATGAAGGCAGGAAGTTCAAATTTGAGAGCATTGCGGCATGATTTGCAGAGGTGGGATATTGATTTTGAGGCAGTGGAAGCACATGATGCAACATCCAATGACGAGAACAAGAAGGTGAGCACTCGTGGCAGTAGAGCATGAGTGCGCTCAAAATATGATTGGTATTTCCCTAGCATGTCGACCAGAGTTTGGCGGGGTTTGTCAGGGATTATAATGCCGTCCCCTTCGCATAGACGGGAGAATTCATCGCAGAAAAAGATCGAATTCAGGCAGTCGTCGGCGTGCTGATTCTCGTCCACGGCCTCTGAGAGTTGGGCAACACAGAAAATAGCAGCCTCAAATGTTCTCCAGTCTTGACTTATGAGAGAATTTCTCGCTTGTGCTTGGAACACGTGCACCAATTCCACTCCCAATATAGGGTAAATGGCAAGGAGAAAATCGCAAACATCACGGCGGAATGAACCGAATTCGGCTCGCTCGTCGTCGTTCCACTCTCGTAGCTCCTCCGGCATTGGGTACTTGAGCTTCTCGAAGCAATCGAGTGTGACACGGGCGAGATTCTGCTTTGCGGATTCAAGGCCATGTTGTTCTTCGGATTCAAGCAAATTGTCTTGGAGGTCATCGGCAACACTAGTCCACCACTCGAGAACGAGAGGTGCCGCAGAATCATCTACTGCTGCATAACCAGGCGCCTTGAATAAAGTATGGAGCAAAGCAACAAGTTTCTCGTGCTTGTCGTCTAAAGAGTGGGTCAGTAGCTGCGTCTGTCTCAAACTTGAGAATGCCAGCAGTAGCTCTAGAAAAGCGATGTTCTCGTCCTCAAAGTCGCCTTCCATGAGTGAGGCAATGTGTGCTGCACCGGAATGACTGATGAGGTAGTCCAGCACAGCCGAAAGATGTTCTGGCGTCAACATACTGTCACGCCATCCCATAGCTTCAGTCAGAATGCGCGCAGCTGTTCTAGACAAGGGCGGTATGGCAAGGCTCTGTATTACACAGTTCGTTGAGGGTATCAACTGCGCTGCAGTGATCGTATCATGCAGCTGAAACGAACTTCGCACGGCGATCCAAGACTATCACTTGCGTTAGACAGTTTTGAATAATAGGTCGACATACTTCGAGAGTCTTACCTGGTAAGAATCGAGTGCCACAGCTCCGGGAACCTCGTTAGAGGCACCGCTATTAGAGGTATCATGTTGCAGGATGTGAGACAGGACAAACTCCACGAGAAGAAAAGCATCTTTTATATTCTCGGAAATGCGATGGACGTCGCCACTGCGACGCGACTCTGAGCCTAGGCGATTGATTTCCTCTGCAAGAATATTTGAAAAATAGAGTAGAGATATTACCTGGTTTTCGGCCAATGCAGGGAGAATAGCATCTTGGAGGGTTATTGATTGGCAATTTTCTTCACTGATATTTTTCCCACTCGCAAGAGAGGCGCCTAGGCTCAAGATGGCCCTAGTCCATGGGGCACCGGTCTTTAGGAAGATTGTGGCGAGACTTGAAGCTAGCTTTCGTATGACTAGAGGACGCTCCCCCCCGTTGACCAGAAATACATAGTGGTCTATCAACCGTCCAATAAGTTCCTGAGCGTCGTTGGATGACAATTGTTGCCTGCCATGGAGATGAGTGAGCGGATAAGCCTGTTATTTGAGAAGAGTAACTGACCAGTCGTGGTTGACCTTGACCGTGAAAGTCAGAGCGCCAAAGAATCTTAGATCGGTGCTCTCATCGGCAAGAAGTCTATTAGCTATGACCCAGGCATGCGGCCCCTTCTGCAGGGTTTGGAGATGTTCCTGGATAACTTTGATCTTGGTGGGGTTTCCCGTGTTCGCTGGATCATAAAGCTGCGAGACAAGCTGGAGAGATATCTATCAGTTTGGGGTACAAATACGGCCAGAGACTTCAGACTCACTGTCCTTGCCTCATTGATGAGGATCTGAACATCCACGGCCTGGGGTGGATGGTCCATGGGCGTGAGCGAAGCACCGGAGAAATTAACAGAAAAGCTGGAGAAGGGACAATTCCGGCTGTCTGTATAGATGAGCGATAGGTGAAGAGTGGGTCACGTGCTGATAACACTATCGGTGGGGAATTTCTTTGTCTCATGGGGGGGTCGAAGGATCCAAATAACCAGCCAATTTCGCTTGAGCTGCCCTAGATACAGTATATTGAGCCACTACGTAGGATTCAAAATTCAGTGATCACATAAGGTTCTGATTCTTTGCTAGAATCATACCGAGCAACCTGATCGAAGTATGGTTTGGAGAAGTGGTGATTTATGTAAGATGACTCCACTCTGGCACAACTCCGCCTTACCGCGAACCTTGAGGCTCCTCCAACCTTCCCAGCTCCTAGGTCTACACCCCACCTCAAGGCGGCTTGTACACGACATCTTTGTGGATTTTCTTAGACTTTTCTTCTTTCTGCCTGCCCGCTTATACATATTCTGGGCTACGACGCGGGTTTCCTCTTGCTTTCCTCTGATTGAGAGGCCCTTATCCTTGACACGTGCGCTGTTCCTGAATCGCGCCGGTCGATGCTCTTTTCTCGTCCCCCAGCTCGGCTTTCCTGGATTTTCGCTTTCCGGCCGACCAAGTCTATCCCTCAGCTCCGATCAAGATATTTCTCGGTATCCGTTCCGCGATACGCCGTCGAGATGGAAACCGTTGATACGACCAAACGCCTAGGCGACTTGAGAAAGTTGATGCAAGAGCACAAGGTCGACGTATACAGTATGGCAGCAGAGAACCCTTATCCTCAGTCCGAGACAGAACTCAATTCTCACCGTTCTTAAGTCGTTCCTTCGGAAGATAGTCACCAGTCGGAATATATTGCGCCTTGTGACGGCCGGCGAGGTAAACGAAATCTTCCACGCCCTTTCTACCCTCGAAATGCCCTTCGAAATATGCGCGTCCTCCATACTTCCTGATAACTTACATGTTCTTATATAGAATTCATATCTGGTTTCACTGGTTCTGCCGGAACGGCGATCATCTCCTCGAGCGAAGCCGCACTATCCACTGATGGCCGGTACTTCAACCAAGCAGCGAAACAGCTTGATAACAACTGGACGCTTTTAAAACGCGGGGTTGAGGGTGTCCCAACTTGGCAGGAGTGGTAGGCGTGATTGAACACCTGATGCTTCTCCGTGGAAAACTGAATGTTTTGATAGGATAACCCAACAATCCGAGGGAGGCAAAGTAGTCGGAGTTGACCCGGCTCTGATTACAGCCGGTAAGTAGGCTTAGGCCTCTTTTCCAACTCTGCGCTGGGGTACTAAACCATGTATAGCGGCGGCACGCAATCTTTCCGAAACCCTCAAGAAAAACAACTCATCCCTAGTTGGAGTATCGAAGAACCTTGTCGACGCGATTTGGGGCGAAGATCGCCCTGCTCCCCCAAGAGAGAAGGTTAGGGTTCATCCCCAAAAGTATGCAGGAAAGAGTTTTCAGGAGAAAGTTAGCGATCTGCGCAAGGAGTTGGAGACCAAGAAGGCGGCTGGATTTGTAATTTGTGCTTCGAACCCAGTCTTTTATGACGTACGCTTATACTGACAATGCTCACAGCTATGCTTGATGAAATTGCTTGGCTCCTTAACTTGAGAGGCAACGAGTAAGTACATTGCTTACCATCTAGTTTGTCATCTAATTAACATTTGACGATCTATAGTATCCCGTACAATCCAGTCTTCTTCTCCTACTGTATTGTCACACCCACGACGGTTGAACTCTACATCGAGGATGAGAAGTTGACCCCTGAGGTTAAAGCACATCTTGGAGTAGACGTTATCGTTAAGCCTTACGAGTCTATCTTTGCCGATGCCAAAGCACTTTTTGAGGCCAAGAAGCAAGACCCCGAGGCACCGCCTGCCAAGTTTCTTTTGTCCAATAGAGCTTCGTGGGCTCTCAACCTGAGTCTGGGTGGTGAGGAT
This sequence comes from Aspergillus pseudodeflectus, assembly GCF_044049435.1. Taxonomy (NCBI): domain Eukaryota; kingdom Fungi; phylum Ascomycota; class Eurotiomycetes; order Eurotiales; family Aspergillaceae; genus Aspergillus; species Aspergillus pseudodeflectus. The sequence goes on along the minus strand of NW_027263784.1, from coordinate 485,866 downwards.
CATGTCGATGAGACGCGTAGTCCTATCGGCGATGCGAAAGCTGTGAAGAACGAGGTCGAATTAGCTGGCATGAGGGCTTGCCACATCCGCGACGGGGCTGCCCTAGTTGAATACTTCGCGTGGCTCGAGAATGAGTTGGTCAATAAGAAAACAACCCTGGACGAAGTTGATGCAGCCGATAAGCTGGAGCAGATCAGATCGAAACACGACCTGTTCGCCGGTCTCAGCTTTGATACTATATCCTCGACGGGCCCTAATGGCGCCATCATCCACTACAAACCGGAGAAAGGGGGTTGCTCCGTGATCGATCCCAACGCCATCTATCTATGTGACTCTGGAGGACAATATTTGGACGGAACTACAGATGTGACCAGGACATTCCACTTTGGACAACCCACTGAGCTCGAGAAGAAAGCTTTCACATTAGTGCTCAAAGGCCTCATCGGCCTCGACTCCGCCGTATTCCCGAAAGGTACAAGCGGCTTTGCCCTTGACGTTCTAGCCCGCCAACACTTGTGGAGAGAGGGACTTGATTTCTTACACGGAACTGGTCATGGAATTGGCTCCTACCTGGTAAACTCACATTTCCTCTAGACTTCGAGCCTCCGCTGACTGTTTTGTAGAACGTACACGAGGGACCCGTCGGTATTGGTACTCGGGTGCAGTACACGGAAGTTCCCCTAGCTCCTGGCAATGTTATTTCTGACGGTACGTACATTGCATGTCGATGCTTGTTTCATCATGCTGATTATGACAGAACCGGGTTTCTACGAGGACGGCAAGTTCGGCATCCGTATCGAAAGTAAGCCTCCGCTATGTAATCCAGCCGCAAATGCACAATGCTCACTGACAACTATCTAGACGTCATTATGGTGCGTGAGGTCCAGACTACTCACAAGTTCGGCGATCGACCTTGGCTGGGCTTTGAGCATGTCACAGTATGCCCAATCGGCCTCAACCTGATTGAACCGTCGCTTCTGAGCGATCATGAGATCAAATGGGTCAACGATTACCATGCTGAAGTGTGGGAAAAGACCAATATGTTCTTTGAGAGCGATGAGCTCTCGCGTAACTGGCTCCACAGAGAGACTCGCCCGATCTCGAAGTAGTTAATGTTGTATGTACGGAGTACTAGGTAGATATTGATAGAGCGAACTTCATAATGGAATAGAGGGATTTCCTGTATTTGCTCTGCCCATATCTCATTAACACTGTATACTAGGTAGTCTGCGCATCGTGTCTTCCTTTTTGAGTCTAGTAAATTCTCCGTGACGGGATGTGGCTGGCGGCTCGTGTGGAGATCGGCTTTGACAACAGCTCCCCCTCAAACTGTTGTCCTTCCTTCCATGAATGTGCCTCTTTGTGCCAATGAGCTCTCCGCCGACCTTTTGAACTACGAAGAAGTCACTTCTTTAATCCCACTCAATTGAGCGCATCCAAGAAGGGTCCCCTGAACTTCGAACAGCCTGTGCCTGCAGAGCGAACATGCCCGCATCCCCTACCTTGTGACCACATCGTGAACGCCTTCAATCCTGAAAGTCGACACAGGCTCCGATCCGCTCCACCCATTAGTCGCTATCGCATAAACCTTAGACCCGAATAGCACAACAACCTGGCATGAGCGGCAGAGGCGGTTACTCGAACGGTTACGGGTACTCCGACGCCAGCCGGTACGAGCGAAGCGAGGGTGGATATGGTAACAACACAAATCTAGGGCCAAATGGCTATGGCGGCGGCGCCGGCGGAGGAAGTGGAGGGAGGGACCGCCGCCCTGGAGGATACGGAGGGTTCTATCCGGAAGCTTCGCAGCAGCCTTCTTTGTCGCCGAATCAATCGCCAGAACGGCGCCGTGACCGCTTCGACCGGGATGACCGCTCCTATTCTTCGTCGCGCTCGCGGACTCGAGGGCCGGATCCGGATAGAGATCGGGAACGAAGGCCTCCGGGCGGACCGGGGAACAATGTGCCCCATGGGGATACTAGCAGGCTAGGAAATGTCGCCGGTCAGCGGAGTGCGACCAGCGCAGGAGGCACACAGGCTGTTGAAGGTATGTCCTCGGCCATGCTTTGTCCGTGATAAACCTGCATCAAGGGGAAATGGCTGACTCGACTGATACGGCATTCAGATGTTTTGCATTCGATCCAACGCGAATGGGATTTCGTGGCGACCGATGACTGTGTCCCTGTACAAGTCGCTCTACAACTGATGGACACAAGCACCTTGGGGAAAGCGGAGCGCGAACCCGACTTTCTCGACGTACACCAGAAGATTCAGCAGACATTGAAAGCTATCGTCAATGGTTGGTATTTGCCTTTAAAAGTGGAAGCTAGGTACTAATGCTGTATGCCCCTAGAGCATCATCAGGGATTCAACAGCTCTATCGGTACATATCACAAAATTCAGTCCAGCATACAGAGCTCACAAAGTCGGGTGCGGAACTTGAGGCATGCTCTTGAAGACGCAAAAGCTGGCTTGTTGTCAACGAAACCTGAGTTAAAGGAGCTGGCGACGTCTTCTCAGAAATACGACGACATAATCCAGCTTTTCAGCCAGATCCAGGAGATACAATCTTTACCGGAGAAGTTGGAGTCTCGACTATCCGACAAACGATTCCTCGGCGCAGTTGAGGTACTCCACGACGCCCTCCGGCTTCTGAGACGTTCGGAGCTGGAGAACATCGGGGCTCTTGCGGATATTCGTGCCTACTTTGAGAATCAAGAGTCGTCAATTACGGATATCCTGGTCGAAGAACTTCATGATCATCTGTACCTGAAATCTCCATACTGCGCCGATCGATGGAAGCCACCAAGTCCAGATTCTGAGAGCACAGGTCTCAACGGCGCTGGGCCGAGCTCTTGGGAGCGACCTGTATATGGATTTCTTGCAAGGCTTGATGCTTCAAAACCCATGGTAGAGGATGCCTCTCGAAATCCGGAGGCTGACACGTTCGCATATATACAACTTCTCATCGAATCTCTGAACAAAATGGGGCATTTGGACATAGCAGTCAACAGCATCGAACAGAGGCTTCCGGTAGAGCTCTTCACGGTCGTCGATAAGACGAATGCCGAAATTGATGCTCGCTACCCATTACCACGAGGCTCCATGGCACAAGACGGCAGAGCAAACTCTCCCACGGAGTTGATTGAGAAACGTGGTCATGTTCTGTCCGAGTTTCTGTGGACGCTTTATGCAAAATTTGAGTCGATTGCCGAGGGACATCGGGTCGTTCATGATATTATCGGCGCCATTGTAGAGCGTGAGGGGATTCCCAAGAGCAACTCTCTGGCCGGTGGCTTTAAAGAGCTATGGAAACTCTATCAGAGCGAGGTATGCTGAACTAGTGCGTAAGGTGGAACATGGCTGACTCGATTGCTCTTTAGATCCGGTCGTTAATGCACGATTACCTGGCCACTGACGGTGACTCCTCGATTCGACCGGATGAAGAGACCGATGCACGACGCCAACTGTACTCGGGATACAGAGATAAGAACAAGGTGTGTATTCTCGACTGTGTGGCTAAAGTGGCTGGACTAACCTCACCTAGAAACTGTTCAAGCTATCAGAAACCGACCGAACGAGCGAGATGAAAGCAGAACAGAACGAATTGGACGAAATCCTGAGGTCATCCGTTCCTGGTCTCGTCTCCAAATCGGAAGAAAAAGAGCAGTCAAACAAGGCCTCGGACTCAAGACAAGGTACAGGACACAAGATCCTCATCGAGCCCAGCGTGTTCAACATGAGCTTGCTCCTTCCGCCCTCGCTTTCCTTCATCCAGCGATTGAAGGATATTGTGCCCTTGGACTCTGAAATGGTAACCGGCTCTCTCACCTCTTTCCTCGACGACTTTCTTGTCAATGTCTTTCTGCCGCAACTTGACGAGACTGTGAGCGAGCTTTGCACTCTCAGCTTTATTGCCCCAGATGCCTTCACGGAGGACCCTCAATGGTCGACGATCTCACCACGACCTGTGTTCAAGGTTCGTAGCCGTTGTTATTTCAGCCCACTGAAGACTTTTCTGACGACTTTAGGGAACGGTCAAATTTATGTCGACTGTGCGAGAGTTTAGCAAAATGCTGTCTAGCATTCCTCACGACCAAGCTTTTACACAACTTCTTCTAAGCCAGATCGTAACATACTATGACAAGTGTTGTGGGTGGTACAAATGTGAGCAACCTTAAGCTCCCCAAAGTGCCAATAAACTAACGTCTGCGATAGCCATCGTTACGAAACGCTCAACGCGAAGCCAAGGAGGTGTGCGCCTCAAGGCAGGTGCGGCCTTTGCTGAATCAGGACCAATACACGACCTAGTTGTTGAGTTGTGGAAGGGCTCCTATACCAACAAACAGGAGCTGATTGATAAGGTTTGCTTCTCATTCGATCTCTAACGTCGGCTGGCGCTAATAGGAACAGGAAACTGGCCTTTTGATCAAACAAACAAATAGAACACCGCTGGAGCCCATTGATATCATTTCGGACCCTAAATCGGTGGCAGCACTGTCTCTTCTTCATAATAGCATGGTCAGTCTATCACTATCATTTGTTTTGTGACACGACTGATTTCAATTAGCAATGGCTTGCAAGCAATCTCGCGAAACTACGACAGCCAGTAGCAGACGCCCGACCATCTCAACCGGGATCCGGAACCACAAACCGCCGCTGGACGTTGATCACCGCTATGAAGCCCATGCGCGATAGCATAAGCCAACCGATTTATCTTCCGTTAAACCCAGAAACGACTACAGCGTTCGACACCACTCTCCAGTCATTGCGCGACCTCGCACTCACCTCGATATTCGCACTACATATTGACATCCGATGCGGAATTATCCATATGTTGACGCGCACAATGGCTGGTCCTAACCCTCCAGTTGTTCGCAACTCAGAACCAGGAACCCCCTCTCCGCTTCCCAGCGGTGGATGCTGGCATCTTCTGGCGAGCCAACCAACAGCAGCGTCGCCGGCGGTTCTTGAGTTAAACAAAGACCTGATTGCTTTTGATACGAACCTCTCGACGTATCTTGGCAACACTCAGCGTGTTTTCATCACATCTGGCCTCGCTCACTTTATCGATCGGGTTTTCGTTTCTAGTACCCGGTTCATCTGGGCTATGAACGAGAACGGTGCCCTGAGACTTCAGCTAGATGTTCTTGTTCTGCAGCAGAACCTCAAGAATATTATCGTCGATCAGAGCGAAGGTTCAGATGACGTCTCAAAAGAGCAATATCGCGAGGTTGTGGCTCTTCCGCGGAGCGCCAAGTTCTTGGACTGGTTCCTTGACGGCGCAGAGAAAGCGCTCGACTATGCGAAAGAAGAAAAAGAGTACTTTGCTGCTCACGGCGATAAGGCGCTTTCTTCGGATGGAGGCCCGTTCAGCTATGAGGAACTCAAGGTCCTGGTTGACCTGGGCTTTTCAGAAATTCTCAGAGGCCCCAAAGGCGAGGAGAACCGGGAAGACTTTATGGCCGCGAAGAAGGCTAGTGCAGATGCACTTCTCAGGCTGAACGAGATCATGTGGGACTCCAAGTAACAGGTTCTCTGGTTTCAGTGTTCTGCAACTGCATCTTGAGCGATGATTGGAATTGTCCTTCAGCTATACCCACATAGAGACAAATACAAGCCTTTGCCTGTAACGACCGTCGGACCCGTTTGCTCATCCAGTAAACGAAATCACGGATCCTACTACCGCCGTACTTGAGTGCTGCCTTGTTGACTCGGCCTCAAGCCACCTGCAACTACTGCGAGACTCATGATCGCTTCAAGTCTGCTCTCTGCTCTCACTTCAAGCTTGAGAAATGACGTGTCTTCCGTTTCATCAACCAAACTCATCCAACTCGGTTCCGAGCCGGATCGCTGGTCTTGTCATATTCTTCCAACGTTCCGATCCACGACCGGCGTTTCAGATTGCGATCTCATTTCACTAGTGCCCACAACAAACCCCAATCGCCGCGGCGCCGAGTCTCACTTCATTAAAGCAATGGGGCAAGGTTTGAGCAAAAATGCGCTCTTAAGATGAGTTAATCTTATTAGATTGCCGTGTCAGCAGTTCAAGGCTGACTACCTGACATACGAGGGCGCTGACGATGGTGTTCCCATCACATAAATCCCTCTTGCTCGCATGTTTTCTTACTTTCTTGCCATCTCTACCAGCTTTACGTGGTATAGCAGTGTCATTTTGCCCGTGGATTTGATATCCAGGCGTCCATTCCTTGAAAGCAAAGCTGTGCTAGCTGCACGTCCATTCATTCACATCGCTATACTGCCTATCATTATTGACTTGATTGTCTATCTGAGTTGTCCGAGACTGCTCATCATTCTTTACTCTTTTTCTTGAAGGCATATCAGAACCATGAAGTATCAGCGCCTCGCATCTATCGCTCTTGCCGCCCTGAGCGCGAGCACCGCCGTCTCTGCGGTCCCTCTCAAGCTTGAGGAGAACGGCGTATGCCCACCTGGCTACTCTGCTAGTGTATACTACATCACTGTCACCGCTGAGGCTGCACCGACCTCGACCTTGACCTCTACCACTACCACTACCACAACCTCGACCTTGACCTCCACTACAACCACCACTACAACCTCAACCGCCGTGGAGGTTCCTACCGCAGGCGAAATCGAAGCAATCCCCACCTCCTCCGTCGCTGACGAGCCGGAACCAACAGTTTCTGAAGTACCTACGCAAGTCGCCGTCGTCAAGCCCTCAACCACAACCACCACCACCCAGGCCGCCACGACGACAGCCTCCGAGAAACCCGCTGCCTCAACCTCATCCTCCTCGTCCAGCGCCGCCACCACGGGCAAAGCAACCTTTTACGGCGGCAACGTTTCTGGCGGAACCTGCTCGTTCACAGAATACACGCTCCCCTCGGACCTGTCCGGCGTTGCTTTCTCGGGCGAGGCATGGGATAATGCGGCGAACTGCGGCCGCTGTGTCTCTGTTACCGGGCCAAGTGGAAACTCGGTTAAGGCTATGGTACCACATCTCCACTCCCTTTTCTTCCCATTCATCCTTTGGATATACCAAGTACTAACTACTATCAGATTGTCGACAAATGCCCCGAATGCGCCCCCACGCACCTCGACCTTTTCCAGTCCGCCTTTGAGGAACTCGCACCAGCCTCCGAAGGCGTGATCGCCATTTCATACAACTTCATCCCCTGCGGGATTGACAGCCCCATCATCCTCAAGAACAAGGAGGGGACATCACAGTACTGGTTCTCAATGCAGGTTGTCAACGCGAACGAGGCTGTTGCTTCGCTGGAAGTCAGCACGGACGGCGGCTCAAACTGGCAGAGCACCACGAGGACATTCTACAACTTCTTCGAGAACTCCGCTGGGTTCGGGACGGACACTGTTGATGTCCGTGTTACGGGCGTTAGTGGGAGGAGTGTTGTTGTTAAAAATGTGGGTGTTGCGAGTGGGTCGAGTACCACCGCCTCTGGGAATGTTTAAGGTAGTATCGAGGTAGAAATAAGGAGTCATTGACTCTCGACGTGACCGCCAGAAAAGGGTTATTGGAGGAGAAACGTAATTGTGAGGTGTTTTCGCTTCTTGCTTGAGCTGACTTGTATGTCATTCAAGTTGTTGATTTTCTTCGCTGTATATATTCGTCTCCTGAGATTCTCATCTCAATTAAAAGAACTTGGATCCTACATGGAGCACATTGCAAGGGCATTTGCCATGGTATATCAGCTGCATTCTGAGCACTATAACTCAAAACTGCAAATTAAAAACTCCCGGACCTTATTTCGCCAACCCATCCCTAAATAACGCACAGAAATAAGTGGAGCGAGTACAAATAAACAGTTCGGGCCCTGCCATAGGATGAAGACGGATTCATCCGCATCATCTCCTGTGTATAAAGAGAACTACAACAAACAGACCGGAGTGAAATCACCGAATGGAAATCAGAAAGACGTGTTCCGGAAGCAAAAGACGTGAGCGGGGTAATGATGGAATAGGGCAGAGTACCACCATAAGAAATCGTGGCCGAATGAAATCTGGACTGAGGAGCGACACATATAAAAGAAAATCAACAAAGCAAGGCGCGGTAGAAAAGCTAGACCTGATTTTGATCGACATCGAGGGCCTCTAGCTCCTTGGATTCTTCGTAATCATCAAACTCGAGCCCCGCGTCACGACACCTTTGAAGCCACTTTAGTGCGATGTCCCCGCGACGATTGACCTCTACTTTCAGTTTCGAGTTCTGGGCGCTAATTTCATTGATAGCATGAGTTGTCGTCATGTTGCTCTGTTCCCATCGTTCGTTTATTTGCCTCTTGTCCTCGTGTAACTGGTTGATGTACTCAATGGCGCGCTGTAAGATGGCACCCTTGTTCTTATCGCAGTTGGGCACGAGGCGAGCGATTTGATTGATGCCTTCATTGATCGCCTCACGACGCCGACGCTCGACTAGCACTGAGTTAGAAAGCGTCCCCAGACGTGTGCATTGAGGAGCAGCTTACCTTCTTTGTGATTGTTCTTGCGGATTTGGTGCCACTCCGGGGAGCCAACAGTGGGTTTTTGGTTCATGCTTTGTGCTTCCCGCGCGGCGTAGACTGCAGCAGCAGTTGAGTGACTATGGGCAGTGCCAATACTTTGGCCGATCTCGTCTCCAAACGTCAGGCCATGAGCGAGGTTGTTATCGAACGTGGTATCCGGAGGAGGGGGGTATTTGTTCTGAGGATTATGGGCAGCCAGCGCTGCCTTGGCAGTAAGGGCATTCTCGTCGGTAATCCCGTTCTGAGGTCCAACGTGCTGGAGGATTTGTTGGTCGATGTTGAGCTCTGTGGCGCTGGTGGGCAGGCCATGGTCGTATCCGAGAGAGCTATGCGTGAAGTTGGTCTGGGCATCTGGGCCAGGAAGACTGCCGTTGCTTCCATGAGATGATCGATTGATGCGCTGGGCATCTGGGCCACCGCTATCGCTGCTCTCGCGCTTGCGCTTGACCATATTGCCTTCCGTGGCACCGGCGAGTTGTGTGTCGGCCATGATTACAAATCTTCGAGCAACGAGACGTATTAGTTGGAAGGATGCAATAGATTCAAAGCGCGTACCAGCCCAGCGGCGTCTTTACGCAAGGTAAGGTTCTCGCAGTAATCGCAAATCCCACTAGATCTGAAAATAGAACGTTAGTGATGTGAGTGAGCGATTTGCCTGAGGCACAAGTTACTCCATAATGAACAGGATAGATCATCATCAGAAACAAGTTAAATAAGCGTTCAGTTGAATAAGCTCTTGTGCTGTGTGCTGACCCCGGCTACCTTGCGGTTTGTGAGGGGAAGACGCGTTGGCTGACGCGCTGGGCGCCGCATCTCAACATCAACAAAACTTGGTCAAAAGCCCGACTGCTGGGCATATATCGAAGCTCACAAAAGCACAGAGCAGTAGCTGGGCGCGTAATACAAGGGAAAGTATACAGCACAGCGGGTAGAACAGGAGGCGCATCAAGGCGCGTCATGACGTCTCTGCGACCGGCAGAACCGCGAAAATTGGACTTCGGCCACCACCAGTCGGGCAGCAGGAAGGGAGGGCGACAGAACCCTGGCGGCCGGAGGTCCAATAACGCGATGGCCATTGAAGTGGGCCGTGATGGAAAAGCAAGCAGAAGGGAAGAAGGGAGGAGAGGAAGCTCTGTACCTTGGGATGGTCTATCTATCACCTGACAGCAAGTCACCTGCCACGGACAACAACAAGAGTATCGCGAATCGTCTCGCAGACGCAGAAACCCGGTCTTTTGAAGCGGGAGAAAGCGGTGCGACAGGGACGTCCGTTTTGAGAACAACGGACCGGCCAAATTTGAGGTCGAGCAAAAAGAAGTGGCAGCTTTTACACTGGGAAAAAGGGATACATGGAGGAGTAGAGAGAGGTCGACTGCTCACGTGGCGAGGAGGACTCAAAAGAGGAGAAGCGCTGGTGGTGCGGCGGCCCGAACGCACCTTCTGCGCACTAAAGTCACCTGACGCCGAGGCTTGCTTTGCTATCTCTTCGCGGTCGGCGCGGCTCTCACTTCATATTTATGATACGACCAGTCACAGCAATGCGAGACATCTACCCTCCTTCTTCTCGAGACCAGCATTCCTTGCATGAGTCTTTACAATAATTATTTGACCCAACCGGTTTGATTCCCTCCTTCTTCTCGTCGTCGATGTCATGTGCCGGAATCCCGTGCCCCTCCCTCTGTTGAGCGCCTCGTCCGCAGTGGTGATTGGCTGACGGCAATGCCCAGTCCGGTCGACGGCGGAGGGGTTCACCCGTGATCACGTGGCGCTCTGCAACCCTCCAACATGAGGACACACAGAGGTATGCACGATGAAGAGCATCGCGGATCAATTACCCGGGGTTTAGCCTCGCGACGCACCCATCCGTCCTTGCTTTATTGGAGAGCACCTGCCGCCTCACACTGGAGTACCTACTGCACCCTCGCGGGCCGGCCCTCCTCTCGTTGGAAGGTCAGATATCGCCCGCCAGCCATGGGGTTGCACGGTCCATTTCCCTTATCGTTTCTAGCTGCCGATCATCTACTCTGCGCTATGTTGGTGTGCTTTATATCTCGACTGTAATGGCCGTGGCTCTGCAAAAGTACGCTCTCCAGCTGAGAGCAGATGACCTGGCTGACGGGGTCTCAGCCCATGCTGAGAAGGTGCAGTTTAATAGGCTCAGCTTCCTTTCGACAATATTCTTAGCTTTCACACGTTCAGCTGTTTTGAAGCCCTCTTCTCGCCATTTTATTATATCCGTGCGCGATTTATTGCCTCCTCACCTAGGCTGCTACTTCACCCGAGAACCCTCCACGAACTTCCATCCGAAGACACACCAGGATCGGGTGCTAATGACGTTCGCCCAGGATATCCCACACATTAACCCTCGCTATCACCCAAACTGTGGAAGTGTGACTCCATCCAACCCTAGTGTCACATGCGGTACCCAAACAAACTCATACTCAAGCCTCCTCTCCCCTAGAGGATGGCGTAATATGACGCGCGACGAATGCGGAGTGGATCCTGAAGAGTCGCATCCAAATCAGTTCAAAAACAAGGTCTGTGAAGAAAACCATCTGATAGAACACCGTCGATCAGTTCAGCCAAAGGCTGATCAAAGCTGGTCATGGGATGGCGAGATGGTCCAGAAATCCCACCTCATTGCAACGACGAGAAGCGAGGGCGAGGGCGAGGGCGCTAACCATCAACCTTAAGGCGTTGATACTATCAGAGAGTGGGCTTCTGCCCATATCGCAACCTGACCTCGTTAAGATCTCCTTGATATGCGCTATCTCTATCTGCACGCGCTATGCACTAGCACCATGGATCCAAGCATCTAGCCCCTGCTATGCGCATGTCACATGGATTCATGCGAGTCAGAGATTCACATGATCTTGGCTGGAGGATGTGGTGGGTATACTACACTCGATCTAGAAGCGAAGGAGGTCTAGATACTTACCATACCTCCAATCTCCGATAAACAGAACCCGAGAATGTCCCAGGAGGCTTAGCATTCCGCTCCCGCTTGTAGACAGCCGAGAGTCAGCATAACGTAGTCTGTCCTGTCTTGCTGTAAAAATATTCTCGGCATGGTCTCCAGTGGAGAGAATAGGCAGCAAAATCATACCTATACGATAGGTGTCTCGATTTGAAGTTTTGATTCGCTGGGTCTTGTATGCGTAAGTCAATCCAAATTTCCTACTAACTGGTACTATATCCTATACCCTTGTCTGACGCCAGCCGGACCTCCATCTTTACATTTACTCCTCGACAATCACAATCTCCACTCCGTAAGGTCTCACTTTAGGAGTCTACTAAAAGGAAGTGAAACTCTTGAAGTCAGCTACCCCGCCTTCTTAACCAACTGAAACACCATTTCCGGCTCCCCCGCCGTATCCGCAAAACAAACGCCCTCGCTCGTCGCACCGAGCATCCTCCAACACAGGATCCGCACGTCGAAATCTGAATCCGCCTGTTTCTGCTTATCGTCCTCCTCGCCTTGTGATGTAATACTCCCGTTCCGTAGTAAGCTCGTCGCTGAAGATGGTGTGTGCTGCCGCTGTGAGACAGCAATAATCGCACTCGTCCCCGCATACCGCGCAAGCGGGATCCCATCCTCTTCGCCTGCGCGGTTTGCGAAGACGATGATGATTCTGTTCTCCTCTACCTCGTCCGCATCTCCCCCACCGTCCTTAGTACTCTTAGTAGTATGATCCCGATCCGGGTTTGAGGAATATTCAATCCTCTCCCGTATGAGTGGCAAAAACCGCTGAATCCAATAATTGAACGTATCCATCTCTGGCTTACCACGTAACGCATCCAGTTCCTCTCTCGTCAACAGCGTCAACCAGGCCATGGAGACAATGACGAGTTCGGAGCGGGAGTCGAGGACTCGGTGTGCAAATTCAAAGGCGCTGTAGGGTGCTTCGAAGCGGTAGGGGTTTATGTCCATGCAGATGCCGAATGTGGTGGGGATTTCTCGTGCGCGTATACTTGAACTTTTGTCAATATTCCCGGTCTCGGAGATGTCGGGGACATGTTTTGAATCGGGAGGAGGGAGGGGAAGGGTGAGGTTTCGACAACCTAGCTCTGCGCTTCCCTCGGACGCCCAGGTTTCGTCAGTGTAGTAGAGGAATGTTTTGCGGTAATTGTGTAGGATAGAACCTGTTGGGCTGATGATTAGGAGGGAGTTGTAGTATTTCTCTTGTTGAGTTTCTCCCTCTCCTCCTCCTTCTGGGGTCGTGATTTCGATTTCAGGATACCCCAAGCAGACTATACATTGTAGTCTCTTAGCCGTTTCCCTTGCCCAAGCAGCCGTACGTCCCTTCCCCGCTGGCTCCACGTATGGCTTCACGGCATCCAGGGAGGGGAAGTTGTAGCCTGTTATCCAGTCAGCCCGTTGATCACATCACTGGACACCAACCATCTAAGATCATCATGAGACAAGACGGAGAAGAGAGTGCCAGTTAAGTTACTAACCCGTCAAAGCCATCTCCGACAAAACCAACATATCCAAGCCCGCCTCCTCAATTTTTGCACTCCTTTTTTGGCCATGGCTGGGGCCGTTGACTTTGAGTACGGCATTTGCTAAGACTTCATCCGCTCGCTGGATATTGCCCTCGACGTCTCCAAGCTTCGCGGCAATTTGCAATGTTGCAATGCGCATTGTTCGGCGCTGCTGTTGGTCATGGACCTGTGTAGAGGGGAATAATTGGCGGACTGGTGGCCGGTGTGAAAGGGGAGACACTTTGATTATTTGATTTGGTTGTCTGAAAAAAGCGAAAATGTATCGACAGAATTTTTTAGTGAAACCACTGAGGTATGTTTTTCCTGTGTACTGATGCAAGTTGGAGACAGAGGTGACTCTGTGGTGTAGAGCGGGCCGGGAGAGGCGATGTTGGAATGTCCCAACACGGACGGACGTTAAAGCAGCAATCTTGATAGAGATTTACTCCTTGTTTTCGAGAGCGTATGTTGTTTCGTTGGCGTTTATTGCTGATTGCAATGGAGTACCTTTGGTAGATGGTTGTTGCTGCGATGAGGCTGACCATGGTTTGATTGGCCGAAAATCACATTGGTCATGTGACTTAATCGGTTCTTGGGTTTACATCCATACCAAGGTATGTTAAAGGAAGTCAGTGAACAACACCTACACATGTACAGCGGTAGAGATCTGAAGACCAAGTATACGACTCCATGTGTGTCCTCGAAGCTAGCACGCAGCCTCATGCATTAATCCCAAAATATTACATAACATGCTAAGACAGATCCCACAAGAAATACAGGCAAGAAACCACCCATCAAACACCACGCAATGCAACAAAAACCCGCAAATGCCAAAACACCAGACCACTGGCATAATTGTGAGTCTGTAACGCGTCCAACAATTACACTGATCGAGGTAGATACATAAATTTGCTCTAAAGGTACAAGCGAGGAAGAGCACGTTCGAATCGAGGTCAAGTTACTTCTTCGGGGGCGTGCGCAATGACGACCCGGGGGAAAAGTTCAGAGGCTTGTAAGCTAGACCCTTACCGCCTGTGAGACGGAGTCTTTGTTCAGTTCGAGATAATGTGCGTCCGAGTCCCAAGTTGGTTTCTGGAGCTAGGGCGACGTCGTATCCGTGGACGGATTGCTGAGGCGATTGGCTTCGAGAGAATGCGACTGAGGAAGCGACGCTACTTTCAGGGCTGAATGAAGAGCGCCACGGTTCGTAGGTAGTAGGCGCCGAAAAGGCGTCTAGAAGGCGTGGTCCGGTTCTCAGAGTCTCGGCAGCAATACGCGCAGCTGAAAGAAGAATTTCATCTTCGTCGACTTGGTTCGGTTTAGGAGGCCCGGGCTTTTCCACCGGTTTCCGGGCAGTCATGGACTCTATCGCCTCAAGGATTGGAAGCTTGGGTAACGGTCTCACGGAAGCTTGAGCCATCGATTTTCGAGGCCGCTCGGGCTTGGCCACTTTCTGTGCCTTAACTTCGTCCTTTGCGGGGGGAGTTTCTTGCTCTTCAAAGACACGTTTGCGACTGGTCGGCGTTGCTTCTGGCGTTGACACCGTCCTTCTTCGGCGACTAGCAGCCTCTTTTAGAGAGTTTATCCAAGCGAGTTTACGTTCAGCTTCGTCTTGTGCGGGTTCTGCCGGAGCTTGACATTATTAGCAGTTGAGGGTGGGTAAATTACTATAAGGGGAGCTTACCCTGTTCTTCGCTGACGGTCTTCACCGGTGCGTGATCGGTTTCAGGTACATCAGCCTGCACACCAGGAGCAGATTCCTGAGGCGCCGCCGTTTCCGGCATTTTCGACTGGAGTGGTGGAGGGAAGGCGGGTTTCTTAACAATTCCATTGCTGGCCAGGGGCGAAGGTTCTTGAGAGGCGGTGAAAGAGGATGCACTTTCTTGGGCTGGAGGGGCCGATGGGCCTGCAGCAAGTTGATTTGAGCTCGGTTGGGGTGTAGAGGCAATAGGCAGTCCGAAGGTAGAAGGCGCCGGGAAAGGTGACGGTTTGGGAGACGAGAGGATTGCGGGGGCTTCTATATACTGTTAGCTCGCGTCATATATTTACGTAGAATAGACTTACCCTCTTTCTTTTTCTCTGGCTGGAACGAGGGGAAGGCTTGAGTCGGTTGGGGGGGTGGCTGTGATATTGATATCTCCGAAGCACTTGCTTGTGGCTTTGAAGCAACAGGTTCGGGTGTGCTGAAGCTCAACACTGGAGCACGGCTCTCTGAGGCAGGAGTGGGTTTCGCTGTGTCGAATACGCTAGTAGAAGACTGTCCAGCAGTCGGGCCACTAGGTTGAACAGTAGCAGGAAGTTGAGGAGCACTGAAAGGAGAGGTAGTGGATGGTGTGGGTTGTTGAATGTTCGAGAAGATACCAGGTGAGGAAGATTGAGATGTGGGTTTGGAAACGCCTGGAGATTGGAACGGTGTTGCGGCTGGCGGAGTAGACGCTTTGTCCTCGGGTTTTGCCTGAGCAAGCGCATTTCCACTTGGGAAAGGGCTTGCGGGCTTCGAAGGTTGAGAGACGCCTGGGAATTGGAAAGGTGAGATTGCCGGACTAGGAGCTTTCTCCTCCGCCTTCGACTGCGCAAGCATAGCTCCATTGGAGAAGATGCTTGCCAGCTGGCCGTTGCTCACCGGAGGTGGGGAAGGGGTTGGCTTCTCGGTTGTTTGGGCGGAAGGCAATGGTGAAAACGGCTTCGCAAAAGGGTTGAGAGATGGAGCTGGGCTCACAGAGCTACCTTGTGAGCTGGCCGAAGGAAACAAAGACCCGAAGGGATTCGGGGACACGGAGGGCTTGGGTTCTTCCGGCTTTGGGGAGAACGAAGCACCGAGGCCAGGGCTTGGGAGGTTGCCAGGAGCTGGCTGAGATGAAGCTCCAAAGGCTGAAGAAAGTGCTCCAGTCATACTGGTGATATTGTTCGACTGTGAGGTAGGTGTAGACATCTCGTTATCGTCGTCGCTCACAAACAAGGACTCATCGTTATCGTAAGATGTCATCGCAGAGTTACGCTCAGAGAGAAGTTCTCTATCAATCATGCCCAGTGTTGCGGCTTCCTTGACGTTCAATCCGAGGACAATAGCAACCAGGTTTCTACCTGCCCGCTTTGACTCAACATAGCTATCAGAGAAGGAATGGTCGGAAGAAGGTTGAAAGGCTATGGAGGAGATAAAGTCAGTCGATGGGAGATAGCAGCTTTGACTGAGCTAGAACAAAGGAGTGCGCGTAGATGAGGAAAACAGGACGAAGTGCGAATTAATATGCGGAACCATGGTTGAAAGCAAAACATACCAACAGAATCAACAGGGCGGCTCCCCCAGTTGAGATATAGGTCCCCGTTGGCATTTTCGGCGAATTCCAAATCCTGGGCTTCGCAGAACTCAATTGTCTGGTCGGCGTCGTCAAAGTATAGTACACTTGTCAGCTCGTCAACCGTCCACTCTTCGTTTTTGTGCTGTTGCGAGGCGGGATAGCGGCAGTATCCTTTCCAGATTGAACGAATGGCGGTCTGGCGCATGTGGTTGAAGTAAATCTCCGCAACACAGGCCATAAGATATGATACGCCTGGAGAGTTGACCAGACTGAAAAACCGCTCGTAGAAGCCCTGCGCGATTGCATTAGGCCGCTTAGCGTCAAGGGTGCCCTGGTACTCCCAGGTGTTTCCAGCAGCCGCGAACAGCTCCAACGCTGTCTTGACACGCGGTGAATTCCTCAGCTCGGTAGGCCATTTCTGGACACGAGCCTCCAAGTCAGGTCGTTGGTCGTGAATAGAGAAGATGATATAGTAAGCGCGGAACTCGTCTTCGTTGGGAAAAACAATCCGGCCTCTATTGTCGTCGTAGTAGTACATCAAGGACAGCATCGTGTTATTCAGCTGTTCTCGTTCCTGATGTCGGTCAAATGGCTCCTCATTTTCAGGACTGGAGAGTAAATGGAGAGAAACGATATGGAAACGGGCGATTCGTTCCAGACACGTCACCGCAACCTTCACATCCTCCTCTTGCGTAAGTTGCTGAACAGAAAAGTCGTTGCGAATTGACCGCGTACGATCCCACACGAATTTGTGGATTAATCCCAAAGGCTCCGAACCACCAATAATATGTCGCGTCAAGTAGTTCATCGTTTGAAGTAATGTAGCAGGCGTTCGAATATCAGACGGAAGTTGCTCATCGTACCCTGCGGCAGATCGTCGAAATCGCTTAAGCATCTTTGTCTCCAGGTTCTGCAGTGTATTCGTCTTGGGGTCGAGATACTATAAAAATCGTAAACACTAGATCAAGAATGCCATGGTACCGAGAGCTTACCTTTTCACTCTTATCAACCATCTTCTGGACAATGCGCTCTACACGCTCGAACTGAGGGCACATGCTGGTACAAGTGCCCACTGGTGTGATCGCTTTGTTCAAGGACATAGGCTGGTTGGGATCCGCCATCTGCCCGTCTTTGATGGCCTGTTGCCTTTGTTTGGCACGATCAAGTTTGAGCTAACCAGTCAGCGCCTTGATTATTACGGAACACCATCATGCGAATAACTTACCTGCTCATATCGATCACTGTAGCTCCCCACAGTCGAGACGTCTTCAACAGGGACGCCGTTTCTGGGGCCTCCATTTGTCGGTTTCGAGTGAATCTTAGTCCGCGGATCTCTCGCAGAATTGACAGTCGTACCACCGCGAGTTGACGACGCAGCCCCAAATGGTCGTGGCGACCCTCTGCCGAACCCCGTGAATGCGGGTTTCTGCTGCGAGAGAGGCCCAGTTGCTGGCGCTGGCGACGTTGTTGCAGGCGAGGTCTGTTTCAGCTGCGCAAAGGGCGAAGCAGCCCTTGTTTGGCCTTCCGGTTTTTGACCACCGCGCCATGTATTCCCTGCAGCACCTGCGCCGCGCGCGTTACCACGACCAGCTCTTGTCGCGGTTGAGGCTCCTCGGCCGCGACCTCGTCCTCGAAGACTAGGATTGAATGGAACATTTGTGCTACCGCCTCGAGGTTGGAATGTCGTGGGCTTGTTGAATGCTCCACCGCGTCCGCGTCCTCTTGAGCTCGCAGCTCCGTCCGTTTGGTGGAGCACAGCGAAAGGGTTGGCCGGACTGGCCATTCTACCGCGAGCGGCGGGGGAGTGGCGGACGGACCGTGTCCTCCTCAAGAGAGTCAAAGTATGAATGATTTATAGGTAGGCGGGTTGTTTGTTTTCAGGCTTTGATTTCGAGCGTTGCTTATATCTTCAAATTCCTGAACGGACGCTCTCGAGCGGTGGGTGTAGGAGTCGATACAGTATATTCCTAAAGTGCTATCCGCCGTAATCGTGGGCAGGCGCGTAATCAGAGTCAGCCCATTTCCATTCAATATATGGTATCATGATGGCGGAGTATTTGCGGAGAGGAAGCGAGCGCGAGTGAAGGGAAGAAACGGTGGGACGGATGATGTAGGAGGGCGTTGAAAAAGACCGATGGTGACGCGCTACCTTGACCACAAATATCGACAACCAACACGTTTTCGCCTGTCCGGTCGGTTCGTAGAGCACAGGAGTTTCTGTGATCCCGCAAATGTGTTGAAGATAGCTGTCGCTAGCTGTGTTTCTCGAGCTTGCGACGTGGTGCTGGAGATGGAACCGAGGTGGCACAGAAGACTGAAGAGTTCGAATTGATTGGTATCTTAGTCGGTATTTGACAGGTGTATCGTAGGCGAACGGAATAATGGGTTGTTGTAGTTCGTGACACTCGACGGCTGTCGAGGTGATTGAGCGAGTTCTTTGTCCTGAAGAGCCCCGTGATTCACTGGGGAGCGGGATTGGTTCTCGCCGGAGCCCAAGCGCAGCTGCCGCGCGTCTACAATTAGCGCGAAATATCTACAATAGCAGGCGCACAAGTCAATTTGCCCATTTGTCTACTATTCAAAATGTCATGATCTCCCTTTGATGGTGGTATTACTTCAAATCCATCATTGAAGTATTTCTTATTCATTGGGGGTGCATCTGCCACCGTCATCTGCTATATACACCATGGATCTAAATCGAGCTATTCAGCTTCGCCACCTGCGCCCTCGCTCCCAAAATTCTATACAAAACAAGGCCCAAATTAAACAACATAAAGATAGCGGTGCATGATAATCCCGTGCAAAGTGCCATCAACCCCGGCAGCTTTTATCTCGTATGAAATGGCGCGCAATTGCAAATGCATGTCATCACGAAATGCAAAACAGCGAAAGAAAAAACAAACGTATATACACCCTGAAGAAAAGTCGTAGATGCTCAAGAGTAAAAAGGTGCAAATTCTACATCTGTCGGTAGAATGCGTCCGGATGTACCCTGGGCCTGCAAGAGAGCCGGCCGGTCGTCGTATCGAAATGGAGAGGGGAGAATGAGCAATATGCTATTCGTTCACATGAATCATGAGGTCGTGTAATAAATCATCCCAAGTCACTCATGTACTTTGAGGATGTCACAGCAATAACAATGATGAAGGACCGGGTGAAGTCTGTGGTTGTCTTCAAAACGGCTTCGTGACTGAGATTCTGGAGGCTATAAGATCCAGAGAGTCCAGGCCCCTTTCACGGCCCATCTCTGGAAGCCCGTGTGGGAGCTCGTGAGGGTGAGACGGGCTTATCTGCAATGGGTAATGCATCGAGTTCTGTGAGAGGGCTTGAGTGGCCCCATATTCCATCGAATTGTACATGTTTGGGCGGAATGGTGAGCCCCAAGTGTCGTAGTGGGATACGTGGTGCATTGGCATTGAAAGTGGGCGATGGTGCTCTCTTGAAGCGGAAGCAGTGAAAGGAGTGTGAGACAAATAATCATAGGCGTCAGGGTGCTCATTTGGACTGACCATCCCCGATGTTGTCGGGCCTCTGAGAGCAGGATAGTCATCGGCGTACTCCGCGGCTGAATTCAAATATGAGCGGTCGTGTCTTGAGGGCTCTCCAAAGCTAAAGGAATCATTCAATGGAATAGTTCGGCCTCTGTCGCTGGCCATGCTGAAAGACCGAGTTTGTGACAGGGCCAAGTGATCCACCGAGGCAAACGATGCGGACAGATGTTCTGATGATGAAGCAGATGCCAGCGGAATCTCTTCGACGTCCTCGAACTCGTCAAGCTCTAATTTTGGCTCCATGTCGTCTATCACAGACTCGGCACCTTTAACTTCCTTCGCGGGAGCGTCTCGGTTTCGAACGTATACCATCGAGTCCGCATCTAACAATAAAGTCAGCGGTTGATCGTGTTTAGGTTAGGGGTTGCTTACCAATTTCACCGCGCTCAAAACGCTCTTCCTGCTTCCGAACTTTGAATATCTCAGTCAAAATGTCCATCTTCTCATCGATGCTGTCTTCAGGCTTGAGCGACCGTTTACAGTCTTGTGAGATATCTTCCAGCTTCTCTGCTGTAATGTCAAACTTGCCAAGTTTGCGTAGGATGTGAACTAAGAGTTGAAGTCGTTCTGCCACGGGCGTGTCAGTGACGGAAAAGGGGCCAATCTCAGCAGAACACTTACGTTGCTTCTTGAGATGATCCGGCTCCTTGTGCATGACTTCAGCAGGCCACCATTCCGGCTTGGTGATCTCTGGGTTCCCTGACTCCCCGCCGTTGTAGGGGTGCTTCACTTGCTTGCGAGGCTCAATGTGTCTGATGAAGTGCTTGGCAATGAGACGACAGTTTATTTGCTGGAAGTGCTTGAGGGCATTCTCATAGTACTCTATGACTTTTTCAGTATCACCAATCTGCATAGCAACCATGTTGTTTGTCGGTGGCGAAACCACAGGCGGAGCTGGCTCGGGAAATCGTTCGCTGAAAGACATCTCTAGGGCATGGCTATGAGCTGCAGCTTTGCGACGTTTGCCCTGGCGGTGATAGGGCATGCCGTGAGCATGGCCGTAAGCGTAGGGAGCCGCCGAGTCATCTAAGATTCAACCTTATAAGCTAATGTGGCCCAAGATGAAAGGCGAGCATGTTCACAGCACATACGACGTATCATAGGCTTGTGGTATCCGATCTTGGACCCGAGAATCTCCAGGAATCTCTCGCGGACTTCAGGCGTGAAGACGGACCGGCTCTGCTCTTGGATAGACGGCGACTCGGCAACCTTGAGCTTACCCGTATTGTCAAGGTAGATTAAGGCATAGTGTGCAAAGGGCACGTTGACAGACGGGCGCGAGGCACTCATGGGCTACATCCCCTTAGTTAGTATCAGGGAGATTTGTTTGAATGGTCTTGACTCACCGAAGCAGGCTCCCAACCAGCACACCCATCTTGTAAAGCCGACAAAGGGCGCTTGGCTGACCCTGGTTTGGAAGTGGGGCCGTTGACAACCATACTGTCGTCAAGAAAGGGCAAGGTAGATCAAATCGAGGAAAGAGTGGTACTTGATCGAGTAGATAGTGCTTAGTCGGCTCAAAGCATATGCATGTATGGTCGTCAACAATCCTGAGCTCAAATGGATAGCGAACGTGAGGGCGGGCAAGCCGATGAATTTGTACTTGCTCTCCGATGCGGCAAGCAAGTGGTACTCAGTCGAGATCTTCAGACCGTGTGGTCATCAATCAGCCGAAGGCAGAGTTGTTGTTTGGAGACTGAACTGCAACGGTACCGATCTGTCAATAGCTGTCCGAACCCATTAGCTACCGGTTTTTGACTTTGGGAGAGCGCGTAAGTGCATCTTCGAATCGAGCAAGCAAGCAAGAGCTGGAGGGGAGAAACAGGCGGCTAAATCACGAATGGGAGACAACTCGTATAAGGCAGTGTGCAGTTTTCCGGGAGAGTAAACCGGAGCGGGCGGGAGGGGCCGGTGCACCAGTCAAACGGAGGGGCGATGATTGGGGATGGGGGATGGATTAACAGTTCGATGCACTCGCAGCTTACCAGAGCTTGAGGGATAGACCCAGACCCGTTGGAAGATCACAGGGTCGGATGGCGGGGTGACGGGAGGAGAGAGGTGCAGGAAACGCTGCAGTGCACTCTAGTATCCTAGAATCACACACGCAGATAGGGTGAGAGCTGGAGATGTAATGCGAATAGGCGGGAACGTCGGGCTGCCGTGACTGAAAGTGCTGGACAGTGTAAACGGGGGAAGGTGACACGAGCGGTACGGCAGGCTGCGTTGTATACAGTAGACCCGGCGGGCGATTGTATATGTAGATCTTCGGTAGCAACCCCGGACTGGAAAGACGGGAAGGGCAAGCGAAGTTGGAGCGGCGAGTCGAAGCTGAAGATGACTGAAGAAAGAAGAAAACCAATGAGGAGTTCTAAGGATCTTATAAAGAGGCGCAAGCTGGTCTTGGAGTGGTGGTGTTGGAAAAATGAAATAACTGGGGGCGAGAGATGGCTTTTCAGTCTGCAAGATATGAGCAATGCACATCCATCGAGATTGGACTGCAAAAGAACCGGTAGTCAAAGAACCCACCATGCAACCATACCCTTTTCCCCTCTCTTTTTTTCTAAAATCTCGCTTGACGCTCCGAAAACCGTCCCTCAAAATACAATCGAACCCTTTCCGAATCGGGAGGTACCAACAACATGGATGATCCCTGGGCGCATTCCATGGCGAAAAGCCGAAACACAGCTAAAAGGCACCGGCACAATGCATGTCTGCAGTAAAGCCATGCAGCAGAGTGGAAATTTGGAATTTTGCTTTTTCTCCATTTTTTGAATTGATTTTTCTGAATATTGATTAATTTTATTTCTTCGAATGCAATCTGGTTCTTTTCCACTGACCTTATTTTTGCTTTTTGCACAGCTAGCCATCTCGCACCACGATTTGTAGATCTATTGCGTCCACACACCACCCCCGTCGTGTTCTCGCGGCCAATGGCGTCTTCCCCGTCTCTCCAGTCTCTGGTCTCCAGTGGCACTGACAGCCGCCCCAGGCTGAGGTCCGTACTTCCGGAGAAGTTCGGACCGGCCCTTCCTTGTTCAACACCGAAGGTGATATGTTTTGTGGCTTTCTGGGGCTTTTGAAGTTGAAGCAGGCGTTTAATGTGGAGGGCGGTCCCTAATTCGCCCTGAGCAGGCCGTCGGGTGATAGATTTCAAATACTCCCTTTGGATATTATCGGGCTGACAAAAGCACTTAGCAGGGGCTAACATAGCGGGAGTGTTAGTCGAGTCTACTAGTGGAGCGACGGGGCGATCTAACAGCCTCTTACCTTAGCACACTCTAAGTCCCTCCAGGGATGTCCTTTCCGGGACCAGATCGAAGTGCTATCGGACTTTTGCTCTTACCCAGAGGGGCTAAGGCGCTGTCATTTGACATGGCAGCATGGGCCTGGTTTGAAGTCTAAACGCTCCAGGCGATTCGCACTCTGGAGGATCATTTCGTTTGGCCTTCCAGCCCAACCCATGCCCTCCACTTAGTCGGTTCCTCGCTCTTTCGTTCGACGCCTGTGGCTGTTAATCTCTCTTTATCTGTTTGATTCCTCTTTTCAATTCGATTTCACGAACAGTATCTCCGCGGTCGTTGCCTGGCGACACTCGGGAGGATTTAGTGTACCCTATCCTTGGGGACCATCGGGCAATCGAGGATGCGGATGGCTCCTAGCCGGGGATTCTTGTGTCGTAATTCTCACGTATGTATCACTTTTAACTCGAGTTTCGGTTGATTTTAAGGAACTCAAAGAAACTGGATTCCAACTGTCGTACTTCTGTTATTCGGGTTGAGTGGCCAGGAGGGTCCGAGTCCAATTATCCGCCTCGGATGGCTTGCAGCTTGTACGACATTCAGGAGACCAGACTCCAGAGACTCGATCACGCACAGGCCGCACATCTTCAGGGCCGTCCCACGTCCCTCCACTCTCCACGCTTGGGCCGGATACTGGGGTTCCTCGAAAAGCCACAGCTCTCCCGAGTGTACGGAGTAAAGGGAAGGTTCCTTGATTTCACGAGGTGCTTTTGGCTCTCGATTTAGCAGATGACGACTGTGCTTACAGAGACAGCCAGATGCCTACGCCATCGGCTTCAAAATTTAGATGAAGATGGGTAGAAGACCTTAGTGCCCTCGTGAGACACGCCAAGCGCTGCAGACATTCTGTAGTAAACAAGTCCAAAGTTGTATGGCGCTCAAGTCAGCGCACCTAAGTTCCTGGCAGGAGAAACGGGGGTGACTGAGATGGTAAGGAAGCATTCTTAGGTCCAGCGAGGTACGTCCATCGAAGCCATGGACCAGGAAACACGGCGGCCCTGGCTGTGTTATGTGGCCATGGTGGCAGGGTGATACTAGTAGTAGCGGCTTCCAGGTCTTGACTTCTCCTTGGGGTTACCGGTGGTTTGGTTACAATCCGTGCGCACCAACAAAAAGACAAAGACGATCCCGCAAGGGCGTCTCGCTAAGTCGCCCAGGTTACAAATACCCAGCGCTAAGGATTGACGGCGTGATTGTGCCAGCCAGGGCAGGATTGCGTAGTCACCGAGCCCCGGGGGACTAAACGATAATCATTATATCATACTTTGCCTGTCGGACTAGCCTAGTAGTGCCCTTGGCCCTTGGGACCGGTTTTGCACCAAGCCCTTGGACATCCATCTCGTCATTCAGGAATCAGCCGATACCGGTGGGTAGCTCAGACAGAAACTGTGAAGAGGCAATAGTTGAGGCATCCGTTATTCTCGAAAGATGGTTGATAGCGAGTCAGAACGTGTTTGTGAGTCGTCACGCTGTTGGGATAGAGGAGTCTTCCTGGTTTTACACGAAGCATTAGCGTTGCGACCGGTCTCACCCTGGGCGCGATGCAATCTGAAGACTGATTGCGGCGATGCGCTAGACCCAGGCGATTCCCGACTGCTTGGGGCTTGGGGCCAGAGAAAGCAGAAGTTCTGGGAAAGAGTGAGCCTCGAGGGGTTGAGATCTCGGAGAAATCTCCGCCAAGCGAAGCGAAGAATCGCTTCTTCAGGAGCCAGCCAGCCTTTGATGTGGGCGATCAGTTCCAGCTCCCTGGGTTCAGGTCCCAGCGAGCGCTTGAAATTACACGGGCCTCACACCCAAGTGACAAGGCTATTTTAATTCCATCCATCAAAAGATTCACGCTCCGACGAAGCGAAACTCTGTTGTTGCGCTAAATGTCCATCTACAGATAGTTTCCTGTTCCTCGGGAACGGGAGATATGTACCAAGCCAGATACGCCCGGCACTCAATCTTGCTTCACGCAATCCTATCTCGCAGAACTGTTCCGAGAACGCAGTGGGCTGCGGCAGTTGTCGTTTTGTTTCGCTCTTCTGCGCAGGATCTCCTTTGGTTATTTTGAACTAGCCGCCACAGCCCCGCCATTGACCACCCACCAAACACCGCTCAACGACGCAACAATCGTAGCATATTCCTGATCCGTTGCCTTCTCGTTGGATCTGCCCTTTCCTTTACTTGGAATATTCCCCGACGCTGTGCTCTTCCCCGTCGCCCGCGCTCGTGCAAGTGTGATCCTCAAGGAAGACTCTCAGGCGGTTGTTGGCTCACGAGGTTTTACCCCTCCACCCAAAAACGGGAAGATGCCACAACCGACCTCGATCGGACCCAGTGAGCTTGAAGGATTGCGAAGTGCCCACTTATGCAGACCATTTCTTCAGCCTATCTCTGCGTTAAAGGATCCCGAGGAGAAGGCAATCCGTTGCCTTTTCTCCGCTGACTTCACCAAAGCTCTCAAAATCTGTCATCGAGATAAGCTATGATGACAGGAAGCAGGCGTTCATTCCTGAAACATGCAATCAATATGGATTCCGCAACAGTGGCAAACGTTCATACGGCGGCTGCGATCATCTCGATCATGGTGATAGAGATGAAACTACGCTTTATCCACATTTGACTATGGTTCCTTCTCGAATTTGTCATGGAGTGGGAGGAAAAGAAAAAGGATAAGCACACAAGGTGAATACTGTAAATGCGTCTGAGCCAAACCGATGCCCTAGTCGATCATCGCCTCATCTTTATGATTACACTGATGCCATCCTGGACCGGGCTAGTCGCTGGTTTGTGGTGCTTGGTTTCCCAATCAATCTTCACAAAACCCCCAGTCAAGCAAGTTGATCACACATTTGCAACCAACTTCCAATACGTGAATTTTGACTCTTGCGCCTTGGACTTGGAGTAGATTTAAAGTACCCTGCTCCATCTGATACTCTCGAAGCAAATCAAAGGGGTGCCAATCGGCTTTCAGACATCCCCAACACCGTTTTCATGACAGCTGCCCCCCCTGAGCAATGATTGTCACACTAAGAGTCCCCGCTGGGCATATGACGTGCACGGTCTATTATTTACCGTTCTTCCTCGTGTCGCTCGTATCTTGTCAAGTTGCAGCCTCGTGGATGTTACCCGCTTCAAAAAATGTTTGTCGCTTGCTTGGACAACACCACAACGTGGTGTGGAGAAACAACCGTCCACAAGTCCATGCTCCTGGCAATGCATCTGTTGCTATTGTACAATCAAAGGACCTGGAGTACAGGCATTATCATGATCTCACCCCGAACGTGCCAAGTTGATCAATGGTCGATACCGGCTTACGTCGTCGTCCATGAATTGGAGCAAACTTGGGTCGTTTGAAGCAGACAAATCAGCGTTGGCGCACTGCTTGACATGGATGCTATTAACCATTAAGTACTGTTTTGCGTACTCAGTAGATTCTCTTAAATCTCGCCGTTATCATGAACGAAGAAGCCTTGTCCGAGCCGCACTGCTCCCAGCAACCTGCCAGCCACTTGTCGAGTTGCCATGGAGAGCCGACTGGATATGCCGCGCTTGCCGCAAGGTCCCCGAGCCGGCAGTAATCTCAATTCGAATGATCTTCATGAGGTAAAATTCCTCCGTCGCAACTAGCGAGTTCGAGATCCGTCATCAATATACGCAGCCGAGCTTCCTGGTCTCGACTAAGTCTGGGGCCAAGAGTCAAGAATCGTGCAGAGGACAAAGGCTTCGAAATTAAAGGAGAGAAGAGCGTTGAGGGTGAAGATGAGCCAGGGGTGCCTGTCTCAGAGCTCGAGCCTGGAGATGTCAAGCAGCATCAGGAACGGCAATCCTCATTGGCCAAGGTTAAGAGCCCTGACAGCCTGACAGGCGGACACTGATGATCACCAAGCTGCCAAATTCTCGGATTGCCCCCCTCGCCTACCCTATTTTTGTCGCCGGCCAGTTAGCGCTGTGCTCCAACAACTAGCCTCCGCGCTATCGGGCCCTTATTCGAACCGCTTTGTCCGAATATAGCAACCGACACACATCATTGGCCCAGGCTGACCTGCTTGATTATTTGTTTAAATTCTTAGCGTCTTCAAAATCGGGCAATGGACAGCAGGAGGTGATCAGATTGGTGCCCAAGGGGCGAAGCCGCATGTCCCCGATATGACTGGCAGGATCTCGCTGCCACACAGGGGTGTATTCGTCAGAGCAGCGACACCATTGTCAGAATTGAGAAACGTTTCTCGACGGAGGAAGGACGTCGTAGATGAAGGCTGAAGCTGCTAAAGTAGTGAGACTACTGGTTACGGAGATTTTTGACGACAAGGAGCCCGTCCCCGCTCGTCGATCAACCGCGGAGATGAGTGATAGAATTAACTGCAATGCTTACGATGTACTTTAAGACGCTTAGGGGCTCTGTCATGAGTAATGCGGGTTGAAGAAAGGCGAAGAGATTGATTCAAGGCCTCATTCTCAAACGTGCTAAGGCAACTTCACCAACAAGTTCCAACAGCTCGAAATGATACTACGCGAATGTCACTTTGACCGATTGGGGAACAGTAGCGAACTTGCGTCATTGCCGGAGTTCGTGTCGAGGTTCTTACCCCTTTGCAATTTCTATGAGACCGGATCTTAACAAAGAAAGCCCGAAGATTCCTAAGGGGCCGAAAACTACGCACCCAGCCTCCAGGAACAGGTTCCTGCTTCGAGAAACCGTAACCCAGATACTGTGGCGAGATCTGAGCGCCGCAGCCAGGCCCTGACAGGAGCTTGGACCTCAACAAGATGTCACTGTGACAAAGAAAAGAGCGCCTGAGCTCATTGGCGATGTCCAGCTTGTCAGCGAGATTGAGTTCAAAGGGTCAGAATCCAACCCCGCGATGACCAAACTAACCCAGTCTGACTCGTCAACTTCGTCCTTTGGCCTTCGGCCTTTTGACCTTTCGGGTTTTTGGTGCCCTGGCAGTTTGCTGTCAGACTTCTACCCCGTTCCCTGAATAGGAAGGATTGACCTGCCGCTATCCTCGATCGGGCGGAGGCGTTACGCCCGCTTCAGCTCGGCCATTGTTTTCACTGGCCATCTCCCGCACCGTCGCAGTCCGTCTCTCTGATCAGTGGGGATGGCCGCTCGGGGAGCCCGGTCCGGGCCTCTCCAACGCCCAGACTCTGTCCTGGATACGATCACCTGTCAAAGCCCAGTCTGTTGATTGCCCGGTGCTACCTAGCAGTGGCTTCGATGGCTGACGAAGCCAAAGCCTGAGGCAACAGTGGCTGTTCTGGACTTGCGAAGGCTGTCATCGGCCTTTGTGCGAGGCTGCGAGCAATCTATCCCGCCTTCGATTATTGGCCCGATCAGCGACAATCTTGCTCTTGGGGGTCTGTTTGCGATGTTGCTCCCGTGATCACACGCGCCTACAAAAGGTACGTACTTCTGCTCTTCCATCTCAACACAAGCACATTCTCACACAGATAGAGTTTATGCTAAGATGAATCTGTCTAGGACTCGAAGTTATTCTTTGTCCTTTTGAACTTTCGCCCTCCCCCACCCTCGCTTCTGCATTGGCCTCCGGGGAAACTTTCTAGCCTCCACATACAGTGATTAGATGAACCAAGGACCGGGTATATGGGATGGGATCATTGTCGATCATATATAAGATGGAACCAAAGCTATAGTTTCACCATCTGCCCTCGCAGTGGATTGTGGAATCGTGAAAGTGAGGCTGCAATGGCCTGAGCGTCATGGGTTGAGACGATTGTCGATTTTGGAGCAGCACAGAAGATAGACGATTCTATGTATGTTCTTCCCGCGTCCTTTGCGTATCAGCGCTCTGCGACACTAGGATCGGACATCGGACGGATAATCTCCGTCCTCCTCTTGGAAACAGTACTTTGGTCTTCAACCTTCAAAGAGTACATAGTATCTCATCGTGTGCATTTGGCGAGATAGCTCAGAAACTTTCTCTTTGCCTGCTCCGGTAGGGCATGAGCTTTTTCGTGGCTCCTTCAGTTCGAACAGACGTCATCGTGCTGCGCTTGCGGAAGAATATAGACAGAACGAACCGAGTTCGCCCGTGGGTCAACTTTCTCTCGCTGCAACGATTCAACGAAGCCGGAATATCCCCGCTCTGTTTTTACGCTCTACAGCTCATATGTCGCTGGTTCGTTGCGCGCGGCCGGGCCGGGCCTCCCCTACACATGCAACTAGTTGATGGGACTATGTACAATGTGCATGCGGTATTACACAACCGCTGGCAACAGAAGATATTGATGGCTGGAGCTTGGAGTGAGTTGAAACCTGACTTTGAGTTCCTGACTCAAGAGACTGTTATGGTGGTCGGGCTCACCCCTCTTGGTGAGAGATATCATGGCAGCATCTGGAGTACCGTCGCTCTCAGAAAAGTTATAGTCATCAATGGTGCCATGGATCATGAACGCCGCGAACTCAGCCATGGTACAGCGTTCTTGGAAAATGCCAGCGCATCTGGCTAAGCTGCGGGTAATGCGGGGTTGATAGATGAGCCGGACGGTGAAACCTGGAAATGACGAACCCTCGACACCTTGGACGCATTCTCAAACTATGATACCTGTGGTCCTGTGCTAAAGTTGACCTGTCCTGTGTTCGAGGAACGCTGAGGGCTTTTCATACCCCTAGTGAAGGGTCGAATCTTGCCTAAGAAGAGCATTCGAGCGAGTGACGACAAATGACTTGACCAAAAACCCACTAATAATCGCGCGATTACATGGTCTTTGGGACAATAAGCGCAGTAATCCTTGCGTTCCCCTACTAGACCATGCAGATCCGGTCCAAAGCAAAGCCCGATGACCCAATTGGATAATAACCGCCGATTGACTTTTGTGATGATCGTGTTTTTTCCCTCACTTCATCCCACTCGCTCCAGCTGCGAGTCACTGGTTCAGCCCATGTGTTCTCAGCGTGGAAGCCATGCGCTTCCAGCCATTGGATTTGAGACTCCACTTGAGTTTCTGATGAGTATAATTCTTTTTTCTACCTTCCTGAAGCGAGTGAGAAGTGGCGATCACCCCGCTCAAAATCTGCAGACACACAGACGTTGCGGCCCCCAGCTCCGTCAAATTCTATCGCCCAGCCTCGCGTGGACGGGAGTTCTGCAGCCGCGCAGTAGCTTTAGAGCTAAGTTACACGCTCCATCCCTGCTCGCGCCAAATGACTGGTGAGCTTGCTCCTGGCCTGAGTAAGGTTGAGATCCATCTGATGGGGTTTTCTGATGTTTTTGCAGTTGGCTGGGCCAAGGAAGCGCCCGATTAATTTCGTGTAGCGCCGCCCCTTAACAACGTGGCTAGTGCTATGACTGCGGTTAGGCTTTCCATCCAATCCTACAACGTTGAGTTAATTAAGAGGTAGGGATGATCCAGGATCCAGTTCGTTTTCTCAACGCAATTGCTGATCAAATGATATCAGACATTTCTGGAACGAAACGAAAGGAACTCGATGTGGGTTTCGTCCTTGATGATTTGAGTGTACTTTCGACAGCAGACGTCGATCTCATCGATTCCCCACGGAATAGCGGGTTCATCACACCGAGGCCTTTGTTTCTGGTTTCCCGGTTTGCTGGCCGGAAGTAGTTTGTCGCCATTCTGATTGGATGTTGTACGCGATGCGGAAGCTGAGTTTGATCCTGTCTGCAGCGTTGTTCCAGAAAGGGTAGGAACCTGCACGCGTGGAAGTTTTCCGATGGGCCTGGCAAGCCACCTCAGGGGAGACACTGACATGTCTTCAGTTTTCCCAGAGTCAATAGGCTTCCGAAGAGTCCTGACGGAGCTTGGAACGCAGCAGGATATGAAGGCAACAACTGAGGCCATCCTTGTCAGCTCAGGAACGAATGGCCGTGGTTCAAACTAGGCATATGGCAGAATACAAAGTACCCTGACCTTGCGACGGACCCTCGACGTATCCTATATCCTGCATATGTTTCAGATCAGGGCGGCGCCATCATATTGCCATAGCGCCGTGATTTGTGGCAAACCACTTCGCTCCAGATCCCCATACCACCATTGCTCCATCGAATGGCCCCAGTCTCGTCGGTCCATCGATAGCTACTCTGGCTTCCTGGACTCGAAAGTCCCATGCAGAGCAGCAGCAAGGATGTCAGTATGAAAACAGTGCTCGGGCCTTCAGCGGCGAATTCTGATGCAGCAGGAGATGGAAATCTAGATCCTGGATCGGAGACATATCCCATCATGGCTAGTTTCCCGTGGGTTGCAGAATTGCATCGCGCGGATCATGGAGTAGATCCTGAATTGGCGACGAGATCTACATTTCGATGCGAGATGTTATCTCGATCTGTCCTCGACGAGAGATCACCAACTCCAGTTGCAGTCTGGGAGCATCCTAGTCGATTGAGGTTTATGTTAAACCTTGTGAAATAAGGCTAATCGACTAAGACGATGAACAGCTCATCTGAGGAGCCGTTCTGGGCATTTTCTTGAAGTCCCGTACTTTATGTGCAGAATCGCAAAACGAAAGATATCGCTTGGAGGCTATGACAGTCTCTATCAGCCAACTAATACCCTGGCAATGCTTTTTTTGCTATGACATGTGTATGAGCAGCCACAGTATGGCAAGACCCGTCAACAATGCTCGACAAGTTACTGATAACAACAGTACGAAGCTAAATCTGCTTGGATATGCCTGTACCTTGTCTTCTATCTATGTGTTTGAACAAGCCCAGCAGGGAGTCTGAAAATCCAAGTCTATGTGGAGATAAGTCGCCTCGGGGAATTCCCTCTCCCCGCTCAAGCCTTAGAAACAAGAACGCACGGTGTATCTCGCGTTCAGCCCGAGTGCAGGAACAAGAACCACAGACCTGAACCTAAATTCCGTACTTGAGGAGCGATGACGAACCTCTCCCTGCACATCGCTGAAACGGGCACAGGCAGAGTGTTAATTTGGAACTCGTCGAAGTTTCAGGAAGAACGTTCGCACCTTGAATCCTTCAGATCCAGATCTCCTCCCATCGGACCCACTGCTTTAGTCCCAAGTCTGGATAACCCACAGCGGAATCCAGCTCCAACCTTCTCCAACAAAGTTGAACTCAATATGAGTGGGTGGGCGTCGATCCCGGTGTGTGTGCACTCTTTGTTGGTCTGTTAGGTGAACTTAGTGCGAGAAGGCCTGGTGGATTGGATCTCGATAAGACCCGGGGACCGGGATACCGTATGTAGACCGAGCGCGCTTAGTGAGGATCAAAGCGATCTCGGTCGAGAGGATCGATGATTCAGAAACATCGAGAAGGAAGGAAAAAAAGGCACTCCGTTCCTGCCGGTAAACACAAGGGCCGAGGTCCAGCTCCGCTCGAGCAGCCAGGCATCATTCAGCATCAAACAGCGGAACTAACTCTCAAAGTATCGAGTTGTGGTCTTCAGGCTCCTCCTTACCAAGTTTGAGAGTCGTATTGCGCACTCCGCAACCAAATTAATGAGCTCGCCAGTAGGAGAATAATATGGGACTTCTGTGCACTGAGCACTGCATGGGCCCTGCTTTTCTCGCTTAGCTTACCACTGCGTCCCCCCGCGGCCTCGCTCAATCAGAGCCCGCCTACAGGCCTCTTCAGCTCCCTTCACCACTCCCCAATAATAATCCGATCCCATCCTCACCAATCGCAGAGCCGATAAGAGCCAACTCGCAGACACTTGGGTAATCACAACCTCTATCGTAATCGTTACCTAGCTTATCGTCAATCCATCGTTATCGTTCCTTTGAGCCCTCGCGAGCCAGCGCGCCCAGCCTCAATCCCGACACCGAAGTATACAAGGACATCCCAGCACAATTTAGATTAAATTCGGTCGTGGCAACACAACGCAAGGCTTTCCTTCGTCTCGGTTCAAACTCTCAAAGCTGTCGCTCCGCTTCGCCTCCGTGGCTGAGGCTGCACAGCAAGAATCTGCAGACCCAGATTCCAACTCCGCCTTCGGAGCCGAGCTGAGCTGAACTCATGGGAGCTGGACATCAACATTCTGTACCTGTGCATACGGGCGGGCGAGAGCTCGGTTATTCTATTATTAACTCCGTTTATCTGTTAGTACGGAGTATCTACAAGGACATCCCTGGCTCGAAATCTGTATGCTCGAAGGAACAGTTTCTATGCGTGCCTAGAAAGAAGACGATGATGACGGCGCGGACCCTGGCTCGCAGTACAGTAGCTACACTACACACGGACTGGCCGATGATCTTCATTAATCCTTCCATCGGTCCTTCATTCCTTGGATGTTCCTTTTGAGGACAATAAGTCGGTGAACCCCCAAATCCGAGAGTGCTATAACGCTGTAGCTCCTGGTATATATCATAAAAATAGATTAATATTGAGCGATGTTAAGATGACTACTGTGAGACTTAAGTATGAAGCTGCTGCTCTACTGCGTCATTGGCTTTTTTGAATTTTCTGTCTCGTGCATGCAAACATGCAGTTTGATGCAGAGATGGGGTGAGCAGCTGCTGAGGTAGGTGCTGAGCTACACCGCTATTCAGGACTGGGATCGGATTTTGGAGGCTGGGGTTTGTGGAGAGAAGAGGGGGTTTGGTGTTGACTCGTGTCCTAGTACATATGATCATTTTGCCAGCTTGTGAAGGTAAGGAAGATATGTGCAATTCTCATCGCAACTAGCTGGCTTGAAATATACTTTGAGGTTCGTTGCGGCCTGGACGAGGCTCAGCTATGTACAGGTAGTGATTTGTCTTCCGAGTGATGTGAGAAAACCAGATCAACGCCAGACTACCCAATCAGTTTGAGCAAACATCAACTTTTATATTAATCTCCTTTCCGTTCTGTTCCTTCTCTTCTCCTCTCTCTCCATCTCGCCTCGTCTGCTGCACCTCACCGGTCCAGATCCCGTAGACCTGGCTGAAACTATGCAGGCCGAAACAGGCGAGAGCTTAGTATAGTAGGAGTGCGAGGTCATTGTACATTAATCGCGTTGCCGTCACTGTCAAGCAGTCCGGCCTCCTTGACAAGTTCGTAAAACTTGCCGCGTTCCTTGATAAGCGTAGCGGGAGTGTCGAATTCCGCGACGCGGCCCTTGTCGAGGACAACGATGCGGTCGGAATCAATGATTGTGTTGATGCGGTGGGCGATTGTGATGATTGTGCGGTCTGAAAAGATGTCGCTGCGAAGTGTGCGTTGCAGGAGGGCGTCCGTTTCCACGTCGACGGCGGCCTGCGCATGTTAGACTCTGCATGATCGCGGGAAGAAAGAAACGGTGAAGGTGGTAAAAGGTACTCACCGTCGCTTCGTCAAGGACGAGAATATTACTGGGCGTTAGGAGCGCTCGGGCGAGAGAAACCAGTTGGCGTTGGCCCTGGCTTAGGTTTGATCCTGTATTGTCGTTAATTCAAGCGCGACGCAAGGGATAAAGTAGGTTCTTACCTCCTTCTTGGATTTGTGCATCCAGCTGGCCCTCCATCTGTGAGACGTGGGCCTTTAGTCGCGCGTGCTCTACGTCAAGTCAGTAAGAAGTGCATGAATCACGTTCCTAGGTCAACGTACCAAGAACGCTCCACAGTTCAGTATCATCGTGCGCATGGCGAGGGTCGAGGTTGTCTCGAACAGTACCCTCAAACATGGCAGGGTCTTGAGGAATGATAGCGAGACGTCCACGTAGATCGAAGAGACCGATCTTGGTAACGTCCACATTGTCAATGCTGATTCCTCCACTGACAGGCTCAATGATACGGAACAGTGCGAGAGTGAGCGAGCTCTTTCCGGCGCCCGTACGACCGACGACGCCAATCTTCTCACGCGGCTTGATGTCAAGACTGACATCCTTGAGCACAAGGTCAAGTCCCTCGCGGTAGCGCGTGCTGTAGTTCTGGAATGAAACCGCACCCTGAGCCGGCCACCCGATGGCGGGACGGTTCTTGAATATAACCTCGGGCGCTTCACTCGGAAGGCTTGCGTATTCGAGGACACGCTCAACAGACACGATATTGGTCTCAACTTCGACGGTCTGTCGGACGATCCAGTTGAGCGACTGGGTAATCTGGAGGGCATAGGACATCGCCAAACCGACACTGCCGGCGGAAATCTTGCTGCCAGTCGCGACAGCGATGATCGAAAGTAGCGCAGCTGCTAGAATGATGACGGACCCGATGAACTCGAGACGCACGGCCAACCATCTGTTGGCACTGATGGACGGGAAGTAGGCACGCAGGTTTGCGTCCATACGCCACTCACTCTCCAAGCTGAACCTTTCCTCTTGCCGGTACGCGCGGATTGTTGAAATACCACCAAGAGACTCTTGGAAGTGTGCATAGATCGGGCTTCGCGTGACACTATCAAGCCGTTTCAATTCACGAGACGTGCGGAGGTAGTATTTTTGATAATTCAGATAAACCCAGCCCAAAGGAATGACCAGAATCAAGAAAGGAGGGGTCGAGGAAGCAATGACAAGCAACGTGAAGATTGTTTTGGCCGCGTTTCCAAAAAGCATATTGAATGTTCGGGCAAGAACCTCATCAATACGATAAATATCACTGGTTCACGTTAGAGTTGGATGAGGCCCTGATCCAAAGATCGGTGCTTACCTGGAGAACCGATTGAGGATTCGTCCCGATGGGGTT
This sequence comes from Aspergillus pseudodeflectus, assembly GCF_044049435.1. Classification (NCBI taxonomy): domain Eukaryota; kingdom Fungi; phylum Ascomycota; class Eurotiomycetes; order Eurotiales; family Aspergillaceae; genus Aspergillus; species Aspergillus pseudodeflectus. The sequence continues at coordinate 450,169 of NW_027263784.1, read as the reverse complement.
GTCTCGAAGAAGCGCATCGGAGAGCGGAAGATAGAAAAGGCCATCCGTTCGTGTAGTTTGCGAGAGGCCTAATCGGTCAGAACAGTTCAGAGAGTTTAAAATGACAACGTACCTCAATTGAGCAGAAGATCCACAGGATAAGATTTTGAAGTATAACCAACAGGGACGATCCAACTCCAAAGGCCAGGTATACACCAATAAATTTGCCAGAATTCGAGGCCGACTGAGTTTTTTCACTTTCGTCAGTCCAATACTTGAGCCAGTAACTGCCAGCAACTTGCGCAGTCTGCGCGCCCACAAGAGTGACCAGGTAGACACCAACAGCAATCAGATTGCTGTTCTTCGCGTACTCGCCATAAACGCTCCACTTGACCTTGCCTTGTTGGGAAACTTCCTGAGTTTGTTTGCTCTTGATGATATTCTCTTCATCTCCCAGCTTACGCCTAGGACCTTGCCAGCTGACGGTGCTAGCGCGTCGTAAAGTGACGGTACTGGTCCTACGGGGCCCAGAGGCCTTGATCGGAGCCAGAGAGCCAATTTGCTGTTCGGCTTCATCAGTATCGGAAAGGTCGGAGTCATCCAGAGTCTCGATCATGGTAGCAGATTCCGAGCTCTCTAGGCTAGCGAGCCCGCGGCTTTCGGCACCAGAGCCTTCATCGTCGGACTCGTTCATGGTAGTACGAATGAGGTTGAAAACTTCACCCTTCATAGCCATCAATTGCTCATAGGTTCCTTTCTCGATCAGAGTCTTGTCGCGAAGGAGGCCAATGAAATCGGACTCCTTCAGGACAGGGATGGCGTTTGTAGCAAGGATTCTTGTCTTGCTATTGAGGATACCGTTTCGGCCAAGCACCCGATTAATGAGATGACGACCGACGTGTTGGTCAACTGCGGAAAGAACATCATCAAGGAGATAAATATCAGCACGGGCGTATACAGCTCTGGCGAGCGTTAATCGAGCCTTTTGCCCCCCCGATAGAGAGATACCTCGCTCCCCAACCTCCGTCTGATCGCCATCGGGTAGATTCTTGAAGTCGTCAATTAAAGCACACGCCTCGACGGTCAGGTCGTAGAACTGGGGATCCCAGCGATGGCCGAAGACAATGTTCTCCCGTACACTAGCGTTCATCACCCAAGCGGACTGTGCGACATAAGCAATGCGGCCGCGGACAACGACTTCACCCTCAGTCTTCCAGAGATCGCCGAGAAGTGCCTGGAGAAGAGACGACTTTCCGGAGCCAACGCGTCCAACGATGCAGCTGAGCTCTCCCTTGCGACAACTGAGGTCGATGTTCTCCAGCACCAGCTCGTCTTTGTACCTGTTCCAAGAGAAGGACGCATCGCGGATTCTGACAGACTCGTCGCCAATATGAGTGACTGAGTCTTCAAACTTGACAGCATCAGATTGCAGCTCTTCGGCCATAAAGTAGTCTGTCAAACGTGTAACAGCGACAGATGCCTCTATGATAGATGTGATGACCATGGGAAGCATCGCCAGAGGGAACGTGAGTAAGTTGAAGAGGGTTAGAGCGGGGAAAACGATTGCCGTAGTTAGTGGTCGGTCCTCAATCAGTACAAAAACCGTAAAACATGAACAAGACACCAGGAATGGGGTCGACTGCCAGGTGAAATTTGCGATTGATTGAGTCGCGCCGATCTTGCGGAGGGTGTTCAATTCCAAGTCATTACGAATGTGGCTCAGCTTGTTCATAAAGGCGGTGTTCCAAGCGTAAAGTTTGATGCTCTTGATATTGTTCAGAATTTCAGTCATCAGCCTGGATCTCGAGTCCTTGTTCTTCATTTGAATAAGTTGAAGCTTCTTCATCACTCGAGCAATGACACCGTTGAGCGGGATCATTAGGATCATGACAGCAATTCCAGCAAACATGCTGACTCCGACAAGTTGATAAAGCGAAACCATGCATAGGGTGATCTGGAACGGAGCAGACCACAGTTGCGTACCAAATTGAGTCAAGTCAGACAGCCTCTGCTGATCCACGGCCATGTGATTGACGATATCGCCGGTGGTTTTCGCAGCGCGGCCCTCGCTGGAGAGCCTCAAAGCCTTGGCATAAATCATGGCAGTCAGACCAGACTTGACACGCATTCCACAGTCAAAAGCACGCTGGAAGTACTGGTGAAGACACGACGTTTGGGTTACAGAAACTAAAAACATCGCAAGAGAAATTGCGACTCCCCTTATGGCTGGGTCAGGCTCACTGGTTTCGTACGACTTGATGAAATTAATCAGAAGTCTCAGAAGCTGTGGCTGGGTGAAGGCGAGGATGTCACTTCCACATTTGATGATTGCCCCACGAAGATAAGGACCTCCATACGATTTGAACATCGCCATCCAAAGGGAAGGCTTCTCCTTTTTCAACTCATGCTCCCAGTTCGCTTCCAACGTCTCACCGGTGGCGCGAGTGGTGTCTCGTCGGCGAAGATTCCACAGGTCATCCTGGGTCAGAAAGTTCTTGTACCCAAACTTCATCAAAGGTGTCATCCAGCTAAAAGTGAGGACCGAGAAGATATCGGCATATTCGTACGGACATTCGTCTTCGTCCCCAAGGGCATCGTAGGCGCTCTGCTTTTTCGGGACCAAGTACTCCAGCGCAAACTCCAATATCGAGAGTCCCAAACTCACGTTGAAGCAGATAAAATACGGGAGACGATCCTTGTAGGCGTGTCGAGCGACAAGAGAACGTAATTTGACGGCATATGCGATGATGAAGAATACCCAGTAGAAGAGTACAACCCCGTTTGGCTGCCTGCTGCGCCAGTGTTCATAGTATTGCACGGCGAATATGACTCCCAACGAAGCGAAGATAAGGACAGAACTCCAGAACCGGAAGTCGGCGAACCAATCGGTGTAGGACTCAACTTGAAGGGCAGCTTGTAGAGCGGTGGTAAACAGCAAAGCGGATAGAACGGCCTATGTGTTGAATATCAAGATAACATTAGTGACAGCTTCGATTACGACTGGAGCGTATACTGACCAGCTTAGCGTAGAAATGCCAATTCTTGGAGACTGGCTGCGGTATACGCTTTTTCAAGAGGAACCAAAGCGCGCCGCTTCCCAGCAGCAAACCGAATACCGCAACGAACGAGACTCCCAGATCCAGAAAGCATGGCGTCAAATCGAATCGCAGGCTGCTCAGAGGGCCCCAACCTTCGATGTCGCCGCAGAAAGGCCGTGACTTTGCGGGTTGGAATGCAATAGGCGACAGGGATCCTGGGGAGATCTCCCCGAGAACCGACTGAGAGCTGTCGTCCAGCATTTTTCCCCGGAATGTGTAACCCAAACCTCGAATTCCTCTGTCCTTCCGGACGCACAGAGAAGAAGGTAAAGGAACGGCCGTGCAGAAACAAGAAGAATCGCGATAGAGAAAAAGAAGAGATGTAGGCGAGTCCGGAGAGTCTCCAACCAGAGGCTGACCACTTGCAGGTGCTTACTAAGGGAAGATAGGCAAAGCTTCAATCGTTTGCGGATTGGTAAGCCCGCTATCCCCGGGGTCGTCGGTCTTGACTGACTCTCTCGGTCGTCTTTTCCGATTTCGTCGTGGAGACTACTCTCGCGCTGACGAGATTATGTGTCACAGTCTGCTTCTGCCTGTTGCCTCAGCTGGTAACCTAGATTCGTATTCGAACGCTCGGAGAAGATTATTGCAGTCGTCCGTTCTCCTCGAGGCTCGACCTCACCGCTGCGGACTTGCGGAGCAAGGATCCTGCGATATTCTTGGCGTCGACCTTAACGATAACAACGGCCAATCCTTGTGAGTCAAGGTATACAAACTTTTGCTATCGAGTCTAGTCCGCATTCAGTTCCCGACAGATGTGTCTCCTTTTACGCACACTCTCCTGCTGTGCGAGGCCGACTGCACCAGGAAAACATCTTCGTTGACCAAACGATGATGTAACCACAATTGCTCCGTGCGTTTGCCCGCTTGACTGCCGAAGATCGACCGAGAAATCTACTTGTGTTTCGATGCCAGTGTTGAGGGAGTCGTATTGCTACAACTTGGGAAGCTAATCAGTCGCCACACCCACGTCGTACCCTCGAGGTCATCAGGTCGGACGCTCTCAGAGTTCATTGAAGATAGAACTGGGCTATCTATATATCTTTGAATAACGCCCCACAGGTGTGATAAACCCTGCAGCAGCCTTGCGATTACTCGCATGGACCGAAATCCGACTACTTTCGAGTACTATTACTTGAATAGGCAGCACGAGCCCAATCACCTTTGGGAACCATCCTGCTTTGTTGTCAATGCTGTACTACGAGGTACTCTGTTAATGCCTTGAAGTGAGTGCTGGCATGCAGACAAACACTGACCAGGAGTTTAACAATTGGACTAAGCATATTATTATCCAAATGAGGGTGATTAATTCTGCACATCAGACCAAGCTCCCAAGGGAATAGTAGTGGCTTTGCCCAGTGCAAGCTCTCGGTCCCATTTCGTCAAAATAGGCGCTGCTTCGCTACCAATGCGCAATCTCCTGGTGATAGCTTGACGACCTTGAGCGCACCCCGTATTTCGATAAAGCTAAGTGCCGGTCAATTGTCACGCTGGATACGCTGTAAGAAAAAGTCTCTCCAGGCCAAGGCAGACGGAGGGGTAATTGCAAAACGAGCTGACATTCTAGCTTGGGATCATGGACTAAACCAACTTCTACTAATTAGGGCACTAAGGCATTGGACCTCCCTGAAGCAAAGTGTGAAGAAGATTTGAAGGCACGAGTGTTGTCCTCGTATTTCGTTTCCCATGTCTGAAACTCTATGCAAGAAGACCCAAAAAGTGGTCACATGTTCGTATCTACCATGCGCCCAAGAATGTTCACGCTTTGGTCACCGGGGTTTTCTTTTCCTGCTCTCCTCAAATCCTCACTCTGCGCCGCCGCCTTGGTAACATCGAACGCTCGTGGGTTCATAAGATATGAGTAAACATCCAGCATAATCACTTCCTTGAATATGTACTAACTGTTTGACTGGCAGACCCTGTATATGAGAAGGTAGGTTCGTCAAAGGCTGCATAATACTGTCGCTGAGTTCCTTCGTATTAGACCCTTTGTTGTCTATGCTGTGAGAGCATCCATGTATATCGAATCAGGACGCCCGAAGAAGCCGAGGAAGAGACTCACGGTGATTATGTATCTGCGATGAAAGATGACCTCGGCCTATGCTCGACTGAGAAAACAGGATGTTTTTACATCGTTCGAAGTACACTATTCATGAGGCGAGGGCTGGATGAGCCAGGTGAGGCTAGCAATGGATATTACTTCTTCGACCTCTTCGATTTGAATAAGGGCGAATTCCCTACCGCCGGACAGCGACTCCCAATGATTCCAGACCACAAGGAAAAGAAGGACCAGATTGGTATCGTGGGGGATGGCCTGGAGCATATTGGAGCGCAGAGCTGCAAGTCCAGGGCGGGTTCCTCCGGCTATCGCGTCTCAAAGGAAGAAATGAAGGCTGCTCAGACGGTCCAGAGCCTCGTCCTTAAGCCGGGCGACTGGGAACCTGAACCAGACGATCATGAGATAGAGCGCTCAAGCAACTACTATCTTACCGGTGTTTGCAATGGCATGTTAGGCCGCGAAGCTCCAACACCATCGTTACCTGTTCGCCATGGGAAGCTTGCAATCGAGCCTAAATGTCCTTTCCTTGAGGTTTGCTTCTTGTACCCTATAGAGAACTCACAACTAAGGATGTATAGACCAGATGGGATTCAAGCGATGGGATACCTTTTCATCCATGGTGCCTTGGCATGTTCCTCCAACAGTGCCGCTTCCGACTCAATTATCTCCCTATTAATGAGCTTGTCTGGATGTTCCTGAATCCCCCCCATGAAGCTATCGAATGGCTCATGGAGAAAATTTTTCACTCAGAGGAAAAGTCCATACGCGGGGAAGGCAGATATATAACCAAGAACCCATTTTCCGTCTCAGATCTACGCCCGCTATTCGAAAGGGCAACGGCCACAGATCTGCCATTCAGTGTTGATGACACTCCCTTCAAGATACGCCGCGATACCACTAGGGACTGTTTTTCCAAACTCCCGCAGGAATTGCGGCTTTCGCTTTTGGAACATCTTCAACCGGAAGACATCGCGTCTTTGCGCCTAGCGTCCCGTTCATTCGATTACATTCCCATCTTCTTCTGGTACCGGCTTCTCTGCCGGGATATGCCATGGATATGGGAGATTTGGAGCGACGATCCGCCTTATTTTTGGGCCACGGTGACTTATGACGATATACTGCAGAACGAAAAGGAAGGATACGAACCCGATCCCGGATCCAAGGAGAGAGTTGTGCTTTCGCATTCGATTGATGTGGATAAGCACCTAGTTGAGTGGACATTGTCCAAACCACTGCTGGACAAGACGAACTGGTATATGCTGTATCGAGAGATTCGAAGGCTTTACAGGCGTTCTGAAATCCTCCAGAACCGAGAGAAAATTTGGCAGACGCAGGATAGGATTCTCCAAACGATGGGTCTGGTGCCCGCTAAGCACTACTGCAGGAAGGGTTGCACAAACACACACGCTGGATAATAACGAGTGATCGTGTCAATTCGGTTGCATGGTTGCCAGTGTATATTGTTAAGAACTAGACTGTTAGCTTAACAGGGATTTTGGGCACAAATCATAATGATGCCAGACGTAGCGGCGACAACAGATCTTGCCAAGAGCAATCTCCTCAAAGCGAACGGTCTCAAATATTGTAGATCGTAGATCGTTGCATCATCCAGGTACACAGACGTACGGATACTCCTCCGGTCAACAGGCACAGCCCAGGGCTGCATGGCTCGCCATGAGTCAGGATGAGACATCTGACTCAAGAGGCACCGCCCATCTAAACCAAGCCACACTCTCCATTCCTCTCCAGATTCAGTTAAAAGCCGCGCAAGAGTACAACTCATTTAGCGCTGTGATAAATTGAAAAAGGGAAACCCAGAAAGTGGTCTGCGACAAAGTAGACCCCACTCGAGCCCAGGCGGTGACATTTTTCTATTTGGAGGGGCCCCATCTGATCCCATTCCGTCATCGTTCCACGGCTGCTCTCCCTTTCATATCCCACGCTTCAAGGTGTTGCGATGGCCGCTGAAAATCGCGTGGAAGAGCTCTTAAAAAGGCCGCTATATGGTAAGTCTACATTTCTTTGGTGCGCCCACGCTCAGTGGTGTTTTCCCTCTGGAGAGAGTGCTTGCTAACCAACCCCGCAACTCAGTGTACGACCTCCCACAAGAAATCCTCACATCGCTCGCCCTCCGCGGGGAGGACCAACTCATCGCCGTAAACGACAACTCCGAATCCACTCCAAGCAAATCCAAATCCCCCGATGACGCGCAAGAGTATGCGATTGCAACATCCACAAGCTGTGCCCTCTGCGGGGTAAGCTTTGCGAACGTCTCAGAGCAGCGCGAGCATGTGCGGGGCGACCACCACAAGTATAACCTGCGAGCCCAACTGCGCGGGAACCCTGTCTTAGACGAAGCGCAGTTTACAAAGGCCGTGGGCGAGCTGGACGAGTCGATCTCAGGGTCGGAGTCTTCGGATACGGAGGAAGATGAAGAGACGGGAGACCAGCTCACTGCTCTGTTGAAAAGACAGGCTAGGATCTCGCAGGTCGCGGGCGAAGCGGGGGATTCGACACCGAAGAGTACTGGGAAGCTTCCGCTGCTCTGGTTTTCGAACCCCGGTCTGCCTGAGAATGTGTCGCTGGGTGTTTACAGGGCGCTGTTTACGAATGCCGAGCAGGAGGAGGCGAGATATCTTGCGGACTCTCTGAGGAAGAAGCAGCTTGTCCCTGTGAATCCGCAGAAGAAGGAGGAGGGGAAGTTGCCCTCTGCGAGTCCGCATATCTTCATGTGTATGATCGGTGGTGGACACTTTGCGGCAATGCTTGTGTCGCTTGCGCCTGAGATTCATCGGAGACAGGGTGGTATCGAAGAGAGACAGGCTCGCGTGATTGCACACAAAACCTTTCACAGATATACGACGAGACGGAAACAGGGTGGTTCACAATCTGCCAATGATGCGTCAAAGGGTGCGGCACATTCCGCTGGCTCGAGTCTTCGACGATACAACGAGGCTGCGTTGGAGAAGGAGATTAGGGAGCTGTTACAGGACTGGAGGCACATGATTGACGACGCTCAACTGCTCTTTGTTCGCGCTGCAGGAACTACGAATCGACGGATTCTGTTCGGCCAACATGAGGGTCAGGTCCTGAAGCAGAATGACCCGCGATTGAGGGGCTTCCCGTTCAGCACTCGTCGTGCTACCCAGAGCGAGCTGATGAGGTGTTTCAAAGAACTCACTCGCGTGAAGGTTAGCCAGATAGATGAAGCCGCCCTTGCTGCGGCCGAGACCAAGCAGCGAGAGGAGCCTCCGAAACCCTCAACCCCCAAACCTCAGCAAAAGCCAAAGCTCTCAAAGGAGGAAGAGGCGGTTATCATGCACACCACGCAGATACAGGCCCTCATCCGCCGCTCAAAGGTTCCCGCCCTACTGTCCTATCTCACTAAGAACTCAATACCCTCATCCTTCAAATTCCAGCCTTCTGATATCCAACAAAACTTCCGATGCCCTACACCTCTTCATCTCGCCGCCAACCTTAATTCCCCCGCCGTGGTCACGGCTCTTCTCACAAAAGCCAACGCCGACCCCACATTCGCGAACAGCGAAGGAAGAATGCCCTTCGAGCTCGCAGGAGACCGCGCCACCCGCGATGCCTTCCGTGTGGCACGCCACGAGCTCGGCGAAACAAAATGGGACTGGGAAGCCGCCAAAGTCCCATCAGCCATATCCAAGTCCGACGCCGACAGCCGCTCACAACGAGAACGGCAGACCGCCGAGGAGGAAGAGTCAGCACGGCGCAAGACCGAGTTGGAGCGTCTGCGGAAGGAGGAGGCCGAACAGGCCGTACTACAGGCGTCGAGGAGGGGCGGCCGTGTTCTGGGAGGGGTGGCAGGTGTAGAGAAGACTGCGCAGGAGAAGAGGGAAGAAGAGATGCGGGGGATGACGCCAGAGATGAGGATGCGGTTGGAGAGGGAGCGTCGTGCTAGGGCTGCTGAGGAGCGCATTCGGCGCGCACAGGAGAATCGATAGTAGCGCTGTGGCATTTTTAGATATGTACTTAGAAGATAAAGATTACCTATACCTAGGCTCAAGGTTGAGATGCATAAACCTCTGTGGCTTTTCAAGCCCTTAGAAGCTTTCACCATGCTGTGTCACTAAAGCAGTCACTCAGGTAGTCACTCGAGCACCTACAGTTATCTAAGCTTAGTAGAAAATAACACAAAATTATCCTAAGCTCAGGATGAATCTCTATTGAGGAGCACTTAAAAACAGATATTATGTTCCTGTCTGTCCGTTTCTTCCTATTGAATTTACTCTGTCACTACGTAAACTTATCACAGGGGCTACATATTAAACCTCTATCAGGTTCAAACTATGGTATTATGCATGAAAGAGGATATATTAGATCTTTCTGCTACCTAGGAGCTTAAACTGTAATCAAAGCACCCTACTAGTAGAATAGTATTTGGCTAATATAGTAGGTCTTAGGTGATAATTTCCTTGTTGAGGCACTAGGGTAGTTGCTCTCTGTTGATTTTAAGTCTTTGACCCTCGCTTTCCCACCAACACCCATCATTAGATTCAACAAACCAGCATCTTAGTTTTTAGTTGCTATGTCTCTCGCTTGACGCTTACGCATTCACCTGAGCTCCTCTTTCACCAGGAAGGCCATATCGCCGCTGCTGAGAGAATCGCTGATCTTGCGACCCGCAAAAACAAGAGCATGATCACTGTCCCTGAGCTCCTCTTTCACCTTTAATAACACTGACGCTCATTCGAGACCAACTTTTCCCCTCATCAAACGCTCATTAAACTTCACCATGTCCCTCTCGCACCCTATAACCTTCAACTCAGGCATTTATGTTGGAACGATCTGCAGATGGAATCCGACCACGGGAGACACCTCCCATCCCATGGCAATATACAGCCGCAAGGAGATCTATGTCGGCCGGGATCCGCGACGATGGTGCGTTATGTTACCCCTGTGCACCCTCACCTCAATGTTTACAGAACCTCTACCTAATTTGTCGGAAAATAGTCAGTACGCCGTCGAAGACCCATTCGTTTCGAATAAGCACCTATGGATCTATACCGTCATCTTCGACCAGGAGAACCCCGGAGAAGTCGCACCGTTGGTGTACGCTCAAGATATCTCGATGAACGGCACGCTTTGGAGCGGGTACAGAATGGGAAATGGGCGCAGCAGCTTTCTGCTTAGCGATGGGGATATCCTCCGTCTTTCCGATACGGTGTATCTGAAGTATAACTCTGAGGACCATTCGCAGGCGAAGTGCTTTACTGCGAGGCAGGCCGTTGAGATGAGAGTGTGTTACTTCTCTCTTCCGTGTGAATCTTTATCTGATCGGTGTGGGATAGGCCTTTGCAAATGACTACATTGTGACGAGGCAGAAACTCGGTTCCGGTTCCTACGGGCAGGTTTTCATGGCGTTCAAGAAAAACACTGGGCAGCAATTCGCTTGCAAGATCGTCGACCTTCTGGCCGTTAAGCGGAAGCTGGAACGCTTGAAGGAGGCGAAAATACTCGATAGGCCCGTAAAGCAGGTGTTCCGAGAGAAGGTTGAACTATATCTCCGCGAGGCAACCATCCTTCAGAGACTACAGCACGTATGTTCTCTTCTTCTCACTGCCATCCTCTGACCTTCATCCTCCAAGCTGACTCCAATAGCCGAATATTATAGGCCTGGAAAGAGTAATCAAGAGTGATAGTACGATGTGAGTTGCAGCTCTAGAATACTCTGACCTTTCCCCCGGGCAAAGCCCAAGGGTTTCGAGCTATTTGGTCACTAATGCTTCCTACAGTTACATGTTTCAAGATCTCGTCACAGCCGGCGATCTCTTCTCATACACACAATACAAAGGGGGCAACCTACCTGATATTGAAGCCGCAGTTATCGTCCGCCAGGTTGTGATCGCCCTCGAATTCCTGCATGATCAGAATATCGTTCACAGGGATCTAAAGCCTGATAATATTCTCATGACCTCCCGAGCAGATGGATGTAGGGTTGTGCTTACTGATTTCGGCTGCGCTACTTTGATTGATACGGACTCGGCAAGGATGTCATCGATGGTTGGGACCATGGAATTCTGCGCTCCGTGAGTATTCGTCTTTCCTAATATCCTAGAATAAGCCCCATGGAACCCTAAAATGGACATGCGCAATAAAGCCTACCTCGTACCGCTGCTGACCGTAATACAGCGAGGTCGCAAAAGTAGGCGAAGGAGGCGGCTATACAAAAGCCGCAGATCTATGGTCTCTGGGAGCTCTGACTGCAGTTCTTCTGACGGGCGAGTCCCCGTTTGACGATATGCGCTGGGGCTGTATTACGAATGAGGGAAAAGTGGCCGGTTTAATGACCCTAAAAGCGAGGCTTAAACGAAACAAAGTGGGCGAGAGGGCGCAGGATTTCGTGCTGCGGCTGTTAGAACACGTTGTTGCTAAACGTATGGATGTCAAAGAAGCCTTGCAACATGCATGGTTCACGAATCCCTCACACAGTGCTGATTTCGAGGCCCTCTACAAGCGATCGATTCGGGACTGGGCACCACGCACGGCGAGCTCCAAGTCACCACGAATTGTTCCACTTGATCTCTACCACGGACCCTACGGCAGTCAAACTCATGGTTCTCAATCGCAAGTACTCGCGTCGGAAGCAGGTGGCCTTTACCACGGGCATTACGGCACTCAGCCCCAGGGATCTCACTCGCAAAAAGAAACCAGTTCAATAGAGAGCGAGCCTCCCATCAAGGCCGAGTCACCCACTCAAGAGTCGCTGCAAATACTCCCATGGCCAAACAACGCAGATGAAGGACAAGATAGTAGATACTTCCGACTAGCCTCACAGACACTCTCCGATCCAATTCTCCCACCGCTTGTGAGCAGCAAAAGCAGTTTCTCAGACACAGACACAGATCCACCGAAGAGCCCCTCTCCACCAAAGACAGAGTACAAACCCCAGCATGTCTATTCCAGCTGGCAGGCCGTCACTACACCGCCAAGCACTTCCGAACACTTTAGAGATGGAACCCCAGCAAGTGAGGAGAACGAAAGGCATGGCGAGATGTGCGAAGAGGTGTTTGAAGAGTTTGTCAATCCTGTGACGGGTAAGAAGGAGCAGCTGGCTTACAGCGCTCGTGCTGCGTGATGGCTGTACTTTCGATTTTTCAGCATCGTTATCAGTGTTTGATATGTGGGATACCCGAATTGTGAGAGTAGTACTGAAAGTAACTAGTAACTAGTAATCATAATGCCTTCGTCTGTTCACGTCATTATATGGTTCAATTTTAGCAGAAGACCTTTCCCTGTCGAATTGAATAGCTAGTGCCCGGTGGGTTGTTCCTTCCCCCAGTCCTCAAGGAACTTGATGGCCGCTCTTTCCTTGCTTGCCTAGAGTTGCGTATAAGGAAGGAGCGAATGCTCCGGGAAGGCACAAGCAGTAGGTCGTTCTTTCCTATTTTAGTTTAGGAAAGTGCGTCTCCCGGTCGTGCCTTCCGCGCGCCTTGACATAGTGTAAAGAGAAGGTGCGAACTCAGGACATTAGTCGAACTGATAGGGAAGGCGCGAACCTTGGCCCCGGGGGAGGACTCTTCAATATTAATCTGACCTCGCTCGCCGAACCTCCTCTTCGCCAATCACCTTGCTATCATCTGAATCGCTACGGGTATCCTTGAATTGAATGTCGTTTTTTCCTGTTTCTTGGATTCCCTCACAACAGTACTCGCCATGTGGATACTACCACTCGTGGCCGGCCTTTTCTCTTCTGTATATGCTTGTGGTGAAGATAGGATGCTTCATAGAATCTAGCGTAGATGGCCGTCAATGCTCGATATCTATCGCTGCGAAAAGAGATCACCTCGCCGACCCACTTCAGTAGACTAGGAAAAAAAAAAAAGGACCAAACACGACTCTTCAAAGGAGACGCCTACAGAAACGGCATCGCATAATTGGAAGAACGAGGCGATCCAGGCATAGGAGAAAGGAACGGATCGATGATTGAGGGGACGCACCGGGGTTACTCAAGGACAATCAGCCAGCCACTCCTCGGTGCCGAAATTCAGGACTTGGAAGTATAGGATCGGCGCTAGGGTTCGGAGAACGAGGAAGGGATAAACCTCCGATGTTGAGCACTGCGTGCAGCTGCCAATGCACGTCTTGTGGTTGCCAGTGGGCTGCATACGTTGCTCGGAGAATATAGGGTCGAGAGGTGGGGTATCCCTTGCTGAGGGGGAGAAGAGGGAAGGGCAGGTTGAGGAAGGGTGGTCAGTGCGAAGTTGTACAACACTTGGATAATCGGAGAGACAAGGATATAGAGTAGAGAAAGGGCATTGGTTCCTGTACAAGCCCTAGATGAGTCGCCCTTGTTCTGCCATAGTCAGATCAGCTGATGGTTCCTATCCAGGTATAAGGTAGGGAACTTGGATATGTTCTTGAGCTGTTGCAGGCTGCGGTACATTGCAGCTTGTCAGCCAGACCGGCTGCATCGTAGACTGTCGCACCGACGCCCGAAGCTGACGGATAGGTCAATTGAGTATCTCAACGGCTAATATTGGATGTTATTCTGCGTCGACGCAAGATAATGCAAGCACCACGAGATCGAATACGCCGGAAGTTTGTGGTTCATGATGCACAGACGGATCAGCAAGGAGACCAGGCACAGCCGTGCAAGAGGGTCCGTGGAGCGCATCCTTTGCTCCAGGGCTGAGAATTGAGTAGGCTTTGCCCGGGGACCAGTTGGAGGAGGTTGGTTACACAGCACAGTGCAGCGTATATTCTGAGACACACAGGGGCTGGTGGTCAGCCGCCCGTGCGGAGTATGGAGCAGAGACTCTGAGAGTACCAAGACCAAACATCTTGCAATTGTTGTCAGAGGTCTTGCCTCGAGGAAGAATGTGGGCACTCAACCCCTCGAAGGACAAAGCAAGGAGGGGCTGGGGACCCGGAGTGCGCGCGTATCGATAAGATACTGCTTGTGATAATGCCGGGAAGCAGCCCGGATCGACAGCTTTGGAATAAACTTATCAAAGCTGCAGGGGTCAGTTGGACCAGAAATCAGACGACAAAGAAATGCCGCACTATTCCTATCAACGTCACTGTGACCTGAAAAGATTGCCGAAGGATGAAGCAATGGATGCAGGCACCAGGTTGTATCGTTGCCAGTGATTGGCTGACGCGCACTCAACCTGCAGGTGACGCGATGAGACGCGTTTTACGCGACGCGTTACGCGACGGACCAATATGACCTCTTTTGGAAGGAGCGACTTGTCGGTGGAAAAGGAAAGAGCGATGGATGGTCGTTCAGTGAGAATATATTGCTGTAATCGGTTGGAAGTGGAAGACTTTAATACTATTGCGCAATTGAAGGAGTTGGTGTTCCTGGGAGAGGATATGGAGGGAGGACCGGGGATATCTCCAAGGTCGAGGGAGAGGAGACACCCACCCAACCCAACCACCTGATCGAGGGGCAATTTGCACTAGTAAGCCCTTAGAACAGATTCTTTGTCTTTGCTTTTCCGAATAAATGAATGAAATACTCAATTGGGAGATTAGTGCTGTGGTACAGAGTAACACTATGGATGTACACTGAAAACCCTCATGGAGGGAGGACAGTAGGATATTGTCAAGAACACCTACTCCGTAGACATGCAGGCCAGAATTACCGTGCATTGCAGACTGCAGAGTGGTCCTAGCAGCGTCCCACAGCGGCACGGCCCTTGGAGAGACTGTTGACTGAGCAGTGTCGTCAGTAGAGATGATCAAGTTAGTCCTCTCGGTGGCCTGTCAAGGAGATTTATCAGCCTTGCGTCATGCATCCCTCGAAGGCTCCTTTTCTCCTTGTCTCAGTGCACGAGGGGCCAAGTCCAAGGTCATGTTGCTACAGGAGTATAGACCCTTCAGGTGTCTCGTAGGCTTCAAAACCAGCCCATCCCCCTGTCGCAAAGGCGTAGAGGAATAAAGAAACCAGGGCGCAGGAGAGAGAATGAAGGCAGTGCCCGATCTATTCCAGTCCCTGATCACAGTCATTCATTGAAGTCTTGTACCTGCAGTTATTCTATTCCTACTCATCTGATGCAGTCATTCATTGTTGCTTTCTGAGCTAGCCTGGCCGTGGGTCATCCGCAAACGTCGGTGGCGGCTCCACCCTGATTGACTCCTTTTCACATTAACTTATCGCTCCCGCTTCACAAACATCCTCGCTCGTTTCCCTCCCAACACACCTCAAGTTTCATCGCTTTTTCATCCACCAGCCGCCGAAACCGTCCGTCGCATCGCCCGGAAATCGCCCATTCCAACGCGCCAGCTTCAGGAAAGCGTCTACACATATTTTTACACCCGTCACTCGCTCCCTGCTTGCTGAGAGGCCTTCCGGCGCAAACGAGCGCCCATTCGCGCATCGCACAAACACCCCTCCTATCGCATCGCTCATTCTCGTCTCCCACCAATACATCCTACTTATCGATAATCGCAACCGCGCAACATGTTGCTCCCGTCTGCGCTCTCCTGCGACCTGCGCCGGCCGTCGCGCTTCACTCCTATGCGTTTGTTTTCAACGCCGCCTCCATCCGACGACGACAGCGGCCTCCCAGGCAACGGCCTGCTGGGGACCTGTCGCGCACTCCAGTCACTCCTCGGCTCGCCAGCGCCATCTCCGCGACGAGCGAAACCAGCTCGCCTTCTAAGCCCCCTGAACATCCGTCCCACACCTCCTTCGCCCGCCAGCTCGTCGCGCAAAGCCAGAGCCTCGCCCAAACTCTCCTCAAGACCTCAATCGCCTAGACCATCTCGCGGTCCCAATAAGCGAAGGCGCAATACATACGAAGAAGACACCGACATGGACCGCGACACAACTCCTACCCCATACGATTCAGACCCCCTCTCGAACCCCTCCACCCCAAAACGCCGCCGCCACCTTCCCTACGACCTGCCTCTCGGCCTTTCCCAAACAGACTTCTACTCCCTCCACTCACCACCCGTTACACAATCCCCTCCCTCGCTCGAACAACGCCGACGGCACGAACAATTCCCCAACCTTCCACTTTTCAATCCAGACACAGCTCTCCCTTCAATCGAGGAGTCAAACAACGACCCCACTCCACCAGCAGATGACATGTCCTGGTCAACAGACGACGACCAGCGCCTGGTAGAGATGGTACTAGAGAAGTTCCAGCTCTCCAAGCATGACTGGGACGAGTGCGCGCGACGCATGGGGAAAGACCACGCAAGTGTCGGCCAGCGATGGCAGGCTCTCGTCGGTGAGGGGAACGTGGGCCTCCGACGCGGGAAACGGATGGTTCGCAGTCGCATTCATAAGGACTGGATGTGATGCGACCTTGTATCACCATCTACCTGGTTTATATATGTATTGATCTCGGAGTTTGGATGGGGGCTGATACCTATGTTTTTGTTTCCGTGCTATATATCCACTTGCCTTACCTTGTTTACATATCTGAGGTTTGGGTCCGCTGAACATGCTCTTGACCACTGTATCATTATTTCTGCTACCTTTCTTTTCTTTTGTTCATTTCTTTCTATCTTGTCTTATCTATCTTGAAGGCTACTTTACCTTTTTAATCCAGCCTCGCTTAGCCTGGTCTGTACAATACTATACTATCTATCAATCTTCTTTACCTCTCTATGAGCGAGTCTACCTCATCCTCTTCGCTCTAACCGTATTGTGTCACTGTCTTCCATTCCTATCTCATTTTGATACTCGTTTTGACACTCATATGTGTGACTTGCTAGTTTTATTATATCTTATATTTTGCTTGGTTCGAGCACCACTAGATCCTCAGTATAGTAAATCTTTTGACCCATTTGCTTCCACGACCTAGGTCTGACTATATATATTTCTTTCTTGGTGACGCTAAGCCAGCAGCGAGATATGATTGAACACTCCCGGAGTGGACTAGTGGTAGGAATCGATATGACATCTCTTGGGTCAGTGAGTACAAATCTACATACACTTCTATATATATACACACACGCGCGATCTTCATATCCCGGTTTTAGTACTCGTCGCGTATCACTGGAAGCTTTGGTGAATTTACCCACAGTGAAGACACAGTAAGAGGTGCAATGCAATATGATGTGATGTATACGGATGTATGTAAACTACCTATTTCAAACGCCGAACACCAAGCTCAACCAGCAAGCATTAACCTTACCCAGCTAGTAGTAGGCAACGAAGAAGATGATCAATGTCAAAATGAATGGTAAGATGAGACAAATGCTAACATGTTCGATTTACCAAGGTGAGTAAAAATGCAAGGATCAGAATCTATATCTGGTATTAGCAACGACTGTAGGCCGTAATTACTAAGGAGATCAGAGACATACCGAATTTCGTAACTTCCCGCGCGAGTCATATACCTCACCCACTTCACACTGCTGTAGTTGCTCTTCTCAAAGACCTTGAGGTACCGTACCAGCAACCCGGAACTCGTAAACATGAGCAGACTAAAGTTCAGACTCAACGGTGGCCGGCTCCAGGCCTTTTGATTCGTCATGCTCGTTAAAGTTGCCTCCGCGGTGAGAACGTACTCACTGCCGCCGGAGAAGCGCGCAATTTTCCAGACGATATTGTTGTGTTCGGGCTCATACTTTGCGCGGCCCTGCGAGGTGCGTTCCGTGGTCTTTGCGGTGTTGAGCGGGGTCGGGATGCGGATGACTACGTTTGTGGCGAAGAGCTTCGACGAGTAGTTTGCCTTGATCGCGACGCTATATTCAACTTTCGTGGTGCCGATTTCGCGCACGATCGGGTGCACTTTGAAGGGAAGATTGACGTTTTCCGTGGCGCGGTAGCGCATGAGTTCAAACTCGCCGTCCGGCGGTACGAAGGAGATGATGCGGTCTGCGTCGAAGCGGCCGAGCTTCACGCACTGGTGGAACTGACAATCCTCGAGTGTCACAGAACCTGCTGCCGCACGCGTCTTGGAGCTTCCCAGGCCCATCTTGTTCCCTCCCAGCGACCCTGATCCGGAACCGGACCCCGGGCCCGCGGAGTCGTTGTCGAGAAGGAGCCGGTCGTTCAGCCCAAACTTGCACTCTGGTGTTCCCGTCAGATAGGCTCGCATGACAATCTGCCCATTGACATCTGCGCGGAGGACGGTCCCTGTCGCGGACATGAGCAGGTTCACGTCTTCGATTACGTCGACGAAGGCCTCGTTCTTGCGGTATTTCACGTCTGCACGGCGCCACGAGAGGGCGCCCGTTGCCTGCATTGTTATCCGGCTCGAGTCGGTGGGGTTATTTGCGATCGCGGACTTGACGCCCTCGGTCGTGATGTACATCTTCAATGTGTCTGTCTCGGTGTTTTGCGGGTAACCAAAGTCAAGGATTTCTGCCACCGGACGGATCAATTAGTATGATCATAATAAGGCGTTTTTAGATAGACGGGCAGTACCATCCAAAAGCTCATAAATAAGCACAAAGTTATTCTTCACAGCCTCCTCATCGAACTTGCCAAAATAGCTCTTCCCCAGCAGAATAAAACGATACAAGAACTCGAATACCAGCGCTGCATTCGCATTACTCTTCGTCACAGCGACGAGGTAGATGTTCTCGTGCTTGACATGGCTGAATGTTGTTGAGCCCAGGGTCAGGATCGGGGAGCGGACTTGTGGGTTGGAGATGACCTGGATGCGGAAGATGTCTGCGAGTCGGGGCCGGCAGTCATTGCGGAAGGCACGGAAGATAAGGTTCTCGCCCTTTTGGTTGAAGACTAGGATTCCGGAAAGCATTGTAGCGTGGTGGGCGTTGGGTTTGGTTGAGGAGGGGGGACAAGCTTGAAGCTTTGGGGAAAGAAAGTTGCCAGGAGAAGTTCCCGCGATCGGCGGAGCTCCCAAGAACCACTTGATCTACAACGTATCTACGACTACGGAGCCTATGCGGTCTACTGTACACAGTCTAATGAATCCGCAATTATATGGTATTAGCTATGATAGTAATACATGTATTTTCTAGCTTTGTGCATTTGAGTGCCAATTCTAGGCTCCAAATATACACGAATTAACCAACCAGACCCTCGGTGGAGTCATGGAAGCGAGGTATCAATGATATAAGACATCATCTCATAAGCCGAGAGTCAAGAAACAAACAAGTAGAAGGAAATCCGAGAGTCGCTAATGCACAGAGTCGGAGAATTAAAGTAGGGAGGGGTATAAAAAGAGAAAGGTGAAAGGCGAATCTGAAGCTCATGGACCACTGTCCGGTCGAGTGCCTGGGCGCGATTGGTTACCCTCGCTGGGCACAATACCGACTTTTGGATCAGGGATTTGAATGTCCAGCGACATATACGCTGTTCGTCGGAGACTCCAGATACGAACCCCGTCCTTTGCCCCGACCTCCCGGTTCCACTTTTCGAGCCAGTCCTCGACCCGCTTCAGGTGGCCCTTGATTGCCGGCGCCCCCAGATCCTCCCAGATCCAGCCTGTGATGAAGCCAAGAACGCCGTCTATCCAGTTGCGAAGACTATACGGGTTGAATGCGCGGGTCAGCTCTTCATTCACCGTCGCAATAACCCTCCGAAACTCTTGTTCCGGTAGTAACGGGTCGAGAATTTCTGGATAGAGGTTGGAGAACGTGGGCGCAAGATCACCCTTGTCCATCCAATCTCGCCGAATCCGAATGACACGCGTGGTCAAGTATTCTTCAGACCCAAGCGGGACATGCGGGTTAATATGTGGGAAGCAGGGATGAGCCGGTCCCCATGCTAGCTCCTCGGAAACTTCAGGCTCGCCATGCGGCCCACCGGGATTTGAGGGAATTGACGCTATTTGCGACTGTGATCGTAGAGAATGCTGCGAGGCCACATGGCGTGGGCGATCCGCACCGGGGCCAGCTATAGTCTCCATATCTAGAGGTACGTCCTCAAATGCGCCGCTCTGCCTCTGCCCTCGAGGCACCGCGATGCTGGAGCGGCCACTCTCCGACTCCTGCTGGCTCCGCTCTACCGAAAGGCTATTCGGAGACGGTGTCAGCCGGCTGCGACGCCGCTCCGGGATTGATAAAAGCGGGTACGCGTCGCGGTGCGCTTCAAGCGGAAGATTCTCGTCGGAAACCTGTGACGGGTGAGGTACCGTTATTGGTGTGATGCGTGGAACGTAGTTGACGGGATTTGCGAGTCGGACGGCGGGAGGGGGCCGTAAAATCCTAGAGGTAGAAACCCACGAAGGCCTCTGGACGCGCGAGGATCTGGCTCGGGAGGAAGGAGGTGTTTCAATCTCCAACTGTTCGAATGGCGGAAGGGATGTTGACTGAGGGGAGTCGAAGGTGACGCGCGGGGGCGGATGCGCTGGAGCAGGCTCTTCAATCGTGGGCGGTGATACGAGAGGGAGGTCGTGGGATACAGTCTGGTGCGCCGTTTTTGGCGGAGACCGAGACCTAGTGGCGAAGGAGGAGAGGGGAGAGGAGGGAGGAGGGGAAGCCGTGGTGAAGGAGAGACTTTGCAGAGGCAGATGGGAGAGAAGACGAGGAGATCGAAATGAGGGTCAGGGGCGGCTGTGATTGGCTGGAGGACGGCGAAAAGGGGCGCACTGGCTGCAAAGGTCAAGAAATGATCTGAGCTCGACATCCACAGAAAATAGAGTGTTTCTCTGCACTGATAGCTTGCGAAAAGAGTGTCTAGAAGCAGAATAGGGATTTTCTGTTTTCAAGAAGGAGTGACAGCAAGGTTGGGGAGGGGGTTTCAGTAGAGGGGGTCAATTGGATGCATCAGTTTGAATCTGCCAGTACACACAGCTCTGGGGTCAGAGAGAGAATGGGAGTGAGCAAAAGGGCAAAAGAGCAGCAGAAAAACGGACTTAGTGAGCAAAACGACTGATCCATCTTCCTTTAAAGCTCTGAAATCAGAAACAATCCCCATGTCCAGCCTTCCGGGCAGCACCGGGCTCGCCTCACCAGCAATAAATAGTAATAATAGCCCCAAGTAAGGACCCAACTTTACCAGTCTGGGCCCAAAAAGTGAGAGACTAGATTAGTGCTCCAGAGCCCTGGACTCCTGCCCAGTGCCCACATCAAAGGATCACAGAATCGATGACTTCACTCCTTCACGCGCATTAAAGGGATGCAGATCCCAGCGGCCCAGCTCGCGAAATTACGAGCGGCCAGAACTTGAACTCCAGATTCCTTCATCATGCTTCATCTCTTTCACTATTGATATTACATCATTCCCAGCTTTTCCCTCCCACATGCGATCGACACTATACAAAACAAAGATTAAGTAATAGGGGGAGAGGCCAAATCCATATCTCATCGCTAACATCGTCACAAAACAAAATACAGAAGTTAGGAAAAAGGGTCGTGGCCAATGATCCGTCATACCAGGCGGTTGACACTCTTATTGGCTTGCGCTTGCATCCGTCGCATGGCCTCTCGGTGCAGCTCGCTCATGTCGCCACGCTGCATCCCTTCAGCAATCTTGTCTCCGATGCTGGTTGATGAAGCATTGCGCTGCCCTAATTGCCCAAACGGCGATGAGCTGCGATCAGTCGGTCCGCTAGCGGCAACTGGGGGCTGAGCTAGTTTCAGCGGATCGCTCCGCTCCTTGAGGTCTTCTCTGACTGACTCCCGCCAAGCTGCCAAAACCGCCGGGGAATTGGCTCTTGAAGGTACGCCACTGTTGTTCCACCTTGCTGGTGCGGCCGGGGGCGGGATCGCTGGGAGTCCACTTGCAGGGGCTTGTTGGTGGAGCATTGTACGGCGCTGAGACAGCGGTATATCATCATCCTCTTCCGCGATTGGGAATGTCGATGAATACCGTGGCGATAAATCGGTGGGCGAATAACCGGCGCTATGCCGCACATAGGGGTCCGTTGGCAGCGAGACGGAAGACAGTCGGCTGCGCATCATGTCCTCGCGCACAGCTATTAGTGGAGGAGGTCCTTTCCATTTCGATTGCAGCTTCTCACTCTCCTCCTGTTGCGGTTCGGCCGAGGCAACGTTTATGAGTAGTGTGTTTGAAGAGGCAGTGGCAAGGTTACCTGGCTGTGGTTGCACTGCAGGAGAATGGTGAGCCAGACTATGCGCTGAACCAACCGACAGTCCGGAGAGCCGCCTGGGCGATTTAGATCGCCTCTTCTTTTTCTGTGAACCCGTTCGAGAGTCATGCGGACGGAGCTCGTTTGAGTCTTTCCCGGAGTTTCGGGACTCTACAGCCGGAGGTGGTTGCGCATTCAAGGGCGTTTGCATGAGCTCCGCGACTTTAACAGGCGCAGCGATCTCTTCTTTGTCGACAGGACACTCTGTCGGCGCATCGTCAAATGGCTGGATGGGTTCCAGTTCAGGTATATCAGCCGCCACCAGATGCTTAGCCCACTCATTCATGCGGTAGGTTTGAACGACTTTGGACGTATGTTTTGGAATCTGTTCCACTGTCTCTGCGTCCAGTCGCTTGGGCTCTTCGTTTTTGGGCGGAGGTGGAACTCGAACCAAAGAAATGGCTTTCTGCTTGCCCGTCGGTGGTGACACTAATGGCTCATCTGCTCCTTCTGAGAACTTGTCGTCTGGCAGAGAGTTTGTTGCGGACCACGTTTCTGGTGAGCCATTTTCAAGCTGCGGGCGCTCGTTTTCAGGCTTAGGGCGGCTCTCGTTTGTCAAGTCCTCCGTCAGTTGATCTTTCTGGCCTTGGTTGCCAGGGCCCTCAAGCTGTGATGGTTTATCCACTATTCTGGCCCCTTCTGGCTTCTCAGTCTTCACATCGTTGTTCGTGCTCATCGGCACCTCTGCAGAAACTTTTGCAGGGCCTTCCATGCGGCTGTGTGTGCTCTGGGGCGAGGCTTCTCCTCCAACATCATCAGGTTCAGAAACCTTTTCCGTTCGAGGCGTTACTTGCTCGGATGTACCCTTGTTCGGCGGGGCCACTTCAAAGGCCGGCTCATTGCCGGCCGACACCTGAAGCGGTTGGCTTTCCACAGCCTTTATCGTAGTATGTTTCCTCTCGACTGGTTGGATTTGTGGATCTGCAACAGCTGCTTTCGGCTGGAGCGTATCGTTCTTTGCGGGTGTATCCTCACCTCTTGCGGACTCCTGGGAACTCGTAGGCTGGTTCAGATCTGTAGGTACCTCAGCGTCCGTAGGGTTTTTCGAGTTCCCAAGTTCCTCAGCCTTCGCCGGTTGCTCCTCATCTAGCATCGCTTGGTAATGACTGTCTGCGGCGATTGTGTGGCAATCCGAGCCAATATCCTCAGCGTCCTCTCTGACACTTTGCGCAGGGCAGGCATCGTTGTCGCAGGGAATCAAAGCTTCCTGCGACTCCGAAACAGGCCTTCCAGCGCTTTTCACTGACGCCCTGCGCGAAGGCGCCATGGAAAGGCGTTTAGAGTAGACTGACATGGTCTCAGAACCAACGATTGCCGTCATAGCTGAGCTCTTGTCGTCCGCTGTCGCTGCGTCGTGCAAGGCCTTAGGGCCAAAGCCATCATCTCCAGTAGCTTGATGCGCGCATGTAGTTCGATCGGACTCATCCTTGCCGTGTTGTTCGCTTTCATCGCGTTTGGTCTCCTCACTAGCATCTGAATCGCCGTCCTCACCTCGTGCCCTGCAGTCAGAGCAACGGTAAGATACCGCTGAATCGGAAATGCTTCGTTTCTCTGTAGCTTCCTCCTTCAAGGCTTCCCTCTCGTCCGCAGGGAATACATGCGAACCCGCAGCTAGCTCTGGGATATCCTGGGAACTTGAGTCTGTTCCTTGATCGCCATACTTGGCCTCCCATTCCATTCGCTCTTTCATGTTGTTCGCTTCCAATCGTCTCCCTGTCTCGGCCTCGGCCTCGTCCTTTTGCCTCTGCTCCTCTTGGCGCTTCTCTTCCTCTTTTGCCCTTCTATCACGAACGACCTTCCATAAGCGTAACTGAGATATCACGCCCATGATGGCCACTATTACTGTAGCAGCGAGTTCAACTTTGATGTAGCGAGTCACCGGATATGTGCCGGTCCCAAGGGGGAAAATGTCGTCGTTCAAAGCTAATCTCTGTTAGCTGGGTTACTCGAGCATGAAAATAGACTCACCCCAAAGGTAAAGCCAGAACTCCTTCAATCCTGCTTTGCTGTAGCAGTCAATCCCCAGAGATACGGCAGTACCTCCAGCAATTGATGTTGAGACGATCAAGCCATAGGGCCGTGTGTAGTGGCTGAACGAAATGGCATAGAATCCCACAGAAATCGCCCCAATGAATCCAGTTTTGGCATCCGTTGCTGTGAGAAGGCCGCCTGATTTTGTGGATAGGAGCCACATACTCGTGCAGAAACCTCCAAGAAGACACCCGAGGCCTTCGGCTAATTCCTTGAACACGATCGCGAGTGCACCAAAGGTGAGTCCAGTAAAGAAAATTGCCACGAGATACGCTCCTTGTATTGCGCTTCGAACGGGAGGACTCATGACATAGACAATAAGCACCTAGACAAATAGATTCGTTAGGACGGAATATAGTTTATTAGCATAGCTGCTTACCGTTACTCCTAAGCTTGTCAGGAAGGCTGAGGACAGAAAAACTTGAACCCTGGACATTTCCAGATCAGTATGGTAGATTGGCAGATGCCGCGAGAAAGACGTAACTCACCATAGGTTGCGGACTCCTATTAGTGCGAGGACCGCACCAGTCATGAGCAGGATAAAGCCGCCTACGCCGAGAGCAGGCGTCACCTTCGGTTGAATGGGCAAAGTCCCTGGTGAAGTTACATTTTGTCTCCCCTCTTCTGTGTGGAGCATTAGCTGGGAAAGGATTCGCAAGAGTAGTGCTCACAGTTGCTTACCCTCATCAATTTCATCTGTCGACGTGTTCAGCAGCGGTACAGAGCTAGGCGATGCCGACGTTGACGTCGAATTCCTTGGAGTTGCAGCGCTGGTCGCATTGGTAGGCGTTGTATCATCATGTGAGGATTCGGAGGATTCGGTAGTATTTGTTTCTGTTTCCCTTGAAAGGAGGGCGCCATATCCGGGACGTTCATTTTGAGGAACATGGATAACAAGCGCAAGCAGGAAAGGGAAGAAACAGGCGGCCAGAACAAAAAGGAAGGACACCCTCATCATGAAAGGGCGAGAGGGCGGAGGTGTGACGGCTAGCTGGAGGACGACTGACGCGAGGATATAGTGCTAGTCTCGAATTTTGCAGCGAGCTTCTCCTCAGATACCTATTCACATAATTCCGCAAGCAACCATGAAACCTAGCCAGAGAAACAAGACAGCTAATCAATCCTCTGGTGTGCAGAATAGTGACAAAAACGTGGCACAAAAGGTGATTTGAAAGAATACCCACAGCGTAGTACACACCATGTATTAGGTAGAGGCGCACATGGAGCAATGACAGGAGGACTTGAAGGAATTGGAAGGGAACAAGGAGTGAGATTTGGCATGTACTAAGTAAATATCGACAGGCTGCTCAGAGGCGAAAGTCTCCAAAATTTGAATTATTGTTGGAATCAAGTAGCGAGGCTCGGGCAGAGCTCACCGTCTAGCCCCAGCGGAAGAGAATGGGAATTAGACTCAACGCATGGAAGACGCTGGCTTACCCACTCGGCGGGCTTGTCGAAAAAAAAAAGTAAGAACGCGCGAATAGAGAAAATCATAACCTGATCGACCAGTGTCGTACACTGTCCATCAGAGGGGACGATGATTGGATGAGAGTTTGGTCCCCGGGTCAAGCGCAAGTATCAATCACACCGAGCAGAAGGATCCCACAATGCATGCGCGTGTAGGATGGGCCTTCCTGCGTCCTTGGTGATACCCAATCATGAGGACAAAATGCAACATTGGCCCGATGTGCTGGAACCTTTGAACACCTCGTTCAGAGCCATGTCTTTGCTGTCCTCAGGAACAAACAAGGGACTCGATGCTACCTACGGAGCAGAGTCAGGAAGCTCGCGACTTGGCTCAAAGCTGATATTCGATAGGCCGGGAGCCTGGAAGCCTTCCAGACGTCACACTGTCACAGAGATCAGTTTAGAAATCAGGATTATTCGCGTGAACCGCGTCGGTTCAGAGAAAATCGCAATTCAATATTGGCGTTCCGACTGGTCCCTGCACCTCACCACAAGGACGACCTGATCTTGGCTTACGGCAGTGACCAACGATCGTCGACTATCGCGATCGCACTAGCATCACTAGCCAGCGGGAGCACCAGTAGTTGGAGCCCGCCGTGTCGTCAGCTGCTGCAATCGACACGTCTCATTGATGGCTTGCCACGCTTGGTGATTTGGCTCCAGACGAGGAGAACAATGTCCATTGGAGGTCTCTTCTCATTTAACAAATTGTGCTCTCACTGGATAGGAAACTCCGCCAAGTTTGAACCTGTTTTCAATCAGGGGCATTGAGCGAGTCAGCAGCCCGACTAAATCCTTCGTCTTCTGGACCTGCATTAGAGCCTTCAGCCTCGAAAGACGAACTTTTGCTTGACGGAAGAACATCTGAGGTGTCAACAGGCAGCTCTGCGTTGTCAGAGCAAGTCAGTTTGGGAGAACTTTTTTTGCCAACAAGTTCGGTGATCGAGCGGGCGTTGAGTTCCTGTAGCTGGCATGCACCAAGAGATGCGGTGAGGAGATAAGACGGCGAAAGCACGTAGATAATGCCGAAGGGATAGAAACTATTGACATATGCGAGGGGTTCCAGCTCAGATACTAGGAGTAAGATAGGTAAGTGCGGTATCTGTCCAAAATGGGGAAAATATGATGACTGAATGACTGGTCTCACTCAAGATCTCACTCATGAGATGGTTTTGCCTTCAGTACTCACTAGTTCAAAAGCCATGCATCTCTCTCTCTTCTTGAGTCTCTTTCGAGTGATTAGTTAAGTTGAGTCCTGAGCGTTGAATCTTTGATTGTGTCCATGGCCTGGTCCAGGCTGCCTGAGCACGGACCCTGACTTTACTCCTGAGCTCCAAACGGGAACGTCCCCACAGCAAGCAATGTCAGGTATTGTCACGTGATTTACATAAATAGCATACTCATGCTTACTCAGACGGAAAGCTATGCCTAAGCCATACCGATTGTGGCCTAGCCCGCCATTGGTCTATTGTATACCAAGTCTTCAAAGCAGAGCTTCTATCGCAAAAGTCAACAAGGCCAAATGGAAATAGATTGATTGGAAAGCAGGCATTCAAAATGAGAGCATCTGCTTCCTTTTGTCTGGTGATCTCTGGGCTTTTCTGCAACTTACAGAGCAGCTTTCGGAGACTGAAACGATAGGCCTCCCAGGTGAGATTGCTCCGGAATTTCAAATTGACAACTCAGCCGAGTCTCAGCCCCCCCGGATCTTACTGAGCTTCTCACACCTACCTCTCAAAAGTGTCTGCCTGCTATCGTTTCTTCATCACCGGAGGAATGGATTGACTCTTATATATACAAAACTGATCCTCACCCAACCCTCGCCAACGACAGTAAATGGAAGCGACACCATGACCCCTGAATTCCAGTACCAGGATCCGCGCGACAGCGAGGATGTCCCTTTCCTATCGCAATCTGACGGCGAGCCTCCATCGCTCGACAGACGAGGGACAAAAGATCGCGTGGTAATCGATGGCGCGATCCGTACTCGACTTATGATCACACTCTTCACCATGGTTCTAGCCGTCGAAGTTGGATTCGTGATGGCAGGGGGGCCAATGACAAGGATTTATGAGTCGATTGCTTGCCGCGAACACTATACGCAGTTTGATCCGACCAAGATCGGGTCCGATGGGCAGGTGGCCGAAGAGTTGTGCAAGGGTAAGGAGGTACAGAGCGAGGTTGCGGCTGTCAAAGGGTTTATGGAATTCTTCGAGGGTGTTCTCAGTGTGTAATCTCCGAATTTCGTCCTACGTGGTACTAGATCATTGGGTTGAGCTGACGATCCCACGCAGGTGTATTGCTGGCCGCTCCGTATGGACTGCTGGCTGATCGGTTTGGTCGGAAAAAGGCACTTTGTTTTGGCATCCCTGGGTTTGTCCTGAATTGCCTTATCATGTTTGTTGTGATGTGGTTCTCCGATACCATCCCTCTGCGGGCCGTTTGGGCATCATGTTTGACCTTTATTTTTGGCGGTGGACCGGTTGTCACTATTGCTATCATTTATACCATGATGGCGGATGTGACGACAGAAGAAGAGAGGTACGTGGCTTCTCCCATTGTTAATGCATATCGCTGACCAGATGCCTAGGGCGTTGATGTTCTTCCGTTTCGGCGTCGCCAGTATGGGCGCCGATTTCATCTCCAGTGCAGCTAGCTCATACCTCATGGTTTTGAACCCTTGGATCCCGATGCTGATTGGATGGAGTGTGGTCATTGTTGGCGTTTTCATGGCCTTGCTCCTACCCGAAACCAAGAATGCCGTTCTACAAGACTCGTATGAAAAACCGTCGGAGATGGAACTTGACCGGCTATCATTCGCCAACGGAGAGCCCAGACGTTCCTCTGAAAAACTCAACACAAACCTCTTGAATGATCCTGAGGACGATCTACAGGAGGGGGTGACGTTCGCCATCACGAAGAAGAGGTCATCCCTCGCTTCATTGTGGGTAACACTACGATCGTATCTCACCCCCTACGCCTTTATCTTTCGGTCTAAACAAGTTCTCCTCCTTCTCACCGCATTCTTGGTCTACCGTCTCAGTCGGGGCTCTTCCTGGTTTTTGGTCCAATACATCTCTGCGCGCTACAACTGGACCATAGCCCAAGCGAACCTCCTCATGTCCTTCAAACCAGCTCTCACTATACCTCTATTTCTGGTCATTATTCCTCTCATTTCAAAGCGCATGATGCCACGCATGAAGTCTAACCAGAAGGACCTCCGGCTCGCGCGAGTGAGTCTTATTTTTCTCGCGGTAGGCACACTAGGCATTGGATTGTCGCCTAGCGTTGGGATGCTGATCCCTAGTCTGATAATCCAGACTTGTGGCTCTGGATTTGTTTATCTAACACGATCCCTGATTACAACGCTGGTGGAGCGTGATGAGACCGCGCGATTGTTCACTGTGATCGAGGTCTTGCAGGCTCTTGGCAATGTCATTGCCAGCTTGTCAATTACGACAGTCTTCCAAGTCGGCCTTGAGCTAGGAGGCCCATGGGTTGGTCTCGCGTGGATGATGACATCTACCGCATTTTGTTGCGTTGGAATAGCTATTTGGGCGTTTAAGCTGCCTCCTACCGTGGATAAGGCTGAAGACCACGGCGATTGAGCGTGGGCGGCACTTATATATATATATAATCTGTACATATAGACGGCGTACTGGGCACAAGGGTATATAGACTAGATAGAAATAACTTGTTCTTCTGCAACTCATAGATCAGCCTTGTATCGCATTGACTAGAGCAGTACTCGACCATTGATGGGAGCCTCAGGCGCCAAGGCAGTGAGTGTCTCACATGTCATCGGGCACAGCTCGCTGCTCCGGAGTCCGCAAAATGACCAGAGCTGTCCACTTCGCACACTCCACACTCGCAACTTCCAGAGACCTGAACTCCTGTTTCTGTTTCAGGACTGAAAACATTCCACCGCGCTTTGTCTTCCACCTGATCTCACCGAGCTACCTATACACCCATCATCCACCGTCTCCTCCGCACTGCGATGGCCACATAGCAAAGCTACACAAAGTTCTGGCCCCTCACTCTAATCCATTCGCATATTCAAGCACCGTTCTATATCCATGGAGAAATTCTCTCAGTTTCGCGATCGAGGTTTGCAAACCCATTGAGCACTGTACAAAATTCTCCTTGAGCTAACAGTCGTTCTACAGGCTCCGGCATCGCTCCTTTCCTCCCTCTCCCACCGCAACCCGTGTCTGGCTGCTTTCCGCTACCGATACGGCTGTCTTTATTCTTCTTCCGACTCCCGTTCTTCATCTTCACCTGCGTGAGCTATTTCCTGGTACTACAATGGCTTCCTATTGGATCGTTGGGTAAGAAGGCAGCGCTGTGGTGTATACTTGGCATCCCGAGTATCTGGTGGGTCGATCTCCAAGTGGACGGTGTGCGAAAGGGGTGAGTACCTCGAGATTTCTAGAATGACCTGGCTTGGACAGAAGTACCTACTAATAGAATAGCAGCTCCCTCTCCAAACAACAATCTCGCCTCCCCGGTCCGGGCTCCGTAATCGCCGCCTCCTTCACTTCCCCCATCGACGCCCTTTACCTCGCCGCAATCTTCGACCCCATCTTCACAGCTTCATACCCCAACACCCGCGAGGTAGAACACATCTCTCTCCTAACCGCAATCCTGCGCGCCTTCTCCTCTCCCAAACTCTCCCCACCAAGCGGTACAAAGACAACAACCCTGTCTGCGCTCGCGCGCAAATACTCGACCCGCCCAATCGTCGTCTTCGCCGAATGCACCACCACTAACGGCCGCGGAATCCTCCCGCTCTCCCCATCCCTGGCAAGCGTCGCACCGAATGGGAAAATCTTCCCCGTCTCCCTGCGCTACTCGCCCGAGGACGTCGTCACACCGCTTCCGGGCTCGTATCTCAGCTTCCTCTGGGCACTCCTCAGCAGACCGACGCATTATATTCGCGTGCGCATCGCCGAGGCGGTTGTTTCGGGTCCGCAGGGGTTGAGCGTTAGCCCGCGGATCAAGAACTCAACATACGAGACGAACTACTTTGATATCTTGGAAGAGGTGAGTGCGTCTAAAGGGCGTGATGTGGCGTCTGCGTCGGGGAAGGTAGAGGTTGACCTTAGTCCGGCTGAGAAGGTTGTGTTGGACACGGTGGGGGATTCGCTTGCGAGGTTGGGGCGCGTGAAGAGGGTTGGGCTGGGGGTTCGAGAGAAGCAGGAGTTTGTGAAGACGTGGAAGAGGACGGAGCGCGTGTGGTAGATTTGTTCAGGGCAGATTGAGATGACGAGGTTGTAATTTGACAAATTTGTGGGATATTATAATAATTACGGATAGGAACACATGATAGGTTCACTCACTCCCCCATATGAAGTCACTTCGTGGTCACTCCGTCGTAATCTCCTGCTGGTAAACAAGTACGCAAGCAATATATAAGTATACAAGTGAGGAGGAGATGAGGTGTGGAAGAATAGAAACGCTTTTCGATCTCTAAATCTTATCAAACCAAAGCTAGCCAGCTATTACCAAAAAAAAAAAAAAAAAGATACAGCTCATTCAGGTATACGTATACAATCCACACATTTCCCAAGACAACCATCTAATCCAACGCATCCGTGATACAGCCGGAGCTAGCATCCTTCACATTACGCGCGTACTTGCCCAGCGTTCCGCGCAGGTTCAGACCAGTCTGCGGCAGCTTACCCGCAGCATTGTCCGCCTCCCACTGCTTGCGGCGAGTGGCAAGCTCCGTCTCCTCGACGTGCAGGTCCAGTACGCGGTTGTCGGCATCGATGGTGATCTCGTCACCGTCGTGGACGAGTCCGATGGGGCCACCCACGGCGGCTTCGGGGACGATGTGACCGATCAGGAAACCGTGGGAACCGCCGGAGAAGCGGCCGTCTGTGATGAGAGCACAGGAGTTGCCGAGGCCAGCGCCCATAAGGGCGGAGGAAGGCTTGAGCATTTCTATTGTAGGGAAGAGTTAGTTAGTGGGGTCAAGGAAGTCGAGGTTGTATTTGGTGTTGTTTAGGAGGTAACATACCAGGCATACCGGGGCCACCCTTGGGACCGGTGTAACGGATGACGACGACGGTCTTCTCATCCTTGCTAATCTCCTTGCGCTCGAGAGCGGCAATGAAGTCGTCTTCGTGGTCGAAGACGCGGGCCTTGCCCGTGAAGACTGTACCCTCCTTACCGGTGATCTTACCAACACAGCCGCCTGGAGCGAGGGAGCCGCGGAGGATCTGGATGTGACCGGTTTCCTTGATGGGGTTGGAGAGAGGGCGGATAATCTTCTGATCTTCGGGGAAGTCGGGAACGTTCTCGAGGTTCTTGGCGAGGGTTTCACCAGTGACAGTGATACCGGAGCCGTCAATGACGCCTTCCCTAAGGAGGAACTTGAGGAGGGCGGGGGTACCGCCAATGTTGTGAAGATCGGCCATGACATACTTTCCGGAAGGCTTCAGGTCCGCGAGGTAGGGAGTGCGGTCGGATACGGCCTGGAAGTCGTCGATGGTGAGCTTGATACCGACGGAGTCGGCAATAGCGATGAGGTGAAGGACGGCATTGGTAGAGCCGCCGGTGATGTTGACAACAATCATGGCATTCTCAAAGGCCTGACGGGTCAAAATGTCAGAGGGGCGAATGTCTTCAACAAGCAGCCTCTTGATGGCCTCTCCTGCGCGCACACATTCGTCGTACTTGGCTTGGGACTCGGCGGGGTTGGACGAGGAACCGGTGAGGGTCATGCCCATAACTTCAATGGCTGTGGCCATGGTGTTGGCTGTGTACATACCACCGCAAGCGCCGCCTCCGGGGCAGGCGTGACGGATGATATCGAAACGCTGGGGTTCGTTGATCTGGCCTGTGATGTACTGACCGTAAGCCTGGAAGGCAGAGACAATGTCGATATCGGCGTTGTTTTGCATTGACGCGCAGCCGGGCTTGATTGAGCCTCCGTAGACCATAATACTGGGGCGGTTCACGCGACCCATGGCCATCAGGACACCGGGCATATTCTTGTCACAACCGGGGATACTGATGTTGGCGTCATACCACTGGCCACCCATGACGGTCTCAATGGAGTCGGCGATCAGATCACGACTCTGCAGCGAGTAACGCATGCCGCTGGTACCCATACTGATTCCATCACTGACACCAACGGTGTTGAACTGGAAGCCAATCAATCCAGCCTTCTGCACTCCCTCGCGGACACGGTTGTTCAAGTCTAGAAGATGCATGTTGCAAGGGTTGCCGTTGTACCAGACGGACGAGATACCAACTTGGGCCTTGTTCATGTCCGCCTCTGACAAACCCGTGGCGTACAGCATGGCCTGGGAGGCACCCTGGGATTTGGGCTGTGTGACATGGCGGGAGACCTTGTTGAGAACGGGCTCGTCGGTAGGGGAGGCCTTTTGCCTGGGGAGAGTGGTTGAGATTGGGCGGCTAGAGACAGTAGGTGTTAGTGGCGAAGTAATTGTAAGGGAATCGTCACTGTCTGGCTGCGATGGAGGGTGAAATACATGGATTGCTGGTTGGCCAAGCTCCGCAGAGCAGAGGGCAGGCGGCCCCGGGCTTGTGAGAGAAGCATTGTCGTCTGCCCAGATCACGCACGGTTGTCTGTCTGGGGAAAGGAGACACCGCACTACGTCCAAAGGCTTAAATAAGGAATATTGAGCAGGAAAATGGTCGGAGTTCTGAGCGTGGACGACTTTCTGGAGCGAAAAGTGACGAAGAGCCGAGCTGGTGGAAAGTTCTCCGCAGCGAAGTCGGGGGCCGGAGTTGACCGCGTCCTCCCCGCGCGCCAATCAACTGCCGGGCTTAGTAAGAGACCCTACTAAACCCCCTAGCAATTGCTTGTTTTTCTTCAGTTCTATATAGCTTGAGGCGATCAGCCCGTGAGTCAAAGGATCTGGTCGCAAATATAGTCGTTCTATTTCTGTGGGGAAGCTACCGGGTGAGCGATCACTCTTGTAGAGTATGTAGCTTCTAGGGTATAATATCACAATCTAACCAAAGGTTCATAGACCATTCGGCTCTCAGCCGACCAAGTAATCATATATCATCGCATAAAGCAAGACGTAAAGTAAAAGAGACAATAGTAAGGAAAGAGAAAAGTACAGTAAAGAAGATAGAGGCCAGCTCTACGGAACTTCCTTATCACCCCGCTTCAACCCACCGGGTACATCAATCGCATCCTTCACCCACTCAGAGGATGCAATTTCGTCGAGACCTTTTCGCTTTGTATTCCGTTTCAGCAGCGACTCCACGCATGCTCGGGCCCCCTCCAGGTCTCTCCCCTTTTCGGGGTCCCATTCGCCATCGCTGTCAGCGTACCGATACCACGACCACTCACAACGCGCGATACGGTGTGGAGTTCGTGCTCGAAGCTTCGCAGGGTCGCCCCTAGTTCCAGGCACAGCATCGAATGGAAGCCTACTCTCCATCATAGCATAGAGGAGTACACCGAGTGCCCAGCCATCGGTGGAGCGTCCATCATACTGTTGGCCCATGAGAATTTCCGGCGCTGCATAGTCCTCACTGCCACAACGAGTCTGTAGAAGAGGACTCTCTGGAGGCTCAGGAATTCTCCTTGACAGGCCCAAGTCACTGAGAGTCACCACCGCACGGTCATATGTGCGCCAGTCGGCGTTCTTTTGCAGGGACTCCGACGGTATGTTGACAAGAACGTCTGCGCAGAGTTAACGCGTAAGCACTAGCCTGACTAGACACAAGCGTTGAAACTTACTCTCTAATTTGATGTCGCGATGAACTACGTAATGCTCATGTAAATAGCGCACAGCGGCAACCAGCTCGGCGAAGATACGGCGAATGAGCCCCGGACCCATAGGTCTAGTGTTGTGCGAAACAACCTCGAAGAGATCGCCGCCTGGACAGTAGTCCAGTACAAGGAGAGCGCGCTTTTCATCACTTCCAAACGCCTTCAGTTGAACTAAAGAGGGATGGTTTAGTGACTTGAGTATATCAACCTCTCGTTTGAGCGAAACCTCCAGTCGCTCCTCATCCGCGCCCCCTGCCGGTCCGTGATCGATGACCTTGATAGCAACTAACTTCTGAGCTGCTGGGGCAGCGTCTTGGGGCCCGTCCCCGGATTCACCGTTCTCCTCAGTCTCCACGCGCACAGCCAAAGACACTTGACTAAATGTCCCATGCCCTAACTGTCGGAGCTTGCGATACAGTCGGGGTTGTTGAGTCCGAATTGATCGCACTGAGTAAAGTTCCTCCGCACCCTGCGCATCAGACGGATGGATTATAACAGAATCATTATCGCTGGCACCATACCCACTGCTTCGTGGCGGGGAGGGTGGGCGGACGGCAGGTAATGCGATCCCTCGATGAACTGCGAGGTACTGCTCGCGGTGTAAATTATTGGACTTGGAGTCCGTGCTCGATGATGAAGTAATCCCCTGGGGCGCGCCGGTTCCGGAGACAGCAACGGGGCGGGGTTTCACAGGAATTCCTCGACCCTGCGGCACGTACTCACTTAAACTGCGATTGCGCGTATGCTTCGGAGCCGTATGTGTGTCTGAATGCTTTTCGACGCTTACTTTGTCCGTGATCGTAGGCGTTTTGCCGCGCGAACGAGGTTCTGAAACGGATACCTGCGAAGGATCGATAGGCCTTAGACTGAGACTCGAGCCAGTCCTTGATGCGACCGAAGAGGTCCGGGACAATGACTGCGAATCGCGACGCGTTGTAAGTCTCCAAGGCGATGCGCCGCCGATGGGCGATGGTAGAGGTGTGATATCTCCCATTGCCATTAGTTGTGGAGACGACAAATAAGAAGCTGGGGATAGGGAGCCCCCACTATGACTTGGCCCTGCCATCAATCCCCGCAAACTTGGAGTGCGATGCGGAAGGCTATTAGAGGAGATACTGTGATGCACAAATGTCTCCGCGTCTCGATGAGGGCTCAATTGGCGAGGGTTTGAGAAGTCGGTCCTTATCTGTAACGAGGGAAGAGGGTGGGCGGACGCGTGGTGCTCTTTATGGGTCGCATCGTGCATCGAATCCGTCGAGGCGTGCCCGATGGACAAAGGGGCAGAATCAAAACTCCCTCGACCTGGACTCACGGGGGTCATTGGGTGATTTTCATTGTCGCTCGAAGCCGTTGTCCCGCGAGGCCTGTGTAACTCGGATTGATTGACACCGGCTCCTGACCTATCGGTCGGTTGGGGAGGTTCTGAGAGAACCATCGAACGAGTAAAGGGTCTGAGTGAGGAAGCTGCATCTGATTAGATGACTTGTTCCAACGTTAAAACGAGATTTAACGAAGGCAGAGCCATACTTGCGAAGCCGTGCGGGAGAGATCGGGGAAACGCCCGCTCGGGTCAATCCTAAGCAATCTAGTGGCACTGAAGTCTGGAGCCCTCGGGCCAAGAATCGAAGACAAGGCCGACTAAACAACAACAGTCGCCGTACAAAGTACCGGCGGACCCAAATTCCAAAAGGAACGTGATTGAGGAGTGATAACGGAGATGGCGAAGAAGGGAAGGAAGTCGAGGGCGGATGGGGGCTGGTTTTCTAGGGCCGAGTAATGAGAGGAATGATCTCCGAATCAAATCAGTCACAACGGCGACGTAATTTGCGCGGAGTAATTTCACGCCAGTCGTATATTAATAGAACACGCGCACTTTAATTTCAACTTCGAGCGCTTCTGCAGCTCTGCTTCGGGTTGGCGCTTGGTGTTGAAGCAGGAAAATTTGGCTCAACCACGCGGGGTCAGCTGATGGCCACGCTTCGGGTCTAGTGCTCCCCCGCATTCAGTAATGCTCTGAGAAAAGCGGCTGGAAAAGGCAATCAAATTGCCTGATTGATCCCTCGTGGACCTGGACCCTCCGGGCCATTGTGTTTGATCGAGCCTTGGCTTACTGGGGAAGGAAACCCGAGGCCGCCTGCGGTATTCCTTGGCCTTGAGGATCTTCATGAGAGACCCCGAATACTTGAAACCCGATAATCCGTGAAGAGAGGCGGGTCAGTACGCGCAGTCAGCCTGGCGTTCAAGTACGAGTTATCATCAGTAACTTTAGTGGTTTTCATTCGGTGGCTCCTGACAACATTAAACGCGCTTGGTAAACGGACTGGAACCTGCAACAGTTTTCGCCAGCAAGAACCACAACGCAGGAAACTGGTATATGTACAAGAAAATTTCAAAACCCATTACCATGCCCGTTCCCAGAACAATGGACAATGCTGAATAAAGGAATGCCCAAGCGCCAGAGGAGAGTTGAGAAAAGGTAACGCAGTCGTTCTAATACAGAGTATATGAAAGTATAAATTAAAGCAGCAACTCCTCGCTCGACCGAGACAGATCATGAGTGTAGGGTTTTGGATAATTGTGGACGAGTATAGGTTGGTCGAAATTGAACACCATAGATGCATCTGTTTAGAAGAGGGCCTTCTTCGCAACCTATAGTACTCTTAGCAAGAAACCAACAAGAAAGACTAGGACATTTCGACTTACACTCCATGTTCCTGCAATTCCGGCCACAATTCCACCGGAGATCAACATGGGCTTGAGACCTCGAGTACTCTTGAAAACCATTCCACTGATAGCACCAGCAGCAATGCTGTTGGCCGCGTCATGCTTCCCTCGCGCATATCCAGCGAAAGAATTAATACCGTTATATACCATAGCCACCACGCCTGCGGAGTTTCCGAGGAAAGGCCCTCTCCGGGTGATTGAGTTCAACACGCCGTTCAGACGAATCTTAGGAGGCGCATTCGCTGGTGTTCGTTGAAGCCCTTCTGCCAACCCCCAGGCTCCTCCGATTGTCAGAGCTGCAAGATAGGTCGTTCCGACTCCATAGCAAAGGTCGTCTGACCATCCTCGAGACGGCAGGATAGATTGCGAACCGGGAAGCTGATCGAGGGAGGTGTCTTCGAGTGTAAGGTAGTCAAGCGTCTCTTGATTTAGGCCGGCTAACGGATGAAGTCTGGAGGGATCGGCGATGGCAACTTCGGAGAGGAATGAGGTAGCATCTGGCGCGGCAGAGTCAAAGGCATCCGCGCCTTTGTTCTGCTTGCGGCCACTGAATGAGTCCCAGATGGACATTTTGATGTAAATTAATGGTATAAAAAATACAGGGTCGAATAGAAAAAAGGGAAAACAGGATGAGAATAGCTTCACTAGGTTGCCGCCGGACACTGGTGTAGTTTGAGGTCGCCTCCGAGTTCGCTTTGGTGTCGAAATCTGAGAAATCAGGATAAAAACTTCAGTCCCGTGATCAGCCGGCTGGCCGGGTACGCGGAGGAATGTTAGTCCGGCGCTAATCCCCTCTCGGTGGGGTCGCTCAGAAAATCCACAAGAGGCAAAAGGCTCGGATGATTTGATGGCGGGGATTGGGCAACAGAAAGCACTGATTTCTGATCGAGTTGGTCGCATTGATCATTCCATATCATACAGAGATGTTGCATGAATAAACCATGGCCTCCGAACCCTTACGCAGCGCCCAGGGCGACAAGATGCCCATGGACATGCAGGAGATTTCCCAAAATATACAATTGTTGCCCGAGGATACTTTGGAAAAAATCGCAAAAGGCCCTCTAGTGAAATTTACACATACGTGTGATGATGTTGAGTAAGGCTGCATCCTAGTATTAGTTCTCTGCTAGATCCCATAGAAGTGACTCTGACTATGTCTACAGAAAAGCGAAGAGAGTGTTCACTTCTCTGTTGCAGACGTTTGGGTCAGCATCAATCTCCCATAGTCATACCACAGCTGCGTGTAATGCGCTGAGCGCCTTCATTGACGCAGCTTTCGTCTCAAAGTCTCAAGATGTTCGCCAACTTGCTCGATCACAGGAGACATTGGTCTTGATATTTGACAATTTCTTGACCCGCTTTAAAGATGTCAAGCCCAGGCCTATGAAGCAAGTTTTAGAGTCATTGGCAGTGATTCTCGCCAAATCCCGCGAGGCGCCAGAAAATGATGCGTCTAGGAAGGCGTTTGTGAACGCTGTGCTTCCAAGTATTATACTTGGGGAACCTAGGACCAGGCTCAAGGCTTCCATTATTGCATTGGAAACGTTGATACGCAAAAATGCGATCCATGCTGTTGAGCTGACCTCACTGGTTGGGGACTGGCTTTTGCAGAATTCAGACAAGTGGTCCATTGTGTTGCAAGAAGAATGCCGGGTCTCCTCCATAGATATCCCCAAATACCTGCACCGGTCCTCTAACACGGCAGGTTCCGACGCATATTTCAAGGAGACATCGGTCGAGATTTTACTCCTAGGCCTTCTCAACCGAACAAAGGCGTTTGAGTTGGCCGCATCTGTGGGCGAGGTTATGACAATCTTCTTCCGGAAGCTCCAGCAACCAGCAGGCTCTGCTCCTCCGCCCACTGAGGATGAAAAGAGTCTTACATTAGTCTGGGTGAGACCGGTCAAGCATTTCCTCCTACAAAACCTCGAAATCTTAGACAAGTTGACTCACTCTATACTCCAACGTTTATTCGAGGTCAGCACAGGTGGTTTTCGCCATTTCCTCGATACGTTGCCGCTAAACAGTCTTCTGGCCGGCGACACGAGCAGCTCTTCATCGGCTGAACTAACTTTATTATTTGCGTCCTTGCAACTAGCAAAGAAGATTGGTTTGGTCCACGAAGATCGTAAGTCTGCACGACTACAAGCGCCTGCACAACTTCTAATTCATATTAGATTATTTCTCCAGATCGCCAGCTGGCAGCGCTCAGGATAGTAGCGTGCTAGTTTTGAAAAGCGAATTCATTGGCCAATTCCTCTTCCATCAGGATTTCAATATCAAGATGGCCGCCCTTTCTTTGCTGATAATGGCTCCATCCACCACAAAGCCCCTCTCATCAGGTGCCATACGGGTGATAATCAAAAGCCTGCCATCTTTACATGCGGAATCCGATCCTGGCTCAAGAGGAGAAATTCTAAGCCTAGTCCGCGGGTTGCTAATCCGCCTGAAAGGTGGCGTTCTTGCAAACAAAGAGAACCCAGTCACATACAAGACTGCAAATAAGAAGCTGGTGCCGATCTTCGAAAGGGACGATAACGAAACCGAGGCCTGCATGAAGGACTATATGGTATTTCTAGCGGCAGACCTACGACCAACCGCCTCTTATCATCGGCATAGCATGGCTCTAAAGACCATTCTACTCCTTCTTGAGTCTGGTATTGATGAGCGCTATAGCGGTGCTGTGTCCAATAAGCCTGAACACCGCGATATTAAGTGGAAGTTCCACCTAGAGATCTTCAGCCCCAGGCTTGAGAGACTGCTGGTGGATCTTCTATTAGACCCCTTCGATGAAGTGCGTTCAACAGCCTTACACCTGCTGAAACTATTTCCAAAAGCTGTGCTCTTTGGTGGAGTCGGCCGGACTACAGAGAAACCAGAGCTGCTGACTGCCCTCGATAAAGCAGGGCAACTGGCAAGCAATACCAGTAGAGCTGATCATGCTGATACAGTTGCTCGCCTGTACTCTGTGATTTTCTTCACGGCAGATTCGCGAGAACCAGGTGAGACCAATTGGTGGGATACTAGGATGGGCGTCGTTGGAACGATATTGCAAAAGCTGGAGGATAAGCTCTTATCTCCAGAAGGGCTTTTCAACTCAGCTTTGCGTGATGCGCCTCTTCACGG
This sequence comes from Aspergillus pseudodeflectus, assembly GCF_044049435.1. NCBI lineage: Eukaryota > Fungi > Ascomycota > Eurotiomycetes > Eurotiales > Aspergillaceae > Aspergillus > Aspergillus pseudodeflectus. The sequence continues at coordinate 409,930 of NW_027263784.1, read as the reverse complement.
CTATCTTTGCGCCCTTCGGTACAAACCCGTGGTATCTGTTGTTATATATTTTACTAACTAAGTGGCAGGTATATTGTCTCTTCACCGAACTTCTACACGCTCGTTGCTTGCGAAAGCTCCCCGGGTTCTGAGAACTGGAGATCAATCCACGACAGAATCTCGTTCATTTGTGATCGGGTCTGGGTCGAAGTTAAGCCTCAGCTTTGTATTGACTCCCCAGAAGGACATGCGGCAGAAGATATCGAGGACCTTGAAGTTGGTCCGAAAGATATCCTCTCTTATTCCTGGCGTGCGCTTCGAGAGTCCAGGTAAATACTCTCCTCTGTACTCACCAGTGTTCGGTTCTAATATAGCCAGTCTTCTTTTGCACGCTACATTGTTCAACGAGACTTACGGACCCGAAGGCCCCGGTGGCTTGACGAGAGATGATTATGCAAAAATCGGAAAGAGCAGCTTCACTCAGCTCGCCGAGCTGCGCCACCGAGGAGCTTTCTCGACAGTGGCCCAGACATTCTCGACTTGCAGCCAGCGATGCGGCCAGTCAAGTAACCCTGAAATTTCAGCTCTACCCTTACTATGGTACCAGGTGCGTCTAATAATATGAGTTAAGACGGGATGTGCAACCTAATCTAGTCTCGTATGCATTCAGGAAGCGAAGAAAATCATATTTGAAACAGCGTCAAAACTCACCCGCCGATCAGCTGGTCTGCCGGCGTTGATCGCAGGAATCTTGTTGTCCAATCCCGGTGGACCATTATTTCAGCAAGTGGTTCGCGAGCTTCAAGATGTGGCTCACCTACCCGCGCAGCTTGACGTACGCAGCCAAACCGTTGAATTACCTCAGGTTCACGCGATGAACTGTCTTCGAGAGGTCTACAACAATGCTAGGCTCGGTCCCCATACGGAGAGTTTCATCATGCCGGCGTTGAACCTCTCAGCAGAACGGATGGGCTCACCAATGTAAGTCACGCTTTAGGTTGACACAGGATTGCGTTGCTAATTTATTCAGCTGGGCTCTGCGAAACGCTGGCCTGATGCTCTTCCGCGCACTCATGAACCGTATGTGCCGAAATGATTTCCAAAGATTCGGTGGCGAGTCTGGATCAGAGCCGGGTGCTAGAATCTCATTCCAGAAATATCCCGGCCTGGTCCAACTGCTGTCTCGCCTTCTGTCTCCGTCGAAGGATACACATAATTCCGAGCAACAGGAATCAGCTATCATTACTGAGCGGGTATTCCCAGCCTTGGAGCTGATTGCGGAGAAGATTCCAAATGCTTCGGAAGCTCAAGATGATGCCATGTTGCTCGGCTTGATAAGGGAGCACCTCAAGAGCCCCGTTTGGGGTATTCGTGAGCACGCGGCACGAGTCTATGCCTCGCTGTTGGATCGAACGAATATCCTCGAGGACATTCGGAAGTTGCTCAATGCTCGCGACGCCGAAACCCAGAACTACCTACATGGGGAATCTGTGTGCGTCAGGTACGCACTCCGTAGGTTTGCGTTCACGCCTTCGGCCTTCTGGAACGGTATGTATCCGCCCAAAGACCACCCTTTACTACTAACATTGCATAGACCATATTGAGAGGGTTAATACCGTTATCAAGGAGATTTTCGCGGCATCATATCCAGTCGCTAGAAGCCCCTTCGTAACGACGACTCTGCTGGAGATGCTCAGCGATGCTGTTGAGAGGAGCGTCGAATCTGGAGCTGAACGTAGGTTTATTGCTTTTCAGAATGAGTTACCCGGCTAATAAGATCCATGAACAGGTGACATGATCCCGCTCATGGATCACATCTTCGCTACCTACGATATTTTGGATACTCTAGCTTTTGCATTTGATTCGAGTGACTCATCTTGGGCTACCTTGAGCACCACTCGAGCATTCTCTCTCTGGCGTAGACAGCTTGCCTGGGTCACTGTTCTGAGGATACTTGTGAGTGGTGTAACAACTGGACTACAACTTCTCATCTACGAGGTGGCAACCCTGGACCCCAACGCTTGCCAATGGATTCTGGAGAGGTTACATGAAACCTTTGGGTCTAAAGAGGCCTACAGCCAAACATTGAACGCACTCTACAGCTCTGTCATTGTTGGAAAACTCCCCCTTGAGGTTAAGACGCCTGCCATTTCCAATTTCGCCGGGAACCTAGAGGATAATCTAGCGTCTAGACTCTCAGATCCCCAGACATTGAGTCAGTCTTTGGAAGAACTAGCTGCACAAATAAAGATTGTCTCGACGACAAAGGGATACAACAGAGATAGAGCCGATGCAGATTTGCAACTCGAAGGTTGCCTTCTCGCTCTGAAGTCTACCTCTCAATCCCGGCTCCCAGAAACAGATATTCAGGAGTGGGCAACTCGACTTCGCTTCGCACTGAGAGAAGAAACAGTAAGCACACTTTGAGATCATGGAGAAGAAATACACTAACAAGACCAAGGAATTCACTACACGCTACGCCGCTTCCAAATCCATTGCTGCCTTCGCACAAGCCCTCCGCCAACCAGATCGTCAACCACGTGTAGACGGAGTCTTGCTCGAGACATATCTGATCCTGTACGATCTCCTAAATGACGACGACGAGGAGATCCGCGATATTGCCGCCTCAACTGCCTCGCACATTCTCTCCTACTCTTCCGTATCCCCCGACAGGGCTGTGACACTATCACCGTTAAACGCAAGCGAGCTCTTCGCGACCTTCCTTGCAGACAACTACGCCGATTCCCGCGCCCTCTCCACTCGGGCTGTCCGGTATATCCTCGGCCAGGAACCTCGAATCAGTGACGAGAACAGCGAGAGGTCTCTACGTACTGTCTCGACGACCGTAGCTGAGCTGAGAAAGGAGCGGACGGTTCTGTTCGAGGAGGAGAAGCAGAACCTGTTTATCGAGGAGGTCCGCGAGGTTGATGTCTGGTCGGTGGTCCTGATGCGGTTGAATAAAGACGCCTTTGCGGAGGGTCTACTTAGCGAGACTTTCACCTGGGTTTCTGAAGGATTGGCATGTTTCTCGGAGATTCTGGGGAGACAGGACGGAGAGGATGGCATGATCGGCTGGATTGCGAAGGCGGAGGCCTACACACTTGGCGTGCAGCTGATTAGCCTTGCTGGTGTGCTGGTTTCGAGAGAGTTCAAGGCGTTGAATATGCTGGGTGGTAGACGGGCTGTTCTTAGAGAGCAACTGCAGACACTGTTGGCGCGTGGGAAGAAAGCCCTGCTTCACGATGATTTGGTGTCGAGGATTCAGTCTGCGTTGGAGGCCTCATAGATCGAATAGAGGTATAGATAAAAGTTTAGAGCTGGTTTTGGTAGAAATCATTGTCTTCACCCTCGGTGTTATCAGTAGGAGGATTGGTAGATTCACCGATTCACCAGCTGGGTGAAGCTAGCTCTCTCAAACAATATTTGCTCATTCACTTCCAAGATTGAATCAGCTGCTTCTTCTCATGACCAACACAACACAACCTACCAAGCCTACCCATTCCACTCTGACCAGACTCTCGATAGACCAGCCATGGCAGGGACTCGAACGCCCGAAGAGCATCCTCCTCAATATGCTCTACTGAACATCTACGTCTCCAACCTATTGATCTCCCCAACCATCTGCTATACAGAGCCAATCAAGCAAGAAGTGAGCCCGCACCTTACACCCATAACACCTGATCCTCTAGCTTTCTCTTACATCTTCCTCCAGTTTGCTGACAATATCACCATGTTTAGATCATCAACATGCACGAGAACGGCATAATCGCAATCGTCCTCGTTGTCGCCCTCGGCACAGCTGGCCTTCTATGGCTGTACATCCTACGTCTCCGGGTAAACATGCGACGCGAGATCGTCGTGCTACGAGCGCAGTCCCAGAAGCGACGCATGAGAGAAGCCGCCGCCGCAACTGTTGCAGCCGCAAACCAGGAACGTATTGTTCAGCAGGAAAGACAGGCGAGACGGGAAAGCCGCGCGAGAAGCCGCGCTAGGAGCCGAGCTCGAAGCCGGGGGAGGTCTCCGGGGAGACGGAGGATGCTTTCGCCGGCCGATGTGGAGGAAATCAGGAGAGCGATGAGTAAGAAGAGACAGGGAGGGAGTGACAAGCACAGTCAGAAAGGGAAGAAAGATGGAGGTGCACGGTCTACAAAGGGGTCTGTGAAGAAAGGCTCTAGGGCTGGGTCTCCAAGGCCTCAAGAGGCGGATAACGAATGGGGACAGCAGCCTCAGGAGAGCCAAAATGAGTGGGGGCAGGATAACAATAACGGGGGAAATGATGGTGGCCAGACTGCCAATGATGAATGGGGTGATAACCAGAATGGGGGAGGAAACGATGCCCATGATTCTGGAGGGCAGCAGGATAACCAGGGTTGGAGTAACGAGGGAAACAACAACGATAACAACGACCAAGGTCAAGACAACCAGGGAGAATGGGGCAACAATGATGATCAGCAGCAGGACAACAACAATAGGGATTCATGGCAGCCTGACGGTGGAAATAACGACAATAACAATGATGGGCAGAACGACAACAATGGGGGCGGATGGAGTGCCGAAGATCGGGCGAATAACAACGAAAATAATAACAACGATCAAGGAGGAAACTCGGGATGGCAGGCAGCTAATGTGACGGCGCAAGAGAGCGAAGCAGCACCAGCCCCTGAAGGCGGCTGGTGAGCGTTGGTCAAGGGTATCCAGGCACTAGATAGTGATACAAAGTTGATGATAAAAGGGAAGGTGCTTGTCTTGGCAAGTGACGTTGTGGCTCTGTTCCCCGCGGGTGTGCGGGCGGTGAGGCTGACCGGGGCAAGTGACGATTGACGCCGAGCTGCAATTGACTCGGGAGCTTCATGCAACCTCCTGTTCTCCTGCCAACTGACTGGCGACCTTCTTTTGTGCCTTTGCATCTTCATAGATTTTGCTCTCATAATTTTCTGGAATTCATGTTCTGCTTGTTGTGAATGCCCACTCCCGCAGCTCCGTGTTCCTGAGATCAAGGCTGCCTGACCAGCCTGCACCTTAACCATGTGGAACGATGAAGATAACAACCCGTACGGCGCATTTGACAGCGAGGCCCGGCTGTCAGAATCGCTCCACACGACGAGTCTTAGTCCTCGTAAGGGTATACTGGTTTCAGTTGACGAATAGTGGTCTGACAGATGCAGCTCTCTACAATACCGATTATCCCCCTCCACCTTCCAGCCAATCCTCCAACCCCGATACAGACTACTCGCAGCCACAAGAAGCGAGCGACGATGACGCGGCCGAATATAATCCTCAGCAGGCCGGTGCCGGATACACTCGCAAAAGTGTGTACGATAGTCGCATAGAGCAACTGCTCTATGAGAACCCGGAGATGCCGATCCTTATCACCGACGCCGGGAAGAACCACGAGGGAGGTGGTAGCTTCATCGTATACACCATTAGAACTGGAGTATGTGTCTGTTAGGTTATTGAGTATGCATTGGTTAATATGGCGTAGGATTTAGAGGTTCGGCGGCGGTACTCGGAATTCGCGTCGCTGCGACAGACGCTTGTTAACCTTCATCCAACCCTCATCATTCCGCCGATTCCCGAAAAGCACTCAATGGCCGACTATGCCGCGAAACCGACAAAGGCTAAAGAAGACACGGGTATTATCGAGCTCCGAAAACGGATGCTCGCGGTGTTTTTGAATCGATGCCGGAGAATGAAGGAAGTCCGTGAGGACGGGGTCTGGTGGAGGTTCCTGGATCCTAATGTCAGCTGGGTATGTTACACAGTGTTGAGTTAAGAGTATGGTAAACTGACTTGTCGTTAGAATGAGGTTCTGCATTCCCACCCCGTATCCTCGATCCCAAAGAACAACCTCAAAGCGCCCCCTCTTGACCCGGCCAACCCTACACCCGCGCACGCTTGGCTACCGATTCCATCTACGTCTGCAAAGTTGAAGAACTCACCCGGAACGGCTACTTCACCAACTACGGATACACCTGGCCCGGAGATTCTTGGCCGCTTTCCCCCGGAGTCGCGGAAACTGAGCGAGAAAGACCTGGATCCATATTTTATCAACTTTGAGGCTTCGACCCGGGAACTGGAGCTGCTGCTACAAGGGAACATGGAAAAGGTGAACCGCCGCACGCTTTCACATCTATCGGCACTCTCTGCAGATCTGATGGAGCTCGGGGCGCGGTATAACGGTTTCTCGCTATCTGAGCAATCTCCGACCGTCGCTACTGCTATCGAGCGGGTCGGACAGGCGGCCGATACGTCCTATATTGAGACAGAGGAATTATCTGCTGCCCTAAGTGCCCACTTTGCGGAGCCGATGCGAGAGAGCGCTCAATTTGCAAGCGTCGTCCGCAGCGTTCTGCGATACCGGGTACTCAAACGAGTGCAGGAGGACATGACACGGGATGAGTTGGCGAAAAAGAAGTCGCTCTTGGAGTCTCTTGAACGAAGCGAAATGGAGGCGAAGCGTATCGAACAGTACCTCAACCGCACCTCGCCGCAAACTGCGACAAAGCCCGGTCGATCTCTGTCGACGTCGTCAGTAACTAGCAGTCAGGGTGGAACTGAAGGAGAGTCAAGACCAAGCGAAGATTCCGCGTCATTTGACTCCGACTTTCCCCCTACGCATGCCGAACCTCCGGCGCAGCGGTATCCCGAGTCCGGGCAGACGTCGCCAACACACCGCAAGACGTCTAGTGGAAACTTTGTCACCAACAAGATTTTCGGTCGCATCAGCCACGCGGTCCATGGATTCGTGGACGTCGATCCCGAGCGGACACGGCGGGACCACATCGGCAAGACGAAGGAAAGCTTGGTCCAGGTAGGTCGCAAACCTTATTTTCAAGTATGATGCTAATCAACTACAGCTTGAGCAAGCGTTGGGTGTATCTGAGAAGGACGTCAAGGATGCAAGCGCAGGTGTCTTGCAGGACCTGAAACGGTTCCAGAAGGACAAGGAGGCGGATCTCCGGCGGTACATGGTATGTTCACCTTGGAAACAGCTGTGTGCTGAATTAACGAAATCAGGTCGCGTACGCGCGGTGCCATCTCGACTGGGCGCGCAAAAACCTGGAGACATGGACGGAAGCCAAAGACGAAGTGGACAAAATCGTTGCTCGGTAGTTGCATTCAATCCTGATTCCGAACACGGGCGTTGGTGGATCGATCTGTTTCTCAATATGTTGCGCGCTATCATGTATCCAAGACTATGGTCTAGACACCAGATAATTTATGATATGAGCACTGTATCTCTATTTGATGACGTTTCGCGTGATGTGCCACAAACCGAACTGAAAGATGAAAGTCCTGTAGCTGATAAATCGCCGTTGATCGCGAATTTTCGAGACGACGAAGCAAGGAGGTTGTTCAGCGTTGATCCATGGATGTTTGATTCAAGCATATTTTCGACAGCATTGCTTAATATGTTTCAGCCTAATTGTAAACATTCAATAAATAGTGGATCAACGGCCTTTGCCTCGCGACTGGATCGACAAGGCGACATTCCAGCGCTTGCAGGCGCCATTTCTGCAGCCGGCGCCGGCACTGAAGATCATTGAGCAACTGTCCTTTTCCTCTTCAACTTTCTTTTCACTTCGTAAATACTCATTCTATACAAACCACGCAACGTCTACCTAGCAATAGTAGTAAACACAGCAGCCCACTGCTCCACTCTCCATCAATTGATTGCCAAATCCCGCATCCGGCGAAAATCTTTGATTCCCGAACCAAACGCATTTTCAACCCCCTCACATTCTTCCTTTCTCCATTGACGTTTTCTCGACGATCATGTTGTCATTAGCTTAACCCAGACGCTCGAAAACAATGATTTGAGCAGTTCGCGGATCACTCAAGGCGAACGCTCATTCGACGTCAAAGGACAGGAACGAGTCAAGCAGGAACCAGGAACCGACCCGGAAACAATAATGGAGCCCGCGGCCTTCTACCCAGGGTGAACGCCAGGTGATTATCGCAAGCAAGCAGGATGGACGAGCGCGGCATCCTCGATGACGCTGATGCGGGTTTATTAGCCGGGGCAGCTGCGCGGCCCTGGTTGGTGTCCTCATGGCTGGCGTTGCCCTCGTCCCATATACCAAGAGCAAACACAAGGATATCTGTTCTTGGAATACGGATTCGTCGCTCAACGCTGCGTCGGCTTGTCAAGATGGCTGTTGTACTTCTTGTTCTGGCACTCTTCTCGCTGGCTTGCTCGACACGGGCGACACCATATCGCTTCGGGGTCATCAATGATACAAATGCTTTTCGTGGAGAGTCACCATATCCTGCGTCTTCGAGTACAGCTGTTCCTCCTTCATCGTCGTCCACTACGTTGCAATCAGCTCCAACAGCCTTGAAAACAGCAACAACTGGCGCAGGGGCAGCAGCAGTCTACGCCCCAGCCCACGGCACTGACCTGCACATCCACGACCCAAGCATAATATACGATGCCTCAACAGCCTCATTCTACAGCTACAGCGTCGGACCACGAATGCTGATCCACCAATCGCCTACACTCGATGGCCCCTGGACCGAACTCGGCAGCCTCCTGCCTGCCGACAGCATAATCCCGAAGGGCGACCGCAAAGCCCCCTGGGCGCCGTCAACAATCCAAATCAACGGCCGCTTCTACTGCTATTACGCTGTTAGCAACGCCGGCTGCCGCGACAGCGCAGTCGGCGTCGCCTCCTCGGACTCGCCCGGTCCAGGCGCCTGGACAGACCACGGACTCCTCATCCAGTCTGGGACAGGGGCAGGCGCGGACCAATTTCCGCTCAACCAGTCTAATACGATTGATCCGAGCATCTTTGTCGATACCGACGGGAGCGTGTATTTGACCTTTGGGAGTTTCTGGACGGGCATCTGGGAGGTTAAGCTGGGTAGTGACTTGATTTCTGTCGCGGAGGATATGGATGCGAGGCATCTTGCTGCCGAGCCCGGGGCGATTTTCCCAGCGAGGAAGAATGCAAATAGTATCTGTGGTGATCCGACGGGAGGGCACCCAATTGAGGGGAGCTTTCTCTCGTATCATGGTGGGTGGTATTATCTCTGGTTCAGTTGGGGGCGGTGTTGTGAATTCAAGGATGAGAGGATGAGGACGAACGGGAAAGAGTACGCAGTGCACCCGCTGACTATAATATTGTCAACTTCGGCTAACTTTTGCTCTACAGGTATCGCATCAAGGTTGGCCGATCCACAAGTGCCCAGGGGCCGTTCGTCGATAAGCAAGGCAAGGACCTTATCGACGGTGGTGGAGAGACAGTGTACGCTTCGAATGGCGACGTATTTGCACCAGGTGGCCAGGGCATCTTGTCGGACGGACTCGGAGATATCCTCTACTATCATTACTGTGAGTGGCCTCATCTTTTCCTTATCTTGTGTATAGAGTGTTAAGCTAACTACGGACTAGTAAACACATCCATCAGCTACGACTTCTGGGAAGCTAGACTTGGATATAACAGGCTGGAATACGTGGATGGGTGGCCTGTTGCTGTCTAGCAGCTATACTCGAATCCCCGTACATCTAATCCATATAGACATCTAGATATCATAGATATAGACAAGACAGGATATGTATATAGACATGGACTAACCAACCAGTCCCGAACGCTTCAACTTCTATTTTGTTTATATCTATCCTACTCCCCATCTCTATCATTGCTTTTCCAGGTTCTCAACCTCAACAACCATCCACGCAACCCTCCACCGCGCCACACCCCCCATCTTCTCCATAACCCTTCGGCTAGCAGCATTTTCCACAGCCACATCTGCAAAGAACCACTCTTCTCCACCCCTACCCGCCAAACCCCCTCCAGACCTCGGACCAGAGGAATCGGTAGGTTCAAAAACCTCAACCCCCCTCTTCATAACCTCCCTGCCCACAACGCCGGCGAGTCCACGCCCCCGATGCTCAGGCTCAACATGTAGACTGCACAGACTCCCGTCGAAGCCCAGGAAGGCCCAGCCTATTGGCATCTCCTTTTCCGTCTCAGAGGAAGAAACAGGTTGCGAGGAATGATAGAGTGCAACACCACCCATAGCCAACAACGCTTCGCGACTCCGCGGGATATTTGTCCGGCTCTTCACGAGGTCGATGTGGTGTCCCTGGATTCCGGGCTTGCCCGTGGAGTCGTGGAATCTGTACCCGGAGCTGCTACTGTCTTCCGTCGTGGTGGTGTCGGTGTTGATGTCCTCGAGGGAGACGGTATCGAATGTCTTGCTCGAGAAACAGTACTTCACATAATGAACGCCTGCGCCGCGATGGATGGTTAATTTACCCTCGTTGCGGAGTTCGATGATCAGTGCCTCAAGGGTCGTGTGGACTGCTCCTAGTAAGTAGGATGTTGGTTTATGAGCCGGGATTTTGGGGACGCCCTCGTCTACCACGACTGGAGTTGGGGCCTTGAGGGTTGTCGGTAGGGATGAGATGTAGTCCGGGACAAGATCTCTTTGGATATGTGTGAAGAGCGACAGAAGGTGCGCCTTGACAATTTCTCGTGAGTGCGTTGTTGCTGTGGCAGGCGCCCCAGACTCAGAATCCCCAGACTCCGACTCGATACTGGAATACAGCCAGATCTGCGTATCGGGGCCCCGGGGGATATCCACGTAGGCAGCGAGCCATGGCCGTGTCTCTATTTCCTGCGACAGCTCAGATTCCTCAAACGAAGCCAAAACACGAGCCGTGGGCGAAAGGTGCGAGACCTGATACTGGATCCGCCGGTAGAGTGGTCCCGAGAGCGGCAGGTGCGCGTGGAGATGCGCGAGGAGGGTTGTGTAGGGGTGTGTGTGAGTGTACATATCTTCTTTTTCCTCCCTCAACGCGACGGTCATGTTTTTTTTTTTTCTCTTCTATATGTGTAATTCAGCCTTTAAAGTGTGTTTCCCAAGGTTGTGAGTCAATTGAAAATCTGGGTTACATCGGACCTAGTTAATGTAGATGCGATTGACTAATCAGAAGGCGCGGTTGTCTCATGGTGCGTCGGCTCGGCGGGGTCCATATATCCAACTATATGTACGCGCACGAGAGCAGGGCTGGGAGATAGGAGCAGTATTTATTTTAGTAGCAGAAAAACAAGATATTTTGATAACGTCCATTGCTTTTTTTTTTTCTTTTTCTTTTTCCTTTTTCTTCTCTTTTCCTGCCCCGCTGGCGCCTGGGAACATTTCTAGTATCCAGAACTATAAAGCCGACTCGCTGCCATAAATACCAAGAGGAGGTCGTGATGTTGGTGGGATGGAATATTCTGAAGGTGGGGAAAGGATAATGAGGGGAAGGGAGGTCAATATATTGAACCTGGGTCTCAAGCAAGGAATCCCCGCCTGAATCATGAAGAGTTGGGGCCGACGACTATGATAGACTTGAGAAGTTTTGACGCCGATTGAGTGTCCATGTAAATGCGAAAGAATACGTATATCTTTGCAATAAAGTTGAATCAGCACATCACATTGCCCATTGAATTCTAGAGACGCCATTACTGTGGAGCTCTCAGTATAGAAATCAGTCAAGACCAGCCAGAGATCTATTACTCTAGACTCTCCTATACACAAGCGCAGCACAAACACGCCTCATCACCTCATCACCTCGTGCCAACGGGCACCCATCAACGTAAACACATAAGGCAACACATTCTGCTCTAGAAAGTTGCCAGAAAGCTTTTTGATCGGGGAGAAAAGGAGAAAAATGTACCTTCCACCAGCAACATAGGGAAAAAGTAAGGGGGGAAAAAAAAACTACAAGGACAGCGGGAAGCCATCTAGATCCGGACGATGCAGGGAAACAGAAAGAGAAGAAAAAGAGAAAAGAAAATGCAACCGTAATACCTGTCATCCTCGACTGTCATGCAGGTCCTGTCTAAGAATTCGTTTTCACATCCAAAATGTTCATATCAGCGGTCAAAGAAGAAAAGAGAAGAAAAAAGATCTAGTCCGATAGTCGTTCCTCCTCGCCTACGTGCAGCTCGACCACGGGGAGTTCTTCGTCGTCGTCATCCAGCGGTGGCAGGTCCGCGATGGTCGACTCCATGGGAGTCCCTGGGTAGGCGACGGGTCCGTGGATTGGGCTGTCGATGAGAGAAGCCATGCGGTAATCGGAGTCGCTCATGTCGCCGCCGCCGACGGCCTTGTTGCTCGCGTTGTCGTCAAAGTCATCGTCAGAGAGGGTCCCCCCCGGGAGCTCTGCTGTCATCATCTGTGAAAGGCCATGAGTATCCGAGGCTCGAGCAAACGACCAGGAGGGCGGGGTTGTGGAGCGAAACGGGTTGGAAGCGCTGCTGCCGTAGTCGTCCGCGAGATCATAGTTCATACCTTCGAGTCGGCCGTTGTTGGTCCTGCCGAAGCTTGTTTCCCCGTACGAGGGGCTGTTGGAGTATTCCGGCGGGCTGTCCTCATTGCTGCTCTTCAGTTGTGTTCCGATTCGCAAACCACCATCTCCCGACTGGTGAGCTGCTCCGACTCCGGCTAAGGCGCTCGACGACCCATTGCGGGAGGAGCCGCCGAGGCGCCGGCCTTCCCCCGACGGAGACGGGCCGCGAGATTCCCCGTGAGAGTCTGTTTCACTGCCCGGCCTCGTCGATGACTCGGTGATCTCCTCCAGGATCTTTCCTCCCAATGGGCGGTCAGAGCGACGGCGGTAGAACAGCAGATACGCCGAGGATGTAACAACGCTCTGAGGGTCGATCGGCCGTGACACACTCGAATCTAGATCGGCAATTCATTAATCCTTGCGCACGTCCCTCTCACAGAGTTAATAACATACCGTTATATTCGTTCCACAAGCCAGTCATGAAGTTCTTTGCATACGCAGTGTAATGGCCGCCTCCGAGACCGCCGTAGTGGTTGTCCACCGCAAAAAGATCATATATCAGGCTCTTCCCTTCTTCTGGTGCCTCCACTCGACCCGTCAGATCCAATCCCTCGGTGGGGAAGTCGACCATGACATCGAGCTTGTCCCTAAACCCACGGCTCGCGCTGAACCTCTTCAGATGCATGACGAGAATATCTGGCGTTTTCCACAGCTCGAATTTCTTGCTAGCACGGCGATGTTCTTTACAGCGGGGGCAGTACCATGCGTCATTTTCAGACAGGATCTCTTCTTTGTTGAATTCATCCAAACACTCGTACAGTGTGATACCTCGCTTTTTCCGCTTCTGTCGCAGCTGACGCCGGTTAGCCAGCTCAGGATCTGGCAGCCGATCGATTTGTGTCCACGTAGGAGCGCCACGCACGCCATCGGTATCCTTGTGGTCGCCGCCAAAGAGCGCATCGTTCGCTTCCGCGTTCCAATCCAGCACGATGGCCTCACCAGGGCAGATAAGAGGTCCCTGATGCTCGGGCTTAGGCGTTCTTGTGCGTTTCTCAGCGAACATGTCGAGTTCGTCTGTTGAGCTTTCATCCTCGCTGGTGGCTTCTTCTGATTCGACTTGCTTCTTTGCAATAACCTTGGACTTGATCCGCGACGTCATTTTCGGGTAGTCTTTATTTTCGTCTACCGAGGAGAAGCCAAGAGGAACAGCTTCGTTGGTCTTTGCATATTTGATCTCGAAGAGGGTGTGGAGTCTGGCAGGAATAGAACTCTCGAGGCGAGCGGCGCGGGTAGAATCTTGCGGGGCATCCGTTTCATCGGAAACATCGCGCATAGAAACATCTACCATGCCTTCTTCACCATCGACAGACGTGGTCTTGATCTTCGAGTCGGCCGACTCTGCATCGTCTTCATTCATGATGACGGTATCTGAATCCTCCGCCGAGGTTTCTCCCGGCACCTCTTCGTTAAGGAAGTCCCTGGTTGTCATGTTTGCAGCCTGTTGAAGAACCTTGCGCAAGATACTGTCATAGTTTGTGGCCTCGTCTCGGTTGATGATGATATACGACGGCACTCCGAAGAACTGGTAGTTCGAGCGGAAGCCGCCATTCCGAGGCCGCTCCTGTCGGTGAAAGACGGAAATAATCATCTTGTCAGACTTGGGCGAGTCAAACTTCGGGACCTCTTCATAACTTGATCGGCTGTAAGAGAAGTAGCTCTTGGTCACCTTGTCGGGATTATAGTTTGTTGGCACTGACTCGACCTCGTAAATGCCGATTTCATCACCCTCGCCAATCTGGCAGTCGGCAATTGAAGCTGTGTTGTCGAACATCTTATAGAACTTGCATTTGTAGATTTCAGACATAATCAGTCGCTGGGGATCGGTGTCAACTTTCTTGGCGATCAGCTGTTTGAGCGCCTTGACGCTGGAGTGCTTGTCGATCTCAACATCGATAATGATGGGCTTCTTGTTGAGAGGGAAGTAGAATATTGACTTGCTCCATAAGTTCTCGATCGGAAGTTGCAGGGTCAGATTGTTAAAGGGGTCGAAAATGATGCTGACTTTTTCGCAGACCGGGCAGACAAGAGTCGACTTGTACATACCAGCGAACAGGTCCGTAATGACTGAATCATTGCGAGCTTTGTAGATGTCCCAGCATTTATCGGCAAACTCATGCAGCGCTTCCTTGTCGTGCACCATTTCATCCGTAGAATCTGGCTTCTCAATGTACGGCTTCTTCTGGATCCTGTTCAAGTCCTCTTGCAAACCATCGAGAAGGAACAGGAGGAACTCCTGGGAATCCTGCTGTCCGTAGCCGGAGAAGGCTGGTCCATAGCGGCCGATGGTGTGCTTCAGCTGTCTCGGTGCAAATGACGACTGGCCATTCTCATCAAACATCGTGCGCAGTAATTGCGCGTACGCTTTGGCAACATCACCATTGTGGGCCAGCGGATTGCTCGGGTTCAGATCCTTCTTGTACACATCGTCTGTACAAATTAGTAACGGCTACTTTTGACAAGTTAGGTCTACTCACTCAGGAAATAGTAGGTCAGCTCCTCCACGCTACGAACACATTGCAACGCAGAATTCATGTAGCAAGTGTTTCCTAGGTTGCTGAGACCGGTATTACCGCGAGGCTTGCCGTCCTTGCGCCCTCTCCGAACAGGCTCGAGGACGGGGGACGACCGACCGCTCGTCGTCGGGCTCTTGGTTTTAAGTTTAGAGGGTAGGTTGGCCTTTGCGCCGGACGGCACACCGAGACGGTTTGAGCTCGTCGCAAGATCGGATACCCATTCCACACCGCTACCGTGCCCGGTGACGCGTTCTTCAAGAACGACAATGCTGTTGTCACCTAAGCCTGCAAGATCGATTGTCATCTTGCCATTATAGTTGGGGTTGGCTGTTTGATCCTTGGCCGGTAGCAGCTCCCTTTGGGAGCCCTCGGAAAGGGCAAGGAAGGTGTCGACGTCGAGAGAAAGACTGTGGCCAGTGTTGGAGACAAGGGGTGAGAATGGCGCAGGAGAGGCGCTGCGAGACGCGGCCGGGGTAATAGCGGCAGACGCAGTGGTGCTGTTCAACCCGCCCAAGATTCTCCAAACGCGAACCCTGGTCGAGTTATCAATGCGAGCCAGCTGCTTTGCTTTTCGCAGCCATTTTTGGTAGTTGGTATGCCGACTGGCAAGGGTCTTGGCAGGAGACTCCTGACTGGCAGTAGCCCCCGTCGACGGGTTGGCGAGTTTGAGGACAGTAAAGACAGGAGGGTTGATTTCGTACTGGATATTTACGCTATCGCCGGAGGCATTGGTGTTGTGGGCGTAGCGAACGATGGCCGGTGACTGGTCCGCTAGGCCGTACCACTGCATGATGAGATCCCAGCCTTCTTCAGGCACAACCTCAAAGTCTTCACTCATCTCTAAGCCCGGGCGTAGGGGGATAAAGGGTTGGTCGCGCTCATCCCTGAAGCCGGTGTTGATAGGGTCGGTGACAAGGACAAGGTCGGAATTGTCGACCGGACCGACCTCCCCCTCCGCGGCACTCTTATCGGCCTTGTCCGCATGGGTAGCGCTGCGGGCGAGAACTCGCTTCAGCCACGACATGGAGACAACGTATCCCTTCTGGTCTTCCTTCAGCGGCTGCATCATCATACACATTACTTTGGCGACCTGGTCATCGTAGGAAGGGCGCTCGTCGGGCGAGACTGAGGGCTCGGTCTTGGTATTCTCCTGTGTACCGGCCACAGGGGCAGTGTAGGTGGACATGCTGGATGGCGTCTGGTACGCGGTGTCGGATGACGAGTTGGCGTCGTTGCCCGTGGAATCTTCCTCTGAGCCTGTCGTATCCATCGGATCGGGTTGGCTGTGAGCGGCAGCAGCTGGCTCCTCATCCTTGTCGGTCGACCCCAGATTCATCTCGACGTCCTGCTCCGCCTCGGGCGCTGCCCGCTTCGTACTGGGCGAAGCTGACCTCTCCTCGCGCCCGGTCGGCGGGACGCTTTCATCTCTCTTTTCCGAGCCGGACATATCGGTCGCAGGTTCACTGGCAAGGGTGAGCCCAGCACAAGCAGCCGCGGGATAATCAACGGTGCTTGTGGGGGAGTCTGGGGTTGGTAAGCGCGCTGCTGCGGCGGCAGCGGAGGAGGACGGGGCGGTTCCTAGTACGTCGTCCTGTAGATGAGCGGGAATATAGCGAGAGGACGGGGAGGGCGAGACGGAGGTCTGACTGCGGTTCGAGCCGGAGGTAGAGGAAGGACGAGGAGGAGGAGCGGCCGTCGAAGGCGAGCGAGACGAGGTGGACGAGTGACGTCTTGCGGGCTGCGAGGCAAGCGACAAACCCGATGGTCTGCGAGGCTCTGCTACCTTGCGGCGCTTTGTGGACGACGTCTTGAAAATGAGCTGCCCACGTCTCGTGGCAGCTCTGGGTAACACGGTGGAAGGATGTTTCGAGGCAGGGTGACAGGCGGATACTGGCAGAAAATCGGTCAGATGCCCCAATAGAATACAAAAGAAAAGGTGAGGTCAGGGAAAATTGAGACCGAAGCACAGAATCGAGAGTCTGGGAAAACTGGAATTTCCGACGCCGTAAAAGGCGGAGCTCGTTTAGGTGCGAGGTGGGGAATTTCTCACTCATCAAAGATCTTTCTTTCACCTGGCACGCCTCATTGTTCCTCCACCAGATCACCACTTGATGCGGTAATCAAAGGTTGACAAAGTGACTCGTCCTAGTGTTTTTTTCCTCGTTGCCAGCCACTACATTGACTTTCTCCCCATTCATCCTCACTGACTGCTCATCCGCTTCATTCACAGCCTCATCGAATTCCTCTCTCACGCCTCACTTTGTAAAGCGCCAGCTTGCTTAAAATGTACCTATGCAGGGATATAGCCGCTTAATCAGGCGCTTATTAACTGGAGAATCGAATGTAGCTGGGCAAATCCAAATTCCTTTGATCAAGTGCTATTTTTTACTAGATTCTTTGTCTCCTGTGTTAACCAATCCTAAAACAATCGCAAATGTCACTTTTCCCCATCAAATAATGTCAAATCCAAACGTTCCCTTTCACTATTTTTCCAACTGGTTGCCCGGCAGGATGAATTCGACATCTGCACGAGTCCCCTCCAAACCCCCCGCCTCCGCCTCAATTCTCGCGACTATCTTCCCCAGATCGCTATCGAAAACTCGAGCCATGATCTCGCACGTCTCGCAGAGAATGAGCCCGCACCGACATTGGAAAAAACCCGGGGTCGGGCAAAGACTGCACCATGGATTTTTGGCACTTCTCTTCTGGCCGATAATGCCCGGAACCAAACTGTCGTACGCCGCTCTAAAGTCAAAAGACTCCGCGGTGAGCCCCTGAATGGGGACGAATTGATGGCTGAGACACTTGACGACGCGAAGGCGCCTATGAACGCAGTTGCTGCACATTCGAGTGGCCTGGTGGCCGGTTTGCGAGTGGCCGTTTCTGATTTCGTCGTAGCGACCATCGCCGAGATCAACCACTTCAACTGTGCGTTTGCCCAATCCCACGATGCCGTAGGCGAAGTCACTGCAAAAGTGACACGGGTCTGACCCGTCTTCGTTGGGAAGATGGTTAAACACGATGGGATGCACAAACGAGGTCGAGATCTCCAGTGTTTTCGGGACTCTTGCATCTTCCACCTCCTCAGTTTCGGGTTTCGCGGCGCCGTCTGCCTCTATCGTTCTCGCATTAACGGCCGGGGTGGAGATTTCGATATTCTCAGATGCGGACTGGGGTGGAGGTGTGCTCTGTCGTCCCACGTCGTTCCCCTCATTCTTCAACGCGGGCGGCACCAAATCCATAGCTTCGGCAGTGCTATCATCTTCTGCGTGCACTGAACAACCAGTAACCGCCAGCGCGTTGAGATCTTGTCCCTCGTCCTCCTGACTTAAAGAGACCGACAGAGCGGACAAATACTCCTCACTCAGCGCGACCTTTTTCGCCGAGGAGCTCGCGCCATCATCTGACATCGCTCGTTTCCTCTTCCGCTGGCTCTTTTTCTTCTCTATCTCGGGGTCGTAGTCCTCACTGTCGTCCTTGTCCTCCCAGCTCGACTGCGGCAGGCGTTCCATGCTTCGGCTCCGAGCCCGTAGCTGGTATCTCTCGCTTTTGACAAGCTCGCGAATGGCCTTTCGAGATTTGTCCAGGAAGAGCTCCTTGGCCGTGGCGAGGGAGAGGTCGGGGTCGGTGGTCATGAGGTTTTTGACTTCGAGATGTTGACGGAGCCTGAGTGGGAGGAGTGAGGGGAGAGTGATCAACTTGAGAAGGAGGCGGCTTCGACTGGATTTGGAAGTCGAAAGAGCGATTGAAATCCCCGACTAAGGTCTTGAGATGATTAGGCTGAGTGAGAGGAGTGAGGGATATCGATCAGCGTGAGAGGCCTGAGAGGAAGGCGTTATGAGCTGGGAAAATTGAGAGACAGGGAGAGGATGATGACGCGGCGCGAGATGAGTGAGGAATCGTGTTCTGCGCCAGAGGCGTGAGGAAAGCGTTCTGGACCAGAAAGATCGAGACCGATCGGATTCCCTCCCTCCCTCACTGAGAGTATCGCGGTTGGTAAAGTTGAGGAGTAATCGTGACGATACGTAAGGATAGATCACGACTTGGGCAAAGTGAGATGAGAAAACGATCTCGGGATAGGATGAGAGGATGGTGTAAAGCGAGCTGAGTACCAAAACGGAGCCTGCTCCGGGAACACTGAGAGGTAAGTGCCGCTGGTTTCCTGTCAATCACAAAGTGAGGTGAGTGGTGAGTGGACGAGTAGACACAGCTCGAGTGGCGGATAGGTTACTCCCTGCTCGACCCGGACGAAACCTAACGGGCGGAATCAAGACGGGCATTTAGAGCAGCCCATCTTCTCACTTTGAGATGATATAGCTGATGTACCGATCTGAACCCTCCCTACCTTGCTTTTTGGCAGTTGTGAAAAACGTGGGCGAGCGCAAACCGCGAAGTCAAGAAGCTGGTTTATATCTATCTGGTTCACCATGCGGAGGCCAAACCCGACCTCGCTCTGCTGCCCATCATTGCGATCCAAAAATCGCTGACGGCCAGAACCCCCAGGCACGCGCCATGGCGCTGCGCACAATCGATTCCTCTCCTCTACTCCTCAGTCCGTCGAGACAACCCTTCCGGGAGAATGGAAAACCAAAGATGTCACAAGCAACGTAGATTCTCAGACTAAGTCATTTCTAAACCAGCGGCCCAGGAACAACTATCGAGCACACCCGCTGTATCAATCCTCTAACGCCTGAACGCATCCATAGCAAGCAAGAAACATCTGAGATCGAAACAGAGACGAAGAAAAGAAGAGGATCAGCACGATTTCTGCTGCCCATCCTACCTACTGTCGACACTGTCTCCCGAGCGCGCGTGTCTATTTCAGCCACCATCTCATACTTCCATTCCACAACCACAATCATCCATGGGTAGATCAAGCGTAGAAGAGGGCGATACAAAATATGAAAGCCACCACAGCACACGACACGAACAACACGAGAAGTGCGAGTTCCTGGTCGGGGTCTAAGCGGCGTTGTCTGGCATCTGGATAAGAGAACGTTTGAGCGTCAGCGTGGGTGACACTTTCTCGTCCCGTCTCCTGGGAATAAGTACCACTGAATGAGGTATTTGACTTACTTGATAGATTCAGGCGCCTATCTCGAGTAGACACGGGAGGAGGGAGCTCCGTTTCTGGTCCCAAGCAGGGACTCGACGCGAAGGCGAGATACGTGAGCTGCGGTACGAGTAGGTCGTTGCTGATGTAGAGGTGCTGTAGCCTGGAGACGCATATCCGCCAGCTTCGAGGAACTCTTCGTCAGGATTTGAAAGTACATGGGTTTGGAGACCATTTTGAGAGCCTGGATTCGTTGTTCTTGCAGTGGCTGGAAATGAGGTGGAAGTATCCTACTGCAGGTAGTGGGTATGATAGTGCTCAGTAGCAGTCGAAAGTGGGAATAGAAAAGCGCAAGGAATCGAGGTGGAGAGAATTTTGGTTCTCATCAGCCATATAAAGTTTAGACAACACGTTCGACTCCCGAAGGTCCCAGTAACAATAGTATTTCTACTATAGAAATTTCTGCACTTCTATGACTCTGACGGGTTCTCCATTTAATGGACTAAGAAAAGAAAGCGTAGAAAGACAAAAGAGATACCCATAGCCAATCCTACTAATGCAGTCAGAACAGTGCTTCAACATGTCCCTGCGGCCTCCAACACCTAAACGTATTCAGCCCAAGCAAACCGCCACCTAAACGTAAGACCAGTAGGACCATCGTGATTCTCGCTCATCTATTTCATTCAAATATCACCGGCCAAGTCAATCTGCCTGTGACGGCCAGAAAGAAGACCGCGAAAGCTGTTAAGACCACGAGGAATAAGAATGCCATGTATTCTTCGCCGCTCGGGAGGTCCTGTCTTATACGTTTGATGTCGATGATATCTAAAGAAAAGAATAGAGGTTAGCGCCATTGGCTTGAGCATTAGTATTGTATGGAGCTTTGCTAACCTAGATGATAGCGCTTGCAAACAACCTGAGTCGGCCTTGCAGGGCCCAGATGCTCATGACCCTAGACTTTATATGACATGGTTAGGGCGCTATTGGCTAGTACCGAGCTAGAAGTTTGGGGGTTAGGATACGAGGATGATGCTAAGGTGGAGGCGTGGTAGGTGCGTATTTGGGCATGTTTGGATCTTACAGGTGCTGTTCCACTCAGCTACATGTGCGTTGAAGCGGCTCTGTGAGCGGCTGTTCGGCTTGAGTTGTTCTGTGGTAGTAGATGTGGTAGTTTTGCTGCAGAGGGCAGATGGTGCTCGCGGAAAGTTTTGAAAAGAAGAGAAGTCATATGCTTCAGGATAAGATTTTTGGTGACTAGGGCTTACCGCCAGTGGGTCAAATTACGGGCAACTAGCTGAGCCGAATTGTATTTGTTCCTTGGCCGTCATTCTCACTCTAAAAGTATCGAAGAAAATCAGAGCAGAGACTAGGGACTCGGGACTCGCAAAGATTCATGAACTGGCGAGTGGCACATCCTTACTTACAACCTTCTCTTAGCTCAAGACTATAGCAACTCCTTTTGTATTAGTACTAGAGCCGTCGTCACTTTCATATAGAAGGTGCACTAACCAAATATCCGAATCGGTGAGGACCTGGGCTTGTTTGTTCTTGTAATGGACAGGATAGTGCTCAGTAGTAGTAGACGGGGAGAATAAGGAGTACCTGGGATCAAGACGGAAACAGTTTTAGACAGAATATAGTTGAAAACAGCACCTCTGACTACTATGAAGATACTGAACCCAGTGATGTACAACCACGCAACGAGACTCTAGGACACTTTTCTAGCCTAGTATATACATTCAAGCCCCAAGTATAAGCCTCGATTCTTTGGATCTTGAATAGCAGAACCAAACTTACTACTAGTAGAAGGTAGTAGAAGCATGTGAGTCACTGGCAAAGTTATTCTGAAGTTTAATGACTTTTTTCGTTCTTCAAAATCCCTGCGAGCGATTGCCCCCGGCTTCTTCTGCCGTTTACGCGCTGCTGCAAGACACCTACTTCTGATACCATCGATCACGTCTCATCTACTCTACTACAAACCAACAAAGTCAAAAGCTACTCACGATGCCTCCCACACCCACATACAACAGGGTAGAGCAAGACGACACCGAAATGTCGGAAATCCCACCTCCCGGGTACTATTCCACCTCGGCCTCGTCCTCCTACGCTCCAACGTCGCCAACGATACCAGTTGATAGCGCCTTAGTCCAAGGCAGCGAGCTTCCCCTTCCCGCAACGTCGACCGTGCCTACCCGCAGAGCTTGCCGTATGCCAGGTCAGCTACGCTCCCAACAGTACCAACCGCGAAGCTGAATTGCACTGACCTCCGACAGCCATTTCTCTAGATATTGGACGAATCAGACGAAACCTACCAAGCAGTGAACAATATACAAAGTTTGTATTTGGTGTGCTTGCGACTGCCATGGCAGTCTTAGTATTAGTCGGCATATGCAGATTGATTTGGGAGGTGATATATGGAATGGAATAGGCGAGCCAGGATTATAATGGTCCTTAGCAATGTACCTCTGCTTGGCATTTTGCTTGGCGTGCATGGCTCTAGGTGCTGGGGATCTCAGACCTGTTGAGAATTACTATTACGAGTGCGTTGGCAGTCTTGGCTAGGAGAATCTATACAATTTCATATCCTTAAATTCTGGACCAGAGTCCCCAGGATAGCCCTGGGGGCTGGAAGGAATCTCGTAGCTTGTTTGTACATGACCAGATCGATGAGTGTATTTCCCACTCATAGCCTCAAACTGGTCATCATAGCTTCTTTTGGGTGGCGGGGTTTCGACTGCTAAAGTTTATTACTGGCGTGTGGCACAACCTTCGCTTAGCCATCAGGGCTGTTGCATCCCCTCCCAGAGCGCAATGAGGCAATCCGCACAGCTATAGGTGCAGTTTGGTCTAAGGACAATGCCTATAGTATCCAAGTATCAAAGAATCCCATACAGCCCCTCCAATACTCTCACAGACTCCTCGACGCCGGCCATCCTTGAAGCCAAATGCACAACCGAAAGATCATGATCAACTCCACCACCGCGAAAATGCATAGCAGGACGAAGACGCATCCCCAGAACGTCAAGTGGTACAGACAGATATGGCACTCGCACACTGATAAAGGAAGAGGGGTGCCGGCCAGTCAGCCAGTCAGCCAAGACTAATCTTACTGCATCCTGAGGTACTTTGGACTAGGCAGGGATCTTGAATGGAGCTTGACTTACAAGATGTGTCAATATATCGCTGTTCACGGGTCACTGATGAGGACGCATGAATCGACGAGTTGGTGACGTCGTCATAGCTTGGGGGCAACGACTGGTTTGTTTCAGGGACATTTTCTTCTTGATCCGCGAAGGTGTCATAATCGAGTCTGTGAGGCATTTTGAGTCGACACGGTTCTCAAGTAGTACTGTAGTATAGAGATGATGGTCACTTGGGAGATCAGTTGGAGATGAAGACTGGGGATGGATGAAGGATATGAGAACAAAGTTTAGGATAAGGCTTCCGCTCTGGACCGCATGAGGCAGCTACCTGGTATTCGGCAGCCTAGCTTTTCAGGTTTCTCCCATGCTCAGATCCTTCAGAGACATTTGAAGATGGTGTAAGAGAAAGTCCCATCTCCACCTCACGGGGTCATGGACTTGGGCCGTGCAGGTATAACAGGAGCGAATAGTATGTCAATGCAGGGGTAAGTGAAGTAAGAAACGAGATGGCACCGGTGAAATAACATAGAGATCCTACTGGAGAGTTGAATAAGCCCCTCTCCTCCCCTTTCATCCCTTGGCCTGCGCGCCATAAGTCCCCCAAACGCAGTCCAAAAGCAGACTCCATAACAACCACATCTTCACAGGCCAAGATCAAAAATCAGCAACTGCAATACGTCTTGAATCCCCGAACAAGCATCGAAACCAAAACCCCGTACGAGAGAAACGCCGCGCCAGTCCAAAGCCCGACCAACGTATACGCCACCCACTTGCGGTCTTCTGTAAATCGAAGTTGGATATCAGCAACAGCGGCTAGATAATAGAAGAGAATAACGGGTTAGATCAACACATCGTTTTGGGATATATGAGGAGCTTGTCTGGGTGAAAAGAACATACCTCGTCTCCTCCAGAGAATCCACCTTCCCATCCGAGGAGGCAGGGTAATCTGAACCTGCAAAAAGGCAGGCGTCTCATCGGTAGTAGGTGCAGTAGGCGCAGAGGAAGAAGGCGCCGGACGCTCGCCTGAGATCGAGCTGGTCGGGGTGAGAAGCATGTCGGAGTCGGACTCGAAATCAGTATCAAAGTCGGACTCTAAAGGCGGCAAGTCGTCGTCGTCTATTTCGGAATCCTCCGCAATGCTGCTGTTCCGATAATAGATATATCGTATCGGGGGAGACATCTTGGAGATGTCTGATTTTGCGGTGCTTGGGAGCGGGACGAGAGGGGATGAGTATGTAGGCAAACAGACTACCAACAGGAGAAAAGCAGGCGGGATAGCTGGGCCTGAGGTGGGCGCAGCGAGGCGTCAGGCTGAATGCGTCATTTAGTGAGGAATTCTCTTAGAGTTTTATCTCGATCATGCGAGGTTTGTCCAGCCTCTACGGAGATTCGTCAAGCTCCTCTTCCTGGAAGCAATCATAAGCTGACTCAAGGTAAACTTTCATTTATTGAGCTGTGGCCGTGCCAATGAGAACAAAGTTGCGGAAAATGGTTGGGGATGTTGCTTGTGCAAGTCTGATGTCTGGTATACATCTGACGCGACTCCGTAAACCCTAATTTGACCGGATGGTGGCAAGGAAAACACACCCACCCCAGCCGTCCACACTCCCACACTCGGAGCAAGAGCGTGACCTCGCACTTGTATTTACAGAACGGGAGCTACAAGCTGACATATACTGAAGAGCATAACATCATTTACGATTGTTCGACAAGTAGACCAATCTAGGAAATATAAATCCTAGAGAACAGGGAGGAGCTGACTCCAAAAGACCAAGCACTTATTCTTTAACCTAAGCGAGAAGAACAAAAGAATGCCAATATCAGGCCTATCAGTATCTACGATTTAGGAAATAGGTCATAGCCAATATGGCCCCAAGAATCAAGCAAGTCAGCACGATGGTCAACTGCTGACAGGAATCAAACCGATATAGCTTCTCGCAGCCAGTGCATCTGGGGCAGCTATCCATCAATTTGGCCTTCGAACGCGAGGACGAGACATGCGCAGAGATTGCTGCGGTCGGCGTTGCAGTTGTTAGTAGTAGATCCCTTTATAAGACAGCGGGGCGGTGGATCATGGTTGAATGGGTAGGGTATGTTATGGCTGACCTTGTTTGGCATCGGAAGCTATACGCTTAGATTCTTTTATCTCGTTGAAGATGCTGTCCAACATTTCTTGCCAATAATTCTCTGTGGGTGTCGTTGATTAGGTATCCCACTATGTAGCCATGAAGTGGCGGAGCGGGGGATCATGGTGAAATAGGTAGGGCTGCAGGCACTGACCTTGTTCGTCATCAGAGGCCATATGTCTGATATCTTTCACCTTCGCGAAGACCTTGTCGAGCATCTTCTGGCAATGCTTGTCTTCACGCGTCGCCTGTCAGTATCCCAACATCTAGGAGCCGGCGGGGCGGGGGATCATGTGAGGTAGGCACTGCCATAGGTACTGACATTGGTTGTTATTAGAGCCTCCACGACGGATTTCTCTCAGCTCTTCAAATATCACGTCGAGCTTCTCGTTGAGCTGCTCGTCTACGGGCGCGAGCACTGGCGGGCTTTCGTGCGAAGACACGGGGATCGTAGCCTTGTCGTCCGACATCTCTGAAAATGGTTTTCGCATGAAGACTGTCCTGAAGATGGGAGAGGTATGCGTTGAAGAATGAATGAGACTCGAAATAATAAAAGATGACTATCGATGGGAGGAAAGTGGGAGAGAAGATTCTGCCTGCCCCGGAAGCTTAACGCCCTCGACCCGGAGTATCCTAATCAGGAAGGAGTGAGCATTTGCAGTGCTTTGGGATACTATGGGCCTTGAACCACCACGAAGACCGAGAAACCTCGTAATCCTTCATGCACCTTCTGAACAAACAACCCATATTTATCGTCATTCATATTGATATTAGTACTGATTGCGAAGGGCCACCAACGACGTCCATAAGAAACTTGCCCCGCTCCAAACTCTTCATCACCGGCAAAAGCCATTCCACATCTTTACAGGCATCCTTCGAAACTATCTCTCGCTTTGATTCCTCGTCTAGCCTCTATCAAGCCTTCATCAAACCTGCACTTAAACACTTGCTTATTCTGAAACCTTTTAATCGATACCTTGCGCCTAAAATGGCTTTGTTGTCTCGAGATTCTCGCTGCGGTGGTGGGAGCCCGAACTGGGCTGGAGATATTCCTAGTTCCCGCTTTGGGCAGGTGGTAGGGGTAGCAGGGTAGAAGTGATAATTCGAATATAGTGACATCTATCTTTTGTAAAACAATAATAAGCATAACAAGGAATGGGGCCTCGAAAGAAAAAGCAGTCACGGTAGATAGATGTATTCAGAAATTGAAAGACGACTCAAACAAGTGCCAAGGGGTATATAGTAAAGCATCATTAAAAAAGGGAGAGCATAGATCAGTGCTGAAGCCTCCTTCAGAGAGACATAGGACTCCAGTGACAACAGAATATACTCGAAATAGAGCAATAGATAGATACCGTCGAACCCCACGCCTTGTTTTCCCCGGCCGGCTTCACCACCACACCGCGCCGCTCAAGGTACAAAATACACATCCTCCCCAAAATATATCCTCGGCTCCTTTCGGGTACATCGATGCATAGTAGAGTAAAGTATGAGACCTGGAGCAATCAGAATACAAATAACGACCACCACCACGAATTTCACCGCGTCGAGTACGTAGAACGATATTTCCGAGCCGCAGAGTGCGAGGAGGAATAAGCCGGTTTTGAGACCGAAGACTGTCTCGGATAGAATGTGCTTTATGGAGGCTTTGGACTCTCGTAGGAGGGAGACGAGGCGTCTGTGACTAGGTCTGCGAAGGCCGCGCGAGTGGAGAGACTCGTGTGCTAGATGACTGTTTTAGCTTGGTTGACTGGAGAATTCGCAAGAGAAGGGGAACTGAGATTGGTGCCACTTACAGTCTTTCTTCAGCACATCGTCAGAGTTCTCGGAGGAAATCGAAGAGGGATACGCTGGTGGTAATTCCGTGTTGGACGTATTGGGCTCGCAAGTTAGGGCTAGAAGCCGGTCTCCACGTGCTGGTGGAGCCCTCCTCAAGAGACGTACGCAGGTATTCTTCACTCTCTTGCATCTAGCCATGGCTGTGCACAGAGAGTAAAGTAATAGATCAATGGAGTAATGAAGATAGATGTGGTTGGACTATATGAGGAAGTTCTTGCAGACGATTGTCAATAAGAGAGGCAGGTGTAGGTACGAAGAACAGATGATGTAGGATGGACTAGATAAACAGTAGCTAGAAGAACAGTAGCAAGCAAAATAAGATGACGACGGTAAATACATGCGCGTCATAAGAGACAACAACGTCATTGATGCTGCGCAAAAGCTTAAGTTGAGTGGAAGTCTGTTCCGATACCCTCCCCCAGGGTGCACGTGATGGGCCCTTATGTCCAAGCCAGCCACATATGCCATACCCTGGCCCATACACTTTCTTCTGTCGTCTGCACAGCCTAGATACCCGACTATAGAAGCCCCTCTATGCGAAAAACAAACGCCAAATTCTAGAGAACAACCCCGGGGATTTGGGCTGGGGCTGGGGCTGGGCTTGCTGCTCCACATAGTACGTTGTCGAACCCCCATCATCATCGTCATCCTCATCCTCATCGCCAAATGTAGTCTCATGCTCGGGGGCGGCAGTCTGCGTGATAGTAACCGTGTTTATAACAGTGGCCGTAGTCGTAGGCGCAGGCGGGGTCTGCATCGCATTCCCAGCCGGAACAGGGTCGTTCTTCTCGAGATTCTCTTTCGCCTTGGCTGCCCCAAGCGGTCCTCCGATGGAGACCCCGATGATGAGCAAGAGCATAAGGATTAGAAGGAGCCAGACGCCGGCGTTGGAGTCTGGATAAGAAGGGTAAAGTGGTGAGTCTGGGGCTTCACTTAATCTATGAGTGAAGAGGGGGGATGACTTACCCTGTAACCTCTTCTTGACCGGTTTCTTTGATCTCTCGTGGCTTGCAGAGCGAGAATTGCTTGCGTCATTGTTCAGAGTGTTGGGGGTGAAGATGTCCTCGCTTGCAAGCCAATTGGTATCGATCTCCTCATATGGAGGCGGCTGGGATGGTGCTCGTGAGATTGTGGACTCGGGATACTTGGGGATAGCCTCCATCTCAAAGATGACTCCGCCGCTGGGTGCTGGTAAAAGCGGGGTGTATGTGGAGTGGTCTCCCGCGCTGTACGGGCGTTGGTGAGCCTGACGTGGCCTCTGTGTCTCTGGCATTTTGTTGTACTTGTAGATCAAACGTGGGATGGCAAGAAAGAGGAAGAGAGGTACTGTGCCAATATTCAGGTAAAAGCAGGAGTCGATTTCAGATAGCTGGCTCGTGAACCTTGACTCGGAAGACGGAAGGCCACCGCCCCTCAAAAAGCTTAAAAGTACATAACTCTGGAAAGCCCTAACCAGTAACCAGTCCCAGAGCAAAAGTATGAGCGAGTCAGCTCCGCCACTAGCACCCGAATTCGCTGCCTGCGTTCTAGGCTCCAGGCCAAACTAAGTTCTCAGCACCCCAACCCTGTATCCCCAACCCTTCTCCATAGTACAAATAACGATGGGCAGCAGAGCTGCAATCTCTGCTGCCCATCGCGCGTCAGCCTCTGGACTGGCCGCCAGGCGCACAACGCACCAACGTCACAGACGTTAGGGGGAAGCGCAGAATTACCCAGCTAAAGATAACAAAGTGTCCTAGCCTGCCCTCTCCAAAGCCAAGTACATTCCAACCACAAGTCCAACACAGATTCCGCCACCTAGTAGACCCACAAGGCCTACCGCATGGCGGCTGAGCCAGTTGCCGATTCGTGTGCGGATCGGCTGCTCTGGGTCTGAGTGGTTAGCTAGACTAGTCTCTGACGTATGCTGCGGCTGGCTGTACTTACTCTAGACCTCCCGGGTGCGAGGGGTTCCTCTGGCAGGTATAGTGCGGGCTGTTGTCTGAACACTGGAGTATGCAGGAGGCGGGGCAGGTGCTGGGAGAACACGAGTCTGAGGGTATGTGATAGTTATGTCCACATCGATCACAAAGTCGTTGTTAGGTGCAGGTGGGTCGTATGTGATTGGGACTTCGGCGTGGTGTTGTCGGTGATGGACCTGCTGTGGTTCAGATAGGCCTGCCATGGTGTATTCAGTTGGTGGTCACTGCAGGTTCAGAAGAGAAGATGAGAAGCTGGGAAGAGAAGATCGTGGAGCAAAGGTTAAGAACTAGCAGGGTCTTGAAGAGAGCTCTCGCGTGTAAAGCCTAAAGCACATGCATAACAAAACCAGGACTCCAGAAAAGACAAAAGCCAGCCACTCCAACGCCGAACGTCGCCGCCGCCACCAAACTCAACATTCTGAGATCCCTTTACCGATCCATCCTCGCGTGACTGGCAAGGATGCTCTTTGACTAGTGAAATTTGGTCCGAAGATACATCATCAATACAATGAAACCAACTATGAAACCAAGACCAAGTGAAAAACACATGATGCAAAAAAGAGGCTCTTTGAGCCGACCTGGTCAGCGCAAATGCTCTATTACTATGGCCACTTATGCCAGTCTAGACCTGTGTCTGGATTGGCTATCTCGATGCAGACTTCAGCTGGGTCCTTGACCTGATCGCGGGTAGGGTTGGGCTGGCCAGAGTAGACGCGCTCTGGGTTAGATGGGTTTGTCATGCTGTGGACGTGGATATCACTGTAGAATCAAAGAGAGAGGATGGGATGGTGGGATGATGGGAAGAGGGGAAGAGAAGAAGAGGAATCAAGAAATAAATTTAAACTACCACTAGCCGGGCCTGAAAGAGAGCTCTCGCGTGTACCGCCTGAGACACAAGCATCTATCCATGGATAACGAAACCCGGATCCAAGAGAAGAAAAAAAAAAGAAAAAAAAAAAGCCACATCCCCAACCCTGGAATTCCTCCGCCACCATGTTCAGCAATCTCCCCATTACAAAGTTAATCTGGCGCAAGGCAAGGATTCTCGCCAACCACTAGGATTCCAGTGAGACACTACTAGTCAAAATGACTGAGCAGCACAAAACCACCAGTGATGATACTGCCAGCCATTAAACACGTCAGGACGCCTCGGACCCAATCGTGTTCCCCAATATAATCGCTTAGTTTTGCTGGTAGCCTGGTCAGTATACGCCCGTCTGGCATGCTACTACTGATATAGGAGTACGTACTTTTAAAGCGGCGGAGGCGAGACTCCGTGGAACGCCATGAGAATGAACCGGGTGTGCTACCCGGATTTCGGCCTGCAGGAGGCGGATATGGTGTCTGTGTGGCGTAGGCCTGGGGGTATGCGGGGAGGGTGCCCATCTCGATGCAGCTTTCATTTGCCCTATTCTGATCATAGGTAGCGTGAGGCTGGTTGGAGTAGATGCGCTGTGGGCTTGATGGGTTTGCCATGGTGCGTCTAGAGCACTCTAGGATCAGGAGGGAGGATGAGGAGAGAAGAATATAGCAAAGATCAAGAGTTGATTTCGATAAGAAACCCTTAGAGGGAGTCACAACCAAGGGTCTTCTTCAAGAGTCATCACGTGTAAACCATAAAGCAGGCTTCGGTCTAACTAGGAGCAAAAGTATGAGGAAAGCTAAGTAGTAAGTTACGTAGTTCCGGGGCCAGAATCTAGCTCTACCACCAAGTCCACTTCCTAAGATCTCAAGCTAACACGTAAAAGCCACACGGTGCAAGTGGCAGGCACTTTTGTGGATGTCTTGCGAGGAGGGGCGCTATTGATAGTGATGGGACGGGGACGATAATAACCAGTTCCGTACGACGTTATCAATGCGCACCACAATAAAGCAGCCAAAGTCCCACTACCATGCCAGCGACGCCTCCAAAACCCAGCAGCCCAATTAGGATATACCCACAGTCCTCGCAGAAACAATCATGAAAAATATCGCAACACCATTCGCAACAAATATTGCACCAACTATCTTTAACCGTGTGTTCAGAAGGTCGATGTGACTCTTGTGCGGTGGGAGACTGAGAGTACGGTGGTAGATCGACCATGTCGATGCAAATCTCGCCGGGTGCCTCATTTGGCGTGTAGGCGGGTGGTCCGGTGGAGTGGTATCTGTTCAAGTAGGCGAGTGGAGGTTGGGTTATTTCTGCCATGGTCGCGTGCGTGGGATCGGTGGTGATGGGTTGAGATGAGAGCGGAGCTGAAGGCTGAGTATGAAGGTAAGAGTAGATGGATATAAAAGAGTAGGTAGAGGCAGTCGGCGGTAAATCGAGATGTGATGGATGGTGTGGGGGTAGATAGAGGAAAAGACACCAAGATCAGAGGAGATAAATAAGACCATTAGAGCAGGAGAAGGGCAGGCACAGCGACGACAGAGACAGAGGAGAGCAGACCGAATGTAAACTAGAACTTGATTCCAAATACCGATGTCTAAAAACTGTGCCCACATGAAAAGTTAGGTGGCAGCAAGACGATGGATGACTCTGAATTAGGGTTTCAAGCACGCGTGGCCCATCCACGCACGACAGCAATTTCCGGTGGCCTAGCTCTGGCAGCGGCGCAATGCTCTACCGTAGTAGACATTGTAAAGGACATTGTAGAGAATGTTCATGATGACAATAAAAATGAGCAAGAAATAGATGATGATGATGTAAAGGCGTATCTCCCATCCTGTTGTTAAGTGATAGACATCAGCACACACTATTCCATCATTCGAACAGCCTCGAAGCGGAAACAGAAATAGACTCACGAGCGTCTTCTAAAGTTTCAGTACCATCTTCTCTCTCTGACCCTCTAAACGTAGGCAGCCATCGTCTAGGTTGAGTGGCAGGTTGAGTGGCAGGCTCTGGGAGTGCGTTTCTTCCAGTACGTCGTCGTCTGGCCTGAAGGTCTGGCGGCCCTCCTCGCGATGCCTGGGTAGTTGGCCGCGATGGCTGAGTATCGACAGGCGCAAGTTCGTTCATTTCGATAGTCTCGTATTCTGGTGGCGCGCGTCTCTCCGTATCGGAGTAGAAGGTGCTCCTTCGGACGGTGTAGCGATATCGTGGGTAGGTAGGCTGGTAAGGCATCTTGTTGTGAGATCAGATTCCTAGATCTAGACAGCAAGTGACTTGAGGAGAAAGGGTACGTGAATCCAAAAATATGTGAGCTCATATAAATGTTGTGCTCTGGATCCAGCATGGGGAGATTTATCATTTAACTTTTCTTCAACGTGACTTGGGATTAAAACTTTCTAGGTTTATGTGTAACATGGATCTAGCTTAGAGGGACCGGAACTCGATTACATACCCAGGTAGCCAGGGGAGGCCAGCGAGAATGAGCTACGACAAAGGAGCTGTAATCTGAGGCGCCAGTAGAGCCTGCCGCTGAGAAGGAATGAGAATCTCAGCGCATTACAACTTTTCAGACTACCTTCCATAGTTGATACATGGGTTATGTCTGCGAACCTGGCGTCTATCTTCAACAAGCCCAGTTGTACGTCGATCAGATGAGTTTGGCATTGTCAGCGAGTACCAGCCACACTCTGCTATGCTTTTATCTGATATTTATCTGATATACTAGCAATAAGAGCGTATACCAATCTGAGTGCTCATGTCAAATTCGTGAGACGAAGAACATAATTTACATCAATTCCATACTCAAGAGCGACCCCAACCTGGACCAACCAGTTAGCCCTATCCCATCCCTTAATGACCATCAATACACTCAGTCCCATCTAGATCTCTGCAATAGACTATGCTGTCACCAGGACAGCCACCAAAACCTGCGCATCCACACCTCTCGTTGCCCCACCAGTCTCTGTATGAGCAGCACGAGGCTGCATACAGACAGACAAGTTCAGGACTTAGATTGCTCTGAGGTATATAAATGGCAAAGGCATGTAAAGCACAGATAGACAATAGGAACAGATTGCATCTCATCTTGACCTGGCGGGAGTTATTCGAGATGCAATCACTCGGGAGGTATGTCTGGGTTCAGTGGTGACGAAGTGCTATATTTGCGTGTCTGGGAACAGTCAGTGGTTCTTTCTCGCGTGAACTAGTTACATAGAGCTTGCCTGTAAGAAACCGGGAGGATTCACAGGCTGTCTTATGTTCTGTTCATATCCTTCGTATGATTCGGGAAATTGGGGATACCACTATTGTTATATAACAGGCAGAGCTCCCATTAGATCACACAACTAATACTGTACGTATCATGATTCTATCATCATTACAACTAAGCAAGCAAGAGTCCACGATAGAAAGTCGAGCCCTTGATTGAAAGGTATCGGAAATCCTGTAGCGACGCAGTTCATGTGGAGTGGCTGGACCATGTGGACCGCGAATGTGCTTGATTATCCATGGTCCACTACATCACGCTCTCACCACCACCATCTATGCCTATAGCTTCTACGACCATTTTATCAAGAGTATGGTCCAAAGGATTTGTGTGACCCGTGTTTACGTAAGAAATGAGTGCAATATCTATATGCTCGTGATTGAACATCTATTTCCTCTAGTACCATTCCACGGTATGAGACCTTTCAAGGGACAACTAACAACCTAGACGCCTCTCCTCTTCGTAAACACAAGATTCTGCGGCGGTGCACCAGACACGAAATGATCCTTGATCCGACTAAAGTAATCCTCGGCATCGAAGTCGGATCCAGGAGGGAACGCAATATCAAACTCATGGGCCACCCGCGCTACGACGGACCGGAGTTCCATCATCGCCAGGTTCCGGCCCGCACAGTTGAAGGGGCCGGTCAGGAAGGGCATGTGGGCGCTTTTGTTGATGATGAGCTCGGGCTTCGAGTACCATCTTTCCGGGAGGAACTCTTTTGCATGGACAAAGTTACGCTCGTCTACACATGTTATGTTAGAGAAATGCCACTGGGAAAAACTAGCTGTACATACCTCTGCCCACCTGATAGGCCGGAATGGATATAATGGTTCCCCCAGGAATATATGTGTCTCCAATCTTCATTCCCTCTGGGGGCGTCTCTCTCTGAGAACCGAAGAATACCGACGGGCTGAGCCGCATACTCTCGTTGATAATTGCGTCCAGAACGGGCAGCGTCTGAGCATTGTTGAAATTGCCGCTGGCCAGAATAGGGTCAACCTCATCGCGCAGTCGTTGCAGCCACTCTGGGTACAGGGCAAAGTTGACGAGCAGGAACGTCAAGGCGGTTGCGGTTGTGTCACTATTCAGTCAAATGAGAATCCCTTCTGGAACTAAAAGAGGAAGATATCTCACCTTCCAGCACCGACAATCAAGCGACACTCCGAGTTGAGGAGAGCACGGCCGGTAGCAGTGTCCTCGGTATTGTCGAGAAGGTGGCTGAAGAGATCCGGCTTGGGGATTTTCATCTGCACTTGTCAGACAGCAACAATGATACTGGTGAATCAGGCGACTCACGTTCTTCCGCTTGATGACCAGACTCTCCGAGTATTGGTTCCACTCACGCATCGGACCGATTGCCCAAGAGAAAGTAGTCAATGTGCCCATCAACCAGGGGACATGAAGGAGGAGGCCAATCGCATCGACTCCCTTCTGGATGTTATCCAGGACCGACTTGGCAGTGTCATTGGACTCGCCCTTGATATAGCCCATGGGCTCCCCAAAGGCCAAGGCACTCATCACATCGTAGCTGTAGTGAATGCATATCTCATTCACGAGAATGGGCTTCCCCAGGTTATTCCCGATTCGAGTGAGCAGTTGGCTTGTAAACTCCTCGACACGGGGGGCATAGTCCGCGAGCGCTGCAGTAGTGTCAGGGTACGGGGCTCACGGAATGAAGGGGTGATGTTCCAACTTACATATCTTGAAGGCGGTATCCCACACCTTTCTTCTCTTTCGGTGGAAAGCTCGATCCCGAGTCGTGTTGACGGAAGTTTCCATGGAATCATAAAAGGGACCTTTGCCAGTTACCGACGCAAAGCCCAGGACCGGGGTTATGGCCGCTGCATCAAATATGACGAGCTCACGAGGCCCTGTGACGGATTAGCTCTGTGAGTAAAGGTCAAAGGATCATTCAGAGTCGACTACCTGTTCTCACAAAGTCTCCATACTTCTCGTGGAGTGCATCAAGAGTACGATACCATCTGATGTTCGTTTCGAGAACCTTGTTCAAGCTCCACAACTTGCTCAATCGCGCACCGAAAGGGCCAGGAAAGTTCTTCAGTGGATGGAAGAAGGCGCGGTAGACGAGAATGCTCGTCCAGAGGGAGAGGACCAGGGATAACCAAGCCAGAAGGGCGACAGTACGTGACCAAAGGAAGCCCTCGTATTCGCTGCTGATTCGGGGAAGAGCACTGGCAATCAGGAAATATGCTACGATAAAAGACGCTGCCGTCGACACGGGGCGCTTGTCGACTTCGACATGTTTAAAGAAGAAAAGATGGAGAGCGACACCCGTGAGACTGGCCGTTGCCAGAATCGTGGGCGTGAGTGACTGCTGGGCGTCCGCCATTGTGACAGCATCTGCATCCGAAAGTGGGTGCACGACCAAAGATGTTGGTCGAGGGAGAAGAGGGAAATTATCTAGGGGCTTCTCTGTTTCTGTGAGGGAATCCTAAGGATCGGGCGATGTTCAGAAAGTATTAATAGTTTGATTATTATTCGACGGCCTCGTATGCGCTAGGATCGAGAGTTGAGCGTCCTTCCCATCCGGGGAACAAGAGAGCCATTCCAAGTTGGGGGCTAATATGCAATGAGCGATCGATGGTGGATACTCCGTACGCTCTTTCCCTCCACGACTCCATGACCGGCTTGACAGTGGAGGCGCTCGCGGAGCTTCCCGAGTCCGCCGTCTCAGCTTTTCTCCATCGAACCCACCAACGGCTCGAGAGTAGCCATTCGGGTTCGCCAAAGCGCTCGGTTTACTATTATGGATCTGGGAAACTTTCGGCCCTCGGGGCGTGGACGGCATCCAGCCGTGAGATACGTTACGAAGGGCGGGTCACTACAGTCGGTGATCACCTGACGCCCGGTCCCACCTGACGCCCGATTTCCCCTCACCGACTGTTTTTTCGATAATTTTCAACAGCTTATATCTCAATCAATATGGGTTTAATTGAAGCGGCGATAGAAGCAATCAACTCGTTGAAGATTGGCGATTCAATTAATTATACTAAGATTGCGAAAGAATTTGGTGTTGATCGGACAATGCTATCAAGACGCCACCGCGGGGTATAGCGCCCTAGGGACCACTAATATGAGTAACAGCGAGTTCTTACCAACTAACATGAAAAAGAACTAATAAGCTATATTAATAAGCTTACTAAGCGAGGCCTCTTCACGTCGCATAAGATGCTTCAGAATTTTGCAAAGGAAATTACTAGTGAGAAGCCTAGAAAACACTAGCCTGGGCGCTTTATAAAGCATTACTAAGATGACCTTATCTCAACCTATACAACAGCTATTGATGCCGCGTGAAAACGAGCTGATTCCGCATACAGATACACTCTATATTTCGAGTTGTTAAGCTGGAAGATGTAGTAATACGAGCTATGGCTAGAGGATATCTATAATATAGACGAGAAAGGATTTCTTATTGGTATGCTGGTTAAAGGCCTCAGGATCTTCTCGAAGCAGAAATATATAACTAGGGGAGGGTTTAAGCAACGCCTGTAGGATAGGAATCGCGAGTAGATAACTTTAATTACTTATATTTGCGCTAATGGAACCTCTCTCTCACTGGGTCTTATTTACTAGGCTTCTACTAGTAATATATAAGATTCCTAGCTTCAAGACTTTGATCCTGAGCTTCATTCTTGCTTCTTCGCCTCCTCTGTAAGTGGTTGGACCAATGATGAGCTAGGATACGCCTGGTTGACTAATATATTCGACCGCGAGACCAAGGACAAGGCGCGTAGGCGATAGAGGCTTCTTATCCTTGATGGTCACGGATCTCACCTTACTATGAAGTTTATTGATTACTGCGACACTAATAGGATCCTACTAATAACATATCCGCCTTATTCAACTCATTCGCTGCAGCCGCTTGATATTAGGATCTTTAGCCCTCTCTCCACCGCTTATAGCAAGAATCTCGAGGACTTTCTATATAAATTAATGGGCCTCAGTCATATTACTAAACAGGACTTCTTCCACCTCTTCTGGCCAGCCTGGGAACAGGCCTTATTAATGAGTAATATCCTTTCTTCATAGCGAACTGTGGGGATATGACCACTGAATCTGGAAATAGTTCTAGTTCGATTTAACAAGCAGAAAGACTCTAGGCCCTCCTTAAGTAATTCCTTACGCTCTATCCTACAGGCAGAGGACTGGCGGAAGATTGAGAAGCTTTTAAATCAAGTTGTCACTGATATATATGATAAAAACACCAAGAAGTTGAGCTTAATAATGTATCACCTCTCTACAGAGAATATTATCCTGAAACTACGTTACTAAGGCCTCGAATCAGCCCTCCAGAATGAGAAGAAGAAGCGTTAATGTGGGAAACCCTTGTAGTTTGAGCTCGCGGCCCCTGAGAATAGTAGTGCAGTTTTTTACTCTCCTCAAAAGGTTCAGCAGGCTCGTGATCTTTAAACGTAGAAGGATGAAGCTATACAACTCGCCAAGGCGTTAAAGGAGTAAGAGAAGGTCCGTTGACAGCTTACTAAAGAGGAGAAACAACGTTTGCTTGAAGAGCGAAAGAGAAATCAAGCATCCTAGCGAGAATTACGGCTGCTAGAGGCAGAGCGAAAGAAACAACAAAAGGAGGATGCTCGCCTAGTAAAGGAGGCGGATCGCTAGCTTTAAAATGACTTCTAGCAGGTGAAGAAGACTCTAAAGAAGGTCTCTAAAGCTTCACGCCAGCAAAAATCTATAGAAACCAGGCTAACAACGCCTATAGAAGTCCCAGAGGCCCCTCCAATAGTAAATCGTCGAGGCCGCGAGATCCGGCTCCCACAGCGCTTTCGGACCAATTAAAAACTGTATATAGAGTCCTAATAATGACTATATTCATCCACCAAAAGATCACGCGATAATAATAATTATATGTGGTTGAATTGCTTCATATTCGATATCGCTGGTGGTGGTGAAATCGGGCGTCAGGTGGGACCGGGCGTCAGGTGATCACCGACTGTAAGGAACTAGGGCTTCAACCCGACTGGGGATACGATCCTTCGCCTGCAACTAAATCAAAACGCGCGACGCCATTGTCCGGCTCGACTCCTGTCTCCCAAGGCAAATTCTGGGGAATTAGGAAATGACATGGACGATCAGAGTCAAAGACATTGCCTCGTTTCATCGAAGAGAACTTCGACGAGGGAGCCTCTTTTCTCTGCTTCTTCTGTTGCCTTTCTTCTCCTCTTCTTCCTTCTTCCCTTCTTGTCGACCTCATGAGGGTCTTCAGGTTCAAACTGGTTGTTCACTCATAATGGCTTCCACGGAAATCGTGGGCGCCATGCCGCCACCGGACGGGGTTACGCCGGACTTTTCTCTCACCAGGACCTCTGTACAGCAGGAGTTTATCCTCACCTATGCCTCCACCTTGGGAATTGCCCTTCTTCTACTGCTCCTGCGGCTCTATACGCGGCTCTTCCTTGTCAAATCTTTCGGGCTTGACGACTGTATGTTCCACTCCCTGCGACTTTGCTGCATCGAGTGGCTGTTCTGACCAGACTTCTGCAGGGGCTGTTATTGCGTCTGCTGTAAGAATATAGATCCGTGACATTCGCCTGGTTTTCGAATCTCTAATGTGGCAATTAGCTCTTCTCAATAGCCTTCTTTGCGCTGTGCTTTGTTTGTAAGAAACTCCTTGTTCAGGTCTTCAAGCTTATTACTAGACTAATCTTTCCATTAGCGATGAAATATGGGTTTGGGAGACACCTGTACAACGTGCCGGCCACTGCGATTCCGACGTATCTCAAAGTAAGCCCCTGTAAATGTCTGAGCCCTTGACCAGCAGCTAAAGCCTCTTGCCTGAAATCAGCTTCTCATACCCATTGTAGTAACCTACTGCTGGGCACCATTCATGACCAAGTTTTCAATTCTTATTTTGTGGGACTCAGAGCAAAAGAACTCGCCGCAGAGCCAAGGTAGACTGACTCTCTTCAGGTATCACCGACTTAACCCGTCGAAAAAGTTCCGATATATGATCTATGCATTGATGTTCATCATCGCGGGCTATACACTAGCAACTACGTTAGCAACAGCTGGCGGATGTAATCCCCTGAGTGAAGGCGCAACCCCCTGCATCAACAGCCTGGCGCTATGGCAGGCGATCTTGAATATCGTGACAGATTTCCTGATGCTACTGATTCCAATTCCGTTACTGTGGGCGCTTCAGTTGCCGCTGTTGCAAAAGCTCTCTCTGGGGTTGATCTTTGCGCTTGGGTCTGCGTAGGTTTCCATACTAACCTCCTACTCGGTCTGCCTCAGTGTGTGCCTCTCTAACAGAACTTCTACCGACATACAGAGCAATGATCACCAGCATCGTCCGCATCACCTACATCATGAACATCCTCGACAAGGTCGATTTTACATGGTACGAAGCAACCGTCTGCGTATGGTCGTAAGTACCCGCACCTCATTCACTCTCCCATGCTTCCCTAACCCAGAGATGTCACACAGAGCAATCGAACTCAACTTTGGGATAATGTGCAACTGCCTCGCCGTCCTAAAGCCCTTAGTGCGCCTCGTCTTCCCAATGCTCATCCCCACCTCAAGGGGAAGCAACAGATACCCCCCGGGCCGGTCCTACCCATCTAGATCTTTGCGGCACCAAAACCAACCAGGCTCTCACCAGCTGGAGTCGTTTGATAAAAATGAGGGAAGCGGCGGTGGCGGTGGTGGTCCCGGTCGTCGGTTCCATCATCACTCTAAGAAGAAAAGCGAGGATATAACTGGCATTACTGTGACGAGTTCCTACCAGGTCCATACACAGTCGGATAACGAGGGGGATACGGAGAGTACGGAGAATATTATTGAGTCAAGGGGAATTGTTCGAGAGTATCATCGGATGGTTTGATGACGGGGTTCTTTTTTTTCCCTCGCCTGTATATCTATGAATAGGGTCTGGTGCCTATCTTCTTTCCCTTGCCAGGGAGTAATGACGCTTTGTAGTAGCCATACGCTTGGCGCTCAGAAGCTTTCTGAGTCCATTCATCAACTACCTGAGAACTGGCTACGATACGGAGGAGGAGCATCCACACACAGAGGGTCCAAGCACTCTGTACGGCTTCTGTCATTTCGGGAGTATACACTACTATACCCGAGGGTAGGTCTCGCTGAAGTTGAGGGATTCCTTTTGAGGAGCAGTACTAGAGTATGAATCCTAAAGGATATATCGAACTTGGGCGACATGATACGGTGGCATTATGGTCAAATAACGGCTCAACATTCGGGCTTAAAACAGTAGACGAGTGTAGATGTTAAATTCCAATTTCAGCGGCCACCCTCGGTTTTGTAAGCAATCAAGAAAGCCTCACGTCGAATGAGAAAACAGGCATATCCAAACAATGATATCCATTCAAACTCCAAAACGCCGTCGAATCCCAAATATCCATTATCGTTTATCGTCGGTCTTTAAACCCCCAACCAAAGATCCATCAACTCATTCTTTCTTCGTAGCAGCCCAAATCGCAGCAGCAAGGATGAGACACATGAAAACCACGAAGAGAGCAAGGATGTGGTCCTTTCGACAGTGGCG
Organism: Aspergillus pseudodeflectus; assembly: GCF_044049435.1. Classification (NCBI taxonomy): domain Eukaryota; kingdom Fungi; phylum Ascomycota; class Eurotiomycetes; order Eurotiales; family Aspergillaceae; genus Aspergillus; species Aspergillus pseudodeflectus. The sequence continues at coordinate 369,291 of NW_027263784.1, read as the reverse complement.
GCGTAGTTCTGTCGTTTCGTTAGCCTCCTGATTACTCCTACAGTAAGACATCAAGCAGAAGAAATGGAAAGACTTACTCCCAAGCTTGTTTCGAGAAAAGCCTTTGGTGGCTTGTTTGTATGTCGGGAGCACAGCCATCTCGAGGTCCTCGCCCTCCCTGCTGTATTTCGGGAGGGTCTCGGTGCTGAGGTTATCGCAGAATGCGTAGGCGTCGTTAGGGTAGGAGAGCCCGGAGATGTAGATAGGCGGTGGCCTGGTCATGCTGTTGTCCGTTATGGTGCTGGTAGTAGTAGTAGTAGTGGCAGTGCCGTTGTTGTTCTCGCTGTTGGCGTTACTGTTCTCGTTGTTGTTCTCGTTGTTGGCGTTGCTGTTCTCGCTGTTGGCGTTGTTTCTTCCGCGAGGCTGGAAGCGCGAGAAAAGGATGAAGACGGCGTGGTCCATATTGGGATATATGGTCAAGATGATATGAGAGTAGATTATAGCAGTGTAAAGATAATATTCAAGTTCTGAGAAGTGAAGTTGAGCAGTTGAGACGGATAGATGGGGAGAGGGAGTGCAACAGAAGAGAAGAGGGGGGGACAGAGGCAGGAAAATCGCCGCCGCCGTCGCCGTCATCTGCTTCAAAGTTTTCCTCGATGAACCAAGTACTAAGCTTCGAAAGCTTACGGCGAGAACTTCATGCCGAAGCTTCTTTGCAAACAAACAGGCTCTGCTCTGTTGCCATCCATCATTGCCTGACTTGATTCGTCCGAGCCAGTTTGGTCCATTCCCTGCACTACGGACAGTGTCTAAGCCTATTTACACTCGCTATGATGCTTCTAGCACACTTTCCAGTAAAGAGAAGAGCACTAGACCCAGGTTAGGTTCCGTATGAGGTAGCCTAGTTGCACGTTATGCAAAATTTTTCTCAGTGCCGAACAATCATCGTCTGCCCACTCCATCTGCCCACCTACTGCCGGACTAAAGCAAGGCAGCACTTTGAGATGATGCATCTTAGATACCCAGTTAAGGTCTGTCTCTATGCTTCCTTTTTGTTGCACTCGAGTTGGATGCTGGCTATTCCGCGAAGTCTTGTACAGCGCCTCTCTGTAGACTCGCTCCTGGCCATCAGCCATCCACCGTCATCAGAGTAGACCACCGCCACAAAGAATAAGTTTCCGAGTTCGCATCTGAAAACATGTACATTGAGCAGGAAGCGTAGGTTGTTTCTCGGTTCACATCTAACTTTTATCCCTTGGTACCAATGTTGATCTGTACGGAATCCTGCCCATTGGGCCGGAAGATTAGCCCTAACTTTGTCGCCCCGGATGAACCATCCGCGAGCAGTTTTATAGATCCGACCCCGTCACCACCTGCTATTCACTGGCTCGGAGCTCTCTATACTAGCTTTTTTGGCATTGCCCCGTGTGGTCTAACCTAACCTTGAAGTGATTCAACGTCCCTTGGGGCATATAGAAACCCCGTCCTCCTCGGCTCCCGTCTGTCGTCTCTTGTTGTCTCTTCCACTATTCATCCATCTACCAACTATCTACAAAAACACTCCACTTTACCATCTGCTACAACTGCCATTCGACTCCCTCTTTCTCTACAATCAAACACTCACTTCACTTATTCACCTCTTTTCATCTCCATCTGCGAACTGCACAGAATGCAGTCAACCCACTCGACAATGGAGACCTCCGCCATCATCACCGAAACAGTCACACCCATCAAGAACGACAACATAATGGCTGGCAAAGCCCATATCCGCTTCAACATCGGATCAAACGAAATCGCCATTCCAACCTCATTCAGCGCGTACAATCTCACCTCTATCGGCTTCCAGTCCGTCCGCCACGAGTATCCCTTCAAGACGACATCCACCACCAGGATAGTCATGCCTTCCGCCAACGACAAGGCCATGGCCTCGAAGACTCGTGTCCGCTTTACTATTGACTCGAAGGCGTGCCCAGCTCCCGCTGCACACAGCGCTTACGACCTTGCTTCCATTGCGGTTCGCTCTGTTCGCCATGAGTATCCGAGCATCACCCACCGCACCGCCATCACCGAGATCACGACAGCACCCGCCAAGGACACGGCTCATGTCCGCTTCGTCATCGAGTCAAAGGGGGTTCCCAACCAAGCTGCACACGCACACGCACACAGTGCTTACGACCTTACCTCGCCTGGGTTCCAATCTTTCCGCAACGAGTATCCCACCATCGCACCCGCCGAGAACGACGACGACGACGAGGTCATGACTAAAAAGTCCCATGTCCGTTTCACTATCAATACAAAGGAGTTCTCCTCGCCGGCCGCACGCAGCGCCTACGACACCACCTCGCGCTACTCACAGTCTGTCCGCCGCGAGTATCCAGCTACTCGCCTCGTCCGCTTCGAGTCCGAGGGCCTCGAGTATAACGTCACCGTTGGAGTTGAGGAGAAGAAATGGTATAAGCCCACGACTAGGTCCTGGGCTTGGAGGAGGGGGAGGGAAAAGGAGAACGACAAGAGCATGATTGTTGCTGAGGGAGAGAAGGGGCGGGGTCTCTAGGAGGCCATGGAGGAAAGAAACATCTATTGCTTGTCATTTGTTTGGAGAAAAATCATGTATAACAAAAACATTCCTGTCTTGTTTTATGCTAAGAGGGCCGGACCCGAGGATGATAGGAGTCATCTATCGCTTGTCGTTTGTTTGAAAACATCATGTATAACAAAAACATTTCTGTCTTGTCTTTTGCTTCAGGTGTCTTGGGAGTTTTGGAGTTTGGGTCATTCCTGTATTTAGTGAAGGGGTCACAATATGACTGCTTTCCTTCCCTCTTTCATCTTTCACTCTTCCTCTACTTTTAGATCAAGTATCCTCATGTATAATCATCTTCATACTATGCAAAGACTTCTTGGCTGACACCTTCATCGTAATCCCTCTGCCCCTTCTGAAGCTGCCACTACGTACATCAGGGCCCCTTTAGGTCTCAGTCACCTCCGCCCATGAGGATCCCATCCCATTAATCGTGCTTCCGACTCGCTCAGCTGGTCGTGGTCGTATCCAGATCCGTCAATATCTTTACTACAGTAAATGTCAGATCTAGATGCTTGTCCACGGGTGCCTTCACGATCTAGTTACTCCGATCAAGGATCTCTTCTCCCTCGATAGCCGTATAGGGGTTTACCTTAGAACCTCGGCAAACAATCCTTCAAACACATGAAATACATGAAATACATCTCGCACGATTATCCATCACCTCCTCGGCCAAAGCGGATGAGAATCCTTTCGCAACAACAAACCCCATATCAAAGCATCCACCATCAAGCGGCTGTAGACATCATCTTTTGGTGGATCGAGGTCGAAATCAGCCTCCACCGACTTGTCCAGTACTCCCACTTTGTTTCCGTGCTCAGCATATTCCCGACAGCAGCCGCAGCCCGGCGTGCAGTGCCCAGCCCAAATCTCAGTATAGTCCTTTTTGCAGCATCCACACCCGCGTGCGCAGCATCCTCCAGCCTTGATGCATCGCGCAACTAACCAAGTAGTCATATGCCAATCGTCCTTTTCCTCCTTGTGAGACTTGAAAGCCCGGAAAATCGGTGTGTGCAGGAGCTTCCTTTTACTCACAAACAGCGACACCTTGGCCAGATGGATGAGCCCATTATTCTCCCGGACTTCCGCGTCGAGGACGTCGCGAGTTTTGCGGTATTCCGCAGCCTGCTTTGGGTTCGTTGAGGACGCTAGCAGCTTGTCGTTCAGGTAGGAATTCCGACTCGTCGTCCAGGCGCGTTGGGCGGCGTAGCCAAGTAGGGTGAAGTTGCGGAAGTATTCTTGGAGGAAGTACCACTCAATCTCAGTGAGGCCAAAGACGTCATGCTGGAGGCGGCGAAACTTCTGCGCGGCGACCTGCTTACCCGACCGTTCTAGTTTGTCTTCAATCCGCTCACAGAGAGGTCGAGTATGGTCCCGTATGGCCCGTCGTAAACGCATTTTCCGGATGGAGGAGGGCTTCGTGGTTTCACTGTGATGAGCTCGACAGTGTGAAAGGTGACTTCACGGCGGGATGGAGTCAGTTGTAGAGGTTATCGGAGCTTACTGTCGTCAATCCCTCGTCAAATGTCATCGCTCAGAGTTTCCTACGACACTCTCTCCGAAACCTTGAGGTGGTCTGATGAACAAAATCGGTTGTACGTCTCAATCGGTTTCGGCGGAGAAGCGGAGGCGCCAGAGACATGCTGCATCCACTGAATGATTGGAACGGAGGTTCGGTATATTAGACATTTTCGAAGGAGATGAGGAAGAACAGGGTGATCGTTGACGTTGATTCTGGTCTTCAAGCGCGAGTAGGGGACAACCACGCTCCTGCCTCCGAAGTCCGGTTGCTACTACCGACTTGCTTGCCACCGACTGCAAAGGTCTCTGAGACCTTGTATGAAATAGAAGAAAAGAACATATAGATTGTGGATGAAACTATTCGATATCCGAGCCGTTAATTCCTTCCGATGCGTTGCGCAGAATTTTGAATTTTTGAGATCAGTACGCCTCCCAATGTCCATGACCATGATCTTGGCCAACCAACCCAAACAGATAACGCTGCACATAGAGACGAAAAGAAAAAGATATAAACCGGAAATGGGCAACGCCAGCGCAAAGGGTATCCGTCATCCATCCATAAATACAAAAAAAAAATCATTAGAACCAATCCCACTTTGAAATGTGGCTGGAAGAAGAAATCGAACTCAAAACAAAATTGGGAGTAGCAGGCAGATCAGCTTTGGAAGCTGTACATCCGCACCTCACAATCTTCGCTTCCAGTTGCGAAGCGGCTGTCGCCGAGGCCGATGCAGGTGACTGGCCCCGAGTGGCCGGTGAATGTGCGCTCGCACTTGCCAGTTCTCGGATCCCAGATCTTGATCATGCGGTCTTCAGCGCCGGATACGATGCGGAGGGTGTCGGCGCCTAGGGCCCAAACGCCCTCCAGGTGGCCGAAAAATGTGCGCAGGCATCTGCCTGTGGTTGTTTCCCACAGACGGATGGTCGAGTCAAGGGCGCTTGTGACCATGTAGCGGGGTGGGGCCGCACGGCCATTTCCAAAGCCGGGGCCAAAGGCAGAGGATTGGTTGTACGTCGAGTTCGACGGTAATCCCAACGAAGCTTGCAGCGATTGCGGTTCGGTGTCGCCGGAAGTGGTGCTGAGATTGTCATTCTCACATTCAGCGTCGTGGTCTTCGAATTCAAACTCCCGGGGAAGCGGCACAACTTGTTGTACTTGGCCGACGTGTCCTTGGAAAGTCCGGATACAGGTCTTCGTGTCCAGGTCCCAAAGGCGCACTGTGCAGTCATCCGAAGCGGAAAATACCGTCCTCGACTGCGTGTCTACCCTAACGGCGTTGACCCAGTCAGTGTGTCCACGTAAAAGGCAAGTCGACTTGTCCTCGAAGTTCCAAATCTTGACCGTCTTATCGACGGAGCCAGAGGCGAGAATGGAAGCGTCAAAGTGCAGTCCAATAACACCACCACGATGGCCGGTGTAGGTGGAGATGCACTCTCCAGTACGCCAGTTCCACACTTTGATTGTTCGGTCCAAGCTGCCACTGATCAATTTTGTGTCGTCGAATTGCAAACAACGAATCCCAGACTCGTGCCCACGAAGTGTGCGCAGTTCCTCGCCGGTGTCGGTGTCCCAGATCTTGATGGTCGTATCGTAAGAGCCAGTAGCAAGAATATTATCTTCGAACTGCAGGCACATGACTCCGTTTGTGTGGCCCTTGAAGGTCTTGATCGAGCATCGTCCGTACTTCCAGTTCGTCCCGACCTTGAAGCGATCCTTGTAGACCTCCTTCCATGGCCTGTACCGGGTCTTGAAGAAATCTATGTCCTTTTCAGAGTCGGACTCGAACGACGAACAGTGACGCTTGACAATGGATACCTCGTCGTTTGGCTCGAGCTTCCTCTTGCCCGTGCTCGAGCAGTCTGCTTGCGACTCTGCCGGAAGTTCTGGTTGAGGAGTGACAGTCTCTCTCTCCATGTCCCACGTTGAAGCGCGGAGTTCAATTGCGCGCTTGGACTCGCGCAGCCGTTTCCTGTCCAGGAGAGGAAGGCCCCAACCGCATTTCTTACACTTGCGATGAATATGTTGTTCGCACATCCTGTGCCAGACGACGTCATCATCGGCTAGTGCTCGCCATCCTCGCGAGACTTGAGCAGCCTTGCAAAGCGAAGTTGTATCCAGATAGCATAGGATTTTAAACGCAATCTCCGGAGGGAGGGCGGTCACAAAGTCGATGCGGATAAGGTCGCGAACGGTAGCGGAGATAAATGACAGCTGCGGAAAACAGCATTGGGCCATTATGCCTTGCAGCAAGAGCTTGCGGTGCTTCGCAGGGGCGGCGGAGAAGAGGGACCAGACGTGCGAGATGCTTTGTTGATCGCCCTGTGGGAGTGTTTCCAACTCCTTGCGCATGGTTAGTATCAAGAATAGGCCACAGAAGTGGGAGGGCATACTCGTTGCAGGTTATCCATCGTCGGTTCGTCTGCCTGTCGCCGGCACTTGAGGTCAGGTCGATGACGGTAGCAGTACTTGGAGCTCACGCTGCTGAGCTCATCCGGCAGGATAGATCGAGGGCCTAGAGGGGCATATTGTTCGGGGATGTGTCTGGCGAGGAACGGTGCAACATTCTGAGTCGCAAGCTTGGCAGGCGCTTTGGTAACATTGCCGAAGCCGTGGGAAGAATGCTGGTGGGAGTTGAGTTCCTTCTCCTTTGTCTCCGGGCTTCGTGTGGGACCACCGAATATAGATTTGAATGAAGTTTGCGAGTCTTGCGAATCGCTGTGCATGTCGTCGGATCGGCGTCGTTCCGTCACAACGTGAGAGGGGAGGGTATCGGCCGGAATAGACATTTCGGGGTATTGCGGTCGGCCAGAGAACCTCAAACTACCATGCCACCCCCAGTATCTTTGCGATAAGGTGTAGACGTCGTCAGGGCAATCGTAGAGCGGGTTCAGCGACGAATGGACGGGTTGGAGGTCGTAATATAGCGTGCTGTCGAGTCAGAGGAGTTGGACCTTGGTGGCGAATGTCGTGATTGCGAATATCACGCCGACCGATGTTGAAGGCGAGAGAACGTTCGACAATGGGCCAGCCGCGAGTCGAGCACAGCGCAATGGTCGGGCACAGAATGAGGGGCGGATGAAAATCTGGCCTGTCCTTTTAATAAGACTTTATGAATCGCTGGATTAAGGAGCGGTAAGATGGCGCATCGATCACGCAAGTCAGGATCTCCCGCTCGTGCTCTGAATTGCTTTTACTCCAGTCTCCACTGCCGCTCCGAAGCGCTGGTTGTGGTCACGTGATACGATGGCGCAATGGGTACCCGTTGTGACACCAGCTGGGCGGCGAGATGAGGGAATTCTTCTCCAGAGCTGACACCATTCGTCGCAATGATCCTGTCGCATTTGCACTAGGGCCTCGATTCTGGACCTGGCTTAATTTGCAACACAGTCTCCGGACCCGTCCGCCGGAGTACGGGGAATCCTTGACTCAACCCATCAGTTTCCCCAGCTGCTCCAACTCTTCCTCCTTCTCAGAAGACAGGTCATGCCATCTGACCGATATCGCTAGCTACATTCTGTGTACTTTCTAGGCGCGATCTTCTCCCAGAGCGTACTGACAATAACCCATCAAACTTTTGCTCACTCAGGTGATGGCACGATATCATCTGCAGCCCAGGCGAGAGGCAAAATTACCAATTCCGGTTAGTGCAGTTAGCGCAATTTAGCTCCGCGACGTCAAGCTCTCCCCAACTTCCTCGCGCCAGGTACGCAATCGGCTACGGTTCAAGCCGACTCCTTCATATACTCCGTGCTCATCCACGCGCTCCCGCACTTCCGAACCTCCTTATTTGCACCTCCTTTTCAGGAGGAGCTTATCAATAGCCGGGGTTTCCCCTGTTTCTCGGCCGACATAACGAGCAGAGCCGCTAGAGAGCACGGTTTGATCGTGCATGCTACCCTCTGTTTCAGTCTCACCGCAACCTCGCTCAGCCAGGTGATCTGTGCCATCTTATCCTGAGACGGGTTGACCAAGACACCCCCTGCGGAACATAGCGGACATGATTCGTCGCATATGGTTCGATCGGGGCTAAAGTTACGCGCATACTGCTTCTCAAAGTTACTCCGCGTGCGACTTGGGTGCCTTACCGCTGATATTTATCGGGCTACCTAGAGCGAGAAAGGTCTGAGCGCGGGTTTTCTAGGCATAGCGAATCAACTGCCGTCGCAAGGTGCTGAGAACTGCATCCGAGAGATCGCAAAGAGAGCTCAGCCTGCGGGATCGTCAAGCACGATCAGCGTGTGTCGTTGAATTGCTCGGAGACTTTCAGCCGAATCAGCAGTACTCCGTAAACAAACTGTTTCATACCGAACTCAAATCAAGTAAGTTTGTGATAAGCGGGCACCGTGTTTGTCAGGTTCGATTGCACTGGCTCAACAATTTCTGCGACCTTATCTGGACGTGACGCTGAGAGTTTGAAACCAAACGCTGCATGTGGCCTCGCTCTTCCTCTTTGATAAAGGATACCGCAATCACGGGGCGTGTCTGATCTCTTGGCTCCACGTGATTCGGGCCAGACACTTCTTGCAACGCCTCTGCTCCAGCTTCCGGTGTATCCCTGTTTCTTTGATACCCATCGTCATTGGGCTGCTCATCGAAAAGGCAGCCGCTTGCCGCTAATCCGCTTGCGTCACTATTTGAGGACCCGTCTTCCGTGAGATCAGGTTTCCCATCATGTCCGCGTTGCATTCCTCCTCGGAATCCAGCGGATCACTGCCCCCTCCTGAGCCGGGGAACGAGACAACGGGGCCGCCTCCACTAGAGACGTTAATCTCTCACCTTGTTGCGGCGAAGAGATCGTTGTCTTCCATCAATCATGTGTGGCGAGCTAACGAGATAGTCACCGCTGCCCGCTCAACCCTCGAGGAGAGTGTCGTGGTCTCCGCACGGACAGGCTTCTTACGCAGTGGTCTGAACAGTCAACTGAGGCTCCTCTACAATGTTCGAGCCGAGGTCGAGGAAATCTCATTGAGGGGGCGGTCGGAATTCGCCAGTGCGCTCAAAAGCCTGGATGCAGCTGATGTGCGGCTCAAGAAGACGATTGCCCTACTTCAAGAAACAATTGTCCATTCTTCTTTTCGGCCTGAAGGGGAAGATCCTAGGAGTTTACACGACTTTGTGGACGAGCGAGGCGTTGAGGAGCTTCATGCAACCCTGAAGAGCTCGATTGATCGAACAAATGCCGCGCAAGCGGAGCTCGATGCGTCCAATTATGCCTTCGATGATGAGCTCCAGTCAATCAAAAAGGCGCTGGGAACCTATCGTGCGGCTACAAAGTTAGCGAACTCTCGGACATCGCTGTCATCATCAGGCTCGCAGTCGGGATCTAGCACCAGTTTGCCTTCGTTATCATCGATGCCACCGATGGTGCATTCCCTTGAGATGCACGCGCAAGAAATGGCGAATCTGTTAGAATCATTGGTGCGCCATTTTGATCTCTGTGTGACCGCCGTTAAGCACACGGAAGGTGGAGGCGCGGCTGCTCAATCCATTACAGGCGACATGCCTGATGGTGTAATCAGCAGCCGGGGCGGGAATCACGAAGGGGATATTGTCGCAAATTTGAACGCCCCACTCGACCCCTTGAGTGATTCCGAATATCGGGAAATGGTGAATGTCATCATCAATGACGCTGCTGAGGCGGAGGATGTCGTGATGGAGATCCAAGACCGAATCGGGGAAATGGAATCGGTTATCGAGAACCTGCTTACCCAAAGGAACAGTTTTGCTGCAGTCTACAGCGCCACGAAAGACGTTTTCACCCATCTATCATCCCTTGCTTCCACCCGATTGCCGGGATACATCGCCCAAGCTCACACCTTCACTGGTGTGTGGAATGAGGAGCACGACCGTATCAAAGGAGGATTGGCGGATCTCTCCGACCTGAGCTCGCTGTACGACGGCTTCCTTGAGGCGTACGACGGGCTTATCATCGAGGTAACACGCCGAAAGCACGTCCGTCACCGTGTCGAGAAGATACTACGAGATACTCGTCACAAGCTTGATGCGCTGTATGATGAGGACGTCAACGCTCGAGAGACGTTTCGGGTCGAACAAGGCGACTATCTGCCATCTGATATTTGGCCGGGTTTAAGCCGAGAGCCAATGCGTATCGAATTTTGCCGGATATCTGGCGGCCTGCTCAAGGGCGTTCTCCAGGACACTCCTGGACAGGGCCATGAGCCCATTGAAGGGGAACACCCCGCGCAGACCCACGACCAAGGGTCCTCTGACCATGGTGAAATCATTCCTGACTTACCGAAGTCACTTGTAGAGCAAGCAATTGCTCGGTTAAAGAGCAGACATGCAATTGACCGCCAGGAGGCCTGAGCCCGGCACTATCTGCATTTCACTTACCGTCTTGCCTTGTTAGATAACCTTGCAGCCCGCTATCCCCGGGCGACCTACATGATGAACTTGAATCAGGCTTTGCCTGGACTGAGCGCTTCGGACTGAAGCATCTTGCGGGCGTATACTCCAGCCGTTAGGCTGCTGATGTGGATGCTGCAGGTGTCTGTCCGAAAACAACTGATGATCAAAGAGAGCTCTGATAGGTCTTTGCGCAAACTTTAGCTCTAGTTCGAGCTTGCAATATTTCTGAATATGATAATATGATCTATCGTAGACAGCTTTACATCTTCCACGTCTTCTCCACGTCATTGGTATCCTCATAGATCTCCCTCCACCCCAACGCCGACCACCTCCCAGGCCTCTCCAACGCATCCACAAAATGCCTCATTGCCAACACAAACTGCGCCGCCCACTTCTTCGGACTCACCCCTCCACACCCCGTGGCCATTGGCGTGATAAGCACACTCTCAATTCTCCCGCGATATCTACTCTCCCCACCTTCACCTACTACACTCCCCTCCCCCTCCCGGTTATCAAGCCCCCGATTCCACCTCTCCACACTACACAACAAACTCCACACACACTCATACACAACCTCGCGATCCCACCGCGCCGTATCCGGCGTGCGCATCGTCGGACACAACCCCACCCACTTACACCCCCACTCATTCATCCCAACCAACTCATCCGGGAAGGGCACAAGCTCACAGGACCCCGGCGGCGCAAACCCGCGATACTTGTCATACAGTATCTTCTGCGCGGCACGCGTAAGCGTATCGTAGTCATGGTGCGGGAGGCAGAACGCGCGCGAGATGGCGTCGTCGAAGGCGCCGTCGAGGCGGCCGTAGGAGTTTGCGGGGGAGACGACGAGGTCGAATTTGGTGGTGGCGGGGAGGGCAGCGAGGGAGCTGTTATGGGTTTGGATTTTTATGGGCGGATTCCCGTTAGTGTTCCCATTGTAGGTGGGCCAGTGCGTTGGGAGGGCTTCGTTGAAGGCGTCGAGGAATTTGGATTCCATGCACAGCAGGTGGATTGTGGGGATGTTGCGGTGGCTCATTTTGCGGGGTAAATGCGCTGTTTCTTCGGATTTGGGTATGAATATATGAGTTCTGGAGGTGTTGATGCCTTGTGTATAAATTGTGCTCTGTAGGCACCGAGAGTATTGGTATTAAATGGTGACTGGGCAGAAAGACGCTGCCTTGATCGAGCTTGGGGGCGAGTCTCACCCTCAGCTTCCGTTGTCAGATTATATACTTCGAGGGAAGGAATCGCTGATCTGTCCTCAAGGGCGAACAACAACCTTGTTGCCTAGTAACACGAGTCAAAATCGACTTTCAGTGGCTAAAAGCGTGGAATTGTGAGGCTCACTATATTTTCTCATTTCTTGGCCACTGCTCCTGATAATCTTTCGCATCCATCATCCATACCCCCAACTCAAACCCGAGGCTCTGCGGACTCCAAACCAATCATAACCCCGCAGTGACATCTCCCCACCAGCACCTCCATATACAGTCACAACTTTACCCTCACATGTCTATAGACACCTCTCCCACCATAATCCCCTATATCTAGACTTTCGATCCTGAAGCTCCCTCGACACACAAAAAGCCCAAAATGTCCGCAGAAGAAACCCCCTGGCACGCCGCCTTCCCCTCACCCCGCACAACAAACCCAGCCTCCCTCCCGCGCTCAACAGTCCTGCAATGGCTGAAAGAGGGCACCAAAGTACCAGGAGCAGGCTTCCTCCTCGTCGACCTGCGCCGTACAGATTTCGAGGGCGGCACGATCCGCGGCTCGCTGAATCTTCCTGCCCAGAGCCTCTATCCGACCTTGGGCACGCTGTATAGTCTTGTGCGCAAGGCGGGAGTTCGGGATGTGATTTTTTATTGCGGTATGTTGTATTATGTTTCTTCTCTCTATCAATTCTCTCCCTTTTCCTGGTGTTTGGGAGTTGGGTGGGTTCTGAAGCTAATGACGCTGGTGTAGGATCGTCTGCTGGGCGGGGCACGCGGGCGGCAGGCTGGTTTGCGGATTATCTATCTGAGAAGGGCGTCTCAGAGGATGATGTGAAGAGTTGGAAGTTGGAGGGTGGGATCAAGGGGTGGGTTGCTGCAGGGGATCAGTATACGGCGCTGATGGATGGGTATGACGAGAGTGTGTGGAAGAAATGATTAGATGAATCTGAATTACGACTTGATAAATTTATGAGAGTAAATATAAGTGTGGGACATGTTATGTTCATCATTTCTAGGGTATAGAACCCGCTGGAGTCTATCTGGTTTCAAGCTTCTATAGAGTAAGGAAGCTTTGTGAGGGGCGCGGCTGGCGCCCTTGTTTTGTTGGCGAATGCCGAATGGTGGGCCTGATTGTCTGTTCGAAGCAGACCATTGTTTGGACCGTGAGACAGTGGGAAACCACTATGAAGTATAGTAATCGCATGTTAAGCGAGGCGGGGTTGAAGTGATGGGATGAATCGTTCACTTGCGCTTCCTCGACGACGACGAAACGAGACGCTTCTTCATATGCTTTGGCATCTTGTTAGCACGCTTCTCGCGCTTCTCCTCCTTGACCTTCTGCTTATGCTCCCGCTTGGTGTCCTTGTCTTCGAAGCGTTTCCCGCGGGGAGGCTTCTCCGCGAATGGATCATCGTCCTCGTCGCCTTCAGAGCCGGAGTCTGCGACTGATACACCGCCGCTGACATCTGATCCAGACTCGGCATCATCGGCGACTGTAGGTTTCTCGCGAGCGAGCAGATCCTTGTAAACAAGGTCGCCTCCCTCACCTGCGTGGACCTTCTCAGCATCACGCTCAAAGTCGTAGACTTGGTCTAGTGTCTGAGGAATATATTGCTGACGGAAGACAGCAGTGTCCACTTCACGCTCGGCTGCAGTCTGCTCACTCTCATCCAACGTGAAGAGCTTCTCAATCGCATCGTGCAGCTCATCTGAGACCGTAACTGGCCCATTGCCGGCGATGATAAACTCAAAGACAACGCGCTCAGAAAGTGTCTCGACACCCTTCCGGCGGAAGAAGTCGCTGACGTTCTTGATATCCATGCGCAGGAATTCTAGACTCCGCGGGTGGTCGTGCTCAACACTCTGACTGACATCGATAACGTAGAGCTTGTTGTTGTGATAAAGTGTGTTGTACTCGCTAAGATCTGCGTGGACGAGATGGCAGGTCTGGTACATCACACGCATGTAGCCGAGAAGCTCGATATAGATCTCGCGATACTTGGCTTCCGGATCGGGAATATTGAATTCCACGTCCTTCAGACGAGGCGCAGCAATACCCTTGGAGTTTCCGATGAAGCCCATTACCAGGACATGGAGGCGCAGGTTGATAGGTTCAGGAGAAGGAATGCCAGCGGCGTGGATTCTTCGGAGGTTGCGCATTTCCTTCTCCGCCCACACCTTGACCATTGCTCGGTTGTTGCTCTTGTTATAACCCTGGCGGAAGCGGAACTCTCCCGTAACGTACTTATCTCTGTCCTTGAAAACGAGAATGCTGGTCTTGTATACTTTGATGGCGCGGTGAATCGGCGGGGCATCGAGATCGTCGTCCGGGAACAACATCGAGTGGTATACGTTGGCTTCTTTACCGGTTGACAGACATCCGTGAATCTCAGAGACAACGTTGCGGTTGATCATCTGCAGTAGGATCATGCGAGTGCGAGGATCCAACACCTGCTCCGAGGTAGCTCTGTCCGCCTTGTCGGCACCTTGGTTACCACGTCCGCCCAATCCTGACTGCATATCATCCAGCTTGATCTTTCCCGCATGGCGAGTTAACGAGTTGATCTGATCATCGACGGATGCATATGTGTTGACCGTAGGTTTCTGCGTGTTCGTCTTGGGGTAAGTCCACTTCGGTACGTTCGGATCGGCGGCAAGCTCGTTGACTTTTCGTTGACGGTTGTAGGCTTTCGTGAGGTCAGCGGGATTCGACGAGTTGAAGTCATCAGCGTCGAGCTCTTCTTCGAAGATGTCATCGTAGTAGTCGTCCTCTTCATTATCATCTTCTTCTGGAAGTACATCTTGCCCCGCTATGGCGGGGACTGTGCCATCGGCGTTCGCATAGCCTTTGTTAGGGACGTATGTGTGTGACGGAGCCAAGCCGTCGGCAGGGGAACCTGCTGGGGCAGCTGAATCGGCCATGATTATCTTTCAAGCAGATTTGACCGTCAAATTGGTGATTCGAGAGGTTGACACTGCCGACAAAATTTCGGGCAGAAAAAGTGCTTGCAGGGTTATCGATAATCGGAATGTCTTCTCTCATTGGACGATCTGTTTGTGGAGCGGCATGTGTTGACCGCCCGGCAGAACCCCGCTGGCGGAAGAGAAACGCGTGGGTGCGCGTCGAGGCTCCTATCGTCGCATGTCGAGGCCCGGGTAACTCAACTTACAAGAGACTTGCGACGCTGTATCTCGTCAATTCGCCTTTCCAGTATCTAGTCCGGATATCCGAGGCTGCTTGTGGCGGCTGAGTCCGCGAGGTGCTGTTGACGCGCTGTTTTCTTGAGTTTTCGCGTTGTGTCGGTCAAGATGTATGTCAAGCAGATTATCATCCAGGGCTTCAAAAGGTACGTCGTCTCATGCTGTCGCGTGTCAATTCATGAGCAGAGTGAATCAAGCTGACACGCTGGTTGCTTTTACAGCTACAAAGATCAGACGGTTATCGAGCCGTTCTCCCCAAAACACAATGTGATCGTCGGTCGCAATGGTTCAGGGAAGAGTAACTTCTTCGCGGCCATTCGATTCGTCCTTAGCGATGCATACACTCACCTTGGCAGAGAGGAGAGACAGGCTCTGTTGCACGTACGTGGATTCAGATAGCGTTGACTGGTGGAAGCTTACAGCGAGTAGGAAGGTTCCGGTTCTGCTGTCATGTCCGCTTATGTCGAAATCATCTTCGATAACTCGGACGATCGATTCCCTACCGGAAAGCCCGAACTTGTTCTTCGTCGAACCATTGGACTTAAGAAGGACGAATATACCCTCGACCGAAAGAATGCGACGAAATCGGATGTGATGAATCTGCTGGAGTCTGCTGGTTTCTCGCGATCGAACCCTTACTATATCGTGCCGCAAGGTCGAGTTACGGCATTGACCAACATGAAGGATTCGGAACGGTTGAACCTGTTGAAAGAAGTCGCAGGAACTCAGGTGTATGAAGCGCGTCGAGCGGAATCGTTGAAGATTATGCACGAAACCAACAACAAACGGGAGAAAATCGACGAGTTACTGGAATTTATCAACGAGCGGCTTGCTGAACTAGAAGAGGAGAAGGACGAACTCCGGAATTTCCAGGACAAGGATAAAGAGCGACGATGCCTGGAATACACCATCTACTCTCGAGAGCAGCAAGAGATTGCCAGTTTTCTCGATAACCTTGAAGAACAGCGGCAAACAGGCGTTGAAGATACAGATATCAACCGGGATCGCTTCATCCAAGGAGAGAAAGAAATGGCCCTGGTTGACGCGGAAATCGCCGAGTGCAAGCAGCAGATTGAATTTCTCAAGGTCGACAAAGCGCAACTGGAAGAAGAGAGGCGTGAAGCTTCCAAGGCTCTCGCCCAGGTGGAGTTACATGCCAAGTCACTCACGGATAATCAGGCGGCAGCGCAGGCCCTGAAAAGCCGCCATGATGCAGATCTGAAGACCGTTCAGAAAGCGATCAAGGAGCGCCAGGCAGAATTAGAGGAACTCATTCCCCGCTTCAATACGGCAAAAGATCAAGAAGATGATGCCAAGATCAAGCTCACAGAATCAGAGACCGCCCGACAGAGACTATACGCCAAGCAAGGCCGGAATTCACGATTCAAAAACAAGTCGGAGCGGGACAAGTGGCTGCATGCGGAGATCAAGAATAATCACACTTCTATTTCAAGTGTGCAGGCCGTCTTATCGCAGACCCAGGAGGATATCAAAGAGCTAGAGAATGAAATTGCTCTCCTAGAGCCGGAAACCGAACGTCTACGCCAGCAGATTGACGGACGGGGTGATACCATGCAATCGGTGGACCAGCAGGTTCAGTCTGCTAAGGATGAGAGGGACCGGCTCATGGATCAGCGAAAGTAAGTTTAAAGCTGCTGAACGAGTCAATTCCTCAAAGGTGCGATCACTAACTGGATGCAGGGAACTCTGGAGAGAAGAGGCAAAGCTGGATTCGATTTTGTCGAGCGCATCTAACGAGGTCGAGCGTGCGGAGCGCAACCTGTCCCAGATGATGGACCACAATACCAGCCGGGGCATCGCTGCGGTGCGGAGGATCAAGCGTCAACACAATCTGGACGGCGTTTACGGAACGCTTGCGGAACTCTTCGAAGTAAACGATAGGTACCGTACTGCTGTCGAGGTCACCGCCGGTCAAAGCTTGTTCCACTACGTTGTTGACACCGATGATACTGCCACGAAAGTCCTGGAAATTCTTCAACACGAAAAGGCGGGACGTGTCACGTTTATGCCCTTGAACCGCCTCAGAAACAAGCCACTCAACATGCCCAAAGCCAGTGACACAATCCCAATGATTGAAAAGTTGCAGTATGACCGTACATATGAGAAGGCCTTCCAACATGTCTTTGGTAAGACAATCATTTGCCCTAACCTTCAAGTTGCCTCTCAGTACGCACGAAGCCATGGTGTCAACGCGATTACGCCCGAGGGAGATAGGTCCGACAAGAGGGGTGCTCTTACTGGTGGTTTCCATGATTCCCGACAATCTCGCCTGGATGCGGTGAAGAACCTGACAAAGTGGAGGGACGAGTACGAGACCAAGAAGAACCGTGGGTCTGAGATCCGCAAGGAACTCGAGAAATTAGATCAGCTCATTACCCGGTCGGTTGGTGAGCTGCAAAAGCTCGAACAGCAGCGGCACCAGGTTCAGAATAGCAGTGGGCCTCTCCGGCAAGAACTGCGGAGCAAGCGGGACCTTTTGCAGAAGCAGAACGACAACCTTGAGGCCAAGCGACGTGCCCTTCGCAACATCGAAGGAAACTTGGCTGCTCTCAAAGACCAAGTCGACGCCTTCGAGGCGGAACTTGCATCACCGTTTCAAAAGGCCCTCAGCGATGAAGAAGAATCACGCCTGGAAGCTCTAAACACAACAGTCCAGGAGCAACGTCGGCAGTACCAGGAACTTTCCAGCGAGCGCAGCGAGCTAGAGGCACGAAAATCAGTCCTAGAAGCTGAGCTGCGGGAGAACTTGAACCCTCGCCTCGATCAACTCGTCAGCCAGGATGCAGACCTCGCGGACAATGACGGTCAAGGAAACCTGAAAGAAACGCAGCGAGAGCAAAAGCGTCTCACAAAGGCTTTAGATAAGGTTGGCCAGAAACTTGCGCAGGTCGACGAATCTATCGAGCAGGCAAATGCGCGCGTTGCAGAGCTTAGCCAACAGAACGCTGAGTCTCGCCGAGAACTCGAGGAACTGGCAAAATCGATCGAAAAGCACCAGCGCCGCATGGAGAAGAGCATGCAAAAGAAGGCGGCTTTGACAAAGCAGGCTGCTGAATGTGCGGCCAACATCCGTGACCTCGGTGTCCTGCCTGACGAGGCATTCACAAAATACAAGAACACAGACTCCAACACTGTTGTCAAGAAGCTACACAAAGCCAACGAAGCGCTGAAGAAATACTCACATGTCAACAAAAAGGCCTTTGAGCAGTACAACAGCTTCACGAAGCAGCGGGAAACGCTGACTGACCGAAGACAAGAGCTTGATGCCTCTCAAAAGTCTATTGATGACCTGATCCAAGTGCTGGATCAACGCAAGGACGAAGCAATTGAGAGAACATTCAAGCAGGTGTCTCGCGAGTTTGCCAACATTTTCGAGAAGCTTGTCCCTGCCGGCCGCGGTCGTTTGATCATCCAGCGCAAAACCGACCGTTCTCAGCGAAAGGACGACGACCTTGACTCCGACGACGAAGCAGCGAAGCAGAGTGTAGAAAACTACGTCGGGGTTGGTATCAGTGTCAGTTTCAACAGCAAACATGACGACCAGCAGCGCATCCAGCAGCTGTCTGGAGGACAGAAGAGTAAGCAGCCCCCAAGCCTTTTCTGTTGGTTGAAGAAGTAGCTAACGAAACAAAGGTCTTTGCGCGCTTGCCTTGGTGTTTGCTATCCAAGCGTGTGACCCGGCGCCTTTCTATCTGTTTGATGAGATCGATGCCAACTTGGACGCCCAGTACCGAACCGCCGTCGCTCAGATGTTGAAATCCATCTCTGACTCGACTAACGGCCAGTTCATTTGCACTACTTTCCGACCAGAGATGCTGCATGTGGCCGAGAAGTGCTACGGTGTGAGCTTCCGGCAGAAGGCTAGTACGATCGACGTCGTGTCGAGAGAAGAGGCGCTGAAGTTTGTCGAGGAGCAGAAGACATAGTTGGGGGCCGGCGATGTGATGTTTTTAAATCTATTCCAGATGACTATGCTAATGATCAGTTCAGGCTGCTTGCTGCTTTGTGTTCACTTCTTTCTTTAGTGGTTTGTTCCTCCATGTACTTTATCTTGTCACTCTTCTCTAGTTCCAGGATTCCCAATACTAGCACGTTTGAGGCATTCCAGAATTTATTTCAGTGTAGATAGCTAAAACCAGATCTAGTCTATTACTGTTCTATAACAGTCCAGTGCTCACTCATTGGTCCACTCATGCAAAAGGCGATCTGGAACCTCCCTGAGGAGAACATGTACATGCTCTAAACTCCTCACACTCTGAAGGGCGGTGTAATTCTTGAACCACAAAACATGGGACTTGGGATCAGGGAAGAGATCCTTCTCCTGCGCGAGCCTCGCCACAAAGGTCCTCTGCACGAAATCCTCGATCAGCGCACGGCTCTCCTCCGTGATCACCCCTTCCTCATCTTGAACAGGGATAGGGGTACGAGACCACACAACCAGGTGCGAGATTCCTTTTACCAGCCCGTAGGGCCAGTCGTTGCGGAGGATCTTGTAGTCTGCGGGGTCGGCAAAGGGGATCGGGTTGTTGAAGGTTGGCGGTGGTGGTGGCCCGCCCATTTCAGGTTCCCTCGGCAATTCCCACTTTAGACGGCGCAGGCAGATGTAGTTGGTGATCGTGCCATACTGGGCCTTGGTTTCCTTGGTCCATTGGAGGTATCGGATGAGATCGGATGGTTTCCGCTTGAGAATGCCGAGATCGCCTCGTGCTGTGCGGGGGTGGTAAGTAAAATATGGAGTAAGTAAACAGAGTCGTGTGGTTAGGAGTAATTCTCGCTGAGATTGGAGATTGAAGTGAGGGGATCAAAAGATTTGGAGAATGGGGGGATGAAGGGATGGGCGCACCGATGATATCTTGGAGATCCTTCCAGTCGTGATAGATAAACTCTTCGTCTGTTTGGGCGAGGACCGCGCGGTCTGTTTCCGTTAGGTGGAAGGCTGGCGGCTCGTCCTCGACAGTCATGGTGGGGAATGATGGGATGATGGCCTGGGGAATATTCGGGACTCGGGATTCTTGGTCGAGATAGGCAAAGAAATGGCGGAAAAAGACCCAACCTAGAGGGGGCTCGCGAACGCGGTGATTATGCCCCCTCAGCGGGGAATATAAACCGTCGGAGTCTCAGAGCAGACTCGGAGACCGTAGTAAGCTGTAAGCACTGTCGTCCTGCAGGAAAACGGCCCAACAACCCAAAGGATTGATTCCGCACTGCGAGTCTGTCTCTCATACTTGGGATGAAGTCTGGAAGGTTCGGTAAAGTCCATCTTAGCAAAGGCTGAGCTTATCGTCACGGTCACTCGGAGAACAGATCTAAACACGCTGATAAAGGCAGTTAATCGCGGGCGCCAGAGAGGCTGGGTGAGAGCTGTCGCCGTTGGTAATTTACCGTCCCAAAACCCGCCCGCCAAATCCACCCGCCGCTCTGCAAGCTCCTCAAGCTTTCTTTTTCCTTGAGATCCGCCCACGCCATTTTCTTTCCTCTTTATTCCTTTCGGTCTTCCGTCTTCGTCTTGCATTGCAGCTGTCGGAGCAATTGCCAGTCGTTAATATGAGGTGCGCTACTATTTTATACTGCACAGATCCCCGAGACTCTAAAGCTGACGGTTGTTGCTCCCTGATCTAGTGCTTTATCCTCGGAGAACGTCAACGGGGTCTACATCCCCTCCGCCCTTTTGGTCGTCGGAACCTTCATTGTCAAGAAGGAATGGGTCCCCTTTGCCGTAGCTCTGGCTGCGATCTTTGCCGGGTGGAAGCTGTCCAGCGGTGGTAGTAGCAGCAGCAGTAAGTCCAGCCCTTGTCGTTCACCGCAGGTATATCACATGTTCAACCCTGACATTCTCTGTCACAGAGGCCAGGAAAGTCCTCAACCCCACCGAGTTCCAGGACTTTGTCCTAAAGGAGAAGAACGACATCTCCCACAACGTCACCATCTACCGCTTCGCTCTGCCCCGTCCCACCGATATCCTCGGCCTGCCCATCGGCCAGCACATCTCTCTCGCCGCTACCATTGATGGCCAGCCCAAGGAGGTCGTCCGCTCCTACACTCCCATCTCCTCCGACAATGAAGTCGGCTACTTCGACCTCCTCGTCAAGGCCTACCCCCAGGGTAACATCTCCAAGTACCTGACCACCCTCAAGGTCGGCGATACCATGAAGGTGCGCGGTCCCAAGGGTGCCATGGTCTACACTCCCAACATGTGCCGGCACATTGGTATGATTGCCGGAGGTACCGGAATCACCCCCATGCTCCAGATCATCAAGGCCATCATCCGTAACCGTCCCCGCAACGGCGGAAACGACACCACCCAGGTGGACCTCATCTTCGCCAACGTCAACCCCGATGATATCTTGCTCAAGGAGGAGCTTGAGAAGCTTGTTGCGGAGGATGACGGCTTCCGTGTATACTATGTCCTTAACAACCCCCCTGAGGGATGGACCGGCGGTGTCGGCTTCGTTACCCCTGACATGATCAAGGTGAGCAGCCATTATGTAGCCTTTGATGCCGATGACCGACTAACATTCTTCTTAGGAACGCCTGCCCGCTCCTGCCAGCGACATCAAGGTCCTCCTGTGCGGTCCTCCTCCCATGGTCAGCGCCATGAAGAAGGCCACCGAGTCTCTTGGCTACACCAAGGCCCGCCCCGTCAGCAAGCTCGAGGACCAGGTCTTCTGCTTCTAAACAAAACGACAAGTTATATTTATGCTCCATCGCATAACACCCTATCGAACCTATCTTGGGAGATATTAACTAGAATTCCTACGCAGCTCTAAAGAGAATCTCGATGGCTTCTTATGAAATGACCCAGAACTACTAAAGATGTCACGACCTTGTTTGCGCTTATGCACAGATCAGTTTACGTGGTTCGATATCAGAGATGTTGTATAGACATTGAGAAGAAAAGGCTAATCAATACATTATATCATTACTCCGGTGATTGAGTGTGTACCTCCATCATTTCATCCACCATAGTCAGAAATTTTTCGCGGTACTCTTTCGCCGTCGTGGTAATGCTCATCGGACCCTGTCGCCCGATTACATTGAACGCCTGGACAGCCCCTGTCATCGCCTGCGCATGCAGCGTATGCTTAGCCCAGAAGAAGTCCAGCACAACAGCTCGGTATTTCCACTTTCCATCGGCAGACGTGACACCCACGCGCCACTGCGTCTTCCTGCCAACATTATCCGGACTCGAGGAAGCCGGGAACCGCACCAGAAATAGAGAATAGTCAACGATATCCGCGGACGCGAGGAACGCCGTATCTGTTTCTAACATCCGCTTGACAGCCTCATAGTTCTTCCGCGTCAGCCTAATCTTATCCTCAAACTCATCAGCGAGCCTCGATAGCGTGTCTTTCGAGACCAAGGGGTCAGGTACGAGGTCCCGCTCTGGGTAGAAGTAATCGATCGGCTTGAGGTCGTACGTCTCCCACTTCTCCGCGTTAGGATCCTCTGCTTTCCCGTACAGTACGTTTTCCATAATGATGTGGTGCCCTGGCGACGTGCGGAGGATACTCCCGATGGATCGGTACGGTGCGTAGAGGTAGTCTGTTATCCAGACGAGTAGGGACTCGGGGTGAGTCCGCATGTAGTCGAAGTACGGCCTTAGGAGATCCTCGCGGAAGAAGGAGTGCTCAAAGTGTCTAGGAACGCTTTTGACGAGAAAGGCAGAGTTGGACGTGCGGAAGAAGGTCTATACAGCGATCAAGCACTGTTAGCTGCTATCCATGGGATCGCTTGAGAAGAAGCGGAAGTGAGTGGTCCTTCTACATACGGAACCCGAGAATCCCAGATCACCCATCGAGACCAGCGGGACAGTCTTCTTATCACTCAGGAAAGAAGACATGTAGTCCTCCTCGCTGATTCTCCATACCTCCGTGCGCAGCTTGCGGAAGAGCTCCTGTTCGTAGCGAAGCAGCGTGATATAGTAGATGCGGAAGAAGGCGAGGATGCACTGGATGATATTCCGCTTGAAGGTGCCTGGGTCGCGAAACAGCGCCCGCTGAACAGAGCGAGATATGGCTTTCTGGCGACGACTAGCCATTTTTGATGGTGGATGTTATGGTCATGTTTTGGACACGATTCAAAGCAGAGAGGTGTTGTTCTATAGTCTTGTCGCAAATCAGGCCGGGGCTTCGCCAGGGTGACGTCAGAGGCGGGCATCCGAACTACATACGTCCCGCTTCAGCCTTTGTTTGTGATAGAAGAACCTCCACTCCTGCGGAGGGCAGCCACTGCGTGTTGTAGCAGGTTATATGTGAGTGAAGCTATGTTGTACATGCGCAGTGGTTTAGTAAAGCGCCACAAGAAAGTATCTGAGAAGGTAATCCTGAGCAAGCCACTCGTAAATGAGGAACTGAGTAAACAGCTAAGTAAGCAACTGGGCGAGGACGTAGACAAGTGTAATTAGCTGCAAGTAGCCAAGTAAGTAATTGAGCAAGTAGCTTGGTGAGCAACTACGATCATCTCAATGAGCATCTACTGTAAGCGATCATCCTGGTGTAGCGCACGTGATCTGGAGTCATGTTGACTAATTACTACTCTGGGAAGGCGCTAGGCTTAGGGCTCAAGGATCACGAGGGAAAGCGCGACCCATACTTCACCGCCCAGCGACCCAGGGCAGAAACGCTTGCAGAACTGCCGCTGAGCCAGCCTTGAGTCATTCAATTCATTGGAAGAGAAAAAAAGTTCCCCTCAAGCTTGAAAGACTCCCCCTCTATGGGTCGCAATCTGCTTAGCGGGGCCCAACGATTTTCCACCACCGCGCTCAGAAGTATCCTGTCCTACCGTCCACAGCATATTTCTGCCTCTCCGACGAATTGCTTCTCTTCGTGTTGGAAAATCTGCTCTGCTCGCGCCTACTCTCAGAGTACTTCCTCCGCCGCGAACCATAAACACATAGCATTTTCAGCCATGGCGTCCGCGGATTCCCTGCCTGCGGCGGTTGAGTCGCTCTCTCTCCAGACTACCTCCGAGACGTCCAAATTTCCCAACTGCTACCCGTCTCTGAACCCCGTCGATGCTTACCGTGAGCACATTGCGGAGCAGTTGGCTCCTGTCGCGGGCGTTGACGCCGAGAAGATCTATACCCGTCTCCAATGGACGAACACTCTGGATAAGGGCGATCTGGTTCTGCCGGTATGCGACAGAGCTTTTCGCTTTTCTTTCAGACGCAAAAGTAGCTAATTCATGATCTGGAAATATAGGTCCCTTCGCTGCAAATCAAGGGGAAGAAGCCCAATGACCTTTGCCAGGAACTCGCCGAAAAATTTCCCGAATCTGACCTCGTCCTCCCTCCCGTCGCGTTCGGCCCGCACCTCCAATTCTTTTTCAGGACGGACCGACTTACAAAGACTGTCATTGGACAGATTCTGAAATCTAAGGAGGCCTTTGGTTCCAATGGAAACCAGGGTCTTGTCGACCCCAAGGACCCCTCCAAGGGCCGGAAAAAGATCATCGTCGAGTTCTCGTCGCCCAACATCGCGAAGCCCTTCCATGCTGGTCACCTGCGGAGTACCATTATCGGTGGTTTCCTGGCCAACCTGTACACGGTCGTTGGATGGGATGTCACGAAGATGAACTATCTCGGTGACTGGGGTAAGCAGTATGGTCTGCTGGCGAACGGATACAAGATGTTTGGTGATGAGCAGAAGCTGCTGAAGGATCCCATCAACCATCTGTTTGATGTCTACGTCAAGATCAACGCTATTGTCTCGGAGCAGGATGGCCCCATCAAGGAGCTGAAGGAGCAGGTCAAGGCAAAGAAGGAGAAGGGAGAGGATGCGGCAGAGCTTGAGGCAGAACTAGCCAAGCTTGTTGATGCTAGCGAAGACGAGAAGGCTCGTCGATACTTCAAGAGCATGGAGGACGGTGACGCAGATGCTCTGGCCTTATGGCGCCGGTTCCGTGACCTCAGTATCCAAAAGTATAAGCAAACGTACGCCCGCCTGAACATCGATTTCGATGTGTACTCTGGCGAGTCTCAGATCAAGCAGGAGAGCATGTCCAAGGCCAACGAAACCCTGCAGTCAAGTGGGGTTTCGGAGTCGTCCGAGGGCGCTGTCATTGTCGACTTTGTCAAGCACGGAGCTAAAAAGCTTGGCAAGGCTATTATTGTCCGCAAGGACGGTACGCCTCTGTACCTGACCCGTGATATTGGTGCTATCCTCGAGCGTGAGGAAGCTTACCACTTCGACAAGATGATTTACGTCGTCGCTGCTCAGCAAGATCTTCACTTGGCCCAGTTGTTCAAGATCACGGAGCTTATGGGCTACAAGGACCTGGCCAGCCGATGCCAGCATATCAATTTCGGTATGGTCCGTGGAATGAGTACTCGCAAGGGTACCGTGAAGTTCTTGGACGATATCCTCCGCGATGTCGCAGATAAGATGCACGAAGTCATGAAGAAGAACCCTGAGAAATACGAGCAAATCGAGAACCCAGAGGAGACCGCCGATACCCTGGGTATCACCTCCGTCATGGTCCAGGACATGTCTGGAAAGCGGTACGTACCCGTCAAACCCCCCACCCGCTCAATATTCTAACTTTTCTCTAGTATCAACGGCTACGACTTCAACCTCGAGGCCATGACCTCATTCGAAGGAGACACTGGTCCTTACCTGCAATATGCCCACGCCCGTCTCTGCTCCATTGTCCGCAAGGCAGAGTTGAACGTCGAGGAGCTCCCCTCCGCCAACCTCGACCTCCTCACCGAGACCCACGCCACCGACCTCGTCCGCTTGCTGTCACAGTGGCCTGATGTTGTTCTCAACACCCTCAAGACACTTGAACCCACCACCATCCTCACCTACCTGTTCCGCATGACGCACATCCTGAGCTCAGGATACGACACACTCCGAATTGTGGGTAGCGAGCCCGAGGTTAAGAAGGCCCGTCTGGCACTGTACGAGTCGGCCCGGCAAGTCCTGCATAACGGCATGCGGATTCTCGGTCTCACCCCTGTTCGCCGGTAAGCTACCTTCTGATGTTATGTGAAACCTTGCTGACATGCGTGTGATAGAATGTAAATGCGATATTGGACAAATAAAACAAAGCGACTATTTAGTTCAAATATTCAAAGAGCGGAATATAAGAACTTCCCCAACTCAACTGGTTCCAAATCTTAAGCTGAATGCAGGTGATGTCGTAGTGCACCCATGCAGGTAGACTCAGCTGGCTAGGCTGTGGTTTCATAACTCTTGAGGATCAGCCAGTTTTGTACTCGGCCACCCACGAGCCAGACCGTATTTTCTTCTTGCTTCGATCGACGGAGCTTCGTGTTAGGGCAAGAGACAGTTCATCAGGTCCGCGCCATGGCTCCATTATTCGCCTAAATTTGACGGCGAACTTGTTGTTAAAGCCCGAGGACGGCGTTGCCTAGTGGCTCTGGTCCGGTGCCAACTGCACCAACCAAGGTGAGCGGACAAAGACAACCCTTTCACTAAAACTCAGACAATGGTATGATTCGTGGCCGCACCTGGAGCGGAGAAATAATTCAATCGACCGGGGGACCCTGGTTCCCGGCCAACCGTTGTCAGGCGGACTAGCGGTCATCCAAGTAGGTATTATCGTGGCTGTGGGTTCAGCTCATGATTCGAAACGGCCGAGGTAACACAGGAGGTGTGAAATGCTGCCAGGCATACATATGAAACTGGACCATTCGCACGAGTCGGAGATTTCGCACTGTCGCTTGGGAAGGCAGATTTTGAGAGTAATGAAGGAGCCCAAGTTCCTTTGATTGTAGAGCGGATCCACTGCGGGGACAACAATGGCATTGATGATTGATGCCTCAGGCGGGCCGGGCCTCGGGGACCACAGACATTCTAGACGCTCAGACGCCGTCTCCAGCATTTCCCTCCCTTGCTCTCACCCTCACCGGCGGCCGGCGCCTCGCTTGAATTCCTTGTCTGTTCAGCCCACGTCGCCGTCTGGCTCTAGCGCCGTCTCTGGCCGCTCTCCTCGCTCTTCTGAAATACCGGGAGGGGCCCGCTAGTCCCCGTTACACGACTGATAAAATGGCGCAGCCCTGTCCTGGTCCCAGAGTACGCGGCTCGAGTCTCTTTTTTCTGTACTCGAGGGCCTACATGGATTGCTTTTAGTCTCAGCACGAACACCTGCGCTGAGGTTTGCTATATTATTATCCTAATTGTTTGATTATACTTTGCCCCGCTCGATCATGGCATACAGTTCCTCAAGCGACGGGCTGGGTCCCCGCGATTTGGAACACAATGCAGGTCACCAGTTTCTCATGAACGACTCGGTGCAGAGCTTCTCTTGGAATGACCTCACGGTTACGGTTAAGGACCGCAGAACGAAACAGCCTCGGAATCTGATTGAGAATATCAATGGCGACGTTCAACAAGGTCCGTTAGCTCACCACTGGTCTTCTATGGCAACCGAAAAGAAAAAGAAAGGAGTCGGCGCAAGGTACTTCTCGGACGCGTGGCTGACTCTAGACAGGCGAATTGGTAGCCCTCATGGGCCCGTCCGGCTGCGGCAAGACAACTCTACTCAACGTTCTTGCGCGCCGTGCCGCTTCGTCTGGCGCCAAAACGACCGGAAACTGTCGAGTTAATGGCGGCGAACTTGACAATGCGACTTTCGGCCGGATTACCTCGTATGTTGAGCAGGAAGACGCGCTGATTGGGTCGTTGACGGTGAAGGAGACGTTGAAGTTTGCGGCCGATCTGTCGTTGCCGGGGTATGACTGCGCCTGTGAGTATGAGGTTTCGAGATATGCTAACGGGAGTGGCGATCTAGGTTCGTGAGCAAGTCGGAGCGAGCGGAACGAATCAAAACACTCCTCGAGGCCTTCGGTATTCAAAACCAGGCGTCTACGCTGGTTGGCACTCCGATCAGGAAGGGGATTAGTGGTGGACAAAAGAGGCGGGTCAGTGTTGCGAGTCAGCTTATCACATGTCCCAAGATTCTCTTCCTCGACGAGCCTACGAGCGGATTGGACTCGACGGCAAGCTATGAAGTTATCTCATATGTCAAGAAACTGGCGCGCGCGAATAAGGTAGGGAGGATTTGCATAAACAGAGTGCTTGGTTGGCTGACTCGCGAAGCTCATTATTATAGCAAGTATTCACCAGCCATCCACGGCGACGTTCCAACTCTTCGACAAGCTTCTGCTTCTCTCCGGCGGCAAAACGTGCTATTTCGGCCCGGTCCGTGAGGTACCGTCCTATTTCGGTAGCATCGGATATCCAGTTCCGCTTCAGACGAACCCTGCCGAGTTTATTCTCGACATGGTCAGCTCCGACTTTGTAGCGGATAAGCCGTCGGCGCATGATGATGTGGCGAAGATTCAGGCGGCATGGGCACAATCTTCCGAAAAAGGTCGGGTGGCACAGCAGAGCGCAGAGCTTGCCGAGCATGGCAGCAAAAAGGTTACGGTGGATGAGGCCAGCCATCCTGGTTTGTTCAGCATTACCTTTTCTCTGTTGCACCGCTTGTTCATCAAAAGTTATCGGGATGTCGTAGCCTATGGCATTCGCATCGTTATGTATATGGGTAGGTCCTATACACCTATCAATCCTGGTACAGAGATACTGACTTAATAGGCCTGGCGATCATGATGGGGACGGTATGGCTGCGCTTGAAGACGGATCAGGAACATATCCAACCGTTCATCAATGCGATTGTAAGTTCACCTCTATAACCATATATAAGTCCAAGCTAACCCATCAGTTCTTCGGCTCGGCATTCATGAGCTTCATGGCAGTCGCCTACGTCCCAGCCTTCCTCGAAGACCGAGCAACATTCACCAAAGAGCGCGCAAACGGCCTCTACGGCGCGCTCCCCTTCATTATCTCCAACTTTATCATCGGCCTTCCGTTCCTCTGTAAGTCCTGCAACCACTTACAAAACAACTGGCATCTAACAAGGTAGTCCTAATATCTATCCTCTTCTCTGTGGTCTCCTACTGGCTCTCCAACTTCCGGCCTACTGCGCCCGCCTTCTTCAGCTGGGTAATGTGGCTCTTCCTCGACCTCCTCGCGGCCGAATCCCTCGTCGTCTTCGTCACCTCCATCTTCCCAAACTTCGTCATCGCCCTCGCCCTTGTCGCCTTTGCAAACGGCCTCTGGATGAGCGTCGGCGGCTTCCTCGTCTCCCCGACGATCCTCAACCCATTCTGGAAATACGTCTTCCACTACATCGATTACCAGGCGTATGTCTTCCAGGGTATGATGGTCAACGAGTTTGAGGATCGTGTTTTCAACTGTGACGCGGGTTGTAATTGTATGTACCAGACGGATTTGGCGGACCAGTGCCAGATTCGTGGAACGGGGGTGCTGCAGTCGTATGGGTATGCTACGGGTAGGACGGGGAAGTGGGTCGGCATTTTGATTGGGATCATTGCGGTTTATAGACTTTTTGGGTATATTGCCTTGGTGTTGAGGAGGAGTTAGGCATCTCCTCTCGCTTTTTCGGGGGGTTTGTTGAGCTGGAAATAGTATAGTATGTGACTCGGGTTAGATTGTTGTATATCATGACATAGTTCGAATGACGAGACGGCCACCATGTACCATAAGAGTCTCAAGACTTGGGTTTGCTAGTGTATAATGCAGATCAAAAGAGAATAATCAATACTATAACTCCATCCCTTTTTCTTCCCTAACTTTAACCACTTATTCCAGCCGCTCCTCATCCAAGATCGGGAAACCATGCACATCATCTGTTGTCCTACATGTCTAGAATCTATAGATTAGCACCTTGCGCAGGAAATCGAAGGCAGACTACCACTGGATTGGGATTATGCATACCTCAGTACATCTATAATAAACCAAGCACGTTTCGTCACTTAACGGCGGTTGCAGGCGTGGTAGTAGTGATAATAGTGGCCCTCGAGAGGTATATCCATGACTGCATTCCCTAGGTAGATACCGAGAACAGTGGTCAGGACCAACGAAAGTACCGGAGGACGTTCTGAAAGTGGTAGTCCAGCAATGTCATCGCCAGAGTTAGTATTACAGCCTAGCCTAGATATCGTAGCTCGCACGCCGGGTTAGAACAACCAGCAATATTTGATCTTAGAACATGGTAGCATAGAGCACCGTAGAGCATACGAGACATTTGATAAAGCGGAAGCTCACTGCGCGACCAGCATCCTGCGGACTACTTATGCAACTTGAATTCCACCAGCGGTGGAGCCGGCTATTTCGACGGAAGAGGTACCAAATTCCTTGGAGGCAGGTGACGAGTAGGGCCATTAGGCCGATTGCTACTTCAATGGGTAGGGTCATTTCTGCTAGATTGTTAGGGCGGACGAGGTACAGAGTGTCGGGTAAAACGGAGAAGAATGTTGAGGCAAAGGGGAGCACTCCTATTTGAGCAACTTTGAGGAGGTGAACGTGCAAGCTTTTTCGCATAACGTAGATCTCCATCATAATCCCTTTGAACTTATATACACCTTGGATGTACCGGATCGAGGACAAAGCATAAGACTCGAATCGCCTCTTTGGCAACTGCGCTTGGTTTTCTCCGCCCCTTGAGCTCTAGTATGCACCACTGCTCGTCCCTTGTCCTCTAGTAAGAAGGTTTGGAGCTGGAACCTTGGAAAACGTACGCCTTGACTGATATGTGAACGCTAGGCCGGTTTGATGTAACTGCCCAGAACCAGAAAGGGTTTAGATTTGAGTGGACACTTGTACACTGAAATCTAAACCACTTTGAGCGTTATGCATTTCATACTGATGATAAATTATGTACACTTCTTCTCACTATACCTTGATTGAGTCTTACTGTTACTAGGACCTTTTAATGATCAAGGGTTGATCCTCGTTTAGATATATATATTTTGCCTCCGAAATTTATCTAATATGCAGATTGTTCAAGACCTATAGTACAATAAGAAGAGGAAGGAAATAGGAATATATAGACAAGGCCGAGATATTCTCCTCTATACAAAATTTCCCCCTTGTGGCGTGCTGTATATATAATCCGTCGCCCTCCATGACTACACGAAACAAGATTAACATTCGTC
This sequence comes from Aspergillus pseudodeflectus, assembly GCF_044049435.1. NCBI lineage: Eukaryota > Fungi > Ascomycota > Eurotiomycetes > Eurotiales > Aspergillaceae > Aspergillus > Aspergillus pseudodeflectus. The sequence goes on along the minus strand of NW_027263784.1, from coordinate 338,422 downwards.
AACGCAGAGCAACACATTCTAACCATACCTCAATAAAACCATAGTAGGCAAAGCCTCCTTCGACACGAATTGGCAACGGACCTCCAGAAGTATAGCCGTCCGTCTGATTGACCGAAGGCGTAGGGACGAAACGAAAATCAATGGCATTTCTAGAGCCAGGTGGACTTGGATTGACGTCTTGGTTGGGCTGAGGGCTACTCGTGTAGTTGTTCTCTATGTACCCCAAAGCAACCGTATTTGGTCAGCATGGGGGAAGAAAGACAGAGGAAAGCATGAGAGCACCAGTAGCAATATGTACGTGGCCACTCACCTGCCACGGGAAGCAATAGGAGTTCATGATCACTGTCCAGATCCATTCTTCGCCGGCGACGGATTCGACGAATCAAGAACCATAGGCCCGGAACACAGGCGATGAAGAGACCAGCAAGGGCTATTACTGCTTCGGAGGACAGCGCCATCGCAATAGTAGAGGAACGGCAATATGGGGAATGGGAAGGGTACAGTAAGAACCATATCATGTCGCGGTGTATATTCTGATATTTATATTCTCTTGCACACTCTGAGGAGCCAAACAGGGATAAGATCTTTCCAAATTTGTGGCTGAGGGCGTGGGAATCAAGGTATCCCATTCGCCATTCCCGGTGCCCGTCCAGGTAAGATAAGGTCTTAACTTACCCCACAAGCTTGCTAACGGGAGGGACCCGCATGGCACCTACTTCTAATTTGCCAGAGACCTACGGAGGGATCAAACAGAGGCTACAGAGCCTGATCTCGTTGGCCTAGTAGTCTTGTGTTTATTAGTTAGAACCCAGTAAAAGCCCCTGGCCTGAAAATATGCTCAAGTAATGGGTGCCTGCCCGGAACGGCGGGCAGGCCATGGACAACTTGAAATATCTACACGTCACAGCCGGAATAATCTGTAGATAGCCAGCGGCTCTTGAACTGGGGTTTCAACTTTGCCACACTTTTCCCCAGACATATCGCAGGGAGAGCCCGAAATCTAGCCGAGGAGGAGGAGGCGTTCCGCCTTTTCCATATACAAAGCACCCCTTCAGTGGACTGCGCTGTTCCGTGGTGCTCGTGTTCCGGGTGAAGCCTGATTTCTATGCTCTTCGTGCTAGGACGGCCTTTGGGTTGTGTCCAATTCTTGACGCCAGTAAGCAACATTCGCTGGGCTTGCTGCTCTACCTTTCCTCGTCCCTTATTATCCGTCGATTCATACGTTGCAAAGATGCATCCCCATTATGTCTGATTGTGCCAAATACTGGGCAAGAATTCATTCAGTATGCGTGGAAGATGCGATATATGGGCTTGTACGATCTTATTCTAGAAAGATGCTTGCTTCCTTCTGCATATTTCCCACCGGTCTGTAAGGGACATGGATTACATAGCACATGCATACGGAGAGCAGGTACCCAGGTCGGTACAGTGCACTACACTGCATCGCATAAGGACACTTGCAACCGCAAGGAGCCTCAGAAGGCTAGAAGCTCAACGGGCCCCGGTATAGAGCAGAGCCTTCTAGAACTAGGATTAAAATACAGGATAGAGAGAAGACTGAGTTAGAATATTGATATGTATATTCCATCCACGTTCTACCATCTCGACTATAGGCCAACAGGCAAGTGAAGCCGGCGAAAGTTGATCGACAAGGAAGAAAAGAAATATAGGGACAATAGATGTCGGGAACAGAAAAAGCCGAAGGGACAAAAGTACATGCCGGGCAAGGGTATCATTGTTGGATGGGCGACGTCCGAAGCGAAACGAATACTGGATACGAAGAAAGGATGATGAGAATGAGAAACAAAAGTGGAGTCAAAAGTGAATCCAGTGGGGAGAAATAAGGGTAAGGATGTATGCATTGCTAAAACAGACGACAAACAGAACAAGGGGTATATCTTTTCCTCCAGCAATCCGGACTCATTTCTTCAATGCTGACTGACCATGAAAACAACGCAAACAAACGATGAAGAAACAAGCTGGGCTATCCAGAAGAAAGTTATACAGATGCAAGGTGAACAAGAGGTGTATAAATGGCATGACATGACATGACACATCAACATAAAACGTAAACATAACCATAAGTATGACATGAGCACGAACTAAACATCAGGCGTAAGGTGAATCATTGCAGGTCATCGAGTCATACAATCACGTGGAACCATGAGAGACGGAGTGTTGAATCCCGCTGTTTGTAGCGGAGGAGATGATTCGAGTCAATGCCCAGGACGAAAAAACGAAGAAGCCTCCCTTTCCAAAGCCAGTCTTTTTTACCCAAAACCATCAAACTTTTGCTGTTCCCAAGAAAAGAAAATAACACGTATGAAGAAGCGCTGTTTTGCGGCCATTTCCTGCTCGTTTGTTCCCAGGACGTAGTCCACTGGCATAAAGGAGCCCTCGAGAGCTCAAAGTCATGGCCAAGACAGGCATTGCTCTGATATCACCAGTCGCCAATTTCCCAGTGGGAACTGGTCCCCTGGCATAAAGGCAACCTTAGACGGATCGGCGCCATTGCCATGATAGCCATTCCTTTGATCTCACTTAGTTCCAAGTCCCCAGTGGTCTTTTCTCAGGGAAAACAAAGCAGAAACGACGTTGCAGCAGAGGGACGAAAGCGCCAATTAGCGACGACCACCATTGTAGATCGACCGACCGGAGTGCCGGCTTGCACGATCAGACTTGCGGTCACCCTTCCTGGAATTGCTGCTTGCGGCCGTATATTCGGAGCCGCCCATAAGGTATTTCTTCGGGCGCTTTCCTTCGATATTCAACTCAACAGCTCCAGTCTGACCAGTCCGCACGCTGATGCGCTTGCCTCCAACAGACTCCTGCGTGAAACTCATCGTCACTCCGTTCATCGTCATAACAATGTTGTTGTTGTCCTCCTCGGGGCGGGTGGTGGTTAGGACGCCACTACCGGAGTGGGTTCGAGCATCGCTACCACGACTGCTGGCCGACCGGCTTTTGTGGCTTCCGCTATCACTCCCTGCGCGGGAATTCGCCTTGGTCATTAAGGCATCCGCAGTCAGAGGCATTTGAACAGCCCCACTTTTGCCGGAGAGAGACGCCTGATATTCTTCAGCGGTGCGCTGCTTCTCTTCGATCTCATCACCCAGAGGCAAGTCATAAATTGTAGGCCGACGTCGACGGCTCACAGAGTTCTCAACGGCGATCTGGCGGGTGGACCTGGAGGAATCGTGATAAGCCATGGAAGGGCGTCTCTCCCCACGAAGGCTTCGGTTCCGCTCAGGGATCATGATCTCTCGGGACGATCTCTGATATCCACCATACTCAGGAAGGTGGTCCCGGAGGTCAGTTAAGTCAAGAGAAGGCCGCGAAGGACGACGTTCACCCATGACAGAGGCAGTAGTGGCAGATTTGCGTGGGAGTTCCGGCCGCTTTTGGATGATCTGAGGAGCTGCCCTGTGCTTAACCGGAGGAGGCTGAATGGTTCGGTAATAGTCCTCATCGCCGCGGTCATGCATAGAGTGGGAAGGCAGTCGTGGGCGAGCTTGACGGGGAAGATGTGCAGGTGGTGGAGGTGGTTGCCGTTGCTGCGGGACTGGCTCCAGTTCATCCTCCAACTCCTCATCCTCCTCCTCTTCTTCCTCTTCTTCAGAAGTACCGTAGTCATCTGGAGAAGGTCCCTCATAGATTGAGGGACGACGCATGCGGGTTTGATCCCTTGGCCGCGAGAGCGAACGGTCCCCACGCACAGGTGGACTAGCGGCATCGAGGTAAGGATAGTAACCCGGAGGCTGGGAGTATAGCGAGGAGGGGGCGGGCGGGTATGCCGGCGTATTGGCGTAAGCTGAGGAGGATAGAGGCGGACCAGACTCATAACGGCTCATTGGGGATTGACTGTACACAACCCCTCCCATGGGAGGGCCCATACCACTATGGTAGCTCACGGGTCGGTTGTTGGCGTGGTATGAGTTCGAGCGAGCGACCCGCCCGGCTGGGCGGCTGCTGTGTGAGACTTGAACGACCGTGGACGGCGGGTATCGCGCTGTTTGGGGTGACGACGGAGCATAGTCGTATGCAGTGGATGCACGCGATGAATGGTACTGGTATTCTCTCTGCCGCGGCTCAACAGGGGTGGTGGCATGATACAATCCCTGTTCATGGTCCCAATAGCTGCTAGGGTAGTGGTTGGTGTAGGCTCGCTCGAGCCTCTGGCCTCTGGACGGTGATCGCGGGGCGTGAGCTGGTGGGTAACCAGCATAGGGACCGGCGTGCATCTTGTCTTCGCGTGTCGGGCGAGCACTGTGATCTCGTTGTGCTCGATCCTTGGTTCTCGAACGAACTCGCTCCAAATCAGCCCTCCTCAGGGAGGTGTCGAGTTTAAGAGGGCCGGGGCTTTTCCGGCCCGACGGGGCAGATTGGGTGCTGTTCACGGTGGCAGCCGTGCGACTCGAATAGCCGGAATCACTAGCAGCCTCAACGAAAGGCTCTCTGGTCGACTTCTTCAGGTCAGGCTTGGAACGTTTGGCAGTGAGGTTGGCGGTTTGGCGGGTTTCCGGGAGGGTAGCATGAGCATCCTCGTCATAATCCTCAAGGAAAGCAGCTTGCGGAATCTTCCTCGACATGACTTTTCGGCGGCCAATGCCCGGGTTGGGTCCCCAAGCGGGAGGGGGGGTTGGTTTTGGTGAAGGCACGATTGCGGATGACGTGAAACGTGTTGATCCAGCAGGGCTTCGGGGGGGTTTTGGTCAGATAGAGCAGCTAGTGCTGCCACTTTTCGCTCAAATGAGTCAAAGAAAAATTTCCCTCTTGGACCCTTTCCTCTTTTTTTCTTTTTCCCAATTGATTTTTTCCTTCCCACTTTGTCCTTGTCACCCCCTTTCTTGTTTCACTCTGGGAACCCACACTATGGGGAGAGTCGCAAGAGAAGGGAAAGGTCCAGAAGTGCAGATCAGCTAGTCAGACGGAGACTGGTGAAGGCGTCTAGATCGTTGATTGTCAGCGATGAAGAGTGGATGCAGCGTCGTCCATAGATAGCAGTGTCTCCATCGAAAAAAAAGAGAAGATGTTTGGTCAAGAAGGTTTGGCGCAGGGCTAGCGACGACGTGGATGGTGGACGGAGGAATCGGGCGGGAGCGAACAGACGATACAGGAACGCATCCACGAACGAATTAGGCGAAGACGAAAGAAGAGCGAGGAAGCGCGCGCGACAAGGTGCAGTTGTCGGCTGGCAGACGGTGAGTGGAGGGCTAAAAGAGGAAAAAGTCGAGAGGCTGCAGTGTGTGAAGCGTGTAACCGACGGCGGTTGGAGGGGTTTGGGAGAGAAAGGACGGATCTGGGCCTGATGAAGGGAACAGACAGGCCAGGTGGGGTGCACTGTGGAGATGGAAAAGAAGGAAGAATGCGAGAAGACGAGAAGAGGAGCAGATCGGGCACAGAGAGTAACAAGGCCACTTTAACCCAGTCAGCCAGTGATGGTGGAAGGGCGAGTGATGATTGACTGACGGAGAGAAGAGGGGAAGGCGAGCGAAGGAGAAAAAGAAGTGACGGTGCTGCAAGGCCAGATGGGCACGCGCAGACGCGAGAGTCGGTTTTAAGTTGGTCGCAGCCCAACTGAGAAAAATAATCACAGTGCGTTTGGAGCCACCAAAGACAGTCGTAGTATGTCCTGTTGAAGAGAAGAGTTCGCGAAGAAACGGATCGCCTTCATGATCTTAGCCGGAGGAGGGTCCTTTTTCTATCTCGTTCCCTCTGTCCCCCCTTGCTGGACTGGGCTTCTTTTTTTTTTTTTCTTCCGGAGATTCAAAAAAAAAAAAAATCGCGATTCTCGTGGTCTGGAGTATGACGAATACGATAGCTCAACCACTTTTTTTTTCGCTCTGAAATAATCGCAGAAAATCGGAAGGGCGACAAAGGAGGTGGGGAGGAGAGAGGCGAGTGGCTGCCGGACGATGCCTGATCTGCCGCTAAGAGGGATGAGTCTGACGCTGAGATACTAGCGGTTTGTCGTGGTATCATTTCCCAGAGCCGTCAATCATCGTGCTGCGCGTTTATCAAGTATAAATACTCCCATCGTCGTGGCCGAATCGCGTCCGGCATTTATATGGTCACCGTCGCCGCCCCCCAGGCGACCGTCTCTCAGCAGGCAGACAGCATGCAGATGCAGCAGCCTCCCACCAGGTGAAGTCTCCCCATACTTCGGCGTATCTGTGGCTCAAGGCGGACAGATCCAAACATTCTTCGTCATTGGAAATACCCCGGAAGGGTGTGGCCTTTACGACGAACCTACGTGGCATTACTTGCCGGAGATCGGGGCCAGTGCTCGTCTGACGGGGTCTTTTACAGTTACAGAGTTGAACTTGCGACGCAAGGAGTCACCGACTTAGCATCCTGCAGAGCCATTCTGGGGGACTCAAGCGTATGGTAGCAAGCTCTCAGAACAACACTCGATGGAGCACTTGATGAGATAACAATAGCTACATACCTCCGAAACATGTTCGTGGATATCATTCCCCCAGATGAATCTCGCCGCGGCAGTCCCAAACAGTTTCTAAACATGACGGAGTGAAGGAAGGGGCTCGGTATCACTTTGCCGGAGGCAAGTACTCGGTAGGCAGAACTCGCTGGAGATTGTGAAACTCTACAAAACGGCTCGTGCTCCCACCGATGAATTGGACATGTGACGGTTGCACGACAAGATCGAGAAGAAGAAGTTTATTCTCCATCTACAACGTAGTTGTCTGTTGGAGATCAGTGTGCTTACCATCACGTGTGAGGCAAGCGAATAAGAAACTGATGGTATGCCTGGATATGAACCGATGGAAGGAGCCATCGGATGTCTGTGATGTCGTAGACCAAATGTCAACAAGCCTCTGGCTTAGCCCTTCCAAAGACATAGTTCCATCACAAACTTCCCTGCAGCGTGTCTGGAAGTTTCTCGGAGATACGGATGCACGTCTATGCTCTGCCCATGGAGGCTTCTGCAAGATCTATCAATCAGGTCGTGATCATCGTTCTATAACATTCAAACCTGATAAGATCAGTGTTACTGGAGAAAATACCTTTGGCTTCTAGATCTCATACTACCACAACAACCGGTCTCTGAATCAATATAGTTACCTCGCCGTTAATGATCGTCACCTAAGAGGACGAGTGTGGAAATAAACCACTCCACAGAATCGAGACGGCCCGCGCGGAAACCCTGGATCTGAGAACGGGGCCAACCATGGAACTCGAATTTATTTACTTCGGAGGATATTCTTAGTCCAACACCAAGGCTCTTATTATTTTCGACGATTTTCGACTGAAACAGAGCCAACATGCCATCTCAGCGTCCTCAGTGAAGGATACGCCACTCCAATTTTCCCGGTATTACTGCGCCGCCCTGCTGCCCAAAGTCTATGCACGGAGGAGGACGGGCTGCCGGTTGCGGCCCAATAGCGTTCGCCTCCACAACTGTCGAATTCCTGCTCCCGTTCGGATCTGCAGATGAGAGACAGAGTCTCTCTCTCAATGGCATTATTTCCTGGAGCTGGATTCCGAACTGTCCGTCTGACACCTACACCGCACCTCAACATATTATTGCAGAACGCTTCGATCACCTTGACGTTCTACTTTGGTAACGGCTTGAGTTTCACTGTGGGGAGGGGCCAGCAACCGGACAAACCTGGAGCTGACTGAAGTTTTGGCTTGGGCAGCCCTTCAAAGTGGAGAGCGGAATTCAGTGAGAAACAGCGTAGAAGTCGGAGAAGAACGCTAGAAAAATTCCCACCCTGAGGCTGCTCGTTCACTGAGAGTAATTACAACCACAGTCCACAATTGCCCTCCCGCCCAGACCGACACATTATTCGTTGGCCGCTGACAGGGGATGCTTGTCTCTCTCTCGAAATTACACGGCAGCCTTCACCCGTCTGCTTTCGCAACAGCCTCCCTCGGGCATTGCGTGCTTTCTTTTTCTCTCCGCCTCACGGGGGCGAAGCTCCATATCCAAGGACTCTTGCTGCAAAGACGATCTTGCAGTCGTCCAAGGTGAGTCACTTCAAGCAGTGAGAAAGCCGCTTTTTGTTGTCTCCCAAGTTCCCAACAGCTTCTTGGGATATCGACTCCGCTGAGGGGCAGCTTTACCCAAGGTCTTGGTTAGTCTCCATCTGCACGTCTTCAAGGTTTTCAATCGTAAAGGCAACTCTATTGGCTCCATCCATCTGAGGCTGATAGCCCTTCAACTCTATTAATTTCTCGACGTCATTCTGTCCCGGCAATCGACCGCCTTTTCTTTCTTTTCTATCCATCTCGCTATCAGACCCGGACAACTTGAATGACGAGATTGAGATAAAATAGATACTCGACAGGATCCCATTCTGTCACCCCGCCTGCCCCGCGCTGAGCCATCCCTCGCCACAAGAAAATCCACAATTCGACACACCAAATTGCTGCCCAATCCCCACCAAACAGGTGTACTATATGAGTCACGGGCCTGCATGCTTTGTCGAAATTGCCACTCAGCAATGATTACGAGCCTAACGTCTGTCCGAACAATATTTGGCTCGCCGTGTGACAGTCGCCCGCTCGCTGTGGCACAGGAACCCTGCCTTTATGCCGTCTCCCGCACCGCTAAGCAGACAAGCCTTATCTAGGCTGTCAACACTGACAATTCAATTATCTATAAGATCAGGTCTCACTTGTAGATGTCGCTGGAGTTGAGAACCGCACGACTACTCCGTACTTCCACTACTTCTTCAGTCATGTGCGTAGGAAGCATCAATAAGGCTTGACCGTTGGTCGCCTCACCTGCCCCAGCTAGAGCATACATATACGCAGTGCAACTCAGCAAGCATGACGGTGCCCTTATTCAGGTCTGTCCTAGATGCACCGCTAGTCGGCATATGTTCATCTGTAGTAATATCAGAGCGGTGTTTGAGCGGTCGCGTCAAGTCGTTTACTAGTTTAGAGCTGATACAGTGAGGTTAATCAACGTTGGTGGCTCTTCATTGACCCCTCAATGAAGGTTCAGCTGTTGCAAGGGAACAAACCTGTATGCGAAGCCTTGTCACTAGGCGTCGCCGCTGGAGAAATAGATCCATATCGAGGTTAGCGTCTCTGATAAGATGGATGACTCAGCAGGTTACCCCGGCCACGGGGACAACCCAAACAAAAGAGCGTCATCCCCAGCCTCTCCATTTCCTCCAACCACCGTATTTTCGGGCTGGGACCCGATCTTTCGATCGTCTCTGACTGCATTTTTCCTGCTTGATGATACTTCAATCTTGATACCTCAAGTTGCTACGAAATTGACATACTGACTCTGATCTCGACGATCGTCTGTCTAGATCCGTCTCGCGCATCTGCTCTGGAGAACTATACAGGACAGAGGGACTTGGATCTTCACATAGCGCACACAACACACACATTGATTGACCACGGTTGAAATTTGAGTCTTGGTAGACGAGGTAGCTGGTTGCTAGCCCACGTTTGAGAGTTTCGTCTTGAGCTGTTTGCTCTCGACAGCTCTATCAACCATGCCTCCAGTCCAGCATGCGGGGTGGTTCCCCAGCATTCTCGGTCGATCCATTTTTGACGGCATCAGTAACACCCACCTACATGCCTCCCGCGATGCCAAGCACGATATTTCACTCACACCACTCGAAGCAGACCACACCCATGCCCTAATTGCTCGTGCCGACCGAACATACCACCCCGGAGAAGGCTCAGTCAACCCGAGCAACATCAACATGCGCGGTCTGTACGCACTATTTGGTATTCTAGGTGCGGCCTTTGTTATCGCTTCTATCTGGTTCTTCTTCTGGGCAAAAAACGGCGGCTTTAGATGGCAAAAGGGCGACTGGGACGAATACAAATCAACTGTCCTCCGACGAAAGGGCCCCGACGGCCGAACCCTCAGTAACGCCACCCGGAGCACAAAGCTAGGCGGAGGTAGCATTGTCGGCAAAGGCTACAGCGATGACGGGTACACAGTCGCCGACACCGCCCCCGGATACAGCGATACAGCAACCACAATAACAGAGAAGGAACCTAAGCGCAAGCGCAACCTCCGGGACAAGTTCCGCCGCAAACACAGAAACGAGGCATACGAGGGTGAAGCTGACGAGGACGTGCGCGCCTACCGCAAGGAGAAACCCGCCCAAATCGGCGGCATCAACCGCGAAGCAGACGGCACCTACTACGGCAGCGACTACGACACCTCCGCCCCCCCCACGCACTACAACCGGAGCGAGATGAGCGAAGTCCGCGACTATGCCTACAACGAACCGCCTCGGAAAGAACGCGACTTTTCCTTCGTCCCTGGAACCGAAGAGACAATCTCTCAAACCACGACAGAACGCATGCTCCGCGAACCTTCGAACCGCAGGCACAACCGCCGCCGTGAACGCCGCCGGAACCCTCCCACATCATCCTCCTCTCGTCAGAGCAGTCCGCGTAAGAGGGAATCCCGCTCGGCCGCTGCCGGTGGGGGCCACTACACTGAGCCGTTGGACTTCTCATCCTCTACGCCTTCACGCTCGGACTATCAGTACTCGAATGTCGGGACTGAGGAGGAGGACATCGGTACGGTCAGCTACCATCATCCGATTCCGGGTCTGAGTAAGGGCTACCGTCGTGAAGGGGCACGTAGCCGACGCAGAGATAGTCTGAGTGATAGTGATGGCGATGAGACTCGTTATTCATGATGAGCCTGTCTGTCTCTGTCATCGCCCCCATCCCACTACTTGACTGAAATGTAAATATTACCCGGGGCGGCACGAGGGATTTGGTCAGCAATGAGCTTATGTGGAATCAAAACTTCGCGAATGAAACCGAGCCTTCAAGGCCATCAACAACATCACGAGAATGGAGTCCACCAGCGTTATGATTTTATTTTCCTTTTTTCTTTTTTTTTTTTTTTTTACGATAGGAACGCTATACGGATCAACAGCAATGGGAAATGGGAAACAGGAATGGAAATGGAACTGGAACTGTATTTATTATCTGGATTGCGATATGTTCTCTTCGCTTGTACTGTTGCTTACTGCTCTACCACCACTATATGATCTCACTGCACAAGCTGTCGTTTCTTTTATGTCCTTGCGAATCTTCTTTACGTGTACCTAACTCAATGCATGGATAGACCTAACCCATTGCATATGAATTCGAGGCCGGGGACACCCTGAAGGCACGGATAAATAAAAAGGTTGATGAAACCACAATTTGACGAAAAAATTCGCCGAAATGTACGCTAAGTGATATGCCGAAAATGCAAGTGGTATAGTAATACAAATAGGCAGTCTGAAGAGAAAAAAAAAAAGAAGAAGCCGAGAAAGAAGAACAGTGGCAGTAATAACCTCCGAGATGCCGTTCTATACCCGAATGCCCATTGAGACAGAAAAAAGTTCCGAAGATAGGGTCAAGGAATGAGTGGATGGCCAGGGAGATGATCCCACAAGGTAGTAAACAAAGAAAAATCAAGTAGAAAACGATATAGACGCCCCTTTGACCGCTGAAGGGAAAGTCCGGTACCGCCGCAACGGAACTTTGCGAGGTGAGCGAGAAGGAGGTGATAGAGATCGGCTTTTCACACGATGTTTGCGTTTAGTAGTGGGGGCTATCATAGTCTCGCCACCGCCATAGTAGGAAGTACTTGACAGCGGCGCCAGCGCCGCGTCGTCAAAGTACCATCGATCGAGAACATACCGGCTGATATCATGGTCTTCCCAGCCCTTCTTGCGCAATGGACCCCATATGGGCAGGTGTTGAAGGTGCCATATGCCCATTGACGATATTCTGAGCTTATGAAGCATCCATTTATTGACGAACTCCGCAGATTTATGCGGTCTGTTGTGGTCCGGGTTCGGAATGAAGCGGATGTGCTCAGAGGGGGGTACCTCTGATGTCTCCAAATGCAGGTCCAGGGCCATGTCAAAGTCTTGATCTGGAGCCTCATTTCCAGAGACGTAGAGAAATTCTTCCTCGAGGCCAAGCTTCAGTGGGTCTCTATTTGGTTCCAAAATACGTTCTCCGTCATACTGGAATAAGTTGAGGGACGAGAGATCTTCGTAATCAAAGTTGGTATACCCCTGATCAATGCAGACTAAGCGAAGTGAGTTCACGTCCATTTGGGCATTAGTCAGGTCCCTCCATATATCGCTTCTTTGCTTTTCGAATGTCCTAAGGAATTCTGAGTCCTCGGCTTCCAAGGGATGGTATTTCTCGTCCTGCCTCTCCAGAGTGATAAACCATTCTGATTCCAATTCCAAAAGACTTTCCTGGAGCATTCGTTCGTCTGCTATTCGCTTCAGATAGCTTATGATACAACGTGGAAGCTCCCGGCGTGTGTTAGGGCCCGCGCGCTGGGTTAAAGGTCTAGGATGGCGTGGGGTGATAGGGGAGGATCCGCTACCTGAAAGAGCAGCAAAGCTCTCCATGGACAGAGTTAGCATGTACTCTTCTTCTTCCAGTTGGTCTTCCTCCTGGTGGTATGAACTTTCCATGTGCATGTGCTCCTCCGTAGCCCCCTGCAGTTGCTCGAAGCCTCGTAGAAGCTCCTCATCGACGTGATCTAGACGCGCAAAGAAGGTATTAAGTTGTTCCATCCACTCAGACCTGAGTTCAGAGACCTCGTCGCGCTTGTGCCTTAGGGCTGTCCGCGATTCCCGAACCTGCAGTCTCTTGGCCGAGACATCTTTTTGCTGTTCAATCAACCGCGCATTCAGGGCCAGAATTTCGTCCTCCTTGGATTTCCCGGGTTTCTGGATCTCGCTTCCCGTGGATGTAATCAGGCCTATCAAAGCATTGGAAGGTTCCGCCGATGGTATGTTATCCTCCAACTTAGGTTGGGCGGTCCCAGCAGGTTCCGGACCTGATAAGAAGACTTGTGATTGATTTGGCTGGGTAGGATCCCGTGCCTCGGCATGGTAGATATGGCTGGCAGAACTGGATGTATCGCCGGTTCGCGTCTGTTTTTGCGGGGTGGGTGGATCTTGTTCTTCTTTAGATCGCAAGCTCTGCGACGTGATCGGCGATTCGTGCTTGTGTTTGCGATTCTGTGGGTCAACGAGAGACATTTTTAGCAAAGTTTGCGCCTCTGCAGGACCAGCCTGAAAAAAGGTGGAAGGGTTGGTCTAGATAAGGGACTTACCGAGCCCCAGCGTACAGCCTTGGTTGCCCGGGCGCGCCAGTTCAAGAATGTGGTGGTAACAGTGACCATGAGACCGTCCATGATTGTTTTGGCCCCGTTGCCCCATCGCCACTGCCAGGGCCGTGGAGTGATAAACTCCCACCAGAGCGGACGGCCCGATCCACGTGGGCTTAAGAAGCTCTAGCCTTGTTGAACTGGGGCGTGCGTTAGGGGGTGGCTCGGCTCAGCGTCCCAGTCTCACAGTTGATCCTCCGGGGACCGTAATCTTAACTGATATACCTGTAAAAGCCTCAGAAGCGCCGCGGAGATGCCAGCGGAAATTCCTCCTGTATAAACTTCGTTAGGCAATCTTTTCGCTTGCTAGGGCTCCAATCTCGACGCCAGACAAAGGTTGGGGCCCGGAATGGAAACCCAACCCCTCGATATTCAATAAAAGCGAATGATCTTCCATTCTTTTGACGCTGGGTAACCACGGCCGCATGCAACACGTCGATGGAAGCCTCACATATTTTGTGCATATGATAGGTGGACTGGCCAGCCAGTGTGAGCAGTCCAGAGTTTGAGGAGGGCCAGGATTGTTTGCACGCTGCTCATGTCATGAAACTCACAGGCTACGGGCGCTGCCGGTGCCGAGAGTTGCTTCCTCCGCTGGTAATCTCCATCGCTCAGCAATGACGACAGGTCGCAGGGCAACACCCCGTTTTATCCGACAATCCGAGTGCGCTGAACGTGGGGGATGCCGTCTGACCGCGCCTGGTTGGATCGCACCGCGCCTGGTTGGATCGCGCCGTCCCTAGCGCATGAAATCCCCGTTGCAGCTGTCCGGTAACGATGCGAGCCATCCCTCCACAATCCTCCCTCTGCATCTGGGACCAACCCGAGCGCGCGATGCTGATTGTCTCGCGCAGGCTAGAGAGCGAGCACCTCGCGTCATGTGTCCGGCCAGCGACAATGCTGTCACAAAGCGGGGGTTCGCAATCTGAAAGAGCCTCAACCTTTCCGCTGTGGGAAATCGTTGCCGTCGTCTAGGACTCTAGCTGCTGCTCCCAGTGCATCGGGTCTATTTAAACATGCATGTCAACGACATCGAGCTGTCCATGCCAACGTGCAAACATTACCCGAGTTCCTCTGACACAGAGGGCAGCTTGACTGTTGCACTATTGCTCTCGGCCTAATTTCTAACTAGGGCAATGCTGCAACAACCATGTCCGGCTCACAAAATCACCACATCTACCATAACGGGCGTAACCGTCCTTCCGGTGAGATGGATAAGCCCTTTATACGCGGGCGAACATGCTTACGGTTGCTCCAGGCTCTCGCAGCAATCGACCCTCCCGTCACGCGGATCCATTAGCCGAACTCTATAGGTTTGTTGACCGAGATTCTCTTGATCTGCCTAAGCCAACTCCTCTTGCTTAGGTCGCCTGCAACGCCTCGGAACCCACACTCTGAGTACGACAGGACAGCTCGTTACCAGGAGCCGCATGACCTGTGAGTTCTCTTGACCGAATAACATCTCCATTACTTACTTGAATATAGAGAACAACCCCCCCATTATAATTTGTCCGGTCGATCCAACACGCACTATGATCACGGTCCCCCATCAGGGTATTCCCGTTTTCAAGACCCCCATTATGGCGACCATCACCATCCAAGGCCATTCCCTGGACATCAGCAGGAAGAGCAGTATGAGCACGAAGATGCGTCGTATGAGTACGACCAGCGATATAGACGGGCTCAGCGTATAGAGGGTGTTCGACGATATCCGCACGACCCGCGGTATGACAATGACCAGCGCCTTCGACACGATGCGCGCTATGAGCAAGATGACCAGCATGACTACGCTGAGGGCGATGACAACTATGAGCAAGAAGGGCTTGGGGAAGCGATTGGACCGGATGAGCCATCTCCAGAGGACCATCAGCCAACAATGGGCGGCCACATTAGCATACAGCCAGGGGTAAGCTGTACAGACCTCAACGAGTTGATTGAAGGTTAATTGCATGATAGCATCCCAATCGTGTGTCCACGCAAGGTGAACTGGATCCACGTATGTCTGTTGTCCGTGACTTCGATGAATTCCAACTAAGTGTGCCAGGATACGTGGTCCAAGACCTGGACTATTTTGAACCCGGAAAGGTATGCATTTCTATGATAGGCACACTCCGGTTGTCTGGTTGTCTTTTGGTCTTTAGGGTGGCTGATCTTCCTAGGTCTTTTCAATCTTGTGGCACGAGAGCGACGGGCGCGACGGGCGAGCCAACAATACGCATGTGAGCGCCGGCCCTCTATTCCGAGGAAGGTATAACCAGGCGATTTACAGTACCATCCGCCGCATGGTAGTCTTGAGAGCCTTCGACCAGCATTCCTGGTGTTAGTGAGTGAAGCCAATACCCACCGACAACAGTGCTGGATTCTAATGGTCAATACACAGTTCAATCAGCACGTATGGTGGCCGTGGGCTTGCGAAGCCCGGTGTCGATCCGTCAAAACATGCGATTGTTCATATGGCTGATACACCTCCAAGACTTGGATCAAACGAGCCGGAGACGACGAAAGAACCACTAGAGGTAGACCCTGAACGGTTTGACGAAACACTACATCCAAAGTCGAGACTTAATTTTGGCAAGATATACACGGTCGAGCACAATGTGAAGGTGCTTCCTATTGGCGTCATTTCAGCGGCATCAATGCCGAGATTCATTGCTTATGCGAGGGCCGAGTTGGCGATCTAAAGTCATTGTGCTTGACCCTTGCCCCAAACACGACCCTGGAGATACGATCACATACATACGACATCCAGAGACTGTTTGACCAACGAATTATACGATAACTACTACACAAGACTGACAACTATATACGTTTCAACACCGATAAATCTCGGATGATGTTTCAAGTCACTAATACGCTGTCTTTGCCTCGCGATTACTCTGCAATACCTTATTATTCCTTCTGATACGCTTTTTTTTCCCTTACTATATGATCCAGAATGCCATATACGATATGCGAGATGAATTTTAGTTGTTTACCTCTAGTTAATGTGCCATATACTTCTATTCTAGACTAAGCCTGATCGAGTATTTCTCCATAAGCGGGGACGCTAGCACGATACTGCCGCGGAAAAGTCCACCGCCCTGAACTTTTTCTGGACGCAAAACTTCAGAGGCCAGAGCTCGTCTCCCCCAAAGACATTCTCCCTGTCCATTCGTCTATCAACAGAAAAATGAAGAGAAAGCTTGACGCAAACGATGTTCCCTCTCCGGAAGCTCCCGACACTAAGGATCACACAGAAACCGACAACATAGAGGGCTTTGAAAGCCTCAATCTCGATCCGCGACTCCGCCAAGCCCTCGTGAAAGAGAAGTTCAGCAAGCCCACCCCGGTTCAGGCCAAGGCTATCCCTCTCGCGCTTGAGGGGAAAGATATTCTAGGTATAATCACATTGCTCTCGCTCTTTTCTTTCTTGCTAATTGAGGTAGCCCGCGCAAAGACCGGTTCCGGCAAGACGGCCGCATATGTTCTTCCGATCCTCCAAACTATTCTCCAGAAAAAGGCGGTTCGTATCTCGGCCCTTGGATGATATATCTACGAGGCTAAGATGGTGTATGCTGATTGTACTCTGTTATAGACCGACGCCTCGCTCAAGGCTACAACCGGCCTCATCCTCGTCCCTACCCGAGAACTTGCTGAGCAAGTCCAAAAGGTCGTCACGACGTTCGCTGCGTTCTGTGGAAAGGATATTCGCTCGGTGAACCTAACACAAAAGGTCTCGGATGCGGTCCAAAAATCCCTGCTCGCTGATTTTCCGGACATTGTTGTTTCGACGCCTGCTCGTGTCATTGCCAACCTTGGAGCTTCGGCGTTGTCTCTCGAGAACCTCACGCACTTTGTGATTGATGAAGCGGATTTGGTGCTATCATACGGATACGAAGATGATATCAATGCTCTGTCAAAGGCTGTGCCTCGGGGTGTGCAGACGTTCCTCATGAGTGCGACTCTCACAGCGGAGGTTGATACCTTGAAGGGGTTGTTCTGCCGCAACCCTGTGGTGTTGAAGTTGGAGGATAAGGAAGATCAAGGCGCTGGTGTCAGCCAGTTTGTCGTCAAGTAAGTATTCACCCACTGGTTGTGAGGTGCTGGATTATCATGAGCTAACCCATAAAATAGATGCGCGGAGGACGAAAAATTCCTTCTGACATATGTTATATTCAAGCTCCAGCTGATCAAGGGCAAAGTTATTATCTTCGTTGGAGACATTGACCGATGCTACCGTGTAAAACTGTTCCTCGAGCAATTCGGTATCAAGAGCTGCGTCCTCAACTCTGAGCTCCCAGTAAATTCCAGAATCCACGTCGTCGAAGAGTTCAACAAGGGCGTCTACGACATCATCATCGCCGCCGACGAGCAAGAAGTCTTGGGAACATCTAAATCCTCGAAGAAATCCTCCGAAGCCACCGAGCAAGCCGCCAATGCTTCCAGCGACGAAGACGAAGAAGGAAAAGAAACCTCATCCACCTCGAAACGCCGCAAGCTCACATCGAAAGAGAAAGACTACGGCATCTCCCGCGGAATCGACTTCCAGAACGTCGCATGCGTCCTCAACTTCGACCTCCCCACCACCTCAAAATCCTACACTCACCGCATCGGCCGCACAGGCCGCGGCGGCAAAACAGGCATGGCCCTCTCCTTCGTCGTCCCTGCCGACCAATACGGCAAACACAAGCCCACCTCAATCACCAGCGCGAAGCACGATGAGTCCGTCCTCGCCAAAATCGTCAAACGCCAATCCAAGCAGGGCCACGAGGTCAAACCATACCACTTCGAAATGTCCCAGGTCGACGCCTTCCGCTACCGAATGACTGATGCCCTCCGCGCAATCACCCGCCTCGCAATCCAGGAAGCGCGCGCGCGCGAAATCCGCCAGGAACTGGTCAAGTCCGAGAAACTCAAGCGCCATTTCGAGGAGAACCCGGATGAACTCAAGCAGCTGCGTCACGATGGCGAGCTGCGCGCTGCACGCATCCAGCCGCATCTTAAGCATATCCCCGAATACCTGATGCCGAGTAAAGGGAAGAAGGGCCTTTCGAGTGAAGATGTTGGGTTCGTTGGGTTCAGGAAGACGAGCGAGAATCGGATTCGGAAGGCTAGGGATAAGAATCGCGCGAAGGGGAGGGGTGGTGGAAGGAAGACACCGGGTGGGGGCAGGAAGGTTGATCCGTTGAAGACGTTTAATCGGGGGAGGAAGTGAGGTTTGGTGTGATCATGCTTATGTGCGTAGCTATGTCTATAATGTTTTCGCTCGGAGTGATGGGTTGGGAAAAGCTGCTGCATATGATATCAACTTGCATATAGAATCAATACTATGGGTCTATAACCGCTGTCGATGAAAGCCAATTGGACCGTTTGCTCTGAAAGAAAGAGCACGGCTAAGCTAAGAGTAGACCACCTATGGAATAAGATAATCTATACGGACATCCATCAGGAATATATATGCACTTCCATTTAAGAAATCGAGAAAACACTACCTCAACCCAATCTCAAACTCTGGACCTAAGAGCGTCTCAAGCAGACTCTCCTCCAACCCTTCAAGGCCAAAAGAGAACTGCACCCACTTCCCTCGCCCTTCCTTTCGACTCTGCAGAACCCTTCGCTGAACGGCCTTCGCCGAGCGAATCGACTCCCGGAATCGCTCGAGCTCCTTTCCAAGTCGGTATTTGCGGCGTTCGACCTCGACGTCCCATGATTCACTTGAGCCGGTTGGGTTCGATGAGGTTTCACCGGGTGTAGCGATATGGCTGGGGCTTGGGGCGGCATGGATGGAGGAGGCGAGAGATCGGGGGCTCGGTGGGTGAGTGTTGGTTGATGTCAAGGCTGTCATGGGGATATCACTCTCATCTAGCTGGGGGAGCCACCCCGGCCCGAGACGGATCCATTCAATATCTCGCCAGGATCCGTTCCATTCGGGACCTGTCGTGTATGCTTCGCCCTGAGGACCGACCCCCTCCCAATTCAGCGCGGGGATCCAGCCGCCGCAGCCTTCGAGATCTAGCCACTTGAGACAGTATGTTACGCGGGATAACTTGCGGAGGATACCCGCTGATTCGGCCCAGTTGTTCTCTATGGCGGAGTATGAGTCTGTGCCGCCGTATGAGAAGGTGAGGGAGCGGTGCGTTGGGTGTCTGATGCTGGCTTTGAGTGCGTGAGGGGTTATAGTTGGGACTGGCCAATGAGCGAGCGATAAGTGCGTTATTGTTGGGAGGCGGGATAGAAGGTGGATAAGCGAGTTCCAGTTCACGGAGGCTGGGTTTGGATGTGCGAGTGAGAGGTACTGTAGGTTTTCGAAACGGAGACCCTGTACTGATTTGGGAATGGTACTGCGGGTGCTAGAGCTGGTATCAACTCCCTCCTCAAGTTCCTCATCCCAAGACGATGGAACTGAGCCCGGCGCATCAATCTGGACAGGGACAGGTTTCTTTGGAAGCAACACTTCTCTCGGGAGCTGCTTCAGAGACATCCACCGGCCAATTGCGCCGCTAAGATCAAGGTGCGTCACCTCCCTATCGGCTGCCGCAACCTGTTCAGAGCTATCACTCTCCACATTCTCGAACAATGGCTTGAGACCCCGCATAAGACCTTGCAGAGGCTGGTCTTTCGTATAGTAGCCGATATAGCTAAGTAGCAACACCTTGATATGCGTAGGTAATAGCGCCAGGAACTGTCCATCATAAGCAATATGCCACGCCCAGTGCATAGCCATTGACTTCAAGAGCGCATGCAGAAAGCTGCTTTTTGCGGGGAATTCCTTCCCAGGTAAGCGCTCAAGGCGATATATGATCTTCGTCATCTCAGCCGCATCCAATTCGCTCTCCTCCTCATTATCTGCCGCCGAATTTCCTGAAAGCCAGCTCTCGGGCGGCGGCGGTCCAGCTGTCCTCCTCAATCGTCGTCCGACGATCCCAGTGCGTCGTGCATCTGGGCGGGGTCGAGGTGGAGGGGTCTCGGGGAGCTCGAGGAGATTCCGTAGAGATGGATGGACGGATCGGGGCGCAATCTGTCGAGATGGACTGCGATTAGTGTCGGTCGCTGACGCGGAGACTTGGGTTCGGCGGAGGTGGTGAATTAGGTCGTTGACGGAGGGTTGCTCCCCGCCTGGGGAAGCGGCAGACGACCGGAAGCGATCATTTTGGGCGCGGAAGCCGGAAGTCGCGAGTGTATGATGGGGTGTGCTGATGGGCTTGGCAAACGTGTTCCTGTGGTGTTTCTTGGGCATAGGTGCGTGAGGTATGCGGAGGATGGAGGGGAACGAGGAAATGAGGAGTTATAAATGAGATGACGGAGGCTGCTGAGGGGTAGTTAACTAACACTAGCTAGTACTTGCTAGTAAGGCTGAGGAGGCGGAGTCATACTTCGCCCCCGTTATTTATGACACACTGTCGCCTAACTTGACTCAACTGGCTTCATGCAATTGATTCTCATTGTGTACATGTACATAGGTCTATTTTGGTCCCTCTTAATTTACAGTATATCCGGCGGCCGTTCATACATCCCGAACCCACGATTCGTCCGCCATCTTCCCCTCACGCTTTGGCCCTTCTTCCATCCATGTTTCTACGAGACCCGCCTTGGGATCTTCGTCGGACAGGCCTCTAGAGCGTCGTACTTCTAGCACAAGATCTCTAACCTTCTTCGTGACTTCCTTTCGCAGCTCGACGGCTTCGGCGCCGTACAGCAGCTCATCATTTAGCGCACCAAGCGGGAGGTCGCGAGTCTCAGGCGCAGCTTTCTCAGCCTTCGCCTTAAGCTTCTCCCATCGGCTCCTGTATTCTCCAAATACCGCATCTGTATCCACCTTCTGTCCAAAGGTAACGCTAACCTCTTTCCCTGGCCGTGGAAGAAACCGGGGGAACTCGCGGCTCTCGTGCATGACATGATCGAATCCTTCTAGCCATATTGGGACGACATCCGGGCACTCGCTAGCCTCCAGTATCAGTCGAGCAACACCCCACTTGAAGTACCGCATAGTCTTGCTCGGGGCTTGGTGAATCTTTCCCTCTGGGAAGATATGGACCCAGGAATACGAGTTGCATGCAAATGCGGACGGCGCGAGGTGGGAATCGTGTCCGTCCGTTGTGTAAGCCGTAGGGAGGTCCGAGAACGGGTCAACGCAGACATTTTGCAAGCTCCAGCTTTGTCGTTCCGGGAGCGCGAGGTGTGGTTCGGGGGCGAAAGGTCCTTTCGACAGGAGTCGGATTGCCTGTGTCACGGCTGGTTGCGCGATACCTCCGTACTGTGAGTGAGCGGATCTATGAGTAGGTAGAAGCTGGCCCATTGTGAAGAATAGCGCCAACGGTCTGCAAGGTCATGATCAGTCGCACATCGATCGAAGGGTTGCCGGTCAGTGGCAGCGGGTCATACCGAGTCTGGTAGCAGATATCATGGCTAGCAAGCCCCCATCTCCTGTTTGATGAGGAGAGCCCGAACTGGTATTTCAAAGGGAGAAATCCCCACATCAGCGGATCATCCATTCTGTTCGCGAGTCGGTCAGCGTCCGTAGGGATGTAGAGTTCTCGCGCCTCGGCGTCTGAGGCGCACTGTACGTACGTACACGCTAATATGGTTCGATACTATGATCAAGCGAATAGTTAGCGAGTGAAAGCCTTCCAAGAAGGGAACGGCAGCTCGTACCAGTAAGTAGTCCCTTGGTCCTTTGCGACGGATCCTTCCTCGAGTCAAGAAGCTCCAGAAAAGGCTCGAGACCGTGAGTCTCAGGCCGACTGCACGCATACAGGAAGGACCGACATAGCGCAGCAACTCCCACGATCGTTGTCGACGAAAGGCCCCTCCAGAAAGCCGAGGGACTTTCGCCCGTGGCACCAGTATCCGATTGTCGCGACATTGTGTCGAAGCTCTATAAGATCTCCATACGAAATATGCACAAAATCACAGAAACGAATGGCGCAGCAAGAGCATATATGTATGCCACAGATGGGCATGCAGAGGAATGAGCGAAAAGCGATTGAAGAAGGCCGGATGAACGGCGTGAAGGCTGTCGAAAGATCATTGGTTTCTTGGATTTTGTTGCGCCGCCGCGGAGGTTGACGCGCACGGACCAACCACTTCCACACCTTGAACGGGATTTTCCGTGTCCGCCGGCTGGTCACCACCTGCGAGATTTCATCGTCACAGGGACCATTCGCTCAGCGCTGTGCTCCGTGTCTTACAGTCAAGATGTTCAAGCCCTCGTCGCCGTTATTTTCAGGTCTCCTCTGGTATGGAAATCTCTTCGCCCTTCCTGGGATTGCTCGCCAATGCCCCAACGCCATCGGCACCTCCTGGGCTCAAACAGCCGAAAAGCGCTACCTCTTCACAACGGAATCAAGTCTAACATTGCCTCCTATATAGGAAAATCCCATGGCGCATCTCGCAGCCCCAGAAAGCCCGCCAAAGGAAGCGCCTCCGCGCCGTCGACAAGGTCGTCGATACCGTCAGCGCAGCCCTCGCACGACAAGGGCAAACCACAAAGGCAGTCGAGAGATGGTACAGGGAGATGCCCCGTGAGGAGGAGATGCTGCCACGAGATAAGTACACGATTTTCGACAAGAAGGAGAAGACGTATCGGAAGGGTATTCACAGTAAGTTACCTCTGCCCGATTCTCCATTGTATCTACGCTTTTTCGGTATCTTGTGGTCCTGGATTTCACTTTTTGGACGGCAATTCTTCGCAAGCTCTTTGGTTCGTACTTGGTATCTAACGTGCTCTTCGACCAGAATTACCAAAATGGACCCGTGTCAGCCAACGTGTCAACCCTCCAGGTTTCTAAACGACTCCCTGTGCCGTGGAGCTTCGAGCATCAGAGTCGCTGTGAGATCAATTGCTCTCCCTCGACCACCACATACCGATAACGGATACCCTCCTCGATATCACGCTATTACTGTATTATACACCGCTGTCTATACCACCAACGTCCGTACTTTTAGGGACGCAACCTTGTGAGAAGATAACATGAGGGTTCTATGGAGTTTTGGAAACTGGGAATCGCGTCCTACCTGCATCATCTGTTCTGCCATGGTATTTGCAATGTTTCTTGTTCAATAGTGCTGGAATCCCCAATGCTGCTGAACTACAAAACTGCTCGGCAAGATATGGAGAATAGAGCCTAGCATAGCAATGTCACATATTCAGAAGCATCGCTGAAACAATCAGTATGAATCATTACCTTTCCCGGCTACCATGAAGAACTCAACAGCGCGCTCGATAAAGTCTGGATTCATTAATCTTGATAATATATTTTCAGGACGTTTCTTCTGTGAGAACCTGCTCAACCCCGTCCTCTCCACTGCTCTCAGGCCGAATAAGTCTCGAGCTCGTCCGTTGGTAATAACGAGTTAACCCATGAACAATCTCTTTCGCCCGCGTCCGATTCACTCGCCCTTCGTGGATGGCCTTTTGAACACGATATCCGCGGCGAATTTTCTGCCAGTCGCTCAATTTCTCCTGCCAGCCGGTTCCACCCTCATAATATGTTTCCATCTGCCGAGCGGACAAGCTGACCCCCTGTGGTGGCTTTCGAATAACCCAGCTCGCTGGATCGACCTTTCCATCTGGTGGGTCTTCCGCAGAGCTATCATAAAGCTCAATACTCTTTATGAATTTCCTCAATCCGGATGCTGTTCTATTTTGGTTCATAGCGGCCCTCCACGCATTGATATTGGGAGTATGGGCGAGCCGGTGCTGAACTTTCGGATATTTCGGGTGAGGATTCCATTGCGGCTTGGGATATGGAACGTTAAATCTTGGGTCTCCCAAGCGCCGCCGCGCGTCAATTGAGACACGAGAGATCGGATCATATACAATCCAAGTTTCCGTATTCAACCAATGGTTCGCGAGAAGGGCGAAATGGAACGTTCTTTTCCCTGGGCTCAGCTGATCCGAAAGCCACTCCAATTTCCGATCCAAATTGTCCATAAGCCTTACTTCCCAGTTGCTCCAGTCTTTAAACTGGACTATGCAGCGTCCGTTCCTTTCCGTGTTCGATCCTTCTTGAGTAGGATCCTCTCCAGCCGAGTTTGTTCGATCAGTATGAAGGTTCTTGTCAGGCGGTTGGAGTACTGGAGGAAGCGGTTGGCTCGACGAAACGCTTAACGATGATACGAGTTGCCCATCTGGCGCATAATTTTTAAGTTTGTGCCCTTTTCCTGAAGCGACTCTTCCCCTGCTGCACTGGTGATCGCCACTGCCGAGAGACAGATCACTGATGTCCGAAGGACAATCTCCCTTGATTCTGTGACAGTACTGATTGACCTGACCACCGGAAGTGTGACCAATCGAGAAGCTGCCAAGAAGTCCAGACTGCGGCGTCCCAGGAGGACCTCTTGGAAGTGTATGCGTGCTGTATCCGAGACACTTGAGTGTCAGCAACCCCATTCGAGCAGACCAAATCTGGTATCTACGGGAGCGCTGAAGCATTGCCAGGGATCCTGACGGGAAATTGTCGCTCCGAGCACTTTCAGACTTGCAGACTGCATGTGAACTCATAACTCGCGGCGGCGAAAAGTGTCCCAGTAGTGATAGACATGGTGTGGAGAAGCTTTGCGGAAGTGAGTGGTGATTTAAAGCGGGCGTCAACGAAACGCGATTCGGGCCTCTATCGTGAGGCAACTGGCGAAGTAGCTTGAGCCTCTTGTTGATGTGTGGTACTGATAGCGATCCAGGGTGTGAACCAAAATCATAGGAAAAGTCCGTCCTTGGGAGACGATGACCTGTTGGATATCTTGCTGGAAATGTGCTACCGAAACACTCCTGCAATGATAAGCTTGTCCGTGTGGCCCGCATTCTTGAGGAAATGGCAGGCTGAGGAGGTTCAGGCGGCAAAAGTGCTCCAGTTGCATATCGGGCAACATGCGGCCTTGTGCGGCTATGCATATCCATACCATCACTAGAGACGCGCTCGGGCTTCCAGATGATATCGGGTGGCACGAACCCATAGCCCCTCTCCCACTTGGACAGCGTTCCCTCCTCTCCATCTCGACAGGGGCCGAGCTTTTGGGTTCTGTGATCCCACCAGACCCACTGGAAATCCGCCCTCGACGATCTCCATGGGACCCAGTTACTGAGCTTGGCCATAAAATTCCGTAGAGCACGTTTGTTGGACTCGTGCCTCTGAGATGACACCCAGCCGTACCAGGTTTTCGCGTAACGAGCCGTGGCTGCGTTTCCTTGTCTTAGGACCTTATTCTTCGTGAAGAAGCGAACGATGCTAGGGAACTTCCAGAAAAGAACGGTGACGATAAAGATGCAGATGGTCCCGGCGAAGAGCTGGAGGAAAAGCTTGCGAGGAATGAACGATGTGACCGGAACTGGCGTTGAGGGCGCAACCAGTGTTGGACGAAGAATCAGAGGCGTAGGTGGAGGCCGGCGAGGGACAGGTGCCATCTGATGGATAAAGTACGCAACAAGGCAGTCATTCTGATAACAATAAGAGGCGTGTGGTGGAGCTCTCGGTCGGTGCCTCTATCGTTCCTTGTCGAGATCAATCATCCAAGAGCTGTGTGGGAGATAGTGGCGTAGACGGCCCTTTCAAGGGTTGTCCCCCGCGACTGCCCTTTTGAACCATCGTCTTGGACAAGTGGAGGATCGCAGAGGGTGTTGTCCTTTGAAAGCGCAAAGACCAGTTATAGCTCACTAATGCATGAAGAAGGAGCCTTCTTCATAGAAAGTGTCAACTTGCAATGTCCTCGGCAAAATCTCAGGTTTAGAGGAGCGCAACCTCTAAGACCGCCTCTACAAAGGAGCACTTACTTGAGCTTTGACACAAAAAGTCCTCACCAGGCTAATGACGTAGCGCCGGGCCCTGCTTTCTGCTGTTCACGGAGTGGAAAAGCTCAGGCATTTCCTGGCAATGCCAAAAAATGCTCTCAATGGCTCTCATATCAGGTGACACTATTTGTTGACTCTTGCCTCACTTTTCCGCCTCATTTCTCCTCATTTCTCTTCAAATATCACCACCATTGAACCCTCATTATCTATCCGTACTCTGTTCGGTCGAACTCGAGGGAGTCGCGGCTGGATACCGAGAGCCAGGAAATGATTATTGATCGCCGACGCCCCTTTCTGAAGAAGCCTCGCAGATCATGCCTGTCTCATTGGGCGCCACTCGATCTGATCTCCCCTGATGCGTTAACCCTCTAAGGAATGGTGGAATGGATGGCCTAACACACGTGGAAAGCACCGCCACGATTCCCACGAAGCACCATGCTCTCTGTCAGAAATCGCTACCAGCTGTGACGGGTTTAAGTTATCGATACGTACTTGACTCTTCGGTTGTTGGACAGAGCTAATCAGCTGTTATGAAGCTCAAAGAATCCAAATACTCACCTCTTTGTTCGTGCGTCTGTGTTCCCTTGAAAAATTAAAAAACCGTACGTCGAATACCCACCAACAATCCTTGCAGATTCATCTACAAGAGATCGTGCCTTGAATAATCTAGCCTCCTTCCGGCAAGGCCGGATAGATCCTCGATCCCGAAATTGAGCTTTAGATCTGGTTTTCCAGGGTTGCTGCCCTGTTGCGCATAATGATTACGGCGGACTCCCTGGAATGGACCGAAGCCCTACTCCGTACCATCCAAACTCTAATCACCGTTTTGGCGCCCGCCCAGTCCAACCGAGACATCGCGCTATCGGGGCAAGGCGCATGCTTTGCTGAAAGCAATTTCAAGCTGATACCTCTCAGACCCATAACTGGCCGAATGCGGCAATATGTTCTTTTCTCTGGAGTCGTGCATATCCATCGACGATTTGCCACCTCCGGAGTTCGGAGTCCGAGGTACACAAGGGCATCAGCATCGATCCCCAGATGGAGGCTTCGATTCCTGGTACGGCGTCAATCTTAGAGGAAGAGGAACTAACAAGAATTTTAAACCCTCATCCCCTTGCAGTTGTTACAGCGGGTACCGCATTTCGTTGGCCCTAAGGCCTGATGCGCGGCGGCGAACGAGGTACACATCAAGACTCACGATCAGAGGTCACGATGACATTCACTCCTGCAGTGTGATGCACGATGAATCGGCGCTACTGTGAAGAGATCGCCCAGACGAGATGTCAGGCAAGGACACGGAATTTCGGAGCCGGCTCGAGGCACGTCCCGCATTTTGTGCCAGTGCGGAACTTTATGACAAGTTTGATGGAGGTGAATGTCTCTGTCCGAGCACAAAGTGCCCTGTAGAGATTTGATCTGGACGATAGCATATACAGTACTGAGCTTCAGGCCACTGGATGTCCTGAGAAGACTATATCGCTTTTCCTAACTGAATCGGTCGAAGTTGGCCTAAGTTCCCACTGCTGCTACGTACGATAGTACGCTGAGTACAGGTGGTGAATGGGTCCGATGACTCGCAAGAAGCAAAACCACTTGTCTTCTTCGTGGGATCGAGACACAGGCGATCTTGCGCCATCGGCGACCATGACCGCAAAGACAAAGATGTACGTAAATCCCGATCACGAAACTAATATGTGATGATAATGCAGAGGGGCTAGGAGGATTGTTTACCTCTCTAAGTATGGAATGCGAAGATGGTGCCATCAAGGACTCCAAAATCCCATCGTCTGCCGTCAGAGGTTTGTGGGTATCACACATCACTGCAAGATCTGCTGCGACTGCTAGACTACTGGCAAGGAAGAAGAACTTGGCGGCAGCATCACGCAAGGCAGCACAATTTTGGCACTCGAAGAAACGCAGCTGTGGCGTTTGGTTTCAGAGTCTTGACATCTGTCGCTCTCGTTGATCTAACTTCGAAGTTGGAACAGCGGCCAGCGAACTCCTTGACTCACACAGATACCAGCGGTAGAGCCCTGCGCCACACTTATGCAGATTGACCTGTGGCTAGTTAATGTGCTAATCCTAGAATGGCACGAATCGTGGCGCGTGAACAAGGGCAGAGCAAGGATCTCATCCTCGGACCCGCCGATGCGGTTCCACATCCTTGGCCTTTCCCTTCTAGGACCCTTGATTTTCTCTCCAGCTACTCACAACTCCTCATCTTACATATTCTCTCAGAAAATCACAGATAGTTGCCTTGGCTTGAACCGGGCTTGAACAAGGTGCATGACCACGAATGCAACTTTGAAGGTTGACCGCCATGATCTTTAACAAACATAGTAATCAGCGCGAACGACCCCCTGTTTGGAAGACTCCATGCACCACTGTTTCGTCTAGGATTTGAAATATGCTTTTAGCCTTTTCCCGCGCGGTCACTGGAGTCCAGCCAAAAGTAACGATGTGTAACGGCGGGATTTGAGATTCTGGTGCTCGCATCTCTTGACCACGCCTCCTTTTTACGTTTGGAACAGGGAATATCACGCTCTGCTCGTCTGCCAAGAACGTGTATTTCTCCATACCAGTCGGGAAAAAAGCTTCCGCGATTTGCCATTCGTCCGGGCTCATCATCGTGCAGATGACGGAACCTCGAACCTTGGAACAGTCCCGGAGTCCGTCCGAGGTGTTGGAGCATACGGAGTAGATCTTCCGCGATCCACGATCCTGACGCGCGCATCTGGTTTTCAAATGCCGCCAAGATCTACGCAGGGATTCTAAGCGAGATAGGGAGCGAGCAAGGCGCCGCAGAAGTAAATTGATAGGCGAGGGGAACGGAATCCTCTCTCAGGAGCGACAGGGCCAAGAGTAACTGCACGGCGAAGTGTACTCTGACAGAACCACGCCAAATAATGCAGCCTGAGGGGCAGTCCGTCGAAAATAGAGCGGTCGAAAAAGCAAGTTCTCACCCCATCAATGGTGTGGTTCGCCCTGGATTGCAGCCATCGTGGAGCCGATTACCGATTTTCTGCAAGATCTATTAAGTTTTAAGCTTCGCATGTGGCGAGCTTTGTTCGGGATCTGGCCATTCTTGCGAGGCCTATTGGCCTAGCTCCACTTGTTCAGAAAAAAAAACACTCCCAGTTGATTGTTTCGTTGTTTCTGCATCATGCAGCTTCATCGTTGCATCCCGTCAGCCAACACAACCTACTTTCTTTTGCTGTAGATCTCTTCGACAATATAGTCCGCCGTTTGGCGGTGGCAAATGCCACCTTCTGGCGTCAGCATCGTCGATGGTGCATTTGTGTTTGAATTACAGACTCGCCGAAAGCTTATCCCCGAAACCACCACCATCAGCCGCTCTGACCAAATCCCGGTTTCTCGCTTGACTTCCCCAACTCTTCAGCTCTCTTGATCTATATAATACACTATCCCCCGTCTGTTCATGTCCTGTTCCTGGCTCGCAACACAAACGCAACAAAGCCTTTGACCTTGAGACAGTTCAGCAGCCAATTCAATTCCCCCCTCCACCGAAACGTTCCTTTCAGTCAATTGAAACGCGACACAAAGCAACAATGAGTTCCGGCAGCTCTGGCTTAACAAACGGCAGCTCGAGTCGAGCATACAACCTCACATTCGAGATCGAACCTCCCGCATCCGTTCGCCCAGGTGTCGCCTTTACGCTTCCCGTCGTCGTGGCTGTTCGGCCTATTGGTTTAGCGAGCAATAACCCTACGCAACAATTGGTAGCAGGGGCAAGCCTTCTAGATGAGACCGGCGCCAGATCTCCTACCCGCTTAACAGGGAATCTCACAGACAGCGTCCGGAGCCAGGCGGGGAACACCAGCAACGGATACGCCTGCTTTCGTCCACTCAGAATCCCAAGCCCAGGGAGGTACAGGCTGCGGATAATGGTGGCGGTTGACAGTTACAACGGGACAGTCACCAGTGAGTTCGTTGACTCTCGGGTCATTCAAGTTCATGCGGAGGCCGCCGTGTCACAGCACCCAAGTATGTAACCTCATCCACTCCATAGCAGGGCGCAAAAGTACCGTGCAGTAGTGCTTCCGGAGACCTTTTCCGGAGTGGCATTGGCTAACCATGTGATTTTTGTTTTTAGCTGCCGTACAGATCTCCCGGCTACAACGTCTAGTTCCCGAAAACATTGGTATCTCAGCGGGGGATATCGCGGCCTGGCAGCAATTATAGATGATGTTCTGATCATTGACCCTCGTTTTTCCATAGCTTCCTTACGATCAATTTTAGCCGACGTGCCTATATTTCACCTTTTTGTTTTTTCTTTGTCCTGCTCCGTCGTTCGTTTATACGCACATCCCCATCGATGGGTTTCTGTTCCTCCTCGCCGGCAGAGGATTTATTTGTCACTTTCTCATGCTGTCAAACCACGTGAAGGCCATCTTCTTCAGAACCCATGGCTAGAAGCCTTCCGACTGTTTGCGCCCCGAATCTCGATTGATACTATCTTGTACTACACATTTGACAAATATGCGGACACACCAGCTAATCGAATCCTAACTCACTAAACTTGGCCCTCCCAATCTGGTGAGGTACACTACTTTCTTACTTCCTCTTAGTCAAGAGCCGCCGTATGCGATGATAATAAGACAGATGGATGTCTTTAGTACACCTAACAGGTACAGCCCCAGGCAACAATTCTCCTTTTGAAGCTTTTATGAGGACCCATTTTAGCCTGCCCAAGAACGCCTAAATTCTCCGCTCCAATAAGCATTCTGTTATCCCGCCCTTGGTGTGATCTCCGGATATGAACCCCCTGCCCCTGGCCCCTCAGACGTTAACTAAGGCATGTTCTAGAAATTCAACGCAGATCATGTATGTCTCTTCCTAGCTGCTCGTATGCGTTTTTGCCCACCTTACCTGCTTATTGGACCATGTTCTGTGCAACATTGATACCGAAGAGTCGAGGAGATCATCCCCCAGACTACCTCATCATGCTAGTACATAGGTATAAGTCCACGACCACTATTTGGAATACGGACCGTGTATCCGAGCGGAGTGGAAGATGGCTGGGAATCCGCTCCGTTACACCGGGTCACCCAAATTCGCCGTCTATTACCTTCACCGCTATCCTGGCTTGTTCGATGAAGTAGAGCAAGGGGCTCGGTTTTTTCTCCCTCTTTTTTTCTTGCGTGCTCAAGAAATACTATCTCTTACGCAGAGTGTCATAGCGTAGCCGCTATCCTGGACCAAATAGATGAGATTCCAACTTCCAAGGTTAGAGTCCACTAGTAGACCACTATAGCTGACTATTCGTAGCTCTAAGGGCACCATACACCGCAGCACTCGAACTGAGGAGCAGCGTGGCGGCGGGGCAGCAAACTCCAGAGCAATCACAAGGATCGGATGAATCTTCCACTGGGATGGCTAGAACCTCCTACCCAGACCTCTGCACCAGTCTCGTTTTCAAGTTCCTGCACCTCCTGAAACCTTAAAATTTTAGATTTGCGGGGAGCTACCCGATAGTTAGGTAACGGCTTCGGGTCACTACATAGAGTTTGCTATGCCTTGTTTTTATACGACATGTCAACTCCTATTCAAGTGGGGCTACTGGAGATTTGGGTCGTGGATGGCCATTGGGGTGCATCTTCCAATACTAGGTAGATTACTGGAATGGTTCGATAGGCGACAGATAGAAGGGTCATTCATTCTGTCGAGTCAGTCTCGAATGGTGGAGTCCATTGGTCTCCCATCCACACCCTTCCTTTCTCTCGGAGCTCCTATCCCCGAGTCCACTGCTGGTAGCCCTCAACCCTACTAACAGTGCTAGTTCGATATCTCGTCAACCCCCTAACCCCCCAAATCGTAACGATTGCCCCCGAAACCTCCCTGAAAACCCCCTTCCCCATCTTCCCCTCACTCCAACAAACAACCCCACCCACACCCCACTCAGCTCCCAAAAATCGCCAAGATCGTGTCGAACTCGACCAATTCATCTGCGCGTAGAACATCCAGAGGATAAGGCCGATTGTCGTTGTTCACGCGCCTCCGATTACTATTACGGGGTGGGCGGGGGGTGAATTGGCGATTCGGGGGCGCAGGCCGAAATCGAGGATTGCGCGGGTGGGGAAGAGGATGGGGATCAGGCCACCGAGGGCTTTCGTTGTTGCGATAAAGAGCATGGGGAGATGCGCGGGGGTGAAGTGTTCCAGCATTTTTGGTTATTTCTATACGTTTTGGTGGGTTGGCGACGATTTCTCAACTGTGATGGTGGTTGTGAGCCTGGAACGGATGCGGGGTGGGGTGGTATGGGAGAGTACGAGACTGTCGATTGTAGGATAAGCTAGAGTTATTATGAGGTTGGGATTTGCTACTGCAAGACCAAGTAGGAGTGATCCAAGACTTTTGTACCACAGGAAATCGCAGTCCGAAAGCACAGGCCTTAACTGTAACAACGATCGTTGGGGCCCATATTCTGTATCTCGGCTGATTGGGCGATCCGTAAGTCTCAATATTGTCAAACAGTTTTTGATAGCAATCTTCTAAGCAAGGGAAGGTTTAAGAGTACTGATACTGGTTAATAAATAAGGCTTCTTCCCGCGATTCGGGGTGGTCATTGTCGAGCCCTTTCTGTGATACGACAGTGAGATCGAAGGCGAACATATAACGTGGCGTCTTAGGGTCCGTTTCAGGTAGCGCGGAATAAAACCCCTCTTGGCTAGTATCTTATTTAGCAGGCAGCGCTCAGAGGAACTGTTCATGAAGAATTGAAGGAAGAGGGGTTGGTGCGGGGTTGAGGCAGTGCTACACCATAATTTTTATGCTTAATTGTAGAGAAAGATATGACGTGAGAAAATAAATATTTCTAGATTATGATGTGTGGGCTCACAGGGCAGAAGAGATAGTAAAGTTCGACAGCATTACATCTATATATTTTCGGTGTCATGAGATTTACAATCAGGACAAAGTAATTCTACAACAGAGCTATTTTACGGTCGTCTACATGATAGATAGAGCAAAGATTCAAGGTTCTGATGAGTCTCATTCCTAACATCTGTCTGGGGTATGGATATGAAACGGAGCATTCCTCGCATAGCGAGGAGCATGTGGCCCATGAAACAGTGATGGAGTCCATGAAAGGAAATTCCAGGTACGGGAGCGCAGTGCTCTACCGACATTCGCATCCTTCTTCATCCGAGGTGGGAAGCGTGACTGGGATCGGAAATGTGGTTTGTTCGCATAACCGGAGAATTGCCTTTTGCAATATAGGTATCGATCGGGTCGAGAGGTCCGTAGTTAATATCGATATATTTCATTGTTGTCAAAGAAAGGGAAAAGCGAATTCAACCCTTCTTCTGCTGGCGGATCCAGTCAACGCCGTCGCGGACTGTGTCGCGCACGCTGAACCCTCCAAAGAGCCAGTAGTTCGAGTGCCGGCCATAGTGGTAGACGGTGTTGTCGTAGCGGCGGCGATCCTCGCTCTTGCGGGAGCTGTAGGAGCCTGAGGTGCGGTTCGAGTATGTCGGGCTGTTGCGACGAGAGCTGGATGTCATTTGGAGAGGGCTCTCGGTGCGTTGGAGGTGGTCGCCTGAGGTGCGGGAGAACGAGGCGTTGCTGTCTGCTGTGCTTGGGCGAGACATTTTGGCTGAGTTTGAGTGGGATAGGATCTTGCTCTGAGGCTGGATTGTGATTGTGCGTGGTGGATAGGCAGTAGAAAACCGAGCAGGAGGTTCAAGCTCGAGTTTTGAGGATTGGATGAACGGCTGGTGGATTGGAAGTAGGATAAAAATGTGATGTTTCGATAACGAGTGAAGTCGAATCCCGAGGGAATCGGATGGTTATTTATGTTGCCCAGCTGGCCCACGAGACTGCATCCCCTTTGTGCTTGACAAGGTGAACCGAGACAAAACCCCGGTCAATCGGTTCGTCAGACCCTCAGCAGCGGGGGATTTGTCCTCGTAGGGCAGGCGCTAGCGTTATCGTTGACGGGTTGTCCTATCAGCGCCCTCATTGGAATGCGGACCTACGAGCGACTCCGACGGAGACGGTCAACAGCAGACAAATGGGAGACTGCCAGCGTGCCCTGGAGTTCCATCGGTAGGGTCTAGCGCAAGTTCTTGTTTATTCTGAGTTGTCGGCAACCAATAATCGCCCGAAAAATGTTGGTGCCCTAGGCTAGCGCACCGCTCAAAGGTCTTTCGGCCCCCATGATGACGGCAGGTTGACCGCTTCTGCCTGAGAGGTTTCGCAGCAACGCCAGCTCTTTCAGCCGCTTTGCGAGGCCTCACTGTCGGTGAAGAATCCAACCGCCTGGACCCATCATGCAACCACACGAAGACTCGGTGAAAACAAAGCAACCCTGACCGATGTTACTCTCAATGACAAGCATTCCGCAACGTCTCAGCATCTCGAGTCAAATTGACAAGCCGCGGAGATTCCTTTCACCACCGACGCGTGATCTTGACTCATTTCCCCACCTAGTCCACTCTGGGACTAGCCCAATCACATGCTCGGTGTCCCCGTGATTCGGCTCCATATCAAAAGAAACGTCTGAGACATTCTTGACGCATTGTCTCCGCCGCCAAGCGGGATGACTTCAACAGGGCGACGGAATGCCCTTGGCGACTTGTCCAAGGCGATAATTTCTTGCCCCTTATTGGTGCTCATCGTATCATGCGATTCGAAGCCCTGCGTGTGCGTGTTCGGATATGGGGTAAAACGGGGTGACTCGGCCACGGGCGCGGATAACACGGAACGTCGGAATGTCTGAGCGAGAAAGCAAGGAGGCTCTTTTTCCATCCCCACATGGCGCAGCCTTTGCGGAGACGGTTCGAGTTGCCTTGGGGGCACAGATGGGAACGAGGGCGATTCCTTGCCGAGTTCCGGTCTGATGCAGCGTTGGCATGGATGATACGGCCTACTCATAGAGAAAGGAAAACGTGGAATGTTTGGTCCTTGAAATCTCGCACAACGCAAATTCATTCTCTGAACTCCCGGGGAAACAACTCCGAATATGCAATCCCGATGATACGGGCATGAAAACAAACGAGCAAGCAAAGGCCGATCAAGTATGCGTTTTTCGGACCATGCACCAAGATTATGCTATATCAACGCCCTGAAACCCGCACGCGCAATCCGAAACGCAAACCGAATGAAAATGCCAGCATGATATGCAAACTGGGACTTGAGTGGCGTAAATGGCCGATCACTCCTCCTTCAATGTCCACAAATTCTCGCTCGGCTGTTTCCATGAACGCGGCCTCTCTGAGTGGCATCGCCGATGATTTTTGTCGATCGCCAGCCGGCCACGCTCGGTCTCCCGGGACCTCCCTCGCTGATGAGTTGGTATAGGGTGCGCAGCAAGCCGATGGACCCAGTACGGGAGCAACATGATCTCCTTCGCAGATGACGCCGTGGGCAACGCGAACAGCGATCGGGCTCTGTCCAGCGGCGGCTGTACTATCTTCCTAAGCGATACGGTGTCAACGCGCGCTGAACCATCTCCAGTCGACTCTTTGGACGAATGCCAGAGCCGATGATGAGCTCGCGTTGGCTCGATCCCAGCAGAAGCGGCATCATCCTCGAACAGATCCTCCGACATGATCGGGGTCAGGAACTCGGTTTCAAACTCATCGTCCGGCTCTGTCACCGTGATGATAGGGACATTTCGACGGTCGCGGGCACTCATACCCGTGCCGCAGTACGGCCAAGAGTGGCGTCGTCTATGGTGGATTAGGCGTGGCATGGTGATATCGAAATCGATCTCAACAAGAACGGATTACTTTTGACTGATCGAAACTAATCTGAGGGTGGATGGAGGGATGCAGGGGGGGTATATAAGCAATATGCAAATGCACGACAAACCCAGGATGCAGGGTCGGACAGGCAACAGAGTCAGCAAGGTCAGTGGCAAACAATAGCCCCGTTTCGAGTCATCATTCGAAGTGCTTTGCCTGCTTTGCTTCCGGGCAACTCCAACTCCAGCAGGGCAGCGGAGCCTCAAAGGAAGGTGAGAAAAGAAGCAAAGAAACCCCGTATCGCATTAACAAGGCAACAGGAAAAGGAGAACAGCTGCGTCCAAGGCAGATAATTATAAAGCACTCAGCCCCAAGGTATGTGTAAGACGGCGGACACGTGAAGGGCGCACGCGCAACTGAGAAACCGCGCAGCACACCTCAAGTCCCTCGCCCAGCTGACTGTTCAGGGCACCACAGAGAACATTAGAGGGTACGAGGTGCTCGAGCTCACTACCCGTGAACAACCCGGTCCCTACTCCCGGGAAAGGCAGCGTAGCAGCTCAGGGTCAAGACTGAGTCATGTAGGCGATGCGCATGTCATCTTCGTCGCAGGCTTGCGGGGCGAGCTGGCACCCTTGAGCTTTGATGTAAGCTCTTGAACTCTCTTTAGCCCTGCCGCCTAGCCGCGTCTTACCCTCCTTGATAAGATGATCTCAAACCGGGCGGCAGGTGTAGTCAGCCGGGTGGATGGGGTGGGATCTACTAGGCGTACTGCCGTTGCACAGCCCATCATGCAGTGCATCCACGCTGCACCCCGTCCTTATCTCCGCAAAGCTTATTTCTTCCCTGGGAGATGGATTTGTCAATCTTAGCCATTGACTAGATTTGACGCAGGATTTAGTCTAGCAACTCCTCATATATTTATAGTAATTTGCCCATGTAAGACATCTCCGGCAGGACGGAGCCGGATCCTGACCAACTGCTAGTAGAAAGGTCTATGATCAAACATACTGGCATCAACAGTATCTCAAAATAAGAGTGAAATACTTTGATACTACCCGCAGCGGGTTGATGAGGTACGGCTGTATAGCTGGTTCAAACCCTTCGGCAGACTGGTAGGTTGTCAGCTGAACCAATCACGCGCCCTCATGGTATTTTCGGGGCGGATCATGGGGTAGCTGGTTGAGCTCGGGAGGACCCTAATTTGAGACTGCACACTTAAAGCTACTGCAAGTAGCCGGTGATAAACTCCGGTTACCAAATCCTGTGGTCTTCTGAGATCTGCCCTTCGGTTGAGTTTGGTTAACATGATTGGGTTTCGGTCAACCGTGGACCGCTGCGAGCTATAGTTGCATAGGGTCAAACTCAAATATAGAAACTCTATCTCCAGAGCTAAGAGCTCAGTAGATCATAACCATGGCCATACTTCCAGGAAGGGTGACCACCGCCATCTAGCGCAGCAACAAAATCATCACGGTCTGTCATAGTTAGCTACAGCACATAAAACATTGCTAGAGAGCATGAAGCGAAGCATACCCTTCGGCTTAGGAAAGGAAATCGTAATCGGCCCTTCCCGCCTGGACATCCTTGGATCCTTGGGCGATCCAGCAGCTATAACTGCCATATTGAGAACCGTTCCCCGGGAGTACGTTGTCACAGGAAACTCGATGCGGTTGCTATCGCGGGAGATATTGCGACTACTTCCCGATGGTACAGACATCGTGAGCCACCTGTCTGCAACATGGTTTGTCCATCGCGACGCGAGTTGAATAGAATGTCCTTTGCGCCATAGTTGTACCTCTGTCTCACCTTTTGTTGATTTTTTGGAGCTCAGGAAGGATTGTTTCTTTGTGGTCATGGACTCAGCACGTCGGGAGAAGCATAGTTCGTAGGTGGATGCGAGTGAGCTCATAAATGCGTGGAGGACAGGCTCGTCGTTGAAGACGACTTCCATGCTTGCGATCTTCTTCTCGCAGTGGGAGAAGAATACGTTATTTGCGGCCCGGTATAATTGCTCCACGTGCGATGAGATGTAGTCAACGTAGAAGATCTTCGGAAACTTGACATGGAAGTTCGGAGAATCGTAAATGTAGTCTACGTCGCGGTAGAGATAGTAGAGGCTGGAGTGTTTGAAGGATAGGCGGCTTTCTATGAGCAAAACGGCCTTGTACTGTTTCTGGTCCATTGCAACGTCCGCGACCTCGTAGACTTGCCCAGCACTATTGGGTTGTGACCAAGAGAAGGTAGGTTTGTGAGTAAGTGTCAGGATCACTTTTTCGAACTTCTGAGCCTGTTGCTGGGATCGAAATTCTATGTCCAAGCCGATGTTGGGGCTATTGTCATCGTAGACGTACGAATAAAGCGGATTATAGCTACCATCCGTCTTGTCCGACCGCTCTTGACCAGTATCCGACCATTTGATCTGGACTGACTGTGAATCCTCGCTGCGACGGACTTGCACTCGACTCATCGGCAGGAAGAACTCCAAGCATCGAGGGGTCTTTTCCGCTAAGGAAGAACTGATCACCATACGTCGAATGGATCGCCAGACCTCTCCAAATGTTCTCTCCAAAATGCGGACTTCACATGATCGAGTGATCATCGGAGGGTTCATAGACTTCATGATTGGCGCTCTAAGTTGCTCAACAACTTCCACGGAGGTCTTGAATATGACGCTTTCGGAGAATTGATCCGAGTCCACCGGCTCGCGCTGCCAAACCGCGTCAAAATACGCCTTGGGTATGTTGATGAATTGACCTAGATCCGCAGAGTACTGGAAGGATACTGAAAGAGTCACTGAATCGAACTTCAAGTTTATTGGTTCAGAGATCTTTGCAACAGGTGCACCGCTGAGTGAGGCGTTAGAGACTCTTATGAGCTGGGCCAAGTCTTCATGTGTGACTAGGGACACGATTAGTGGCGATAGTTGACAAATCTACAGGTTTCCAGATCGGACTTACAATTTCTCTGCAGACAAAGCCTACCACTCTGGTTGCAGATGGTCACTTTGGGCTCACTTTCCCCGTCTATCGTGGACAGTAGAAGCATATATGGAGCGCCCTTGAACCGCATTCTCAGCTTCTTGCCTCCAATTCCTGCATTGACAAACGTCCGCAGAAGTACACGCTCCTCTTCGGCACCAGCGTCCTCCAGCTCTACAGTGGTATAGCGCACATTCTCTAAAGCGTAGAGCTGGTCCTCTGTGCTACTGCAAAAATTTTCGTCTGGCTGGACTGGCTCCCACAAGTCGAGGTTTTGCTGAAATATGATCGCGGTGTCCGGTATGTCAACAGAAATAAATTGAGAGAAGTACTCTTTGATACCTTCTGAGATGTCTGAGATCAACTTTCTGTTCTCATCTATCATCAACGACTGGGGGCTCTGTCGTTTGAGAACGACGTCATAAAGAATATAAGAGGCTTTCAGAAGGTCCACATATGCTTGGTGGCTTGAAGTTGAAGATGTCGAAGAAGGACTCATACTACCACGAGCGCTGACTAGATTAGGCCTATCGCCGTTTGCGAGAGTTGTTCCAGCCTGTTGCTATTAGTTAGGCTTATTGACAGAACATAGTCTTGCCCGCAGTATAAATCAAGTAACTGTCTGAGCACCTACTCGATTGAGCAAGGCGTTTGAAACAATAAAAAGGAGTGCTCACCTTCAACAGCCACCAAACTGCTATACGTAGCCAGGCCGTTGTACTCAGCCGTCGAGCATGTTCTTCACCATTGAAAGAAGCCTCGAACTTTGCAACGACCGGAGCATCAGGTTGATGGAAGCTGTCTCGCGGCTCGTACCTTAGCGACCGTAGGTTTTGTTCCCTTAACTGCATATCGTGAAGATGCCGCATTGCGCTGACGACGGCCTGTTTGGCATGGAAATCTTCGTTCTCACGTCTCTCGCCTTCCTGATTATTAGGCAGCGAGTCATCTTTGGGTCCTACAGGAAGATCATTATGTATGCTCCCAGACGAACCTAATTTTGAAGAGCTGGCATATTGTTCAAGGAGATGGTATCCTGGGCCGGCCGGGCTCTTCAGCGAGGTGCCGCGTGGTGGTGAGCTTGGAAAGGGATTATTTGTGAAAATTGTCGAAGAAGATTCCTCGGATCGTGAAGAGACCCTGGACGCAGAAGAGGTTGATTGGCGAGGCTGAGCAATCGTGAAGGAGGCACGGGGTCTAGGAGCTTCCGAGATCGGTGATCTCTCCGTTTCAGGCCCATCTGTCTCATCAATCCCAACATGCGTCTCACTCATTGTTTGTGCTTGCGGCAAAACGGCGGCCGATGGAGATGGAGGAATATCGCGCGAATCAGACGGGGAATCTTGTTCTAAGGAGGCGAGTCTCTGGCCTTCGAGCCTTTTCAGCGAAGAGCTATAGAAATTAGAAGGTGGGCCTCTAGAAGATCGCGTTTTGGCACTCACTTGCCGATAGAGCTCATGTATAGATGAAGATTAGCAGTGTGAACCATAATCCTCGATTTCAGTTGTTCAATGTGGTTTCGCTGTGTGGCCCATTTGACTTTGTGCCACATATGACCTCCATCACCACCCAGACTTCGATATTTGCTGACAACCTCTTTGAGCCGTCGCAAAGTATCGAGACATGCGTGTACGCAGCCTTGTAATGTACGTGCTCGGGTTTCAGGGACTTCGGTAAAGAATGAAGATTTCGAGTTCAGATGGTCGTGTAAGTCGCCTAGTATTCCATGTAAAGAAGCGAGCTCGTTGACAAGCTGCCGGAAACTATCGGGCGCACCCGGGGAAAGAAGATGGCAACTATGATATAAGTCCCAGGCCAGGGCAGACACGGTGTCAATGTCGAGGATCTCGGGGTTAGGCGACATTCCGAGAGACGTCCTTTGTCTCAAGCGTTCGGCTAAGCAGGCTACTAAGAAGCTGAAAGCGGGGATCGCTGACCACACGGTTGGGTGCTCCTATTCTCATGATAGCCTCTCAAAGTAGGCGAAGGGGCAGAACACTGTTTCCTTACTAGCGATCGGATGACGTTAACAAGTAGCAGCAGTTGTCGCTGGGAGGAAACCGAGAAGCTAACGCGGGGAAAGAGGGAGCAACGTAATGATATAAGAGAGCAAATATAGTCGAATTACGTGAATGACATTGAGCAAACATTTGTCGGAGCAGTGTGCTTTGAGAGCTCGTGAGGTCGAGCTTTCCACCTGAGATTTGGAAAAGGTAGAAAAACGAGCGCGAGACCTGGCGCGAGCGGCGATACCGGTCACGATCCCTGGCGAGGCGCAGCCTGGAGCTGGGTGAATAAAGATTCACAGGCATTGGCAGGATGTGGACTGGTGAGGCTGTCCAAGGCCGAAGGACTGCAAATCACAGGCTGCGAAGACAACAGAGCCTCCGTATTGCGAGGGGGTCGTCGCTTGGCTGGTCTGGGGTTTGTGCAAGAAGGGGCTCCTATACGAGGTTGTCCTTTGAGACGAACCACCTCAAAAGCTGAAGTGCATGTGCCTGACAGATATCGACATTTCGGAAGCCACCGAAGCTGTCGTACACATACATACCCCAGAGTCAAGCACTGTCCAAGAATCCAATGTGGGGGACACGGGGCACAATTCCGCGGATCGTGGGGTCGATTCATGAAAGACCAATCAGTCAACGTAGGTAGTTAGAGCGAATATCGCCTCTAGACCTCTTATAGAGCTAGCCTACTAGACGCATTGATTCGATTGATGGAGCTCAAAGGAGAGCCTTCAAAAGTGAGAAGCTTGGGAGGGGAGTTTTTCAAGGGTGGTGCTGTAGTTCGGCGTTGAGGCGAGGGTCAGACAGCGTTTGCTCAAGATAAGCTGTAGAATCGATCGCATTATCAGGCAACTCTGCGGACATCTCCATCGTACCAGTTGCTCGTAGCTATATCTTGAGAAGATTGAGGGAGGGAAGGCCAAGGAACTCAGGAACGAGTAAGGAAAGTGTGAACCGGAGACGATCAGTGCCCCTGCCTCAGGCCACAGTACCCATCAACATTGGAATCTCAGGGGTCCAGCTTACGCGCAGCGCGTCGCAGCCTTTCATCCCATCTAGAGTCCTCCCACAAAATTGCCATCCACTGTTACACAAGTCAACAAACGAAATCTCACTCAGCACCCGAATAGGCTACCTTCAAAAATCAACTGCCCTTGCGGCCATATCACAATGTCCGCAACAATCCCTGCCCCCTTCGAACTCGACACACCCACAATTGGGTGCATTGCATTCGCCCTCTCCTTCATGCCAATTGCCTACATCCTCGGCGCCACCCTGATCCCTTCCGCGCAAACGCGCAACCGCATCCTTTTCTACTGGCACGCATACGACGCGCTCACTCATCTCTTCATCGAGGGCTCCTACCTTTACGAGTGCTTCACCAGCTACGCGCTCCTCCCCGCCGGCGTCAAGGTCAGCAGCGGAGCCCCGGCCTTTCTCGGCTTCGCCGACCGCGTCTACGGCGCCGCATACGGCACTCTGCCCTCCGCGCGCCTGTGGCAGGAATACGCGAAGGCGGATCATCGCTGGGCGGTTGCGGATCCGACGGTGATTTCGTTGGAGTTGCTCACTGTCTTCCTCGGTGGGCCTGCCGCGATCTATATTTGTTACTTGCTCTGGGTGTCGTCGAGCCCGAGTTCGAGTGTTGGTGTTAAGGGAAAGGCGCAGGGGAAGCTTTGGCTTGTTGCGACAGGTCTCGCGACTGCTGAGCTGTATGGTGGGTTTATGACTTTTGCACCGGAGTGGTTGACTGGAAGCACGGGGCTGGAGACTGGGAATGCGGTCTATCTGTGGTTTTACTTGGTCTTCTTCAATACCCTTTGGGTTTGGATTCCGCTTTGGGTGCTTTATGAGGCAGCGAAGGAGGTGAAGGGGGCTTTTGTTGTTAAAGAGGTTGTTGATGGGACGAGGAAGGCTCAGTGAGTGCTATACAGCGATGGGACTATATATAAACAGCTACTGGACGTATAGTATAAAGTGTATAGTATATAGTAGTGTAAATTGGCTTGATCAAGAGGGTTAATTCGTGTCGCATGCATGTATGTCTATCGAGCTCTATCCCAGTGTACGGTACCTCTATTTAGCCTTCACGAATCCGCAAGTCGAATCCCATACCTCTCATAAGGGAAGTTCTCCAGCGTCGTCAACAACTCACCAAAGCCATCATCCAGCTTCCCAGGCGATCCAG
The DNA here is from genome assembly GCF_044049435.1 of Aspergillus pseudodeflectus. Lineage (NCBI taxonomy): Eukaryota > Fungi > Ascomycota > Eurotiomycetes > Eurotiales > Aspergillaceae > Aspergillus > Aspergillus pseudodeflectus. The sequence continues at coordinate 295,627 of NW_027263784.1, read as the reverse complement.
CACTCTGCAACCTCCCGGCAACGAGGCCCTGAGCCTCCCTCTCCTGCTCAGACTTCTCCTCCTCTTTATGCTCTCCAGTCAATCCAGCCAACACCTCCGCCTCACGGCCCTTATACGCCCCGAGGAGCCCCGGATGTGGACACCAGATTACCCTCATTCCCGCGCGTCTCCCAGCCTCAACACCCGGAACCGCATCCTCGAAAACAAGACACTCCTCTGGCGTGATTTCCTTCTCTCCCTTCTCCCTTAGCTCAGCATTGATCGTCTCCAGTGCAAGCAGATAGATGTCGGGTAGTGGTTTCCCGCGGCCCTTGCCAATCCGCGGGTCGTCGCCGAGGACGCGGTTCGGTTCAGGGAAGAGGGAGAAGAGATCGCCGAGATGGTCGGTCTTTAGCTTGTAATTTTTGTAGTGCGAGGATGTTGCGAGCGCGATGTAGACTGGATTTGAGGTGTTTTGGGTCGCGACGAGGTTCTGGAGGAGGGTGGGGACGCCGGGGAGGGGCTGGCTTTCGGGGAAGAATTGGGCTTGTTGTGCTGAGACTTGCGTCATGTATTCTTCGTGCGAGATGGGGAGTTGGGCCCAGTTGTGGAAAATTCGGGCGGCCTGGAGATTATTGTGTTAGAGCGTGCGAGGTAAGGGGGGTGCGCTATGTGTTGCCTTTCTTCAGGTGGGGGCGGGGTAGGACGACAGAGGAGAGATCAAGTTCGGAAGTGAACGTACATCTGGCTGCGGACGTCCCTGGAGCTGTGCCTTAATTTCCCAGGGAAGTTTACCCTTGCCGTATTTGGCGAGAATTGAGTTCGTGATATCCGTGTATTTATCCTCCGAGTCGATCAGGAGGCCGTCCATGTCAAAGAGACAGGCCCGCACGGGGGGAAAGCTGGAGAGAGCGCAAGTAAGCGGTTGAACCAGGTCATGAGCGGCAGATTGATATAGCTACATACTTCTTAATTCCGTCAGCCATTTTCTGAGGTGATCTTGAAACTGAAGCAAACGGCGGGTGAGTTGTCAGAGTCAAGTTGGTTCCGGCCCTGGCGATTCTCCGCAAGTTTCACTATCGGTGATCGCCGCCTTAGGCACCGATAGATCGAGGACTGCCAAATCCCCCCGCATCTTTCATCAACTCCTCCGTACACTCTCCTCGACGAAAATGACCTCATCCACTCCCGACAAGGGCAAGGTCCCTAATCCCCAAACAGAATTCGACAGTGACGAAGAAGACATCTTCCACGATGCCCGCTTCCCCGCCGAAGAAGAAACAGTGAGCCCACCGCACCTCCCAATGGAACGCACCTCTCGAACTCAAACTGACGCCAGAACCCCCTGATCTACAGCGCCTCCTGGAGGAATCAAAATCAATAAAAGCCGAAGCGAACAAGCTCTACTCCGTCGCATCCTACGACCAAGCCATCTCCGCCTACGACCGCGCCCTCGCCTCCTGCCCCAGCTACCTCGACTATGATGTCGCCGTCATCCGGAGCAACATGGCCGCTTGCTATCTGAAGCTCGAGGACTGGAAAGCAGCTGTTGATAGTGCGACTGCGTGTATTGAGGGTTTGGATCGTGTTGTTCCGCCGCCGAAGGAGGAAAGTGAAGACACTTCTGATGCGCCGGATTCCACAGACGCTGTTGTTGAGATCTCGGGGGATGGCGAGGAGGCGGAACAGGAGGAGCTGAAGAGGATACAGGCGAGTGATGAGAAGAGACGCGATGTGCTGCGGATCCGGGCGAAGGCACTGATGCGACGCGCCAAGGCGAAGACGGAATTGGGTGGGTGGGGGAATCTGCAAGGGGCGGAGGAGGACTATAAGATTCTTGCTGCGATGGATAATCTTCCCGCGGATGATAGGAGAATTGTACAAAGGGCGCTGCGGGAGTTACCCGAGAGGATAGGTAAGGCGCGAGAGAGCGAGATGGCGGAGATGATGGGCAAGCTGAAAGATGTAAGTTGGCCAGTCTGCTGCAGATGGAGTATAGCTAACGTTGTTCTAGCTGGGGAACGGTATTCTCAAGCCATTCGGGCTGTCGACGGATAATTTCAAATTTGTCCAAGACCCTAAGACCGGTGGATACAGCATGAACTTTTCCTCGTGACGCCTGATGCGGCGTGTACGATATACAATATACATGCAATATAACGGAGACAGGATGACTTGGTATAATGATGAAAGATGCAAATTAGCGAGTGTTAATAAAGATACACTAGGCTATAGAGCCAAAGTCCGGGTTAAGGATATCCTCCTCCAGCATAGTACCGTCGTTGAACACCGTGCCATTCTTCAGCACCTCGACACGCCCAGGATGGAGGTTTCGCGGCGGGGTATCGATGATAGTCCCATTGGCAAAAATGATGCCGTTCCAAGGCCGGGAAATCGTCCTCTTCGCACCGCTTGTCATTGCCACGGATGGAAGCAGGGGAGATCGCTGGGTGCTAACGTCGCAGTTCTCACTAACCATGTACAGGTTCAAACCAATAGCCAAGGTATATAGCTCAGCACTGAGCTGGTTCCAAGCAAACTGATCTGGAATCACAACGCCAATATAGTCGACCAACAGCACATTTGGCCATTTAGTCGGATTCATTCCATTGAGCCCTGCCCAGTAAAGGGAAGGGTTGGTTGGCATGATTGCAATCTTTTGAATGGTAAGGGCGGTTGTCTGTATGGCATCGGCTGACACAAGCCATTGGCTAATGAGGAACTCATCGTTGGTGAAAGGCTCAACGCGATTGATCCCCGACCACACTTGGATTTGGTTCTCAGCCATTGGCTGTGTTGTGGGTAAATTCGACCAGTTGTCACGCACTGACATTTGCCCGGCTGTATAAATCCCATCAGCTACTGAAGCTCGCGGAACCCCGTCCTGCAGGTTGCCTCCATCCAAGAGGAAGACCACACAGCCCGCACCATTATTCCGATCCATGAAATATGATGCTGGCTGGTGCTGGAACTGCACGCCGGTGTCGAGATTACCGCAGCGGTTGTTGATTTCTCTGAGTTTGGTGAAGAAGTTATTCATGATTTCACTGCTCCAACGAATGGGCCCTCCGAGAGGAACTCTTCGAAGACCGACAAGGTATCTGACACGGAAGAATATAATCTCTCCAGGATTCTCCGAGGTGAAACGGTTGATCTCGCTAACAATATCCGCCAGGCTCTCGCCAGTGTTTCCGACAGGCACGTCAGCGTTCTCGTTATTGACATGTGCAACCCAGAAATCATAGTTGGCCGTGTTGGACTGATGGACACTTATGATGCGCAGGTCAAACCATCGCGCGCCAACACGAAGCTGATCATAAATGTTGAGGCCTTGAGTTTGCGTGTTTTCCTCACTGCCGATCGACACAATCTGCCCGCTGATAGTGCTCATGCCGGAGTCGTGCGTACCTGGCATAACAATATGCTGCAGCGGTCTGTCTTTGATGGTCTCATAAATCTGTCGCATCCAGTTTCCGGGGCCGTGAGTAAGCGACGCGATGAAACCATGATGAGCACTACCCGTTATGACCAAGGTAACAGGCACCTCCGGCCTTGGGTCTAGGTACTCGCGCTGACCTAATCCCATGCCGCTGAGGTCAATGACTGTGCGACGTGGGTAGCGATCAGGGATATGAGTTGTTGCTCGAATCATGAATCGGCTGTTCGTGCCTTCGATGGAGTAGTATGCTTCGCCGTTGGTGTCTTTCGGGTTTGCTCCCACTCTTGTCGTATAGTGCGCGATGTTCTGGCGGGAACGGCCAGGTGGGATGTCTCCCCAGTTGAATGTATCCATCTGGTAGGAGTGGGCTCGGTCCAGTCGGAAGCGATGGGGTGTAAGATTGACGATTGTGACATACTGCCTTCCGGACGTCAGGTTGTCCAGCCCTAAGGCGCCCCAATCTGTGTAGCTCCCGGCTGGCATAGTCTCGGAGCTATACGTAGCATCGCCGGGACTGCATGTAGCAGCCTTCGCATTCGCATTATCTCGCGGTCTAGAGCTGACTGCGCGTGCTGCATGACCTGATCGGATCGGGAAAGCATCAGGAGCTGCCTTGACCGGATCATAGAGATTCGTGACTCCGGCCAAAACGAACAGAATGCGGTGCAGCTTCATAATAATAGCCTTCGACTTTCAAGAGGCATAAGAATTGAAATCTGAAGAACGAACGTTGCCATCTGGAAGGCCGATGCGCATTTTAAGGCTTCGATGGCCCTGCTGCACCTGGCGCTGACACTTGGTTGACACGACCCAATCACGCGCCCTGCCAGCAGCTGGTGATGTTGCATGTGGTCGACTCTTCACGTCCTCGGGACCTCCGAGTGCTACTCAGGGGCCAGGGGATCCCTTTAAAGTCGCGGGGGTTTTCTTTAGCGCTGTGGTTACCCCTGCCAGTCTCGATCACGAGGCCTGATTTGCCTGGCGACTTATGCCCCTTCGGCGCCAAAGGGGCCTAGATTGTGCCAATGCAGATCCAGAGCCAACCCTGCATGGCACATTTGTCCACTATTATTCCGACATTGCAACCTAAGACAATTCGCTCGGACTTGATCGCTGGGCCATTTCCATGGTATTGTTTTAGTGGGATATTTAGTATGCGATCCCGTCCATTATTGTGACAACATCATCTTTGATGATTAGCTTACAACCTCACCAATCCCTTCGGAATGGCTCTTCTCTCTTTCTCAGCGAGAACCTCGCATTATCCCCCAGCTGGTTCCTACGACCAATCACTGCCTCAAGATCATCATACCAGCCGGCCGGAACACGGATCTGAAGTTTTGACCACCACCTGCTCCTCGCCAGGCTTTCCCACGGTCCTATCCACATATCCTCGTCCTCAATAGACCACTCAATCAGAGCTGGGGAGCGTGGCAATCCTGCAATCGATATCGATAGACTTCGCAGACCGGACATCATCTCTTCGAGTATAAAAAAGAACTCACGATAATATTCGGCAAATTCGGTGCTCATGCTAGGAAATGACCTCGAGATCCGATAGAGATCAATCTCAACAACTAGCGATGTCAAAATCGCTAGGGGGTCCTGCGGTATCGCGCGCGACACCCGAAATATCTGGTCGATCCCATGGTCAAGGACAAATGTGTTCGTGCTATACAACACAGCGAGGGACTCCTCGTGTCTGGTCTGATAGTTATTAGCCATTCGCCAGACCTATTTACATGACAAAACAGTCGGATAATTACTTACGCCTGTTTGCAACACCTGAGCCATCCAATCCCACCAACTTTCGCTTCAGCCCTGTTTGTCACCAAGCCTTGGACCCCAGAGGAGCATCATGGTCTCCGCGGCCGCATTCTCGGGACAAATGAGTCGCTTGTCTGGGCATGTGTTCGGGGAGTCGCATACTCGAAGCCACCAGAGCCACTGTGCTTGCTGCGATACATAGTCAAGGTCAAGGTGAATGCGGCGGCCTCCGAAAAGCTGCCGGTATATCAGCTGTCTGACTTCAGGAGGCAGTCTTGCGAAGAATGGACTTTGAGCTTGTGTGTCCGGAACTGGGTTTTGAGGATCGACCATAGACGAGTACAACGAGATGTGGTCTGTAGGAAGTATAGGGAGACGTTCACGATTATGCCGGTTGCCGTCGACTTCGCAGCTTGAGGGATGGACTCCCGGGGACTCTAGGAGAGCTCGGATAAAGTAGTGAGGCTCTCTCATATAATGCTGGGTTGCTTCTTGGCTTGGGAGCGACGCTGGTGCGACTGATTCTTGATGTCCCAGGGCGACTCGAAAGACGCGGGCGAGAAAGTTTGGCGAAATCATTTTGCCTCTTTGCGAGATTCTTCTCCATAGTGACTCAATTTTTGAAATATAAACATTTTAATGACGGCCGACTACAATCAAAATGTCCACGTAGCAAGGGAGGGGTTGAACCTCACCGAGCAGCCGCATCCATGATGATTGGCGTCTGGTGTTACACAACATGAGGCATTCTTGCGGTGACAGTGTCAGACGGGGTTTCTCTCATTCTCATCCGGTTCAAGCTGTCTCAATCAAAGGCCTGAAATTGTGACCAGCCTTTGGGCTGATTGCCAAGGGTCAAATCAATCAACTGGGCAATGGGCCGTGTACAGGTCTCGTGTATGAGGCCTGGCTGCAACCATCACAGCTGACACTCCATTTCTCGTATCTATCAACTCTGTCGGCCGGTCGCTTTTCATCGAACTCGTCAAGCTTTGGGCTCAGAAGATGGCTGAGCCTCCAGCTAGTAAGTAAAGTCCTCCTGCTAGTTCAAGTTTTGTTTTTCAACTTGTTTGCCATGCAAGACAAATGTTGATTCGATTTCAAGCTGATTGCCCCAGTTCACCTTCGCGTCCGCTTTGTGACAACTTTCGCAGCAACCGCGTATCGATTCCGCGGTTCGCGACCGGAAGACGTATCTGTTCCGCTCCGTATACACGTTTCCCCGCAATTTGACAAGCTCCTTGGGGGAATTCCGGAAGTCAACAAATGCTGCTTATTCGCAAATTGACAGTGTTTCCGCAACGCTTTCGGAGGACTACATACGCCAGTGATTTTTGCCAGAGGTCGGACTGAGACGCTTCATAGGATATGTAGGGTTACGCCGCGAGATAATCGGCAATCGTCCTACCAGCTGGACAAGATTCGCTTTTCGCACGTTGTTAGTGGGGGGCGCCCACCGGATTTTCCCCATGGACTGCCGTCGAACTTTGGGTCTGAAGGCTCGGCAGCGACAATGATCAGAGAACGTCTTCCCCCGCTTTCTGACAGATCTCGCGTCCAGGAATAAGAAGTCAAATTGCATTCCTCCGACTTCTATTGTAAGGAACCTTCTACAGGGGCACCTGTACTTTGACAATGGCCACTCTACTTCAAACTCAACAGCTTGGTGCCATCCAAGGGAAAAGCAGTGATGGGGTAACGCAATATCGTGGAATCAAATATGCGACCCTGGAGAACAGACTGGCAGACGCGGTGCTATACGAAGGGAATGGCGACGGTGTTCTCGACGCGACGGAAGATGGGTGAGTCCCAGTTTAACATATGCTCAGGTTGACAGAGGACTAATATCATAACCGAAAACAGGCCTGCGGCAGTGTCTCTCCCAATCGGGTGTGATCTAGAACTGAGCCATATTCAAAACGCACTGCCCAAGAAGGACCTTCCTCAGTCCGATCTAGACTGCCTAAATCTGAACATCGCTGTTCCGGCGAACGTGACTTCGTCTTCGCGGCTTCCCGTTTTCCTTTTCATCCATGGAGGCGGTTTAGTTATTGGCGCAAATTCCTGGCCTCAATTTGACTATGCTCGGCTTGTTAAGCTGTCCATAGAGAAGAATCTGCCAATTGTGGCAGTCTCTATCAAGTAAGGTAGACGGCCCTTCACAGATTTCTCAAAGCTGACATGTCTAGCTATCGGCTTGGAGCGCTCGGATTTTTGACGTCTGAAGAGCTGCGCAACGCCGGATATAAAGCCAACAACGGTCTACGAGATCAGAGAGTGGCTATTGAGTGGGTCAGAAAGCACATCCACGAGTTTGGTGGAGATCTGGACAACATTACCGTAGCAGGAATGAGTGCCGGAGGAGGTAGGTTTTATCCCATGTTCGAAAACAGGCGAGAGCTAATCAAATGTAGCATCCGTGACTTACCACTTGAACTCTGAGAAGGCACTTTTCAAGCGGGCTATTTCGATGAGCGGTACTTACTTCTTGACGCAACCATTGCCCTATGAGGCTCACGAGCAAAATTATCAGAAAGCTGTATCGGCTCTAGGACTTTCTGGTGCGGCGCCAGAGGTGAGAATAAAAGCGTTGCTCGAGATTCCTGCAGAGGATATTGTTTCTCGATTGCCTCCGTCCATCCTAGCTGTCCCTGCGGTAGACGGAGATATTGTTCCATCTGCTCCTTCACGGGCAGAAACTGGTCGCTCGAACTCTAGTGAGCCACGAGGAAAGAACTGGTGCCACGAACTGATGATTGGGGATGCGCAGATGGATGTAAGTAAATAACAAGGTAGCATGGCCTTCAACTAACGTCCTCGTGTCTAGGCAAGTATCATCGCTTTCCTATATCCGCACATCAAGGAATTGTGCGCAAAGAAGTTCTTCAAAGCCATTCACACCGCACTCCCCTCGCAACCCAGTGTTGCCGACGAAGTCCTAAAATCCTACGGCCTCACCGACGAAAACGCCAGCGACGAGGAAGCTTACCCTTCAATTCTCAACTTTATCAACGACGCCCTGTTCTTCACTCCAGTCCTAACTTTCGCACAAGGCTGGAAAGGACCGACATACGTGTACTACTTCAACGAGGGCAACCCATGGGAAGGTCCTTGGCAAGGTCGATCAAACCACATCCTCGACCTGGCCTACTTCTTCCAGAACTTCCGCGAGTCCCTGTCTCCCTCCCAACAAGCGGTTGCAACTGCGTTTGCGGAAGACTTCTTCAAGTTTTGCCACGGGCAGGCGCCATGGCCCGCCATTACTCCGGGGACAGTGACAAACGGGTTTGCGGCAAGGTGCTATGGGCCTAGCTCTGAAGGGATTACCGTCGGTACTGTTGATCGCGCGTTTGGAGAGAAGAGTCAACGGAGGTCAAACTTCTTCGACGTTGCTGATAAGGTTGGTCCTGATGACTTGGCCAAGGTGTTCAATGTTTTTATGTCTATGTGATTGGACACGGGAGCTATAGATCTTGAGCATTGAACCGAGGTGAAATGTTCTTATAGAGCTCATGACACGCTTGTTTATGTACTTCCAACCGACCAGCCTCGGACTCTAGGCTCTGGGCAGGCCCCGTAGGAACAAAGGGCCTCGGCCAATGGTCGTGTCGGCATTCTTAGCCCCGACCTCCGTGATCGACAATGCGCATCAACTGCCCGACGAGCCCCACAAAAGGCCGAGCGATTTTTCCCTCTAGACCTAGGTGACGGAGCACTCCGTAGATAGCTTGAGGATTCAACAAATATCTAAGAGGGTCGCCAAAGAAAGATGCTTCGCACCAGGAATTGGAGGCCTTACTCGTCAAGTGTCCGCAAAAATCATGGCAATCGAGCTGAGAACCGACCCAAATTGTCCATATGTCCGGCTCCTGGGGCATGTTTCCAGGTCAATATCAGAGACTCTAGGGAAAAGCTAGTAGCAGGATAACTTTGTATGGAAGAGTCATACTCGTCTACAATGACGCATGGGAAATGGGGGCCATTTGACGACGGGGGCTTTTCAGAAGAGCTCGAAATTGCAAAGACGGCCAGGACTTATAGCCACGAGATTATTGCCTGATCGAAAGGAAGGATCTCCGGTGTAGGACGGGGCTGGACGCCCGGTTCCCCGATCCCCCGACGGACGAACAACGGACGCGACGAGCAACAAACGGGTGCGAGTACGAGGAACAAGGGCTGCGAGGACAATTCAAATAGAGGCGATGAACCCGGGGAACCCCTGGCTATACGTCTCAGCCCCAAAATCAACACTTGTGTGAGAAGTTTCTTTCCGTCTTGTCGCATACAGCATCGCAAACAGCCGCGATACTTAGATAACACAAAATGTCAGCTCTCCTCAACCAGCGCGCGGTCGCTAGGGCCGTTACGCTTATCACTATCGGCGGAATCAGTACATACGCAGTCTCGAGTTTCCTTGGCCAGAGCGTGCTCGCGGAATCGCCGGCGTCGCAGAGGGTTTTCGGCAAGGGACCGGCGTTCAAGTACCTCCAGCTACACAGCTCCGAGAGCGTCAACCATAACACGAAGCGACTGCGCTTTGAGTTGCCGGGTGGAGAGAGTGCGCAAAGTGGTCTGGGACTTACCTGTGAGCATTTGGTTGACTTCTCACATTCTTGTGTCGAGCGCAGGCTAACTGGAGGCCAATCTATTAGCTGCTCTTCTCACTTTTTCTAAACCAGAGGGTAGCTGGCTACCTGCTGTGCGACCTTATACACCTATTAGCAAGCTGGGTAAGCACCCTCATATGATCTTGGGGTGGAATCTGCTTCTAACGTCGGTAGATGAACCTGGATTTATCGAGCTCCTTGTCAAAAAGTACCCCAACGGCAAAGCAAGCACGCACCTCCACAACCTAAAACCTGGCGACAGCCTGCTATTCCTCGCGGGCATCCCCGGGTTTTCATGGACACCGAACAAATTCTCGCACGTCTATCTCATCGCAGGCGGTGCGGGCATCACACCCATCTACCAGCTGGCACAGGGGATCCTCGACAACCCGACTGATAAGACAAAGGTCACAGTGGTCTTTGGCGTTAACACCGAGGAAGATCTCCTGCTACGATCGGAGTTCGACGCGTACAAACAACAGTACCCCGACAAATTCGATATCTACTATACGATCAGCCGGCCGAAGAAGGATTTCTCTCCCGAGGAAGGCGTGCGGTCGGGATACGTGACCAAGGAACTTCTCGCAGAGCTCATGCAGGGGCCGAGTGAAAAGGACTCCAAGGTCTTTGTTTGCGGACCGCCGGCGATGGAAACGGCTCTGGTGGGAGCTGGTCCGTTTGGAAAGGGCGGGACGGGAATCCTGGAGCAGCTGGGTTACACAAAAGACCGGGTTCATCGATTCTAAAAGAGCCAAGATTCCTTGATATGTATTATACTTCTTCACTCAACCAAGATCTGGGGAAGAGCAAATTATTACCCACTGTTCTACATTTAGCTAAGCGCAGGCGATTTCCGTTTCACAAGGATGACCTCACAGGTCCGGACGGACAGCTACATCAACAAACCACGCCGGCTGGCACAATGTCTTCGATATCTGGCTTGCACAATTACCCGGACCAAAAAAGGTCATCTGGATCCGAGATCCGTCCATCTTGCGATCGTCGACTTCGGCAAACAAGCTTGTATCGCCCATCTTGTCTTAGAACGCCAAGGGTCGGCGCCCGCGGACCGCGAGCGAAATCTCGTGTCATGAGCTGATTAAAAATGAACTTTTCCATCACTTCCGTCCTCAATTTCCATCATGAGATGCCTGTAGCACATCCTGCCTATTCCGGAGAATCGCATATATTAACAGCACCAGCGTCGCCATGCTGACCAGACTGTGGGCGCATAAAGAGCCCACGCGGCCGTTCCTGCTCGAGTGGAGAGCCTCAAAAGGCTTCATCATTTTCGTAGTCTGCTTTGCTGTTTTCACGGTCTGGTCCTTGCTTTCCTTGAATTCCTCGGCTTGGCTCGGCTTGGCTAACGCTCGATTCATAGGATATCTTGTTATATGGAATTGTGCGTATCCTGCGATTTGTGCTGAAACGTGTGTGGGACGGGCTCTGACTGTCCCAGATTGTCCCGGTTACTCCAACTGCACTCAACGAGAGAGCTGGCGTGGGTGAAGATGATGGTGCGTCGTTTTACGCAACACGCAACGAAATACGCGCTGACAGCCAGCAGAACAGAGGTGGACCTCGATCTTGCTAGGTCTCTACGGCGGAGCCCTGCTCGCATTTTCTCGTACGTAGCAGCAGCCTCGTCCACTGGTACTGAACATATCACTCTAACTACCCCGGCCAATACGTACAGCCCCAGCCGGCTATCTAGCAGACCGAATTGAATCGCGACGCTGGCCACTAATAGCCGGTCTCGTCGCCCTCGGTGCCTCAACAGCCCTCCTCTGCGTGGGAACCCACATTGGGCTCTGGATCGCCGGCCGTCTATGCCAGGGTGCGTCGGCAGCCGTTGTCTGGACGGTTGGCTGTGCTCTGCTCGTCGACACTGTCGATAAGGATGGGCTTGGCCAGGCCCTTGGGTATATTGGCATGGGGATGACGTTTGGGGCGATGGGGGGCCCACTAATTGGCGGGGTACTATATGAGCATGGTGGGTATTATTCAGTTTATGCGTTGGCGTTTGCGCTTATTGCGTTGGATATTGTGTTTCGGGTTGTTATGATTGAGAGGAAGCATGCTGTTAAGTGGTTGAGGGACGAGAGTGAGAGTCAAGGTGAAGGCGAGGAGGCTGTGAGGGAAGGGGAGAAACGTGGAGGACCGGGGGATGATGCCTCTCCAGAAGCTGGGACTACAGACCTTCATATCGAGCGCCAGAAAGAGCCAGGCCCTTCATCACAACCGGTCTCCGGACCATCCACTGATGTTCCCAATGCCACCACACCAGAGCCAACGCCTCACCCAACGACCAAGAAACGAAAAGGCGCCCTTTACACCCTCCTCGCCTCCTCGCGCATCCTCGTCTGCCTCTGGGCCTACTTCATCCTCTCCCTCCTTCTAACCTCCTTCGACAGCGTCCTCCCCCTCTTCGTCGAAGAAACCTTCCACTGGCAGCAAACGGCGCAGGGTTTAATCTTCATCCCATTAACAATCCCACACATCATCGACCCGGTAATCGGCTTCATCAACGACCGATACCCTTCGTCCCGGCGGTACATCGCCTCGGGTGCATTCTTCGCCGCTATCCCCGTCCTCGTCTGCCTCCGCTTCGTGGATCACGCCTCCACGCGGAATATCGTCCTCCTCTGCGCGCTTCTCGCGCTACTGGGCCTCTGTCTCGCATCTATGCTTGCGATCCTCCTCGTCGAGGTCTCATATGTCGTCCGTGAGAAAGAAGAGAAAGCCCCTGAGGTTTGGGGTAAAGGTGGCGCGATGGCACTGGCATATGGGGTACTAAACTCGGCGTTTGCAGGTGGGAGTCTTGTTGGGCCGTTTTTGGCGGGCTTTATTAGAGAGAGTCAGGGGTGGGGGACTATGGCCTGGGTACTTGCGATTGTTGTTGGAATAACGGGGGTCCCGGTGCTCTTGTTACTGGGAGGGTTCTTGTTTAAGAAGAGGAAGGGCAATGAAGCAGATGCAGAGGCTGTTGGGCAATGATCTGCGAGGAAGCGATAGCTATGCCTGGGTGATGTACATATGCATCGATACATATTTTGTGCAGCGAGTAGACTAACCTGTTACATATTATCAAGGATGTACATAACAATCATTGCAATATAATAACCATCAATCTCCTCTCATGGTTACCATATGATCAACACCCAAAGCAATGTCCTGCCTCCATTGCCGAGAATCCCCGAGTGGAGTACATAGCACCACATTGCGGATCCCCGCAGTAGCCCCACGAACCCCTCAAGAGGGGTCAAACAATTTCCAGTGCCACTGCACCACTCCAAATTTCGGGACAACACCACATCATCGCAGCCGAGCAGAGTAACCATGCCGGCGACAGTGTGGGGTCCCGAAGCCCTGACCTTGCGTCAGCGTCAATGCGAAGCTTCTTCGGAGCGATCAAATGACTGACGCTCGCTCTCACACCAGTACATCCGTTCGGCACATTGAGAAAGCAGTGAAACACCAGCCCGCACGATGGCCCCTCCACAAGTCCGCCACGAGGCGCTCCAGGCGACCTTTACTGGAATCGAAACAACATATGACGGTATACCCGTTCAGCACTTCCGCGGCATCAAGTACGCGAATATCCCCGCACGATTCGAGCGCGCGACGCCCGTTGAGGGGTTCCAGGGGAGGGAGGTTGATTGTTCGCGATATGGGTAGGTCTTCCCTGCCTGACCAATACCTTAGTCCATTAGACCTACCCGACATAATGCTAACCCTGAACTGCTGCTCTATAGCCCTCGCTGCCCACAAGTCGACATCGACGTCCGCCACCTCCTCCGCATCCCCGAAGACTACGAGATAAAGCCCGAGGCCGAGGATGAATTCGAGTGTCTGACTATCGACATCGCCGCTCCTCCTCCGGGAACCCATAATGGTGATTTGCCCGTTTTGGTTTGGATTCATGGCGGGTCGCAGATTATGACGTTTTGTTCGGCGGCGTCGGGGATTTGTGGTATGTTTTCTTGATAATTGTTGACGTGGTTGGCTTCGTTGCAGGATCAGGAGCTAAGTTGAGGGTTTACAATAACAGATCCGACGAGACTCGTTGCGGACTCGATTAAAGCCGGTCGGCCGATGATTTTCGTTTCGATCAATTACCGGCTTAATATATTTAGCTTTGGGGATGGTGCGGAGAAGAATCTGGCGATTAAAGATCAGAGGTTGGGGATTGACTGGGTGAGGAAGAATATTGGTGCTTTTGGAGGGAGTCCGGTATGTCCACCTACCCATAGGAGGACGGTATGATGGTGATACTAATCTGCGACTGGGGTAGAACAAGCTTACGCTGGCTGGAGAAAGCGCCGGCGCGATATATGTCCATGCCCATCTCATTACCGGTCCACCAGTACAGAGGGCTATTCTGGCCTCCGGATCACTATACTTATCGTCGCCTTTACCGGTGGAGAGAGGGGATGGTCTCATCAAGGCGCTTGAGGCGAAGGTACAACAGGCTGGACAGTCGTCTCTCAGAGAGGCTTCGGTTGCGTCGTTGTTACAGGCGCTGAAGGAGAGCAATGTCAACACAATGTGGATACAGGAAGATGAGGAGCTACAAGGCTGGGAGACGCGGATGGAGCAAGTTGACGAGATCATGATTGGTGATACTGAGTACGAGGTAAGTTCAGGGTTTCTTTCCTATCTTCTTCGCCATTTCATACTAACGGCCAAGTCCGTCATCTGGCGAAACGGCATCGAAACCCTCGACGGCCCAACCATCGCCGCAGCCTTTGAACAAGACAAAACCTGGGGCACGACGCTCCGGAAGATGTACCACGTCGTCCCGGACCGCCCAACAGCCTGCAAGCTCGGCGCTCTCGACCTCGTAAACGACGCGCGTTACACACTGCCTGTCGAACTTATTGCCGAAAAGCTCGAGGCCACCGGGAAACCCGTCTACAAGTATGTTGTCGACCAGCCGAACCCGTGGCAAGCATCCAGCCGCGCGCATCACGCCGTTGATCTACTTTTCCTATTCGGTAGCGTAGATCTCTCATTCAATCCCGCTGCTGAGGCCGTAGGCAGGCAGATGAGAGAGAACTGGAGCGCGTTTGTCACAGGTGTGAAGCCTTGGCGGCTTACAGGGCGCTTTGCGTATGGGCCTGTGGGTGAGTGTAAGGAGATTACTGAGGGAGATTTTGCTTTCCGGAGGAGGGTTGGGCATCTTAAGGTGCTCAAGGAGGCTGGAATTGAGGTTTATCTGCCTATTGTCTTTGCTTTGACGGCTGGGAAGATTAGCTTGTTGAATTAGATATGATTTCATTAAATATAGGTCCAGGTTATGGCACTCGCTGAATGTACTATATGGCTTCTCTATAGACACCAAGCCAGATCTACCTACCACGGAGCGAGAGCGAGGTACATGTGACAAAGACACGCGACAAGCTGTAGGCCACTGGAGCACAACAAAGGTCAACGATATTCTTTAACACTTCAACCAACTGTCCAACCACGCCACTCAGCCCTGGCTGAATCACGGAGCAACCCCCACCATCGGCAAATCCCCGCCAAGCACCATCCGAACACTCACCAACCCCCACCACCAAGACCACGACCCGACAACTGCCACCTGCGCTCCCCACGTTACTCATTCCTGACTCATGTGGGGTCAAGCCGTCCTGAGGCCTCGAGCCGCTTACAGAGCGCCAAAAATCCGGCGCAACGACTCCACAGCGCGATCCACTCGCAGCGGCACCGGCATTTAAGCTCCCCCCCGAGATGCCGACCTGGGTGTGTTTTCCGGGGTACAGGGGAGGAGAAGGTTCAACGAACACGGCGAGCATTGGAGCCGAGCTTTTGCTGGATGTGGTATGATGCTGAGACTGAGGGTCCCCGGCCAATTAGCTGGTGTTATTCACCTTCAAACGGATGACGGAGGCGACTTGGTTTTGGGACTCGGAGTTGCGGTCTTGCGGGGGTGGAATGTGAGACCCCACGGACTGGGCGTATATGAGGGAGTTTGGTCCGGCTGGGTTGGATGGATTTCATAATTTTGCGATTACCGGCTTGACTTGACGACTTGGTTCCTGCATCTTTATCTTCACGTTCTCGCACTCACCGTCACAATGGGTTCAGTCGCCGCGGCTTTCGATCCTACGGAGTATCAGAAGATCTTCCACTGGGCGGAGACTCAGAAGGATGCGACGATTCCTTCGTTCAGGACGAGAAGGAATGATCCCTATGAGGTTCGTGTAGTCTGCTTCTTTATTTGATTGAGGATCTTGCTAATCTGCTGCAGTATCAAGCTGGTTTTGGAAACTCGTATGTTCGACTTGGATGCGATGTTGATACGCAGACGACTGACACATTCACAGATTCGAGTCCGAGGCTATTCCTGGAACTATTCCACACGGCCAGAACAGCCCTCGCAATGTTCGCTTTGGGCTCTACGCAGAGCAGGTCACCGCGACTGCTTTCGTTGCGCCGCGACACTCAAACAAGAAGGCCTGGCTCTACCGCGTGAGGCCTGCTGTTGCTCATCAAGGATTTGTACGTCAATACCACGAATATATTGATGTTCGACTTGCTAATAATGCCAGACCGACCTCCCCGACAACAAAGACACCGAGTGCAGCTTCCTACCACTAAACCCTCGCATCCACGTTTCTCCCACACAGCTCGCATGGCACCCCTTCGACATTGAAGAAGCTGAGACAGACTTCGTCTCCGGTCTCAAGTCCGTCGCTGGTTCCGGCGACCCAACCCTCCGCGAGGGCATCGCGACACACGTCTATACCGCGAACAAGAGCATGACGAAGAAGGCCTTTGTGAACTCCGACGGCGAGTTCCTCATTGTCCCCCAACAGGGTGCTCTCGACATCCAGACCGAATTCGGTCCTCTATACGTCCAGCCTGGTGAGATTGTCGTTATCCAGCGCGGTCTCCGCTTCCGCGTTGAGCTCCCCGACGGTCCTTCACGTGGGTATATTCTCGAGATCTGGGGCTCACAGTTCGAGCTTCCTGAACTCGGTCCCCTCGGTGCCAACGGTCTTGCCAACGCTCGCGACTTCTTGTATCCAACGGCCAAGTACGAGGTCGCCCAGGAGTCCTGGGAAATTATCTACAAGCTCGGAGGCAAATTCTTCAAGAGCACACAAAATCACAGCCCTTTTGATGTTGTTGCCTGGCACGGTAACTACGTACGTACTCTTTCTCCTCTTACTCCTCATCCAAAGTACAGCGAACGGGGCACTAACAGATCACAAAAGGTTCCATACAAGTACGACCTGACCAAATTTGTCAACGTCGGCTCCATCTCCGTCGACCACATTGATCCTTCCATCTTCTGCGTTCTCACAGCCAAATCCCGCGACCTTACTGCTCCTCTCGCCGATGTCCTCATCTTCTCTCCTCGCTGGGATGTTGCTTCCCGTATGTGGCCTGCCATTACTATTCCCTCTTCTCTGACTACCGGAGTCACTTATATGCTAACATCTGGTTCAGACACCTACCGACCACCGTACTACCACCGCAACGCCGCCTCAGAACTAATGGGTCTCATCTACGGCGACTACGGCGGCCGTTCCGACGAGTTCAAGCCGGGCAGTATCTCCTTTGAGTGTGGAAGTACGTCTATACCCCCCATAACCCACACCTCATCCTCGCAAAGCAAAGTTCCTAACCAATAATCCAGTGGTCCCCCACGGCGTCGCCTACGAGGAATTCAAAGCCGCAACCGAAACCTCGCCTCCCGTGATGCAGATCTCGGAGGGCTCCATCGCATTCATGTTTGAGTCCTCGCGGCCATTCACGATCACGGATTACGCGTGGAACAGCGAGAAGAAGCACGAGCATGAGCCGAAGATGTGGGATAGTCTTGTGGATAACTTCTCGAGTCATGCCAAAGAGATTGAGGAAATTTTGAAGAAGAGTGGGAAGAAATGAGCTTCTTTTTTTTGACATCGCATACTGGGATTTTGTAGTTATGATAGCGGCTGTATGAATTTGATTGTATTATGTGGTTATTATCTTAAACAGTTTTGTTTTTGGTCTTAGAGTGCTAGGTTTGGGGAGATTTGTGGATATATATTGTTGACATCGCTCCGGGTCTCCACGAATTTCGCATGTTGGACACTGGGAATTGAATAAGAGACCTGCAATCACGTATCGAGTATAAGACCTGGAATCATTAAAGGGGCGATTCAAGATAGGTACAATCATAGTCAGGTTTCTTGGATGGCCTGCCATTATTGAACTAGTCGGTGGCGAATACGACAGTTACTAGTACCAGCACAACTTAAGAGAATCGTATTCTTGAGTCTGGACATGTCTTATTTTCATAAATGGTATCAACACGGCGACATGACCGGATATGTGATTATCTAGACGAGCATGCCGGTGTCTGCTCATTCCAACGTCCCAGAAGCCCTCTCGAAGGGCGGAAGAACCTCAAATTCACAAGTGAAAGGAAATCTATCACTAAGATCACAGGAAATAATCCGGGGTACGTCTAGAGACCATTGGCTCTCCTGCACGAGGGCAGGGATCAAATTGTAAGCTGTGCATATGTCAGTAAAGAACTGCGGTCGGATATCAGTGAGGGACACGTACAACGTATACTTCAGATGCTCATCAATTTCCATGATAGCGGCTTGGTTACCGCAGCGGTAACAGTAATTAGGAGCTAGCCTGGTTAGCTTTCGGCCAGCCACAGGTCGAAAATCCTCTTACCTGAGAAAATCGTAACGACGTTTCGGTCTTGTGACCAATTATATCCCTCCATAACCAGCTGATGGGCTCTTGCAACGAGAGTCAACCCGTTATTATGATTAAATGCCTCTGAGATATCCTGCCCGAAGGTGTATCCAGCACCACGGGGGGAGATACCCCATCCGCAACGGTCGTCGGGGTCACTCCAGAGCAAATCACACATGGGTCCTTCATGGGGAACTTCCTGAATACGGTCGAGCGATCGGATGTTATCCAGGGTATCGATGGAGGGACTCAGACCGCCGTGCAGACAGAAGATCTGGTTCTCGATGAGGGCGGTGAGGGGAAGGTAGTCGAAGAGGTCGGTGAAGTATTTCCAAACATTGGCGTTGCCGTATTTCCGCAGGCATTCGTCGTAGAATCCATACACCTGTGTGATCTGACGGGACTCGTGGTTTCCGCGAAGGATGGTGATACGCTGGGGGTAGCGGATTTTCAGGCAAACAAGGAGAGTGACGGTTTCGACAGAGTAGTATCCACGGTCGACATAATCACCTTGGACTGGTTAGGAAGGAAGCGAAATGCGAGTTACGCGAGGAACGCACCCATGAAGAGGTAATTTGTATCGGGGTTGGGTCCTCCTATGCGGAAGAGCTCCATGAGGTCGTGGAATTGACCGTGAATATCACCACACACAGTTACCGGGCATTTCTGAATGATTGTGTCAATCCTCGATCATTTTCAAGTCGGTTGCGCAGCTTTCTCGTGGGAAAAAGCCCACAATGCACCACAAAACCAAATGACAAAGCACATACCACAGGCTGGACGTTCGATTCGTCTTGTAACACCTCTCGCGCCTAAACCAGGAGAAGAAACTCCAATTAGCGATGTTGATGCTGCTGTCGCAGAAAAGAAGAACACACCCGGTCACACAACCTCCGGACATCTTCCTCTGCGAGTTGCTTGCAAGTCATCAAGCTCTCGATCCAGCCATCGAGAGTGGGAATAGACCCAGGGTCGGTCGTCGGGGAAAGATGGTGTGGTTCCGGCGAACGTGCCGCATCAATCTCCATGTTGTTGTCCATTCTCAAGAGCTGTGCGGTAGCTGAGAGGCGGGACAGAACCAGGGATACGGCTACCGAGGAGGGGTGGGATTATTGGGTGACGGAACGGTCTCGTGCGGAGGGTGATCGGTGGTGTTGTCGGCGCTACAGTCGAAATTGGGCGTGATTAAGAAGAGCAAATGAGAACAAGATAGTTAGTCTATTGGAAGAAAATAATTCGATTTTGGAAACGATGGGATGGCGATGGAGGAGAAGAGGTCGAGGGCGGGAAGGAAGGAGGAGGTTTGTTGGCGACCAGCGTCGACGAGGTTTGGCCGCCCGTGCGCCACACCGCCGCTGCAAAGCCACACAAATGCTGATGAATGGCGGGGGTTGCTACAACAAAAGAAATTTCGCAGAATTTGCACACCATCTCATTATTTTCATTTCGTAAATATTCATACAGTCATATATAATCATTTCAGCATTTTCATCCAAGCATCATTTGTTGTTTTGGGCGAAACGAGATTTCCCAGCTAAATGATGTCACCGCCAAATCCCCCGAACCCCCCGAACCCTCCCACTCCCCCACCAGGGCCACCACGCCCTCCTCGCCCGAAAGGCGGACCTTGACCGGGGCCTACAGGATCATATCTGGAGCCAGGTGGTGCCTGCGGATCGTAACCACCCCCTCTGGGGCCTCCAAAGAGAGGGTCATCAAACGTAGGGTGCATGCCACCACCCCCGCCACCGAGACCAGGACCGATACCTCCGCGCAGAGGGTCATTTGGTCCCAACCCAGCAGGATATAAATCTCGCTCTCCGATATTCAGTGGGTGTCTGCCGCCTCCTGGGAAGCCTCGAGGGGGTCGCTGGATCTCAAACTCGTCTTCGAAGCCGGGAGGGGCAAAGTCGCCAGGAGGGACTGGTCGGCGGGGAGGTACAGCGAGAGGATCATCAAACGGATATGGGCGAGCCGGCTGGGGTTCGTCTCGTAGCGGATCGTGCCTGGGAGCTCTTTCTGGCTGGGTCTCACGCGGGGGCTGTGTCGAGGTCTCCTGGCCTTCTTTGTGAAGTCCGGGCGCGAGCTTCTGGATCACGTTGATCTTGAACAACGAAATCAAATCATTCAGGCGATGGCCCGAGATGAATGCTTCCTTGAGGGAGGTTGTCAAGTCTGCAGAAGAGGTCAAAGGCAGGGCGGATCCGGAAACGTAGTCCTTGACGGGGACATCGAAGGAGGTTGTCCTGTCGTCACCGAGCGCTAGCGCGAAAACAACAGCATTATTTCCGAGGCGGCTGACTTTCAGTAGGTACTGCATCGAGGACTGGGAGTGTGCGTATCGAAAAGACGACGTCGTGGTGGCGTTCCATTCCGCGGGCAGTGTGAGACCCTCGGGCGAGCCTACGGACAGAAACAATAAATAGATAGTCAGAACATCGGTCGATTTCCACAAACCTAAAGTATCATCTTCACTTAGCCCGACGAGTCTAAAGCCGACGGCTACCATGCAAGCATGGCCGATGAGAGCAATAGCTTCGTAAGGAGTCTTGAGGCTGAAGTGGGAGGTGGCGTCTGGACGGAGAGCTTGAGCTGCAAGCTCCACCACATTGTCCGAGCTCAAAGAATCTGGGTTTCCGGTCATTTTGTGCTTGTTATCAGGTCAGAGGAGGAAATAAATCGTAATATGTTAGATGTTCAAAGTTATTTGAGCGAAGATCAGGCATGAGAGCGATGGGTTGAAATAACCTCATGAGTCTTCATGTCCCAAGGCTTGATTTAGGCTGCGATCCTTATCGCAAGCCTCCACGTGACCCAGCTAGCCATATAAAGTTAGCTGGCATAAGCTCAACAGGAACGAGGGCGTTTTGCCTGAGATCCCAGGCGATCAAGTTTACATTCCCCACATACCTAGGCTCCTTTGGCTGCTCCACCGCTCCCTCCAACCTCCGAGCATCGCCGCCGCCCAGGAGAGCCTCGCCCCTCAATCATCCCGACTTTTCCAGTATATATAATGAGTTGAGACCACGAAGTCCCGCGGAATGAGTACGCCCGGCCAGCCGGTACGGAAACGGCAGAACAGGACCAACATCACACGGAGCAGAACGGGATGCCACACCTGCCGGCGACGACGTGTCAAGGTACTTATCCTCCACTCACGGCTGCTTCACTCGGACGCTAACAACCAGGGCTTCTCTAGTGCGATGAGGGAAAACCTTCCTGTAGGGCGTGCATCCGCCTCGATCTGACCTGTGACGGCTACGGCAGTGTTGTCAGGTACAGATTCGCGGAGCCCAGAGTGCTGCAGCCGGCCCCACAGTCCTCCGATACGGCAGCAGCAAGGAAATCAGTAGCCCAGGGAATTGATACAAACAGTGCAGTCCCATCGGAACGTGCATCTACCGAGGGAGAGCGCCGAGCAAGCGGCGCCTCGCCAGCAAACGATGGCGACAACAGGTCATACAATGGATCGGATTGGTCCAGAGGCTCTGGCCCCTCTCCCATGTATAGCACTCCGGCCAGTCGTTCGATGAGTGGTGATGGAGATTTCAAGACACCGCTTTCCGATCACACGATAGAGGGCAGCTCTGCCCGAATGGACGAGTATTACTTTACGCAGTGGGCCACGTGTGTCAGTCGAATGTTTCCACCGGTTTTCTCGGAATTGTATAGTAATATGCCCGAGTTCATGCCTCTCCGACATGCTATTCTAGCTCTAGCAGCATCGCATCTTGCGCATACCGAGTCTCACAGAACCCCCGGCGAGGCCGATCAGATCTCGATGTACATACCCAACCGCAATCATCGGTACCAAAGTCTTCAGTACTACGGCAAAGGGGTCGCAGAGCTGGCGCAATATGTCGGTGTGGCTTCGAGTGAGACACTGTGTCATCAGGTTGCCACATCTATTCTCTTCCATCACCATGAAATGAATACAGGCTCGTTGTCCGGAGCTGTTGATCACCTCGAGAATTTATGCCGACTGCATGGCTCTCCTGAAACCGGAAGGCAGCTTGAATCGTCTAGGCTGGGCCAAAAATTACTGATAGCCTGGCGGGGCGTCCATTCACTAATTCTCAACAAACAAGGGACCGTTGGGTCCGGCCGAGTGAGATCCCTTTCGGCTTTGACGCCCAACTTCTTGAAGCCTGCGGTATCCGATTTGGCAACGTCGTATGAGTCGATTGCGCAACTGGTTGTTGAAGCATTCATGACAACGAGAACTGTGATCATCGACTGGTTTATATGTCGTGCTCAGTGTCTGACCACACCAGAACAGCGTCACGCTGCCTTTGGCGGCCTCCTCCAGCAACTCAACTTACCAGACGCAAGGGAGTGCTCAAGACTTCAATTAGCGGAAGCAGACGACTCGTACAGGAGGACCCTTGAGTCCCAGCGTGCTAAGCTTGATGCTTGGCATTCCAAGCTCGACATGTCGGAACTTCCCATAGAATCATTCACTTCCACTTCCATCGACCCGATCAGAGAGACGGACGGCAAGCTGGAGGTTGAGCCTCTCAGATTCCGATCGTACGAGGCAGCTATGACCTATGCGTACTATGCCGCTGCTCAATTTTCAAGCGCATCGAGAACATTTGACCGAATGGCGGACCTCACAACTCCTAACCTCAGCTCCGGCTTCTCGCGCGAGAAATATCCATGGGAGAGCGTAATTCTTCGCATCGCAAGCGGTCTAAACCCGAACGACTGCCTGTACAAGCATACCTTTCAAATCGGGATCATCTCATTCTTGATCATCTGTGCAACCTCGTGTCCGCACGTTTCGGTGGTGAACTGGATCAACGCGTGGGTTGAACGATTGGAGGACCACGGGATGGCAGTTGAGGATGGTATGCCCTTGACATTAATCAAGCGGTTACTGCGACTGGTCACGATGATGAAGAGAAGCGGACATGATATCTACCGGCTGTCGATGGTCGACAGTGATATCAGGGAAAAATGGGATTTTTATCGCACCGACAAGCCTTTTCTGATGGCGATCTGTGGCAAAGATAGGCTGAAGGGGATTCTTTATAACAACGTGGTCAGTTTGCCGGCCTAACTTGACCAATAGGATTATTACTACGTATTATTGCAATCAATTCTATTTTTTTTTTTTTTTTTGAACTTCGGCTTTCCGAGTGAACTCACTCTGCCGGAGCTTGCGATCAGCTTGAAAACAAAGCAGAAGGCCAGAGCGATCGTTTGCATGAATGGGCACCACCGCTAGGCCAAAACGGGGAAATTTGGAGCGAGGCCTGCGCTCTCCCTTTCTTTGTCCTCGCCAAAATTCACCCAGCCAGCCCCTGGAGGCTCGTTCTCCCCACCTCCCGAGTCCCGTCCCCGAGACTCCTCTTCTCCTCCATAAACATGGCTTGAATTAGATTGCGATCCAGATTCTTGGCCCATATAAGCGCTCTATTCTTATTCATCCTTCCGAAAATGAAGGAGGCCGACACTCGGATCAATGCGGAAGAGGCTGTCATCCCGACCATGGATGAAAAGGTCGATGGGCTGGTGGAGTTGGAGGGCATCAGGAAGAACTGGACTCTCCGGAGCCTCATCATCATCTGGATCGCGGCTGCCCTGATGAGCTTCGTCAACAATCTCAACAACCACTCCTCCTCGACCTTTGTCCCATTCGCCATCAGCGATTTCGGGTCGGCGCCCTTACTGGGCACCATTGCCGTCGTGCAAGCGACCATCGCCTCAGGTCAGTCGTCTTACCGCCTTCTGTTGTCGTGCGACTCTGTGTACTAAGTGACTATAGCTTGTCTACAACCTCTGGCGAGGTTTGCTGATGTCTACGGGTTCGTGTGCCATTTCTTTTTGGAAGTTCTGCCTACTAATCTGGTATAGACGACTGGAGATGTTTGTGTTTTGCGTGGTGATGTCCACTATTGGAAACATCATGGTTGCCTCCTCGAAGAGCATAAGTGTCTACGCCGGTTCTCAGGTGCTCTTTGTCCTCGGTTCGCAGGGTATGTATGCTATGTGGAATTATGCGCTGTGCGCGCTAACATGTCTAGGAATCTCACTGATGCTTCAGATTCTTGCCGGTGGTACGTTCCCGAAACAGCTCCTGCGCGGCCTTGAACTAAAGTACTATCAGATTCAAGCGATATGTACAATCGCGCCCTCATGAATGCAATTCCCTATGCCCCTTCAATTATAACGGCATGGGTAAGTACCGCGCTGAGCTCTAAACTCACATGGGGCTTACCAGCATTTAGTCTTCCGGTCCGTTTGCGACATCAATGCTTGATCACTCGTGGAGATGGGGATTCGGAGTGTTTGCGATTCTGGTTCGTCGTCTTGAGCGTGCGATTCGAGTCTGTACTAATGGGGCCTAGATTCCCGTAGTTGCCATTCCTATGCTGGGAAGCCTCTACTACAGCAAAGTTAAAGCTAATAAGCAAAGAAAAGCTGAAGGTACCTATCAGCGCAAGAACTACCTGCGGAATTTCCTTCGACTCGATCCGGTGGGCCTTATCCTCTTTGCAGCGGGGCTTTCGCTCCTACTTGTTCCATTCACGCTAGCTGCAAGCTCGTCGAACAGATGGGGCGCAACGCATATCATCGTCATGCTCGTCATCGGCCCCGTCAGCTTAGCCACGTTTGTTGTGTGGGAGATTTGGGGGGCCAAGTGGCCCCTGCTCCCTCTGAACCTTCTCAGGACCAGGACCGTTATTTTTGGTGTTATAGGTACGTGAGAGCTCTCCATGGCGAAAACCTCGAGCTAATCGTACAACAGCCAGTATAATTGACTATACGGCACTCTATCTTCTTCAAAACTACATAATAACCTATGAGTTGGTCGCAGCCAACTTGTCTACCACCACGGCGACGAATATCTTCGTCATTATCCCATTCATGGGCCCAATCGGCCAAATCTCGGCCGGATTTCTGGTCAAATATACAAAGAGATACAAGTGGATTTTGGTGTCTGGATACGCGTTGACTATGCTTGGATTGGGTTTGTCGTACAGGTATATCAATGGGCACGACCACATGGCCGCACTGGTCGTTTCGCAGATTATTATCGGTTTCGGGTCCGGAGTCATCAACACCATGCAACTTGGAATGCAGGCCTCCGTTAGCCAATCTAGTATGACCTTCCAGCTCCGACAACGAGCGCAATATACTAATCATCCGTGCTTACAGACATGGCGGCGGTCACCGCGCTCTTTACAGCATCTCTCGGCGTCGGCAGTGCCGTCAGCGGGGCTGTTGGCGGTGGAGTATGGACCGGTAAGAGATCTGACCAACCGCTACAAACCTTCGCGCAAGAATACTAAGAGCTCATGTCCTTGTCCAGAGCTTCTTCCTCGCAATCTCCGCCGCAACCTCCCCGACGAAGCCCAAAGTCAACTTCCTGCAATCCTAGGGTCAGTTGTGGTTGCGACGAGCTTTGAATGGGGCACGCCTATCCGTGACGCAATCAACAAGTCCTACCACGACACCTTTCGCACACTGCTGCTGATAGCGGTCATTTTGCAAGCGTTTGCAATCGTTGCTGGGGTCCTGGTTGAAGATCTTAATATCAAAGAAGTTGATGAAGCGAGGGAGTACGAGGGAATGGTCATCGGTAAGACTGGGGCGGTGGATGCCGTGAAGAATAAGGTCAGGGTCCGTGGGGACGAAGTCCGTATGGAGTAGGGGGGTGATAGAGTTTAGGGGCTGATGCATCGAATCTGAATAGGCGATGGATGGCGTGGGGAACACTTTTTGGGTATAATACTGCGATCGGTATGAGAATAATAATAACCTAGATCTGAAACGAGGTAGCAGAATCGTGGAGACGGCTCGGTTAGCACATGTCTTGGATGAGGATGGCTGCAGTCAGCCTCCTATCAGCCAATCGCGCTGCGTCGTCGTTCTCTGCTCCCCAAAAGGTTTAGCGGTGCCGATGGCAGATGCGCCGCCGGGGTCCACCAATTGATGATACTCGGTCCCGCGGGATGAGCCAGAGGCAAAAGATCCATGAAGGAAGAAAAAGCCGCGAGTCGGCGACAGAGCCGGAGTACTTTGTTCAAAATGCTTGTCCTCGCCAGCGCATTCTGCTTTTCTTCACGCAGCGCTAAATCGTCAAAGCGTTCGACTTTAAAATCCGCCATTCGCCATGTCGGCTACGGGCAATTCTGCAGAACGCTTCGCTGCGGATGAGACAATGGGCGCTCTGTGCTCGTGTTTAGGGGGTGATAAAGAAGAGACACAGGTTAATGGCTCAACGACGCCTCGGAAAATTACCAAGTCGCCTTTGGATGAAGAATTCGCAAAGATAGTCAAGTCTACGCTGGAACAATGGCACATCGAGGGTGTTTCTATTGCTGTTATTGACGGGGATAACACCTTTGCAGAGGTTTGTTCCCCCCTGCCCGGATTATTTCCATCTCAACGAAACCCTGACAGCAATAGGGGTATGGATTCGCAGCACTGCCGGATGTCCCAACGAAACCAGATACCCTCTTCTGGACAGGCAGTACAACGAAATCATTCACCGCAGCAGCAGCATCATTACTAGTCGATGACACGGAGAATTACCCCAACATCACATGGACAACCCCTCTCAGCGACCTGATCCGCGACGACTTCGTTCTCCAGGACGAGTACGCCACGCGGCACATTACGCTCGAAGACGCACTCTCACATCGAACTGGGCTCCCCGGCCATATGCTGACGTTGGGTCGCGAAGGCACAGTCCGCGACGTCGTCCGCAGCCTGCGCCATCTGCCGATGGACAAAGAGATCAGATCGACATGGCAATACTGCAACGCGATGTTCATTGCTGTTTCGCATGCGATCGAGGTGACGACTGGAGAGTGGCTGGGCGACTTCCTCCGCAAGCGGATCTGGGAGCCCCTGGGGATGAACTCTACGTTCTTCTCGCTGGACGACGCGAGGAAGTTTGCTGCCTCTGGCGATACGGTGCTTGCGCAGCCATATGCTTGGGATGAGGCGACACAGCAGTCGAGGGAAGTTCCCCACTGTGATGGAACGTTAAGCGGCGCTGGCGCCGTGATCTCTAATGTGCTCGACTACGCCAAGTATATCCGATCATTAATACGACAGACGGCGCCGCTGTCAAAGTCCGGCCACGCTGCGTTGCTGAAGCCTCGCTCCTTTCCGCCACAGATGATTCCACACCTCAGCAAGCAAACGCTGTACACCCTTGGATTGATGACGAGCACGTACCGTGGTGAGACGGTCGTGTTCCACCCGGGAGGCCTTGACGGGATGACCGCCACCATGATCTACTTTCCTGAACGCGATTGGGGTGTCGCTGTTTTCGCCAACGCGGCTGGTCCGGGGCGCGAAAGCCTGGCGTGGCACCTAATCGATGAGATGCTGCAAGTGCCCCAAAATGAGCGCATAGACCTCTACAATGTGTAAGTCCGAATCTTCCTACCTCGCTGACGCAGAGCAATAAGCTGACCCATCTCTTAGCGTACGGGAAAAACGCGCCAAGGTCAAAGAATACCTCTCCAAATCTCGAGAGCGTCTATATCCAGGAGTTTCATCGCCAGGACGACCGCCCTCATTACCACTATCCGAGTACACGGGCACGTTTACTCACTCCGCCTATCCAGACTTGATCATCACCCTGATATCTGACGATGACGTGCCCACTCTCAACGCCAAAATCACAGGGAGCTTCCACGGACGCCTTGTCCTGAAGCATGTGACAGCCGACTACTTCCTCGCAGAGTTGTTCGAGACGCTTTGGGGTGCTGACCCCGCGATGGTGATCAAGGCCGAGTTCCACATCAGTCCGGAGGGCGAAGTGGATAGGTTCGGGGCAGCGGTGGATTACGCGGATATGCCTGATACTCTCATCTGGTTTGATAAGGCTGCTTAGGCTCAGGCTTGGGAGTTTGCTGAGTGGCGTGCTTTTAAATAGGGTGGCTGGTCTGGCTGGTTCGCGATGTATATACTCGCTAAATCTAGGCTATTCCGTATCAGGAAATCGGGGAGCGACGCCAGCTCCTTCAGAAACGACATCAAACCTCACCTCCGCTTCTTAACCTGGTAAGCCCACCATATGAGGTCATCATGTCCGAACCTCAGATCGCCCCATATGGAAAATGGGCGAGTCCAATCACCGCGGGTCACTTATCCAGCGGAAGCGTCCATCTCGAAGGCATCCAGGCAAACGTACGCATGACCCCGCAAAACCCCACCACCCACCACAACCTACTATACCAAGACTAACGTATGCAAGCAGCCCTCAACTGGTCAAATATACGCTCTCGAATCCCGCCCCGCGGAAGGCGGCCGACACGCAATCGTCGAGATCCTCGCATCAACGTCAACATCACCGTCGACTCGCGATGTCCTCCCGGCGGGGTACAACGCCATGGGCGCGATCCACGAATACGGCGGCGGCTCATTCCTCGTCTACCCGGACGAAGGTACTGTCCTCTTCACAGACTATCCTCGCAACGGCATCTTCTCGCTGAACCCGAGATCTGGAGAGGTTACGACAATCGTCCCCCCAAATCCACATATCCGCTACGGAAACTTCCACGTCTACCCAAGGAGGCACGAGTGGATACTCGCTGTACGAGAAACGCATGGTCCGCGGGGCGCAGATGAGAATAGCGTCGTCGCCATCCACGCTCTGACAGGGGAAGTGTCCACCGTCGCCCAGGGCGCGGACTTTTACCAGCACCCGCAGTTTAGTCCCGATGGGAGGTATGTCTCCTGGATTCAGTGGAATCATCCTGATATGCCGTGGACGGGGAGCGTTCTGCATGTTGCGGTGTGGGAGGCGCGGACGGTTCTTACGGATATGGAGACTATTGTCGTCGCTGGCCAGCCTGGAGCGGAGAGTATTTGTCAGCCGAGATGGGGGCCGGATGGGACGTTGTTTTTTGTTAGTGATAGGAGTGGGTTTTGGCAGCTTTATCGGTGGGAAGCCACTGGGTCTGGAACTGGGGTAGAGATTGAGGGAGAAGTGAAGATGATTGAGTTGAAGGGTTTAGAGTGTGCAGAGTTTGGAAGTCGGGAGCCTTGTCTTGGGAAGTACGAACTAGATTCACCTTTCGACTCATTCTTTGATTCATCTACAAGAGGTAAAAGTTGCTGACATCCGTCTCCTTTCTAGTTGCACGTATGTTCTTCTCGATGAGAACACGCTCGTTGCATCGGCAGTCCAGAATGCGACCGCCAACCTCGTCAAGATCGATCTGAGGACAGATACATGGGAGGACCTTGACCTCCCCCTGGTCGACATCCAGAAGAATGCCCTCGCACCTCTCTCACCAACCTCCTTCGTCGTCATAGGCAGCACGCGCACATCCTCGCAAGCCCTCTACCAAGTCGACCTCGCAAATGATACGAATCTAACTCTCAACCTAATCTACACAACCTCCACCAACCCTCTCCCAGCATCTCTAATCTCCCCAGCAACTCACATAACCTTTCCCCGCATCCACAGCCAAAGCCACAGCACCTCCAAACCCCTCCCAATGCACGCCCACGCAGTCTTCAACCCCCCGCTCAACCCCTCCTACACCGGCACCCCCAACACTCTCCCCCCGCTCCTTCTCTGGATGCACGGCGGGCCCACAACCCACGTACCACCCTCCCTCGCTTTATCTGTTCAATACTGGACCTCCCGCGGCTACGCCTACGCTTCGCTAAACCACATCGGGTCAACGGGGTACGGCCGGGCCTACCGCTCCGCGCTAAATCGGCACTGGGGCGTAGAAGATATAGCCGATGCAGCGAGCTGCGTGGCGTACCTCGCGGAGCAAAAGCTCATTGATAAAAACCGAGTCGGGATCGTCGGCGAGAGCGCCGGCGGATATGCGGTCCTCCAGGCTCTGACGACATACCCGGATCTCTGGGCTGCCGGTATAAGTCTGTATGGGATCTCGGATCTCGCGGCGTTTGCGAGGATCACGCACAAGTTCGAGTCGAGGTATATCGTCAGCCTTGTTCTGGGCTTTGAGGGTGAAACCTGGTCCGAAGAGAAGAGGGAAGAGGTATACCGGTCCCGGAGCGCGGTGTATTTTGCCGATAGGGTGAAAGCTCCGCTTTTGTTGCTACAGGGGGATGCAGATACGATTGTTCCTCTCGAGCAGGCGGTGCAGATGAGGGATGTGCTGAGGGAGAAAGGGAAGAGCGTTGAGATGGTTGTTTTTGAGGGAGAGGGACATGGGTGGGCGAAAGGGGAGACCATCAAGCGATCCCTCGAGTTGGAAGAGGAGTTTTGGGGGAGGATGTTACTGTGAGGCAGCTTGATGAATACTGGCATGGGGATTGGCTGCGTGTGGGCGTGCTGCCATACCCTGCGAATTTCTGATGGCTATAGTGGACTATTGGTACTCGAGACACACCTTGTATTATAGTATCATCAACGTACCAAGAAGGCGGGAACGACCCATCAACCGCCCCTACCATGGGTTACCAGAGGACAATGAGCCGCTCCTCCCGAATTCGGAGATGCAGCCCACACACCAACGTAAGAGGAAAGAACGATGGAGACCGTGAACGCCCACCCAGGTAACCGTGCCTGCCGTGTTTGGCCAAGAATTTAAGACCCCCATACCTTCACGATTGGCAGGTAGACTTACCTACCTCCCTACTAGGTACCCACCTACCTGGCCATCGATTAAAAGTACCCGCTTCAAAAGAACAAACCCCCAGAAACGCCAGCTCCAGAATATAAACGCCGCCACCCAGATGTATCCTATAAGTTTTCGCCTGCCACTAAACGTTTCCCTGTCTTTGGTCTCGCCTGCTTTGCCACTACTATATTTTTGAAAAATGACACCGACCAGATCCTCAATAGCAAATGCAATCGGCTGCAGGAGGTATGCGATCATCGCCCCAAGTAAGTCTGGTCCCCGAATGCCAAGTGCATGGTCGAGGGTCAGATGGAGGAAACCCGAGATGGAGAAGCTGATGATATATCGCATGTACCGGCAGACGAGTGACTGCCGTCGCAGGCCCAGCAGAGACACAATAAAGTTGGCGTTCGAGTCCAGGAAGGAGCGGAAGATTTGGTGCCAGAAATTCCTGTTTTCAATCAGTTCTCGGCTGCTTGGGTAGGAGGATGCCCATGGCAACTCACCCCCAAAACCTCCGCACAGTCCACGCCTCCGACGCAGCCCCGTAGAACGGCGGCCAATGTTCCGGCGGAGAGAGGTGGCATCCCACGGCGACAAGGGAGTAGAGTGTATACCCGATCTTGTGCAGGAGGAAGACGGAGCCAATGAATAGTGCATAGAGGTAGAACTGCACGCCGGGCGACTTTACCAACGAGGCTGGGTGGAGGAGTTCAGAGGGGGTCTGTTGTAGGACGGTGGCGAGCGTGGCTCGGGATGGGATTGGGAGCCAGAATGAGGATGAGTTCGAGCAGGGAGCAATAATGTAAACGAGGCATACTGAGCCCACGAGCAGGCTCGATATGAGCGTGCAGGCTCGCACGCGGAGGAACTTTGCCCGGGAGGGCGTGAGCATCGGACCAGAGCAGTCGCAGAAGCTGTAGACGGAGCTGATCTGCCATTTTGTGCCGAGTAGGCGGGTGTTGTTGGGCAGACAAATCGCGAAGTACATTGCTTCCCAGATAGACCCTTGACGCGGTGTCGGTGTCCCCTGCTTGTTTCCTGTTCCACTATCGCGAATAGCTTTCACTTTCTCGTTGTTGTCCCTGCCCCTATCCTGGTTCCGCTTACTTACCCAAGCGACATGCTCCTCATACGTAACCCGTTTAAGAAGGAGGATATCAATCGCACTAAGCACCTGCGTCCAAGCAGTGATCGCAACGGTCCCGTATTGGGCGATTGGGACGGGGAGGCTGGCTCCATGGGACACGGCGATCTGGATGGAGATGGCGAGGGCGAGGATTAGCGCTACGGCTGCGTGGCGCAGGCAGGAAGTTGCGGGGGTAAAGGTTGCGACGAAGCCGAGGATCAGGTAGCCTAGGACATACTGGCTGGTGATGAGGAGGATTGTTGGGAGGGAGGCTTGGTAGGTTGTGAGGAGTAGCTGGGTGGAGGGGGACATTGTGGGGGGACGATGTGGATGAGGTCGTTGTAGAGCTGGAAAAGGAAGAGTTGTGAGGAGGAGGAGGGGAGGGACTTCAATGCAACGAGCGGGAAATGGTCAGGACTTTAAGCTGATATCCTGGTTGATGGTATATGACGGCGACCTACGCATAGGGCACGCATGATGGTCCAGGGCCAGGGCTAGCGAGTGCATGGAGGTGAAGTACGCACACCTTAGAGAATTGTGGTGGATTGTCATTTGCGGCGATGGCTGCAAGGGAGATTATGCAGGACCAGTACGTGGATAACTTGACAACTTGGTTGGTCCACATGGCTGGTCGAGATGTAGATATGCTGCGGAATCATGGCAATTTATCCTCATCAGAATTGCAACAGAAGTGATGGGCATCTGGCAAAAGGAGTCAACCCCAGAGGACGTGAGTGTCCCAGGGCTCATTAGTATGGAGAAGGGAGCATCTTAGAAGCGTTGTCTTTCAAGCTCGAAGCTGGGGCGTTGATGGAGCTTTTATCTATACTGTGGTTGATATTAGGTATGACAGACTCGACGCAGCTTTCTGCCGCCAGAAGAACGCACAGACATGGTCCCCGAACTTATCCTGGCCTGCCACGTCTGGGGAGAGTTTACTTTCTGGAGGCGTAGTACAGATTATCCCAAAAGGAGGACTTGGAGATCTACTTGAATTGGGGCTGTGAGAGCTATGAGATTCTGTGGTGAGTAGCGTGGGTTGATCGGACGATATTGTCTAGGGCTCTATCTAATAGCAGTAGACACGGTGGACACAAGCGGGGGACGATTGTGTGACCCCAACCTTACCTACGTCTTATGAATCGGCTGTCGGCTTGTCCCGCTATTAGTTGGGGTTCAGTCCGTGGATGACAGACAATCGGAGACCGGACGATCTGCTGACCATTCCCTTAGAAGACTGGCGGATGATAGAAATGCCATTGGCTCTGCTTTCATATTGAATGATATTACTTCTTATTTCTTCATATCTTCCTATGATAATCACGAACGAAGCATGGTGTTATGGCCACCATACGACCCCATACATTTCTAGCAGCGGACTACTGTCTATATGGAGTTTCCTATAGGGTCGATTCATCGTTGAATTTCGCAACATAGTGTAGATATAACATGCCTACACAATTGGCCAAGATTCTATATTTCAAAAGACTAGATTGTACAACATGGTTATCCCACGCGATATGATATCTGAGCCATCGGATTACTATCTATGGGTAAGCTACAGAAACACTCTGGGCATTGCGAACAGACTCTTATAAATCGCTCAATCATATAACAGTAGCCAGGGTCTGCATATGCACCCATCAACACGATACTCACCCCCTTAACAGATAATAGTCTGTACTGTTACCCTTGCGCTTAGGCTATACGAATGTGTGTGCTCAGCCCTGTCTTGTGGTAAAATGGCACGATACACCTACTTGGGTAATGGATAGTGTCACTTGCGGTAAGCGATGACAGAAAGCTGACGCTCACATTAGCACCGCAAACAAGGGTTCCCCATAAGCCTGCTTTTATCATCTGTTTGCTACGCAAAGTCATTGCAAATGACCTTTCACGCAAAATCCCTTGCCAATAGAGGACAAACGTCGCGCTGCCCAGGCGCCGGGACGCACCTCCCCCGGCTGCTTACCAGAAGCCGAATATACACTCTCCGTATAAAAGCCACGTCCTAGAGGCAACCAACGGCTAACTAAACCCTCTGTACTATTCTTCTTCATTATCAACCTGCCTTCCACCCTCGTCAAGAACAGAGAAGATGTCCATCCCCGCATCAACCCCCGTCCTGATCGTGGGCGCCGGCCCCTCCGGCCTGATCGCCGCCCTACAACTCGCAACAAATAACGTTCCGTGCCTGCTCGTCGAACGCAATGAGACGACTACAAAGTGGCCGAAGATGGATGTGACCAATTGCCGCAGTATGGAGATTTTCAGAAGACTCGGCATCGCAGAGGGGATTAGGGAGATTGGTGAGTGCCTATTCGTAGTTTGCCTCGGCGCATGTTTCAAAAACGGCTAACAAATGTCTGACCAGGCGTCCCGGGACACTATTCCCATGACGTGATTCTCAGTACGGGTCTTTCGGAGGGTGGGGAGGTGGTCTCTGGGTGGGTACGTATGCCCGTACCTTCGCTTTGACATTTTATTCTATAAGCCAGTTGGTCCATCAGCTCACAATGACCCCCTGCAGAAGCTTCGCTCGCCAGATACCTGGCGGGCCGAAATCCAAGCCCAAAATGACGGAACCATGCCGCGCGAGCCCTGGCAGCGATGCTCGCAAGCGGTCCTGGAGGCCTGGCTCAAGCCGCAGATCCAGGCGAACCCATTGATCACCTCTGTATTTGGCTGCAAATTCGAGAGCCTGGTTGAGACTGAGGACGGAGTGGAGAGTAAACTGGTTACTACTGATGATGGAAAGGAACACATCGTCCGATCCCAGTTTGTCATTGGATGCGATGGTGCGGGAAGTAGGGTTCGGAGGAACGTTGGCATTGAGCTCCAGGGAGGGCCTGTGTGAGTGATACACCCTGATTCTCCTCCGTTTTCAGCACTCCAGCTGACTTTGCCATTCCAGCCCAGGAGCAATGTACCTTGTGCATTTCAAGTCGCACGACCTGGCACGTCTCCGTGTCCAAGGCCAATTCTGGCACATCTTCACGACAATAGGCGACATAATCATATCGCAGAACGAAAAGGACACATGGACCCTTCACCACTCTATCCCCCTAGGCACAGACATCTCGACCCTCGACCCCCGCGAAGCCGTCTACACGGCCCTCGGTGGCGAGACCAACATTCCCTACCCGATTGAGATCGATGAGATCCTCGTCACCAGCGCCTGGAGACCCAACATCTGCATCGCAGAACGCTACGCATCGGACCTCAAACGCGTCTTCCTCGCCGGGGACTCGGCACACCAGAATATTCCCACAGGCGGATACGGGATGAACACCGCTGTTGGGGATAGCTTCGACATAGGCTGGAAGCTCGCGGCTGTCGTGCATGGACATGGCGGAGCCCATCTACTTGAGTCGTACGAGCGCGAGAGACGACCCGTTGCAGTGCGGAATATCGAGCGCTCGGGCGTGCACTGGAGCGTGCACTCGGCGTATAAGGATTGGTGTGCAGCGCAGCCGGGAGTTGTCCTCCAGCGCTCGGAACAGGGGGCTGCTCTACGGGCAAAGATCGCGGAGTGGTTCAGCTCGCATGATGCGGAGAACCTAGATATAGGGCTGGAGATGGGTTATCGGTACACTTCATCTAACGTTGTCGTCATTGATGAGCCACGCGAGGAGGAGCCACCATTTTACGAGCGCGAGTATGTGCCAACAACATGGCCTGGGGCGCGGGTGCCTCATGTCTTCCTTAGGGATGGGGTGACCAGTACCCATGACCTACTCGGAACGGGGCCTGAGTATACCCTTGTTGATTTTACATCGACTGGGTCCTATATTGAGAGCTTCGCTCATGAAGCGGAGAACCTCAAGATCCCGTTCAAGCCTGTCCATCTGCCAGATGAAGACCATGTCCGTCGCATCTGGGAGAGGGATGCCGTCCTTGTCCGTCCTGATGACCATGTGGCGTGGCGCTCGTCGCTTTCTGATAAAGGACTGAATGCGAGAGAAATTTTGCAGGTCGCTATTGGCCAGAGAGCCGTTGAGATGTCAGAGACCCCAGCTGAAAGTGAGCAAGTCCAGCCCACCGCGTTCTCATCGACGATTGGGAATGTCAGCATGGATGACGTGGAGATGCGTGCAAAGTTTCAGTTGTAGTGCTGCAGTTATAGGTACAATTTGGCCATAGTCAGTGTATGATTCACTTGTTGTTAGCAAGAACAAGTAGAGATAAATCCTGGCTTCGATGAGATGTATAGTTTTACGGACTCATCAATAGCCAACCGAACAATCCCTGGCTGCTGATAAATTGATATGACGAGAAACATAAATGGCTTATCGTCGATTCACAGAAAAATGCCACTGGTACCATTACCTGTGTGCATAGTGGTTGTGGTGGAACTAGTACCTGATGTCTGGGGACCTTCTAGACGCTTGAGGAAGGAGCGATCCATGGTCCTAAAGACAATGGGGCAGGCACGACCGCCGAGGCTCTCGTTCGCTCCTGCCGAACAGGTCGATTGACGGATGAAGGCGAAAATCTAGAAGGCGCAGCCCAGAGCCTGCGTCAGCGGGGGCGACCTGATGCTCACCAACTTGAATCAAATCTACCCGCCTTCACGAACCTTTTCCTCTCCCTCGTCGTACACTGTTCTAGAAGCCGCGTTTCTTCAATTCACGGTCCACTGGCTGCTTCTTTACCTTGAGCCTCCCCCGGGGCCACGTTTTGCGCTCACCTCCGCATAGCCCTAACTGCACGATAGGTACCCGCAGAGTCGGCACATTGTGCAATTCTCAAATCAGACAACTGTTGTCCCGGTTCTCAAGCCTCGATAGTTCAATACATAGCGAGAATCGCCTCCTTACTACGACCGAATTAGTGTCGCTGTCTCAATCTGGCCGACTTGGGGGAAACCCCAAAACTTCCCCAATGGGCTTAGTCTCCACGTGACCTCTCTAGCGTCATCCGGTGCCACTTTTGGCAGCGTTGGAGACGCTGCCTCAAATTTGCCAGATGTCTCATGTATGCATAAATACAGACGGCCATGATTCATCCGATCAACATCACGGTTTCTGTGTAACAGCCTGACAAAATGCCGCGGGCAGGTACGTATCCCGCATTCGAACCTTGTTCCGTCGCCGCTAACACATGACCAGGCCCCGCCTGTATGACCTGCCGGGAGAAATGTCGCAAGTGTGACCGCGGCCGACCCAGCTGCCAGCGATGCATCTCAAAGGGTCTCGTATGCCAAGGCTATCCGGATCAATTCCGGTTTTGCGGAATCGCGAGCCGAGGAAAATGGAAGAATGCGCGCATCCCGGCCAACGAGAAGACTCTTCAGTCTCCTCCCGCCACGAGTCCACTTGAGCAGCAGACCGCAAGCGAGGGCTCGACCCCTCCCGCGCCGGTATCACGAACCTCTAGAAGTATGGCAATTGAGTCCGTGCTTGTGCAACCGGTCGCGGAGGTCCGCGATGATCTTAAATCTCTGCTGGCGTCTGCTCAGACCAAGGCGCTTCTTCATCATTGTATGTTCCACAGATCACAGATTTTACACCTCTAACGCTATATAGATGATAGTTTCATGGCCCCTCACCAGATTGCAGAGATTGGGGACGAACAAGATAATCCGTACAGAGCGTACATCCTGCCCCTGGCGAAGAAGCAGATTGGGCTTCTCTATGCCGTCCTTGGGCTCTCTGCCGTGCATCTCGGGAGACTCACAAGCGACAAGGCGCTTATTGAAACGACTTCTGTGGAGTATAGAGTCAAAGCAATTCGTGCACTGAGTGATCAGGTTCGCAAAGGGCAGAATACCTCGCTGTCAGAGGAAGAGGAGGATTGTGTGTTTGCCACGATCCAGGTAATGCTTTTACATGATGTAAGTTGTCTAAACCCACGCATGACAGTGACAGAAATAACAGTGCCAGATTGCTGAGTCTGGAATATCGGAGCATGGGATACATATTACTGGAGCGATGTCAGTATGCAAACCTATACTGATATCGGAAGGCTTCAATGGCCGTCGCCAGAGGGCGGTCTTTTTCATAGGAAACTTGGCTTGGTACGTGTTGTATCTCATAAACCTCCTAGACTAACATCTCACAGGCTCGATATAATCCGCTCCTTTGCCGGTACAAGACGCCTCTGCTTCACACAAGAAATACGCGAGATGGTGGCAACCGCCGGCGGCCACAGATTCGAACTTGTCAACGGATGCCCGCGAGAAATTTTTCTCATCATTGGAGCTGTGCTAGACAAAGCAAAAGAATACAAAATGGGCTGGACATCTGATGAGGACTTCCGGTCCACGCTCATGTCGGCGAAGTTTGAACTACACGCTTGGGACCCAAAAAACAAGACGTATCCAAGCTCAGACCCGCGGTGGATCAGTGTAGCGATCGCTTTCCAATATGCCTGCATCCTGCACGTGCATCGTCTACTCGATCCGTCACAACCGGCCAGCAGCCCGGAAATCCAAGCGGCCGTGGTCAAGACTCTCGACGCAACAGCCGATATTCCATCGGAATGTAGCTTGATCGAGCTACTAATTCTACCGCTATTTATGGCGGGTGCTGATTCGCTATCGCGGCATTCCCAGTATTATGTTCTATCGCGCTTTCGCGAGATCGAAAGGAGATCCGAGATGCGCAACCCGGTTCCTGCAGATTTGTTGAAGCAGGTGTGGGCTGCACGTGAGGCGGAAACGTCAGCGGCAGGCCACGAGGGGAACATATCCTGGAGGGATTTTGTAAGCTGATCTCGAATTTGTCGTCCGATAATTCTCCGCTGGTCTAACTGATTTGCATAGACTTGCTTCCCGGAATTACCCCGACAGCATGATTACTTGATTATTTAGAGCGCGTGGGTATTCCGTTGATGTCCCTAAATCAGCTTCTCAATGTGCAAGGGGCGAGATGTACACTCGACCGTCACCGCGCTCAAGGCTGGCAGTCACTTCAATCCGTAGCCCCAGTTTGGCCTCGGCACGTCGGGGATCGTTTATGTCTCTCGGCTCTTGGCCAGCGGTGCCGCCACCTTGCTAATCGGGAGGAATACCAAGCCGATCCCGGAGGGCCAACGAATCCAGTCTCCGAGATTGTCAGCTACGCCCGGCATGAAATAGCTTGCTCCTCTTGAAATGAGCCATCTCGGCCCATGTTGAACCCTTGAACGAGGTGCAACCCTTTCATTTTGTGGTCGAAGTACTCATGTTTACCGGGAATGAGATAGGCAAAGGGCGGAGCATTTGATTCGCTTCATTTATCGGCAAACCATGCGCGCCCCATTGTGATGTTTCCACATCGAGCCCTTGGTTGACCAAAACAAGTTATCTTGCCAATGAGACGTTTTCAATGCAATTAATCCACTTGCACGCGATATGAACTACAATGCGGGGCCCTGCTATGGCCAATGCAAGATCAGCAGTTGATTTCAGTGGGTAATCGTCAAGGGTAGAATCTGGTTGGGGTAGTTCTCTTTCTTGACGTGCTGAACCAGGAACGCAGAATGGGCTTTGGTCGTCCTTTGTCTTGCATCAGCGCATGGAGATTAGTTAAGAGACCCTGCAAGTGTCAGCATTTAGCGCACTCCAAATATGGGGCACTATTGTTTGGTGGCGAATCACAGGTCTCAGATGAGAATTCGGCTCTCCACAAGACATAAGCAACACGCGTGAGGAGGAACCCGAAAGCATACCACGGACCATAGTCAAAATAATCGCTGAAACAAGCATTGATAGTGTGGGTAGAACCCTCGTGAACAAGTTATGTCATCCATCGGAGTTAACACTCTCTCAGAGTTTCCATGGATTGTCAGCGCAAAGCCATTATATACTCTCATGCCTTCCCGTCAACCTCGCTGTTCAACAAACCACAGCAAAAAAACCACAATAAAAACTCCACCAAAAACGTCCTTTGACTTGCACAATGGTCAGATTCCTACCCTTCGGCGACATCCAAGTCCCCTCGCCAGGATTCGGCGCCATGGGCCTGAGCTTTGGCCTGGGCACCAACCTGACCCTCGAAGAGGCCGAGCCGGTCCTGCTAAAGGCGATTGAGCTTGGATGTACGTTCTGGGACACTGCGGTGAGCTAGAACTTATCCCTTCTTTTTTATCTGGGGCTTATAATATTCTAACTTGGAAATATCGAAGGTTGTCTATCAAGCTGGTGTCAACGAGAAACTCCTTGGAGACTTTATCCGGAAACATAATGTTCGGGATAAGGTGTTTAGTAAGTTGTCCTAAGCTCCAAGTCTGGTTAAGGCTAGGTGCAATAAAGCTGATAGCGTTTGCCAGTCGCTTCGAAATGCGGCTTCGATGTCTTCGGCACCAGCGAAGGCCTCGCAAGAGGTGCCGTCACTAACTCGCCCTCCCATATCAAGGAGTACATCGAGGGGACCATTGAGAGACTAGGTTTCACGCCGGACTTGTACTATCTCCATCGTATTGATCCTAGTAAGTATCACAGCCAGAACGGATCATTATTCGTGAGACTAAGCAAGACAGACACCCCTCTCCAAGAGTCTATCCCCGCGCTGGCAGAGATCCGCCAGGCAGGGAAGACGAGGTATATTGGACTGTCGGAGTGCTCCGCTGCGACGCTGCGCAAGGCAAATTCGAGTAAGTAATCCATATTATCTGGTGATCTCGCTTACAGTCGCTAGTCGCCAAAATCGACGCAGTTCAAGCAGAGTATTCGGCCTTTGAGACACTGCACGAGACAGACGGCCTGATTGATACGGCCAGGGAGCTGGGGGTGGCTTATGTCGCCTACAGCCCCCTCGGCCACGGCTGGCTAGTCGATAGCTTTGACTACCAGACCCCAG
The DNA here is from genome assembly GCF_044049435.1 of Aspergillus pseudodeflectus. Classification (NCBI taxonomy): domain Eukaryota; kingdom Fungi; phylum Ascomycota; class Eurotiomycetes; order Eurotiales; family Aspergillaceae; genus Aspergillus; species Aspergillus pseudodeflectus. Next base: position 254,636 of record NW_027263784.1, on the reverse strand, counting down.
ACGATTTCAAGCCTGATGACTTTCGGCGGAAGAGTATGTCCACCTTCTATCATCTCACCTTACACACCTTATCATGCTTCCCTTATCCCTCTGGAAAACCGAATTGACCTGGTCTGTTATAGTCCCCAAATTCCAAGGCGAGAATTTTTACGCGAACAAAGCCATCGTCGAACAAATCAAGACCCTCGCCTCCCGGAAAGGGTGTACAATTAGCCAGATTGCGCTCGCATGGGTTGCCGCCCAGGGGATGATTGCTATCCCCGGTACGACAAAAGTGCACCGGCTCGAAGAGAATTTCGCCTCGAGGGAGGTTGAGTTGACCGAGGAGGAACTTGGGGAGATGAGGAGGATTGTTGATTCTGTGAAGCCGCAGGGGAATCGGTATGCAGCTGCGCAGCAGGCGCTTGTGGGTCATTAGCATTTGGGTAGATAGAGAGCGATCAAGGAAGGCTACGCGCCATGGATAGCGGCTCCCTATAATCTACATCCGGGTGTTCCAATTCCGGACCCGTGTTGGTCATCATCCTTCCGACTAAAGAATAACCGCCGAGATATGGAACTATTGAGTAGTCCGACTGTGACGGGTGATGGGATCCACGCAAGACGGGGTGGTGAGCACCCTCCTCATTTGGCAAACCTCTATTCGCCCCCAACTTCCTCAGCTGCACATCCGTCGCCGGCCGGTGTTTGTTCCTTCCACCTTTTGGCTCCTGGAAAGAGCGTGAAAGACGAGCTCCAGATGGAGTGGAAATCTTCTTCCATTGTCCACTATTTCCCTTCTCTCCCTTCTCCCCGGTTTGGTCACCTTTTATCAAATATTCTATTCCCAAATGCGAAGCTTTTCAGACCTTGCAGTCGAGATTCTTGACGAGGTGCTGTCACTGGCGCTTATTGAGCCCAATTCTGAATAACTATGCAACTTTGTGCTTGTCAATTGGACCTGGCATGCCAGAACAACGGCCCAGGTGTACCGGTCGTGGGTCTACAACGGAACATGTCATTCATTCAGATAGCTGTGGCTTTTTCTTCGAACCATCCTAGGCAGCAGGACTCTCTCCTGTCGATTACAAAGAATATATATTGGGAATTGGGGCGTTAATCCTTATGTACATCTCGACCAGGAGGCCGATTATTCTCTTAATGAAGATGATATCAGTCTTGTTCACTGGGCCATTGGCCAGGCCAGGTTTACCCACATTAGGTTGGATATAATCTCAGACATTCGCAAGGGTGACCACTAACTACTCATGGCACTTCTTCTTGTATCGCTACTAAATATTCCTATAATTCGCGCTCATGTACCACTACACGATCCATACCTAGTGGCAGTTCTACATCAGGCCCTTGATCAACAGAGCCACGACTAGGATTTTCCGGGGCCATTAGGCCAACTTCGCGAGCTATACGCCTTTGCTGAGGTTTCAATCCCTGCCGAAGAAGCTGTGGAAGATCTTGCGGAAATCCCCAAGGCCCCTCTGCGACTGGATGCCATATGGCTAGTGTTCTTTCCAAGACCTGTTACTCCAGACTATTAACGAAGCAAACTACCGACCTGCTGATATCAAAGCCTTGATACGTCTGCCACGTGCTCTACTAAAGTTCTCATTATTTATCAATAATCGAGAGCCGCCCATTCAGAAAATTCCATTCAAGATGTTAAACCCGGAGATTTAGAAGGCGTTCCATGAGCACCAGAAAGATATCCAATATCTAGATATTGTCCGCGCAGGATTCCATCAGAGCCCTTGCGAATGCTCCCTGGGACAGCTCACGTCCCTGCAGAACCTTACTCAGTTGAGAGAACTACGCACTCAACTCCTGCATTTTAGAAGCCCGGAGCTTTATGCCATTATTCCCAATGAGACTAGCCCGCTTCTCACGGACACACTGCCCAGATCCTCAGCAGCCTTCCGACTGTATGAAGACCTGCAGTGCAGGACTTGTCTCCCGGCGCTTCCGAAGCAAATACGAGATCTCGTAATGGGGGGTTCTCACCCGCTGCTTGACTCGATCATGCTGGAGGACGAGTGGTTGACCCAGGCCACTCTGGATAACAGCGGACGTACCAACGGTCCGGAACTTCTTCGGCTACAGTCCAGAATCAGATTCGAACCACAAGGCACCTGTTCGGGAACGATGATTGCTCAACTAGGTTATTGTTGCCCGATCCCCCGAGCCGGGCATTGTCTCAGCTCCTGGAGGTACATGTACGCAATGAGGGTCGACGGAAACCAACGCTTCCTCAATTTCATGCAGATGAAATCATTACACCAGGAGGACGACTTGGTCTATGGACCTTCCCTGCCATTTACACTGAAATTCCATGTTTTGCCATTCACGACTCACACTAGGGACGCGACACGCCCGGATATATGGTGTTTGAAAACTATTCAACGAATCCACTCCCTCCACTGCTGTCGTTTGTCATCTACTTTACGCATTCCGCCACGGCCCCTTCCACGGTTGATCTCCAGGGCTGATACAAAGCGCTCACCGGGTATGAGGATCATGTCCACCCTCGACTCGACATCTATTTCCTTCCGGGAGCTACGGAGATGGATTGCATAGTTCACTACCATGATGAGCAACTTGCGTGTGGTGACTGCAAGGCTCAGATTGCCCGCTTCCGAGATCTAAGCACTCGCTCTGAGCTTGGGTTACCTTGTTCACCAGCACCGCCGGGTAGGTTGCCTGGGATGCGGATAGATGATCACCCAGCTAGCAAAGAGATATATACACTCTTCATTTGTACCGAACAAGACTGGCGTGACGGGCAGCAGAGTTTGTGCCAGGTGACATTCCACTCACCGGGTTTGCTCGAGACCACCGCAGATGGCGCTGAAAATGAAAGGACCCATGGAATAGCTGAACAGAACCAGCAGAACCCGGAAAGGCGTCCGCTCACAATCTCGGTGATGCAGCGAGAGGCAATGCCTATTAACTGGCAAAGCCTGGGATATGACGAGTGGGAGCCATCAGTAGATAGATTCATATCGGAACAGAATGACGAATCTGATGGCGAGTTGCGACGGGTCTGGAGGCAAGCATCATATTATGGCTGGGCGAATTGGGTCTGACCTTTTGTCACTCTTTTTGTGTCTCGTATCTTTACCCGCATGTGGCTGAAGCAGATGGGATCATGCCTGGCGGGGGATCCACAGCCTAATGCAGAATATACAGAAAGGTAGTTCCTGTCTGGTGCCCGAGCACTTGTCTTGTTCGAATCCCAACTGCTGAATCTTGCATCATTTCTATGCCAAACCAAAGTGCCCGGGCTAATACTCTGTGACTTGCCGTCGAGGCCTGGACAAATTGGGCACCAGGAACTGGTTATGGATGCGGTATTGAAGCTAGCAATGGTATCGATGCCTGCGTCTCGTCTGCGTTCTGGATATACCACGCAACCGGGGATTCCGGATAGATTGGCAACCGACCCACCGAGCCTGTGGATCTGTATCTGTCGATCTGTCTAGTCGTCTAGAATGAGCCGAGGTTGTCGCAAAGAGGGTTGGAGGACAACTTCCAGGTCATACATTTCACTCATGGATGTTGAGACAGGCTTAATATACTCGCAATCAGATATTTGATCTCGTATTTGCCCTGATCGGAATGCCATCACCCCGCTAAACGTGCAAAATCATGTCGGCCTCGGATGAACGCGATCTTCCGAAAGGGGAAAAACCTCGGTCCCCGCTGGCCAATTCTAATCATTAGTTGTTGATTGGTTAGAGAGTTAATCTGGGGCCCCGCTGGTCTGCAGCTTGGCTGCAACACTCGACGGTGAGCCGAGGCCCAGCATTCTGCACTTTATAAGATCAAAAGCACCTGCCCATGATTGTCTCCGGTTGACTCTGCAACCTCTCCCCGTCATTTCATTCATTCACATCTACCGCCAAAATGTCACAAACATTCACCCGCGAGGAAGTCTCGCAACACAACACCGAAGACTCCCTCTGGTGCATCATCGACCACCGCGTCTACGACCTCACCGACTTCCTCGACGCCCACCCCGGCGGCAGCGTCGTGCTCACCCAAATCGCCGGCAAGGACGCGACAACCGACTTCTACAACCTGCACCGCCACGAGATCATCACAAAATACCGCCCCACACTGTGCATCGGCACAATCGCCAACGAGACCCCCGAAGTCCTCGAGCCCACGCCCACCTCCCTCTCCCCCGTCCCTTACGCCGAACCGCTATGGCTGCGGCCCGGATTCAGCAGTCCATATTACAACGAGAGCCATCGCAAATTGCAGGTTGCCGTTCGCGAGTTTACGAACCTGTATGTGAAGGCCGAGGCGCAGGCGAAGGAGAAGGATGGGACGTATATTAGCCAGGAGCTTATTGATAAGATGGCGGAGACGAATGTGCTTGCGATGAAGTTGGGCCCCGGGAAGCATTTGCATGGCCTGACCTTGCTTGGTGGGGTGAAGGGGGAGGAGTTTGATTATTTGCATGATTTGATTGTTGCGCAGGAGATGGTTCGGGCGAACGCTAGAGGTGAGTTACCTTTCCTGCCGTGTCTTTTTCTTTTCCTTCCTGGGTCAAAGAGGAGTGCTAACTGGTTGCTTATTCAGGCTTCCAAGATGGAAACATGGCCGGCATGATGATCAGTTTGACGGCCGTCCAGCAGTGGCTGCACAATGAACCGCTTCGCAAGCAGGTCACCGAGGAGGTTCTCTCGGGCAAGAAGAAGATGGTTCTTGCCGTGACGGAAGCGTTCGCTGGTAGTGATGTCGCGGGTCTCCGGACGACGGCTGTCAAGACGCCCGACGGCAAACACTACATTGTCAATGGAACAAAGTATGCCACCTACTTACCTCACATTCCCTGCGCAGCGACCATAACTAATAAACGCCAGGAAATGGATCACAAACGGTACCTTTGCCGACTACTTTGTAACCGCCTGCCGCACCGAGAAGGGCTTCTCCGTCCTTCTGATCCCCCGCGGCGAGGGCATCGAGACCACCCAGATCAAGACATCCTACTCAACAGCCGCCGGAACGGCATTCGTCGAGTACAACAACGTCAAGGTCCCCGTTGAGAACCTGCTCGGTGAAGAGCACAAGGGCTTCATCGTGGTCATGTCCAACTTCAACCACGAGCGCTTCATGATGGTTTGCGCCGTCGCGAGGGCGGCCCGCATGGTCGTCGAGGAGTGTCTGAAGTGGTGCAACCAGCGCATTGTATTTGGGAAGAAGCTCATTGAGCAGCCGGTCATTCGCCAGAAGTATGTCACCCCTGTTTTCCTATCCACCCTATACCTCTTGGGCCGTTTGAATGCTAACAACATGCCAGACTCGCCCGCATGATCTCCATCGTCGAATCCAACCAGTCCTGGCTCGAATCCATCGCCTATCAAATGTGCAACATGACATACGCCGAGCAGTCGAAGCACCTCGGTGGGCCGATCGGGTTGCTCAAGTCACACGTCACGCGAACATCAGGCGAAGTCGCGTCCGAGGCGACGAATATCTTCGGTGGACGCGGAATCACACAGTCCGGCATGGGAAGTGTTATCGAGATGTTCCATCGCACGTACAAGTTCGATGCGATCTTGGGTGGCACGGAGGAGATTCTGGCGGACCTGGGCGTCCGGCAGGCGGTTAAGAATTTCCCCAAGGCGATGTTGTAGACAATGTACCTTTATGCGCTCTAGAGTTGGGAAATGGTTGTATCTGTACATAGGTTTTATAATGTGTTTCACGGTGAAAGTATCATTGATTCTTATACTTATGCACTTGTCCAAAGTGAACTATCAGCCAGTCTGCGCCCCGGGAGTAGCCACACGTCACAGGAGTACGTACTCGCGTACGCTATAAATCTCAACTCCACACTTGCTTTGCATCTATATCCATCACCCAGAGCGCTCATCTCCCAGCTAGCTACGGTGCAGCTTCCGCCTCTGCTGATCTTCGAGGAGGGGCGAGCGATTCTTTGCGTGCCGTGTGTGGCTGGCTGGTTTCTTCGTGGATTGGATTGGATAGGGATACCTACCTTGGACAACTTTTCTCCTCTCCAAAACAAATTCAACCCTACATTTTCATGAATTCGCATCGGGAAATATATTGATACATCAGTAAAGGTATCGTAGTAGTGTCAAAATATCAGGACCAAGCCGGCGAGCATTTCATTGAAACCACCTCAAATCTCTACCTACCTACCCACCCCAGAATGCCGACTTCACTTCACTTCACCTCCAACCTCAGCGCGTCATACTGCACATAAACCGTCGTCGGCAAAACCGCAGTCTCCGTATTCGTCCCATTATACGGCAAATGCAGCGTGAGCACATTCTCCCCGACCTTCAACCACTCAACCGGAAACTCCCACCGCTCCCTCACCTGGTAGCAGCTGACAGCCGACCGCACGATGCAACTGCTACTCTGGTTGAACCCGACGAGCAATGTAAGCGGGTCCGCCTGGTCGTTGATGTAGCTCTCCAGCGGGAGGTTCGTGTATGGCTCGGCCGGGTTGTACACGTCCGTGTTTCCGGCGGCGGTTTTGGCGCCGGCGAGTTGGATGGTCAGTGTTGCGGTTTTGCGGCGCGCGAGTTGTTTCTTGGATAGGTTGAAGCGGATCTTCCAGTCGTGGGTTGTGTTGTATTCGATGTCTGGGTTGTCGGGGGTTGGGCCAAAGACCGCCCAGTGGACTGTGTTGAAGTCTGTCGCGGGGTCGCTTTCGCCGATCGTGTAGTCGACGCCCGTCGGGTAGTCGGTTTGCCAGTCGTACGCGCCCCAGTAGATCAAATACTCCGGTGGTTGGAGCGGGTGTGTGGTGTCGCGGGCGTAGCCGTGGCGGAACTCGCCAGAGGACTTGTCGGGGGTGCCGAGGCGCCAGATCTCGGTACCTGCGGACTCTGCAGTCCAGGTGGCTTTCAGCGAGGTTGCTTTGCCAGCCTTGACAGTGACACCGTCACGGACGAAGTCGCCGAAAATGCCGTCGGCGTAGACGGTCAGGCGGTACTTGCCCTCCTTGACATGCTTGATCTCGAATTTTCCATTCTTGTCGATATCAGCCCAGTACTGGTACGACGATGGGACGGCAGAGTTATCCTGGAAATATTGTCCGTCAACCGTCAGGATCGCAATCGGGTTCTCTGCGCCACGTGGGAGCTTGATCGTTCCCTTGACACGACCTCTGCTGCTTGACGGGGCATAGCCGATAACATGCTTGGCAATCGAGTCGTAGAAATCGACGTTCCAATCTGGTGTGGCAAGCGCTCGCGCTTCGTCCCTGAGCTCCTCCAGCGAGCCGGATTCCTTTCCGCCGTTGAAGAGGTAGAATTGCGGGCCGAATGTTCGGTCGAAGCCGTGGGTGATGTTGGGCGTGCCTTCGCCGTGGTGGTTGGACACGATGTAGTTGTAGACGATGCCGTCGACTGTTAGATCTGAGTGGAGAGGCCCCTGCGTGGGTTAGCTATGAACATCCACCTGGATTGAAGGACGTACGCCATAGTAGGTATCCTAAGCTTCATTAGCTATGATCGCCAAGGTTGGAGGTTCGACGAGAGCTTACCTTCGTGTTCATCACCAACCACGCGCCGTACGCCGTTCCATTCGACGTCGAGCCATCGGCGTACATTCCATGGACATCATTGTCGCGCCACACTAGGTCATTAGCTTCGCCCAAAAGGTATGGACTTGCCACATACAGTTCGAGAAAGTATATTTGGTAAAGTACTCCGAGAACTGCTCGTAGTACGCATCGCTCGGTGTATTGTTCAGTCTCCACGTCGCATCCTGCACAACAATTTGCTCCGCAACCGCCTCATCGCTGGGCAGTGGCGCAGTCTGCAGGTCACTTGAACTTAAATGCGTCCAGAGATCAGTGTTCGGTCGGAGAAGCGTACGGAGCTCCTGCAGATTCCGCAGGAATGGGGTCGTCTCGTTGTAATATGCCAGTCGGCTGAACATATGAAACCCCGTCTCGCCGTCGCGCAGGAACCAGTATTGCTGGAACTCTTGCCCGGTGGGTGTGTATGTGTCGTTTAAGATGACGCCTGCGTATTTTGTTCCCGTTGAGTCTGTGCCTTGTACCAGTTCCATCACTGGGTTGGTGGAGCCAGCTGTGTAGAAACCGGAGGGCGTGCAGTAGCAATCGAGGTATGGTCCGATACCGGTGGAGCCTGACTGCGGACCGAGAAGATCTTGCCCGTCGAGATATAAGTCGACGACGCTACCTCGGTCTTTGTCGAAGACGGCCTTCAGTCGGTCGTTCTCTAGAGTAATTGAGCTGTCGTCCTCGACCGCGGTGAGCGCGGCGCGGGCGGCCGTGGCCCATGCCAACAGACTGATGACTCCACGCATGTTGTCTGATCAGCTCTGTCACTGAATGGGGTATGTTCCCCGGAGGGGATTAACTCGGAGTTTTGTAGCCATTTCGCTTGAGCGAGCTCAGGCAGAACCACTGGGAATCCGGGGTAAATCAGACCGAATTGCGGGACAATTTGCATGATGCTCCACAAGATTCGGGCGAAATATTAAACAGCTAGCCCAAAATCACACACTCTCAGGAGATGCTTTTGCGGTCCTCGAGTCAGGAACGGCAAAAGCATTTCGGAGTCATCTCCGCAACGCGTCATGATCCCGGCGGGGGATGCGGGGACGCCCCTGCCAAGTGCGTGGGGACACTTTGTATGGACGGAAAAACTATTCGGCCTCTTCTTGCCCGAGATCTGCAAGAATTACCAGGGCGAAGCTTTGCGCAGACGCCTGGCGATTCACTGATTCAGAAACGAGAAGTTCGGTTCGAAGGTTTCCTTTACAATAACTCCCTGTCCACCATAAAGGGCACCGCGAGGCCGCCATATTCCGTCTTTATATTAGTACAAATGACTCGGAACACTATTCAACCACGACATATCTTGAAAGTCCGGTAGTTCGAACGCGTCGAGGAAACTTGCATTCATCCCCTCGCCAAGGGACACATCTCCGATTGCACCAAGCGGAGCTCCCACACCCGCCCCTGCGGCGGCAGCGACGTCTGGACCTTGATCATGCACCGGTGGCGCTTCAGATACAACCCGTTCGTACAGAATCTCAAGAGCCGCTACGCATCGTCGCGCAGAGGTACTGTAGCTTTGGTACTTTCGGAGGATCTCGAGGGCGGTGTCCCATGACGTGGTGATTGATGCTTCAGTGACTTCGTCGAGGATCGCGGGGCAAAGATATGCGGCTATCAAAACAGTTGCTGCGGTGTAGACATCTTCAAGGTACATTAACTCTGGTCTTTTAAAGTCCTGTTTGACAGTTGGGTAGGTTACTCACATAGTATGTTATACCACCAAGCGGGCAGAGGTCCAGAAGTCCCATCTGCCGGAATGTTACTGTGTATCAGACCGATCACCTCTTGTGCGACTTTGACGCAGATCACAGAGCACTGCAAAGCAACGCGTTGAGGGAATGAGTCGTGAAGAGATATGAGTGGATCGGAGGCGATCTCGCGTGCCGTACAGTATTTGGAGAGAATTGGACGGAATAGTAGCATCCTGACGTGCAGGAATCTATGTGTCTATCATTAGAAACGCCGTAGATATCGAAAACGTACATACCGTGCTCGCAAGACCACACATTGCCGGTAGAAAATGATGTTATCAGCTACTGGGGAAGGATCTCCACGCAGATGTGCTGGTAGACTGCGTGTCCATTTCGTGAGAGCGCGGTCAAGTTCAAATATGGTGAGTTCTCCTTCGCTAGGTTCTCTGTTGAAATAGAAATCGTATATGTCTTCTGGACTTTCCTCGGGAATGGGCTTGTACAGACTGAGCAGGACATCATTCAAAATCTCGTACAGTTCGAGTGACTTGGCGTAAAACGCCATCATCGACGGTCGGTCGGCCGGTTGGATTGCTTCAGCTCCAGAAGCGGATGCGATATACTCCTCGTCGACAGTTGCGGGTAGAGGAACGGAGCCGCATGAGCCTTTCGAAATCATAGCCGGGCGCCCGAATGTCATGGATATGACACTATGATCAATTAGCTCGGATCGGTGGGAAAACACAGTGCTCATACCGATCCATTAAGACACACCCATGCCAGATCTTCCTTGCCAACTGCTGCTCCTGCGGATTTTGAAGGCGTGCAATAGTCTGCGGAAGGTGCAAACCCATACTCTGTGCATTGCGAATAGCCAGCCCCGTTACAATCCAGCACTGATGTGCCGAGTCCGTGCTCTGGAGATATTGCGCCATCAGAAGCAGGCACTGGATAAGCGCCGCGGATCCGGAGTCCCAGAGGTTAAAGTGCAGCAAGTCCTTGGCACGCGAGAAGAATGCAGCGCCGGACGCTTCCCGCTCTGCTGGCGCGATGAAGTCGGCTAGTTGGCAGGATAGGGCGAATATAACATTCAGCGTGCACATGAGCATGTTCTCATCGGACTGCAGGGGCTCGCCAGTCCAGATCCGGCCGTACTCGCCCCGAAGGTGGATGCTATCGAGGAGTGGATAAAGAGGAAAGACATAGCTCCAGTATACTTCCATCAGGCTATCCGCCATTTTCCGCGGTGGTAGCACGTAGTTACAAACAGTAGACTGCCGCTCCTTCTGGGCGGATAGTAGATTCGACGGAGAAACCCCGAGTACGGATTCCGAAGTGTCCTGGTTCGGCGATGAGACCCGCTTGTCGACCGCTGTCTTGATCTGGCGCATGAAGCTCGCGGCACTGGAGCTTCCGAAGAATCCTTGTGTCGGGCGTTCCTCCTCCACAGCACCCATCATGGCATTGACGCCAAGCGTACGGTCTTCCTGACGCGATGTCTCTTGTGATAGCATAGCACACGTAGTCTCAGGCGTGGAACCTGCATTGCTCCTAGGTGTGATTTGAGCGGCATTGAGTGGAGAGTGGATGGTCGCATTGTGTGAAGAGATGCTGGCTCTATGCGGCGTAGGGCGTTGCGCGAACGGTGTGGTCCGCGGGATATTCGTAAAGGATGATGGTCCATACGGTGATATCGACGCCTGTAGAGCACGTCAGCCTCATTGAGCAATATCCTTGTCAGCCTTTGGGGCAGGATATGACGACTAACGCTAGGATGGCCCGCTACTCGGGTGCTAGGCGTACTCAAGCTCGAGATCTCGCTCGGGCTTTCCAGATGCTTAATCCGGTTCTCGAGGCTCGAGACCTCACTCGGGCTTTCCAGATGTTTGATCCGATTCTCGAGTGTCGTGATGTAGCTGTCACAAATTAGCTCCACAAACCATCGCGCATGCTAGTCCAGGCCACCATACTTCTTCACAGCCCGCTTCTTCTCGGGCTCCCCGGTGTATTTGCACCTTACACCATACTCCTCGCGCTTCGCACATGGCCCACATACTGCAAATTATCAGCAGCGTTCGTCACTCGAAAATAGTACCGAAGCAACCGTGGGGCTGGAGCGGAACACGTACCGGGCTGGATCCCGTCACAGCGCACCTTGCGCGCACGACATTCATCGCATGCGACCGCGATCTTGCGACGCTTTGGACGCCGCGTGGTCGAGTCGGGCTGGAATGCACTTTGAGTAGGGGGCGGTGTCTCCATGGCAATTGAACGCTGCTTTTCAGGGATGTTGTTGGAATGAAGGTCGTCCGGAAGAGCAATCGGGAAGAGATCCGGAACTGTCTTGGCGCTCGGCTCTTCGGGTGCCGTTCCGAGGAGATCGTGCCTGAGGCAGAAATATGAACTCCATTGGGATCGCCAACAGTCTGACAAGTATTCGCCGTTGATTGCGAGAGAAAGTACGCGGTGGCTTACCCTTCTTGTTCGGCGGCCTGAATCATCCAAAGTTCAGGTCTGAGTTTTGGCATATGGTGAACTGAGACCCTACACCCGGAGGCAAGAGAAATATATTTCAATGACTGTTTGATTAGATATAGATTAATAAAGTACAAAAGAGTGACTCGAAGGCAAAACACAATACACTAGAAACCAGCTGACCAAGCCAAAAGAGTGTTACCCATGGCGAATAGACCTTATCCACCAGATGAGGCGGGTTATCCTGCAATCATCGCCTACAGCACAGGCAGATTGATAGGAAGACAAGGAACAGCAACATTGACAAGCCCGTTCTACACCGAAACATCAGTACCCGTCTACACATAGAAGAAGAGCCAGGAAAGAACTCAAGCTTACCAGCTCAGTATCGCCCGCATTACAGCAAGCCACATTGTTATTGCACTGTCCGCCAATGGCGTTTTGGAGGGAGACCACTATAAGAAGATTAGCTCTCTCCCCAAGCACCCATACCTGAGTCCAAGAAGGGACCAAAAAAACTTACACCCACTACACCCACGATATCCCCCCAAAACCCCATTCGCAAGCACATCGCTGCCACCGAGCAGGTTCAGCAGACTGTCTCCCTCCTCGCGGGAGATGCTCGTGGCTTCGAGATCGGGGCAGCAGGCGAGCTGCGCGCGGCCGCAGGTGTTGCCGTCTTGGGTTTCGGCCGTTGAGGCTTCGGTGCCTGTGCCTGCCGGACTGGTGGGGATGGCCAGCGCGGTGGCGAGCAGGGTGGCGAGGATGAGGAGCTTCATTTTGAGAAGGAGAAGTATGATTAAGTGGTTCTGGGATGGGGAAGATGGTTTCTTTGGCTGAGGTGATGGTGTTCGGGTTGCGAGAATGGCGTGGTTGGCTTTATACCTTTCTATCTGGCTCTTTTTCGTTGCGCAAGCTGGTGGGTCTGGGAACAACGTACGTCGATCTCCTGGTCTACAGTAGAATGGCCGTTAGAAAGAAGTATAAAGTCGTTTATTGGCAACGCCCTTGCATGCGCCGCCGAGTATTGGGTCCAGTTGACAGATCCGACACAGCATGGCCGAATGCTCTCTGGTACTTGTGTAATTGGTCCAAATGATAATCAGTGTGCGCAAATCATCGCTAATGAAACCGACGTATCGCAACTCCCAGGGCTATAGTATCTAAAAAGTCGATGGTCGATTACTCACGTAAGAAAGATAATATGGTTGCCAGTGACTTGCGCTCAAACTTCAAGGGGCTTTCAAGGGTCCGTGGTCAATGTGATATGTCACCATGCACTCCACACAGCCGTCTATAGGAACGGGCGATTATCGTATCAACATTCAAGGGGTACGACACGTCCGCTACCCGTTATTATTGGTTTGCCATGTAGTATTAAATCTGACACGTCGTGGGTGGCCTACGGACTGACATGCGGATGACATGGTCCATCCATGAGTGGCGACTGGGAGCTAACCGGCCGATATACCATAGAAGGCTGAAGACGCACAGACAAGGTTTCGTCCAAGGGCCGGTGGGCTTGTGAGCTAGTCGCCATTCAAGGATTGATCCGAGATTTGGAGTCAGTGCTCAGCATAGTTCCACACATGAGTGGGAGAGGAGGGATGAGTTATGAAGCTAAACAAGCGCTCGGTACTCCAAAGGCCTCCTGGCTATATTCACTCTATATCATGATGCATATATACATCTAGTTCATACATAAATAATCATATACACGAAAAAGCAAGATCTAGCCAACCATATATGCAGAGCTCAAAGCATGAAAATGGGTCTCAATAGAAATCACCGCCGGACAAAAGCCTCACCACGTAAACGACTCCTCCACATACTTCAGCTGATACCCCTGCCTCATAGCGAGATAAACCGCGGAACGGGCCTCATCAGCCATAGCCCGCGGGCCACAAACAAGCACGGCAGCCGAAGAATCGCTACTCTGCGCCCCGTGTGCGAAGGCCAGGATCTGTTTCTCGAGGTTTGGGCGGCCGGAGAGGATTTCGATATCGGTTTCTGGGTCTGGTGCGATGTTTTGTGTATAAAGGGTAGTGGAAGATGGGTCGGTGGCGGGGTTGCGTTGGTATTGATTCGACGATGGTGACGACGGTGACGATGTGGATGTAAGGGGTAGAGTTGAGTAAAATGAACCGCGGAAGTCAGGCCGCGCGAGGGCGGGGCGTAGTTCTCGGGTTGCAAGGTCGTGGATGAAGGCTCGTTGGCGCGTCACCCAGATGAGCTGCATGTCCTGGATGCGTGTTTTTATCTTGTCTTTGTCGTCAAAAGAGGACGAGGAGCGAGAAATGTGGTCGTTTATATAAGGCACCGCAGACGCGATGCCCGTCCCGCCGGCAATTAGAAGGACAGAGTCGTAACTCCAGAGTGGCGATTCTTGTCCGTAGGGTCCTTCGAGGAGGATACTGACATCACTCGTCCGATCAGGAGACTTGAGGCATTCCCGACGGAGATGACGAGTCCAGCCGTCGTAGGGGCGGATCCAAAAGATGAGTTTTAGTTCTCGGGGTGTGGATGCCGTCTGCATTTGGAACGATCGGCTTCCGGATGAAGAGTCGTCGGAGAGGAGGGGGATTTGCGAGACGTCGACTGCTTCGTCGTCTTTTGTTGGGATGTTTGTTAAAGGGGATACGTTTCGTCCGATTTCGTAGGACCAGGAGCCGAGGGTGAAGGGGTGGCTTTCCCAGCCTGTGAGGCGGAAGGGTTGGTAGAGGAAGTAGTATTGTCCTGGACGGGGACGGAGGGATGACGAGCCGGGCATGACCTCGAGGCGGATCAGGTCTGCTGCTTTGTCGTATATTGCCAGACTTTTGGTGCACTGGACTCGAGATGGCGAGTTTCTCCGAACGTGAATGTTCAAGTATATCACTCGAACAAGACGGAGGATTCGGTCAAATGCCCAGATCCCGACCGGCAGCCAGAGGTAGAACCAGTATGCTTGGCCCCAGTATTCCTGGCCTTCGAAGATGATAGTGTGACTAAAATGTCAGATGCGTTATGAGGGAAGAAAAAAGAGAAGACGTACTAGAAACATCCGACAAGAAGACCAATGGAGAAGACGATGTGAATGAAGAGAAAAGTCTCGTATGCCCGATGGCGGAACCAGTTCACCGCAGCTGGAAGAATCAGGACCATCAAGCCGGTTGCCTGTCCTGGTCAGCGTCTGACTTTATCACTGCAAATGGAAGCTTACCAGGAACCCCCATAGAATGTAAGCCTTGCGAAGCTTTTTCCAGGGATTGGGATCTTTTGTGATGTTAGCTATGCACCGCGCCACGAACATTCAAGTTGGACATACTCCAAAAGAAAAGGACCAGATATGCGACTGTATGGACAACTGCTTGGATGGTAGCTATCCAGGCGATATGTCGGTGAAAGACGTTGAACGTGGCAAAATTCCAACCAGTAGCCCAGGCGCAAATGTTGTTACGCCCAGCAAAGAGCCACAGCAAAGGAAGGTTGGCAAACGATATGATTCCTGTCCGGTCTGCGATATACCGAATGACCTGCGTGGACACCGGAGGAAAGCTGACCATTAGAGTTAGTTGTAGAACAAATCGCAGTCCTACGAGGCAGCTTACTATATATTCTCTGGAAAGGCGTAATAGTTCACAGCACAGACGACAGCGCTCAGTATCCAAAAGCCTACGACAACAACAGCCTCCCCGCGGTTCGAAAACGTCCACCAGAAAAATTCCCGCCCGCGAGATGGGATCGTGGTCGATACCAACAAGTGCGTTTCGACCCAGTGAGATACTTGCCGGAATGGTAGATGTCGCAGCGGTGTAGCACGTTGTGACGGGTGATCATGTCGAAAATGTAGCAGATGCTGAACGAGACGGTGGAGCATGCCTACTCCTAGTATGCACGCCCAGTAGAGGTAGCCAGCGTATCTAATATGGGTTAGCAATCCCGATGCCAATAACGAAGTGGAATTAGCAATACCCATATGCATAATGTGTCCACATCTCATATGCCCAGGTGTCCTGCAAGTCATCCGGGTTAGACGTGTGCATCCCACAGAGCCAAAATTCAACCTACTATAGTCTTGAAAACGCGGTCATAATGCGCTCTTGTAAGTAGTACAGGGACATCGACTGGATCGCTGACAGGCACCTCAAAGTAATCGACTGCCCGCATGCGACTTATCGCATCCTCCGTGAGATTCTCCGCCAACTGCTCCCGCGGGATAAGTTCGAATCCCAACCCCCTACATAGCGTCTGTAGCCCCCTGATACCCGCAGCGCGCTCAGCGGGCCGACAAAATACGTCCGAAGAGGCGTAAATCGACGTCACCTTGAGCGGATCCTCACATTTTGTCTGGTAGTGCCCGTTTGACGGCGAGCTAGCGAAAGCAATGTATCCATAGGCTGTGTGTACCGACGTGACACAGCGCTCGTTGACGGGGAGGACGTTTGCGGCTGTGAGGGCGGCGGATAGAGTTAATGCGAGAGAAACATGAGGGCGCATGACGAGGAATCTCGAGTCAACAGACGGAAAGAGAAAAAGACGGTGAAGCGAAGGAACCGCGGGGCATGACGGTTGGACGCGAGGTCTCGAATCACTCCGATCTCGGATCGCTATGGGCCCACACCACACGAGACTTGGGAGAGAGCAATTTGGGCTCAGGAGCGAGGCGGTAGGGGGCGGTTCGTGGTTTCGAGAGAGGAGATGGCGTAGGATACGGGGAAGGAGAGAAGAAGAAGAGGAGGCGAGGAGGAAAGAGGGACGGAGGGAAGTGGAAAAAGTGGAGCGAGTTATCTGATCGCGAGGGTCAAAAATTGGAGAAGAACGTGGTCGGATTCTGGTGATCCGGATCTAATCTGATCAAATGCCATCTGATAGCCCTTTCAGCCAATGATACAACGCAGCCAGGCCCACCTGCCCCCTTGGGACGAGTCGCATACGAGACCTCGGGACCCAGTTGGGGAACCGAATAGCCAGCAAATTCATCTGATTCCTAGTATGAGGTACGGTGTACTGGTCATAAAAAGATAAAGGTGGAGCTGGTTGCGCAAAATTAGGGCGCGGTGTGTCAATTTCCCTGGACTATATACTACCATCATCCCACAAATTCAGTCGCTCATTCACACCACTGGATACACCATGGTACCCAAGTAGAGATATATCAATCATGACCCTTGACGATATTAAACCCCTTCAACCCCGGCAGCACGGCCCGGATCTCGTCGGTATACTTGACCAACCCGCCAGTCCAATTCAACTGCTCAAACGGCTTCCCCGGGATTGTCCCGCCGATATACGTACTCCTTTGCACAGTTGGTAACAGCGTCGCATTCGACAACGCATCAATCTTCCCCTTCCACTCGCGCGCAGCCTCGGGGGTCGGATCAATGCTCTTGATCCCCCGCCGTTCCATCGTCTTGATGACGTCCGCGACCCACCGACCCTGCACTTCTACCGCCGTCGGCCCGTTGCAAAATGCAGTAGGCGCTTGTGGGCCGTACATCATAAACATGTTTGGGTACCCGCTGACGCACAGGCCGAGATATGTCGAGACGGAATCGCGCCAGTCGTCCTTCAAAGTCGTACCGTTGATGCTGTGTAGGCCCATGTCCACTAGACCGCCAGTTGACACGTCGAAACCCGTTGCAACGGCAATGACGTCGAAGTCGTGGGTTGTACTGTCGGCGAGTTGGAGGCCTGTCTCTGTGAATCTAGCAATGGCATTCTTGCTGACATCGACAAGATGCACGTTCTCTCTGTTAAATTGCTCAAAGTAGTCCAGCTCCAGACTTGGCCGTTTGACTCCAAACGCATGCGGCGGCTCGAGTGGAGCGAGCTTGTCACGCAATCCCTCATCATGTATCCTGGCTCGAACCTTTCTCGCCCAGAAATCATACGCGATCCGGTTCGTCTGTGGATCAACGAACACATCCTTGTACGTGCCGAGCCAGAAGCGGAATCCGCCGGCTTGCCAGAGGGATTCGAAGAACTGCTCGACTTGCTCCGGTGTATCATCCTGGAGTGACTTCTCGGAGAAAGTATACAGGAACCCGCCGAAGCATTTCTCTCTGAGCTGAAATACCTCGGGATAGAGCGTCTTGGCCTGATCCTGTTCTTCTTTTGTGAGAGATCGCTGTTTCATCGGAATCGCGAGGTTCGGCGTCCGCTGAAACACGGTCAACGATCCAGCGAGAGGCCCTAAAGCCTGCGTGAGCTGCACACCAGAAGCTCCGGTCCCGATAATTGCAACCCGCTTCCCAGCGACATCAACGCCCTCGTCCGGCCAAAATGAGGAGTGATGCACAATCCCCTTGTATGAATCCAAGCCCGGCCAGTCCGGAACAAACCTCTTGGACCCGAAGCCCGTCCCCGCAATAAGATACTTTGCACTCGCAACCCGCCCATCCTGCGTTGTGACATTCCACCTGCCCACCCCCTGATTAAACCTCGCATCCACAACGACCGCTCCAAAGACACAATCCCCCTTCAAATCGAGAACCTCCGCAACATGCTCAAAATACTGCTTGATCTCCGAATGCGCCGGGTAATTCGTACTCCACGTCCACTCCTTCCACGCCTCGGGAAACGAGAACTGGTATTCTAGCGCCTCGGAATCGACTCGTGCACCGGGGTATACGTTGAATCGCCAGATTCCACCGAGGCCGGGGCCCGCCTCGAAGATTTTTGCGGTTAGGCCTTGTTTGCGGAGTGTGTGCAGGGCGTTGATTCCGCTGAAGCCTGCGCCGATTATCAGGGCGTCGACTGTGAGGAGCTCTGGTGGGGTGGAAGAGGGATCAGCTGGGGGTTGGGCGGCAAAGTCGCGGAGGTTGGTTTTCATTTTGGAGAATATACAGGGTAGAATCCAGTCTGACCGTGGATAGGCGGAGTATGTATGTTTGTTTGTTGTGTGAAGGAGGATGGCAGCTGGACGCTGCTAGGCAATATATGATCCATCACCCATCATGTGCCCTCTCTTTTCCTTTCCTTTTTTTGCGTTACACAACTATAGCAATATGTTTGTCTCACTTGCATACGGTGTCCTTGCTATTCTGCGGATTTTCCATGGTCAGCCTCGATTCCATTGGATTGTGGGCAGTCACGCGCAGACCTAGCATACAATGCCTATCCCAGAGGGTGCCTCGATGGCTGCCTAGCCAACGAGCCTGAATACTGATTGTCCATTTCCTGATGTCCTTATTCCACAATTGGTCCACTATACCATACTCTACTTATTATGGCTCCTGCCCAAACTGCATCAAGTCTTCAACGACCCCCACAATCCCGTCCAATACGCTAGCTGCTCCTCCCTCCATGTATCCGTCTCAATATACGACCCATCCACTCTAAACACCATATTCTCCCCTCCAGATGCATAATCGGGCCAATGCGGCAGCTGCAATTTGCCCAATCCGCCATCCCCACTCGCACAGTCCACATTCGGATCCGAATTATGCACGAACGCCACCCAAGCCCTCGCCATTGCCCTCGCTAGCGCATGATACCTGGAGTCCGGCCCAATCCAATTCGTCGCATTCACACTAACAGCCGGATCGATATCAAACACAAACGCAACCTCGGCGTAGTGCGTCGCATACACCGGCGTCGTCGTGGCAATCAATTCCAGAACGCCATTCCAGGGTGCCTGGTCGAAGCGGTACGAGTATACAGGCTTCCTTCGTCTCTCGGGCAGAGAAGCAAAATACTCGGTCGTCGCACGCCGCCCCGCATGGATGGCCAGATCACCCACTATCGCGGCCCCGCGCTTATACTGCGCTCCATTGCCGTCCTCCGCGAAGCGCTGCGCGCCCGTGTTGAATGGACACCCCTGGACTGGATCATCGGGATACAGATCCATCAGCCGCGAGACCGTCTCGTTATCGAGGTGCTCTCGTCCCGGAAGATCTGAGAGGAAGCTGTGGACATCGGCATCTGTAATCAGGGTCCCCCGGGGCCCGAAGAAGGTTGCTGTTCCCTCATCGGTGTTTGAGCCGGCGAGGATCGCGACGTTGGCGACGCTGCCTTGTGCGAAGGAGGTTGACGGGAGTTGGCGCAGGAAATCCCCGTCGAGGATCGGTGTCATGACAAAGGGGGAGAATGCGGCAGAGAGGGTTGAGTAGGGGACGTGTCGGAGACAGGATAGTGTGTTTGGTGCCCTGTCGCAGGCGACTGTTGCCGTGATGTTGTCGTACATGGGCTGGTAGCTTGTTTCGAGGGTTGTGGCATCCTCAACTGTCCATTCGCACACCTTTTAGCCATCACTCGGCCCTTAATGACCGAACGAGAGTGAAGGAATGAGGAGGAATACATACGCACCGGCCCCAACGCCCCCCCACTCTGCATCACGGCCCCGCGAAACAACCCCCCATGATCCCCTCCAAACCCGATTATATGATAACCAACACTATACGCGCCCGCCGACTCCCCCGCAATCGTGACCTTCTCCGGATCGCCGCCAAACGCCGCAATATTCTCCTGTACCCAGCGCAGCGCGAGCCGCTGGTCGAAGAGCCCGATGTTCGTCTCGCCGGCTTCGACGACTTCGCGCGATGCGAGGAAGCCCCAGCCCGCGACGCGGTAGTTGAGTGAGACGGCGATGATGGCTTTGCCGACGTAGGTGGAGGTGGCTACTAGGTAGGATGTGTTATACCGCCCATCGGCGCTGCCGCCGGCTGTGAAACCTGGAGTGGTGGTACGGTTAGTGGATGATGGGTTGGAGAAGGAGTATTGTTGCAGACTGATGTTACGGGATACTTGCCACCACCATATATCCACACAAATACTGGAAGCTTATCCCCCTTGCGTACTCCAGACGGCCGAACGATATCAAGCGTCAGACAGTCTATCCAACTCCAGCCGCATTTACCATGCACTCATTAGCAACATGCCTTGGAACCGTCGGACTTCTAGGATTTCACCAATGACCGCACTAACCTTCCCCCATTCTCAACCCCTCGCTAAACCCGCCATACCCCGGGCAACTCACGCTCCGCTCAACGACGTTCTTCACACCAGTCCATGTTTCATTCAGGGAGACCGGCCGTCGAAGGCGGAGATCGTGGATCGGTGGCTGCGCAAAGGGGACGCCGAGGAAGAGATCCTGGTTGAGGGATGGTAGGCGGACGCCTTGGAGAGTTCCGTTTGCAACCCTGACTTGCGGAGGAGGGTAGTAAGGTGGTTTACATGGTTGTGGTGGTGGGAGGGCAAGGATTGCGGGGAGGGTGGTGAGAAGGAAGGGGACGATGGCGAGGAGCATTTCGGTGCTGGGGTAGAGGAGTAGTCAGTCAGTCTGTGACAACTTGAAGAAATCGAATGGTACTGAGGTATTGACTCCATTTTACCCGTTCAGGGTCCTAGGTTGTCTCTCTAAATCGGGTGGAAGAGCGGGGCTACCCCAACATCTCGCTCGGGCTCGTTCCGGCAGCTGCCCCGGCCCAGGAAAAACTAGGTCGCTAATCAAGTCACAGGTAGGGCCCGGATTTACACATGAGCCTTGGTCACTTGTCGCGGATCGGGATGTCTCTATCAAGGAGATCCATTTGCTGACAGCACCCCCGCATTCCCTGACGATAGCACCTAGTAGTATCGCATTGCAGGAGTCGGGTTCTCCATGCGTTCATCCAGTAAAGATAAACTCATCAGGGATCAAGGCATGTGACCCAGAAAAGATTGCTTCACGCTTTGCAAATGATTGACTCCTTGGGTGCAGTACAACCTCAAATTTTGGCCACAGTCGTGTATGCAACATCCAGCCGAACCAATATCCAAACCTCAGAACCTCCGCACCCACCATCGAGTTCACGCATCACCCACCTCCCTTCGCATCCCTTACACCCGCACCCAGCGGATCAGCCAGCACCTCACGCGCAATCCTGGCATGCAACACCCTCTCCCCATCCTCCAAATTATCCCCCAAAACCTCCGCAACGTGCTCGAGGGATCGCTAGGGCAGTCTCCTCGGCGGGCTCAGTACTCTCATCATGGATATGGATCGCCGCCGCCGTATCCAGCGTGTCTTGTGTGTCGTCTTGGACCATTGCCCACGGAAGAAATGATAATCAAAACCGGGGGATGTATGCAGAATATGGAAGGGAATGTGGACGGAAAAGCTCTGAATCGCCTGGATATACCGCAATCTATACCCCACAGACCCAGACATTGGATTTCTGCGGAAGCTCCAACTCCCCGCACAAGTCAAATCCCATTTGAACAAACCGGCATTGGCCGGCGATCGCCACGGCTATTCCCCCAGTTTGCACCGGACTTTCTCCAGGGCGAGGGTATTCCCATTGTAAAGCCGATGATTGGTCGGCGGCTCTTGCCCGATTAGGCCTGCCTGATGCGCGAATATCCCGTTTTAGGCAGGTACGACTGAGGTCTGAGGAACCGGGGTCGCACTCGCCTAGCTTCAAGTATGGTCTGGCGTCGCTGCAGCAACATACCAAATGCACAACCGAGGAAGGAACGATCGAGGGCTCTAGCTCAGATAAATGAGGCAGGCGCCCAGTTTATCCCCCAGATGGGCCGGCGAAATTTCCTGCCAGCCATTCAGCCTTTGGTTTATGTCCCCATCGACAGTTTCTTAGCATTTGCAGTGGAGGCTTATCTAGGTCCATGAGGATCTCTGATCCCAAGAACATGCTACTCATGTCCCAATGACCTATTTGTGATTTCGACTTGGCAAGCCCCACTCCCTAGAAAGGAAGATTTCCTATTCCAGAATGGCCATCGCTAGCCACTTGGCAAAACTTACCCAGAAAGCGAGGCCATAAAGACCAGTAGGTTACATGCTATACAGGCATACGGGCGGAGTCTCCCTAGGGGCCGGTGAATGACCTGGATAACCGTCACGGCCCCCTCTCGCAGGGTGAATCCGGTTTGAAAGACGGGACAATTCAGCTTCCGGGTATCGTTCTTCAGGACAAGCATGTTCGGCTTCTGAGAATGGAATCGCGATTCGCCTGTCGAGTTCCAACATTCCAGGTGCGGCTGGTTTGACGCCGTCGAGGGACCTGGTTTCCGGGGTCGGGATTCAGGTTTCAGTAAGGACCTGCGCCTGGCAGGCCTGTAGGGCGGCGATTGTACTCTGCGTGGGCCACGCATAATCATACTCAAGGTAACGTAAGAGGTGTATTAGTGGTTCCTGCTCCGCGGGATCCGCAACATATCCTCCGCAAACAGATATTCCGACCATCGCCGTGATCATTGCCGGCTAGGATTTGGAATTCGAAAGGGCAAGGCCACATAACCGGGGCGTGGTATCCCGGGGCTCGGCGCTTAGCACCTAATTCCGTGAGTTTGCAGCGAGGCCTAATCTCGACGTTGAATTTGGATGAGAGACTGCGAGGAGGATCCCTCCAAGCTCAATGTGTTGCGCGCCCGCGACTGGACATGCTTTGGTATACCATATTACCGGGAAGAATGGACCACTGCCCGGGTCTCGCTCCTGGAAGTAGATTGGCTTCAATGGTCTTTGGGTTGGGATACTGGCGTCCCCGGCTCGTGTGCGCGCCAGACGGTGATCGGTGGGGAGCTATGCGCTGAACTCTGGACTTTTTTGTGCGGCGCGTCTTCGAAGGCTCGTTCGCAGAGGACTCGGACAGTGATGATCTAGCGGTCACGTCTGGTGTCACGTCAATGTATGCCAATTGACCTGAAAAGTGGTCAGCGAGAGTCCAACGCGATCGCCATCCCCCGCTTCTCTTCACGCTTGCGGCGAGAGCCGACCATTTTTGAACCGGCGGAAAGTCGAACGTTTGTCTTGGGGGAGGGGCTGTTTGCAATCGAATGTTCAACCCTCATCAGGGGAATTTGTTCTTTTTCTGACGTTGCGCGGGGTTATTTCTTCGCGATCGAAGTCGACCGTGGTGTGGAGAGAGCGGAAGTCGACGGCGGCACGGAGGACGAATGGGGAAAGGAGTGCAGGCTATATGAGTAAAAAGAACTTGTCAGGTGTAAGAAGAATCATTTCTTGATGATTTGATACCCCAGCGCGAATGACCTGAAGGCAATCAATGATGTGTGACGCTCTTGAGCAGCGAGCTGCAGTTGACGCGGAGAAAAATGAAAATCGGGGACGCGATGCGGGGAAGGAATACGGGGCCTGAGGCAGGATTTAGGCATCAATCTTTGACTTGTTATCACTGGAGCAGGACCACAACTATACTACTTGCAACTGTTTCTGCTCTTACATACGTGCTACCATAAGCTGAGCTGTACTGAGGTATAAATCTTGATATTTTAGAGGTAGTTGCTATACTATAAGCAAGTTGATCGACTAACTACATAAAATTTGTAGACACTTAGACCATTAATAGTGGAGCTTGTGCAAGATGAATAAGAATGCCATTATGGGGTCAGGGAGGGTTAAGCTTGCACTCGAGGGCCTCAAAGGGCGCTGACCTGGTTCCAGGAGGTCCTTGCAACTGACCTGAAATGCGTCGAGTGCCGGTATAGAAGTGTGGACTGGACTCTCCGTTGTCTAAGAGAGTTCCCAGGACACAGAGCCTGCTTGAGCGGGAGCCAAGGCAGTAGCATTCAAGAGACATAAGAGTCTCAAAACAGAGTGATGATGGAGTGAATTTGTATTAGCACACAAAGGACCACAACTGAAAGTGAAGGTTGTCTTCCCGCACAACACATAACTAAGCACACGACTAAGCGGGACAAACACAACTACCAGACACAACACAAGAGTCTTTGCAGGAGAAAATCCATTTCCTCTCACCCACTTTTAGGATTCCCATCTCTGACTGAACCATCACCCAACTCCCTCTTCTCCCCTCTTCTCACCTACTCGCTCCATACCAACGCATCCACAAGTACCTAGCGCTCTCTCAACAGCTCAGCTACATCCTGTCAACGGCACCAAAAACAAGCAAGATGCCCGTGAACTGGACAGCAGAGAAGAACGCCAAGGTATGCCCTACCCCTAACACAAGCTTCCTCTCGAAGTCCCTCCGCGTTGCCAACCGCAATCCAAACTCCATTTTATCATCGATATCTAACACCTCTCAGCTCTTCCTCGGCGTTCTGGAACAGTGCAAAGAACAAAGCCTCAAGCTCAACTACCGCCGTCTCGCCGAATACATGGGTCCTGGTATGTTATGCTCCCCGCCGCAGCCTAGCAACACATAGATGATCGACCGCCTCCCCTTCTGAACGACCCCTACTAACACTTCCTGCCTTTTCATAGACTGTACCTGGAAGGCCATCGAAGGCCAAATCGCCAAGCTCAAGAAGAATGCGGCCGTCGGCCATGATCCCAACGAGCAGTCGGCCAGCGCCCCTTCCACCCCGGCGGCCACGCCCAGAAAGCGCGCTGCCGGGGGCACTCCTGTCAAGTCCGGATCCCCACAAAAGAAGAAGAAGGCGAAGACTGTTGAGGACAATACCGACGACGATAGCGAGGCAGAGAAACAGGTTTTGAAGGAGGTCAGGCAGGAATTGGCAGAGCTGAAGGAGTGAGATGAGGAGATGATATGTCCTCCGAGGCTACGTTTTCATCAAAATATGCTGCGGTCCGGTATCTGCACCCTGTGATTAGGGTATCTGGGAGTTGGTTTTGTTTTGTGTTTCGCATTTGTCCCTGGGTGCCACTATGCGCGCGAAGCATTAACGTGATGAGTTAGCTGTCTAGGAAAGGGTGTTCTTTTTCGAAATATGCTGCTCTCCATTGCCCGCGCTATGCGACTTTGGTGGTTCGCGAGTTTTGTTTGTTGTTTAGTCGTGTGTCCTTCATCGTTCCTAGGAAGCAGCATGTTCAAAATCTACTTTTGCCTATTTGACTTCAGTGTCTGCGTACACATGATCAAAAATGAAACCTGGAAGCACTTATATTGATGTACTTGTTCAATACTCTGTTGTGCATAAGGAGTTCTTCAGGGCAGCTCCTCCAACGCGTGCTCGGGCTTCTAGTCCACTCACTGGGCACACCAGTAGCTAGTCGCTAGCAACCCTCTGACCCAGCCTCAAACTTCCCCATACACAACCAGACTGTGTACCCCCTAACAACCATGCATGCACCGCCGCCTTAGCCGCAAACCGACGACGACCTCGAATCCGCTCCCTATAATTATGGTGAACTTTATAGCTTTGGGTGATAGGGAGCGCCGGAAATCCGAATCCACCCCCTCCACCGCAGCAGCCCCAAGCAAACAAGCAACCTTCGTACAATGCACCGAGCGCATCGAATTCAAACTGGAACAGTCTGGCAGTAGAATAGCGGCACAGAAATACTGCTGGAGACGGTACCCCGTCTTCGGCCTCACCGATATCGAGTCGGAGTTTGTCCAAGAGGACGTACTTGCGCAAGTCTTTATCCGCCTTGGCTTTATTACCCAGCGAGAGCCACAAATACCTCTGGGCGCTCGAGGCGATCGACTCGGAGGTGCGGAGAACAATCGAATGGTTTATATGGCCAAGGTATGGCTCCTTGTGCGTCGGGGAAGATGGAACACGCGCCAATCTTCCGGGCATTTTGGGTCATTTGGTATAGGATGCTCGTTATGGTCACGGGTTAGGACAATGGATTGTGTTAAAATGCTTTGTTTCATTGAGAGGGTGTTGTATGCGAGATACTGGGTACAAAGGTGTTCTTTCTAGGCAATGAGAGGCTCAACAAGGGTTTCTCTTTATCTGCATAAATCACAATGGGATGGTCTTGGTAGACCGCAAATAAGGGAGCCATCTGATTACATCTATAAATAGACCAACAGTGTCTATTCTTCATCTCTAAATCAGCACCACTCATCTCAAGCCCATTTCCTCACACTCATCTTCTCAACAAGGCCAGAATGCCGACACACCAAAGCAGCAGCAACAACAACAGCAACCGCTATACCCAGACGCAGGCATCGCAAGGCCCAAGTATGGGCTGGACATCTGAACCCCTTGACATGACCTCCATCCGCGATGACTTCTGGGCCTTCTTCGGCCAGACAGAGGACGAGTGGAACGCACAGATGAGCGCGTTCCCCACATACGAGGAGTGGGTTGGCCAGAGTGGAAATGCTGGACCGGGCATGTTGCCCACCAACGATATGCAGATGGCTGATGATGCTGCTAGTACTACTACTACTACGTTCATAGACCCTGCCCGTCGCATGGATGTGGCTAATACATCCAATCTACCTACAGGGCGTCTCGGTGCTGACTACATCAACTCCAACGCGATGCTACGGACAGAGGACCTGACGAGCGGCGCGGCTCCTGGCAATGGTGTCCAGCAAGCTTCAGCTCCTACTAGTATAGATTCAACGGGTCCTACGAACGTTGTCGATGAGCGCGAGGCTACCAAGCCAACAGACGGTACCAAGCGCACCGGCCATGGGAACAGAATCCAGGAGCAGCTACAGGAGCTGATAGCCTCGCTCCGGGATCTCGAGCAGATGGAAAAGGAAGTGCGGGCCGACCTCCGAATTGAGCGCCATCGATGTACTCGGCTCAGGAACGCATCGCACGGCATGAAAGTGAAGCAGCTGGAAGCTCTGCAGCAACACGAGGTAACAGACGTCATTCGAGAGCTGGAGCGCGACTACATGGAAGCTCGGGAAGAACTCGATACGGAACGCAGGCGCCGGTATGAATGCACCAAGAGATTGCGTGAGTTGAGGCACAAGCATTCGTTGGTGCTGGCTCGCCTGGTCGAGGTCGAGGATATGAATCTCAAGTGGCAGGACAAGTACGAGGCGATTGAGGGCCGGTGGCAGAAAAAGTACAATGCGAGGGATCTCCAGTGGCAGACGAAGTACAAGGCGGCAACGGCCGAGGTACGCAGCCTTAAGGAGGACGTGAAACGTCTTTCTAAAAACCCGCGCAAGGCGGGAGGTCAACCAGGCTCTGACGCTCCCATATAGCGGACTTGAGGGATCACTCTCACATGGCTCAAGTCATGGGCGATCTAAGCTCTTCTAAGTCCCACACGGAGGTAGTTGCTTTCAAGTTAAATAGTGGACAGCAGGCAGAGTAGGTTGAATTAAGAAGATGCTTCTATTAGGTTGCTTAGACAGTTTCTCACTATAGCAGGTAGCAGTAGTTTAGACTATAGTTACCATTGGTTTCAAGTAGAATGCATAATCCCTTCTAGGAGCCTGGCTCGCTAAAAGAGAAACGGCCTTTGCACGGTGACGATTTACGTTCTCAGAGGCTTTGATTGATATCACGGAATGTGAGCCTGAATTCATAGGAAATATGAGAGGTTAAATGAAGTTTACGAGTGCTACTAACTGCTCGAAGGGTTGCCTGTTGCTAGGGAGCGCACTCGCTTTCAATCGCGTGCATCCAGGACAGAACCTTGAAAGCGTGAACGCCTGCTCCATTGTATACGGTAGTTACGCTGCCTTATGATGTTGCCAACCCACGGGCAAGTTCTTCCCCAATCGCCTCGCAGTCTCAACCTCGCGATAATAATTGACCTCCCGCTCAATGCGCACCGACAAATCACGAACTGAGGCCGTCGCATCCTCAGCGGCCAGTACATCATCGTCGAGCTTCTCCACCGCCGAAAGAATCGCCTCGCACGACCAGCACAGACACACCTGATACTGCTCGCCGTACGTCAGCCGATACCACTCCTCCGCGCTCGTGAACCCGTTATCCAGTGTGCCCCGACCGATCTTATCATCGTGGTTGATAAACTTTCCCACGCGCTCCGTCACAAACGCCCGATAATTCTCTGCACTACACTGGTGCGTATGCCAGACGAGATCGACGTCGAGGGTCGGAACGAGGAAGGTATTCGGATACAGCCGGAAGAGGTGCAGGAATTTATCGTACCGATCTACTGCCCTTCTCAGCGTACCGTGAACGGCTGGACTGCGGATCCAGCGGTGGCCGTGCATCTTGTCGACGAAGACGACTTGGCGCTCGACGTTGTTGACGAGGGCTTCGTTCGAACCTCGAGTGGCTCGGGCTTTGAGGATGGTTTGCACGAGGGGAACGTGCAGGCCCTCTGTCCAGGGTTTTTTCGTCATGCTGCCAAACTCCTTGAGCAGGCTCCAGGCGGAGTTTTTGGGGCTCGTGGTCGTTTCTGAAAGCGCGTCGATCAGACTGGCGTCTAGGTCGCCGTTTTCTCGAAGCCAGTCTGCTTGTTCTGATGGGACTGTATAGCTCCATGTCTCGCGATCGATTGCATTGTGCTGGGAACGTCGTTAGCTTACCAAAACGACCATGCAGTCTGCAAAGAGGGATAACGACTTACGATGGCGGCCCATGGGAACGCGATGTCCTGGACATGGTGGAGGTTCTGCACAGCGCAGTATGCCTTGAAATCGTCGCAATTTAGAAGGTAAGCGTGCCACATGATCAGAATGTCTACGCATTGTCAGCATGGTCCAGAGTGCAGCAGAGAGGTACTGACCTAGTGGTGGCAAGAGCAGGTACCGAGGAAGAGGTGCGCCGTTTGCGTCATGGTCCTTGAGGCACCTGTTCACGACCTGGATCCAGCTGTGAAATCGCACTGCGCTAATCTGAAGGAAATACGTCCACTTGTTCTTTCGTTTGCTGGCGAAGTCGGGGTCCTTGAGGACATGCTTGTCGATCGTGTACGTCCGATCCTTCCTGCGCCTCGCGCCGTTCCACACTTTTCGGTAGACCGTTGACTTCTTGGGCTCTATACCAAAGGCTTTGTCCAACTTCTTTGAGTGGATCACCTCCTGCCGTAGAGTCTGAAAGGCCTCTAGCATCTCAAGGTGGACCGCGCACTCGGCCAGTGTTGGCAGGGCCTTGGGGCCAGGGTCGTCCGGAGAGAGTCCATCAAAGAGGGTAAGATCTGGAATCGCGGTCACTTTGGGGTTGTAGTCGTATTGCATTGCGAAGCGAAAGGGGAGTGCACTGGTAGTCTTGCCGCCTGCATTGTGCAGGGACAAGAGGTTGCTTGGAGAGGCGAGAGCCATGACGATGGATAGAAACCTGGTTTGGGCGATTTCAGAAGTTGACACTTGGAAGATTATATTCACGCTGAGAGTCTCTGGACACTGGACGAAGCTGCCTTGCCAGGCTGCCGGGATGGTTGGGGCGCGGGGCGTGAGGAAAACGAGCACGGGGCGTGACCCGAGAAAGTCAAAAGCAGGTGACACCACGAGGCGCCTCCTCGTATTCCGCGCCCAGCTGCGCCCCAAGGCGGACTCGTCATCCCTGTTTCCCGGTTCTACCTGAGAGCTTGTTGATCCTATATCTTCTCTGCAGAATCCCCAACCCGTTGATCAGCATATTCGCCAGCAATTCCAACATGCCTTCAAAGTCGCTTCACACTCGGTGGAAATCCGTCTCCGGCCCTCTGCCTGTTCGCAGCAGTCATGTTCCTTCAGGGGCCAAGACTGGTATCACCCAAGTCGGGCCCGCAAAGGAGCATCTGGCGCTCGAACTCGAGAAGCTCTACTGGGAGGGTGTCCGCCACGAGCTCGAAAACATCCTCTACACACTAAAGACCTGGCAAAAAGACGAGTTCGCGCTCGTGGGCCTCCCCGAAGACAGTGCCGAAAGTATCCATGGATATGACACGTTTCTGGACCAGGTCAACGGGCAAGCTCGAGCTTTCGCCATCCGGTATCGTGAGTAACCCAAGTCTTCGGAGTTACTATGGCTGATCATTGCTTGTACAGAGGAGGAAAGAAACAGAACTGGAGGCAGTCCAGCAGCCAGGAATGTTTCCGAGCAGCAGGCAGTTCAAGATGCCATCACAGACACGATCGCCGAGCAAACTGCGGCCAAGATGAAGGCTGAAGTGAGAAGGAACCTGTCATGTATGTAGCGCGTATCCATCGTCGAGAGCTTGCTGACCGACACGACTAGCCGCGACGAAGCTTTCCGGGATTGAGGAGATTGCCCGGTTGTTGTTGCAAACCGCAGGTGGGCTTTCCGACCATATCACTTGATATAGTGCTAACTGCAAAAGGGTTCCTCGACATCGACATGATGGTGAAGAACCGCACAGCCGATAAGTCGGACAAGTCTGCCAAACGTCCAGGAATCCCACAATGTATGTGCCCACCACGTTTAGCATGCAGAGCTAACCGCTGCAGTGATCGCAAAGTCCGTATCCAAGTCAATTGAAATCGGGGTCTTCAAATGTGCCAAATGCCACACTCCAATTACTGGGAGCATGTTCACCCGAGGCAAGGATAAGCTCTCGTCTACCACGATCTGCGAACCCTGCTACTATGCCCACTGCTACGGAGATGGCGCCTATGTCAAGCTGTACAAACACTCGATTATTGAGGATGTCATCGAGCTTACACAGCAGAACAAGCTGTGTAAATGCAACACAAGCATCCAGTCGAGTGTCAAAATCAAGGGTCAGCCGCATGTCGATATCGGGTTCTGTCCTGTCACGAACGTCCGTTACTCTATTACGCACAAAAAGTACGATGGCCTTCGGGAAAGCGCGGGGCTTCTCCCGGCGAGACGAGCCCCCACATCCCCCCTTCGGCGCGCTGTGAGCAAATTTAGAAACCAGGCAAGGGTAGGAGACGTGGCGAAAACGTACCTGCCCGACACGGCGGCTGCAAAGATATCGAGGGATACAGAAGTTCCTCTGTTGTTCAGAGAGTGTGTCGAGGAGGCACCGTTTGATCATCTTGATGTTGCACTTCGTGTTGGAGCGGTCATGATTGAAAATGGGCAGACCAGGTACGCTTGAAGCCTCGTGTTTGGAATGATATACTGATTCCGGCAGTGGTGCACTTATAACGTTGCGCAATCCCCCAGTCTACCACGAAGAGTTGCAGGCATCATCTCAGGAAACTGCTCTGCGCGTGGATTCCGATGAGAAGAAGAGTGTGTGGCGTTGGACGCAGGCACCCCGACCACCGCAGTTCTACAAAGTGGCTATGAAGCAGGTCGTCGGAGCACCGTTCTCTGGTCTCTTTTCGCCGGATACTGACGAGGGTAAATTGGAACTGGAAGTGATCAACCTTCTGGTATCGGCTCTCCAGATGGCCAGTTCCTCTGGTGCTTCAGACGGTGAGCGCAAGGGAACGATTGATGTCGCGTTGGCCCCAGTTCTGGACAAACTCAAAGCGCGTCTCTCCGACAGACTGAAGGTTTATATCGGCTCCATTGCAGGCAGGCTTGCTGATTCGAGTACCGAGGTTAAATGGACGCCTGGCACAAACAACGGCTTTCAGTTTTGCTCTTCACTTCTGGACGAAGCGGTGTTTGGGCCCCTAGTCTGCGGCTCTGGGCCAGCGAACTCGCCAGCTTCCCCACTCTACCTCATCAGCTTCCGCTGCCCAGTCATGCAAGAGTATCCAGACCAAAAGGTGCTGAGCAAGTTCGACGTCCCGCGCGGGCTGGTAGAAGAATACGTCAAGAATTTCTTCTTTGGCCGCTTCAACGACGCAGACATCATCGACTCACTGCAGGAATACTGGCTTGATTGGGGTTCGTTCTCCGGCGGCCCGCTATACAAGTATCAAAACGTCTTTCCGTGGGACTGCTCCGAGGCGTGGAAGCGCTGCCCAACACAATGTGGCAAATGCAACATGGCCAAACATGTCTGGGCTTTCCCATTCGACACTTGGTCCATGATCACACTGCATCTGCAGCGTGCGCAGAGCCTATACGCGCCGACATTTACCAGCAGCGTGGAGTACGGTAAGGAGCGAATGTCGTCTATAGAGTGGGTGAAGTCACGATATTCAATCCTCGCTGCGTCCTCTGCTCTCAACCAGGTCGCTGCTGCCATGGCCCAATCCCCGACGTTCCGCAAGATGACCACGTGGCTGCATACAGACAGCAAGCTGCTGAGGACGAATCCTTCCCTGGCCCGCGTCAAACTGGGCGGAATCCATCGCGCGCAGCCATTCAGCCACTCCTTCGACCCTGCCGACAGAGGCCACTATTTCCTGTCCGGATCCGCAACCCTCCCTCGCGACGAGCAAATCGTCCACTACGAGAAAGCTCGCGACGATCGCATGAAGCTGGCCGACATCCCCTGGGACGTTGCCCGCTCAAACAAGTACAACGCCTCCCTGCAGCAACAGGACTGGCCCGACCGTGACGGCTTCAGCGGGTTCGGCGCGGATCATCCCCGGGACGAGTACTACCAGCGTCGTCGCCCCGCCTCGACAAACTACTATCCGTACTTTTTCTCCGTGACGGATTCCAATTCGACGGGTCCCGGGTTCCAGTGTACGGATGCACAACTTACAGAGTGTGATCGCCAGGCTGGTGATGGTGATCCGGGCTTTGGTGGGGAGAATTCATGTGGCTCAGGCTGTGGATCAACTACTGAGGCGGCGGCAACTACGGCTTCTTCTAGCCTTGGAACCGCTGGGTATGGGACTTGCGGATCTGGGTGTGGGGGTGGGAGCGGCGGAGGATCTGGAGGTGGTTCTGGAGGTGGCTCTGGGGGTGGTGGTTCTGGTGGCGGAGGCTCAGGAGGCGGCGGATCCGGGGGTGGGAGTGGTGGTGGTTAGAGGAGAACAGGATATTGTGTACGGGTATATCGGGGCTTCGGGACTTCGGGTTTGTATTACTCTTGAATGCTGGTTAGGTTTGGCTGCCCTGTCTTCCGTAACTTCACATAACATCTAGATTGGAAGTCAACTCCTATAGTGAAGACGACACCTACACTGACTGCCAGTGAATCGATTCAACTATCAAAGTATAACCTCCTCCATTCCTCGAATCCAGTCATTCACGTCACCCTGTGTCCCCACACTCCGACCTACCGATTCTCCCACCCCCAATTCGACGTATTATATCTCTCTACCCGACACACATTAGCCCACACTCCAAAGGTTCAACCCCCAACCCCCACTCAAAACCGGGCAAAAGAAGAGGAAACCATACCCATCCGCTCAGCAAGACTACTAACACTCTCCTCGCCCATAAACCGATAACTGCCGTTGGCGTAAACATGGTAGAACGTCGTCATCCACGACCCGTCGCGGTCCTCGAACACTTTGACCGTCAGGTGCTGGTTCGGGTCGCTGCTTGTGTGCCAGTCGTTCCAGATCCAGACTTCCTGTCGCAGCGTAAATAAGTGGGTGGTTTCGTGGTGGAGATCATGAGGGAGTGGGGTAGGATGTGAAGCCTAGAAGGGTGGGGGAAAGCTGGGGGAAGGAAGGCAGACCTTGGTCTCGTCGTGGCCATCGTAGATCGCTTCGAGGGTTGTTCCCTGGAATGCGGAGCGGACGATTGATTCGGCATAGGATGGGTCGGAGAAGGTGATGCCTTCTTGGAAGTAGATGGGCATTTTGAGGTCAATAAGATCACTACTGAGATGATAAGAGAATACGGGTGAAGACTGGGTTCGGTGGATCTTGTCTGCGATGATTTGGGTCCCAAGAAAGAGAAGGGTGCATCGATCATGATAGCAGGGACATTTATACGCCGCACCGACTCCCGATAACGACATCAGGCAGGGCAGACTGAATGGGGCCAGAAAGCCTTCCGAGGTGTCTGGGCACGGCGCTAACCGCTGAGCTAAATTAATTGCAGACATCTGCGCCGTTGTTAGAGCGGGGCTGAGCCATGAGGGTGTTGGAGATGGATGGGGCGGTGCTCGAGCCCTTGCGATTCTTGGTATCTCTAGTTCTAGAAACTGAGGCAGAGAATAGCATCATTGGAGGTTGGATGAGAGCTCTGGGAAAATGTACGGAACTTGTGCTGTTTGTGGAATGGATGTGCAGTTCATGTGTCATAGTTGACTGTGGTAAGATATATAATGGGCGAATTCAGCCATGGTTCGGAAGTTTTGCGCCGCGACAATCATATTGGGTGAGATAGAGGTATGATTCACCTCAACTACATGGACACAGCTATTTACTTGGGATAGTTTTTTGAAGAAAGAGCATAGATAATGTGAAGATTATCGGCTTCGCCCTACGCGGTCGACGAGGGGGATTCGCGAGTCAGGGCTGGCACCACGTGGCTTCGCAGCGCCATTGATGTGATGTGGCCGATAATATTTGGCGTCGGAGTTACTAGAGCCTACGGAAGATAGCATTGAGAGGCGGCTGCTTGATGGAAGTGGAGGCAGAAAGTGACCTGGAAAGTGAGTTCGCCAGGTTGACAGAATGAGGGGTTGAAGCCTTGCTCAGCTGCTTCTGGCAGTTGGGTGGCCGGAGCAAACTTCACTATTGCTGACGAAATGAAACGTGGAGAGGACGTCAAGGGATATGATTGGAGGTTGTGAAGGCCAATACCAATCTATTAGAGGCAAGGTGAACTTGAAGTCGTCCCTAGCGGGTTTCGAGCAGCGAGGAAATGCTCGGGATCTGAAGGGAGCGCCACCAATTCCGACACAAGGCCTTCTAACGCGAGAAAGGAGGCAACCGCAAAGTCCGCATCTAGTGCAAACATATCACCTCCCCATGAAATAGCGTCATGAATGATACTGCCATCAAATTTCAAACTCGATCTTTCTATTTTCACCTCTCGGCTCCATCTAATGCAGTACCTGAGCTGGGAAAGCAAGAGCTTCGGCGAAGCGCAAAATTCCACGTCGAGATGGAGCAGCACGGCTCCGCTTTCCATTGGAATAGCGCGGATGGGATTCGGACTCGAGTGTGATAAAGGCGGCAGAGCACAGGTCACCGGATTTGCTGTTCCGATAGATTGGAAACGAGGCCGAGGCGGTCGTGTTGGCAAGGCCGAGACCCAGGAGTGCCCCTGAGTTCATGCGGGCGTCGAATCTGCGAACGGATGCAATAATGAAGGATATGAAGCTGATCGTGACAAGACCGGGCATGTACTGTGATCCTAGTTGAGCGGACTTGGCGAAACGTGGCTCGAGAGCTGCTCTGGGAGAGCTTGATCCTTTTCCCACGCTGGCGTGCGAGACGAAGGGGGCGATCTCGTTCTTGTCGAGATGCAAGAGCATTTGAAAGCGAACTTGGAAGCTCAAATGAAACTGGATATACATCAACGCAGCCTGCAAGGGCGGGAACACAACGTCCATTATTCCTGCAAAGCTCGGCACTTCGAATCCAACGAGAGAATGGCAATGTTCGCGACTAACGAGGCCGATGGACATATAAACCTCCTCCATTCACCAGTGCTGTATCTCCATCATCAGCATTCCACTGTCCATTCCACAGCCTAGCTTATCCAGAAGCTGCTCTTCCACTCGTTCGTCGTTCCAAGTCGACCAAATCGGTACCATGAAGTTCAACGCTGTTTCGACGGCCGTCCTGGCCTCCCTTTTCCTCACTGCAGCTGTGGCCTCCCCTGTTGGAAGTGTTGAGCATGGACGTCTGGAGCGTATGTTGAGACACACTCATCTAGCTGGCCCGATTTCTAGTTTTCCATGAACCCATGTTGACTGATCATTTTGTAGCTCGCGACATCTCCTCCCTTGAAGCCCGCCACGTCCCGAAGCTGCCCCTCATCAAGGGTGTGAAGGACCACGGCAAAAAAGACGATGACAAAAAAGACGACGACGACAAGAAAGATGACGGTCTCGGCTACGGCGGCCACAACGGCGGTCTCCAATCCCAGTTCCAGTCCCAGCACGGCGGTGACGACAAGAAGGACGATGACAAGGATGACAAGGGCGGTATCCAGGTCCAGTCCCAGTCTCAGAGTCAGAGCCAGTTCCAGGGTCAAAGCGGCGGGATCAAGGATGGTGACACTCAGTATCAGTCTCAGGCGCAGTCTCTGAGTCAGTTTCAGGGTCAGAGCGGTGCCGTGAAGGACGACGACAAGCAATTCCAGTACCAGTCCCAGTCCCAGTCTCAGGTCCAATCTCAGGCCGACAAGAAGGATGACGGCAAGAAGGATGATGACAAAGAAATCCAGTCCCAGTCGCAGTCGCAGTCACAGGTCCAGATCCAAGCCCAAAATGACAAGAAGGACAACCACAAGGATGACAAGAAGGACATCCAATTCCAATCCCAGTGGCAGTCACAGACCCAGAGCCAAGCTCAAGTTATCAAGGACGACGACGACAAGAAAGACGACGACGACAAAGACACAGGTGCTCAGTTCCAATCCCAGTCCCAGTCTCAGTCTCAGTTCCAGTCGCAGAGTGGTGGCGGCGACAAGAAGGATGAGAAGAAGGCCTTCAGCAGCGGTGGAGTCCAGTTCCAGTCCCAGTCCCAGTCTCAAGTTCAGGTCCAGAAGGGAGATGACAAGAAGGATGACGACGTGAAGAAGGAGGATGATGATGACAAGAAGGATGGCGGGATCAAGAAGGTCGTCGTCATCAACAAGAGCATTGGGATCAAGAAGGATGATGGGAAGAAGGACGACGACAAGAAAGATGATGATGACCAGAAGGATGACGACGACAACAAGGATGGTGGCAAGAAGGGCCTCAGCATCAAGAAGGGGTTCGCCGTCCACAAGAAGATCGACATCAAGAAACCTGACATTGACTGCTGAGATTGCTTCTCCGAGGGCAAGACGGCCTATTGATGTGGCCTTGTAGATTGGGAGTTTCGAAAACAAAGGGGAAGGGGGTGACTGTGGTTGTGGTAGGATACATGATTTTAGTTCTGAAACGGGGATATAGTTATAGCATAGGCTAGCAGTTAAGATTCCTCTCGTGATAGTATTGTTCTACTGTCACGAATGATCTTGTCTAGAGCCAAAAAGGGCAAGTGGCTCATGGCCACAGGCGCTTTGCTTTACTTATTAGTATTTGATTGTATGCATTTTCTGGTCTCAATATCTATAGCACCGTCCCATGCTGTTCGTCGTAACAATAGTCCAGCCCGTAGGACCACCCATGCGGCAATGGAAGACCAGAATCAGTGACGTCGTTCAAGGCCAGTCAGAAGAAAGTTCCATCTGGTTTGTGCGAGAGCAGACTTTTGCCGAAAAGCTTGAAGTGACTTTCTGTTTGCCACCTTTCGTCTTCCTTTCGCACATCCCTCCCACATCTCAAACCACCCTCCATGTCATATATCCTATACGCGTAGTACGCGCATCGGGAAAGAGGTTTATGGAAGACGTCAATCACTATATAATCCAGCTATCAGGACCTCTGCTCCACGGGCAAACGGTCATCTATCTTCCTCGTTATTAACCGAGCGGAGCTGCGGAGAGCCCGGTACGGCCGTGGAATCTTTTGCCGCCCGGCTTTTAAACTCAACAGCAACGCGTTCAATAGCAGACGACTCTGACTCATAATATACTTTCAGGTCGAGTGTTGAGGGTCCCTCACTGCGGACGGGATCGCTTGCATCTTCGGCCGCCTGCTTTACATTCACAACATACGTCCATCTTTCTCATCAGGGGGATCTTCCATCTTAATCCTTCTTTATCGATACGAACACAAAATCTCCCTTCCGCTTCCATCCAGAGACCTCGTTCTACCTCATTCTACCTCGTCCTCCGAGTACCCTTTCCCCTCCGCCCCCCTTGGCTTGCACGATCGTGCTTTCGAGTCTGGTTGGCCACGCCATCTACCCATTCGCTTGCCTGGCCACTAGTCCGATTCAGCCATCTTCCGTGATTGAATGATACGCACAAACGCCCACCATGCCCCTCACGGAGCCTAGTAGGACGGGAATGGCTCGACTTTTTGCGTTCGTGGAGGACTGGCTAGACAAGCGAAGCGCGCAATTATTTCGAAAGTTTCAGCACAAGGTTTTTGGGTTAACCGACCAGGAGTGGGACGCCTTCCACACACTCCTCGGGTCCCATGAAGCCATGGGCATTGCTGTGCAGCGGAATCGATGGTTCGCGACGAATACCGCCTACTTTAACGACCTGGAGAGAAACGGGACAAGTGACGAGGCGCGAGACTTGGCAAGAGAAGCGTGGCAGATGTACTATTTCGAGCTCAAGGAGAATCGAGCGGTCTGCGAACAGATAAAACAAGCTATACGCGCTGCAGAGGAACGGGTAAGGCACACGCCAATCTACCGAGCATTCTACTGCCGCAGGCAAAACAAGTTTTGGTTCCACGATTATCTGCTCCTTATGCGATGCATCCAGTCAGGAGGGTGCTGTGCGAGAGTGGACTGCCAATGTTGCTTAGAGGACCGGGATCCCAGGTTTGGTGTTTGGCAGGGGCATTGCACCCCTGCTTGCCTTTGCTGCACGCAGTACTATAATATCAATGAGCCGATAGCGAATCTTGAAAGCCCAATCACGCTTCCATACAGTCTTCGGCCAAGGGCGGAGGACACTGTCAGCCACCAGATGATGGATGTTATGGTCTGGAATCCATAAATTAGCTCGTTTTGAGCGAATCTTGTTTCACCGAAGTACTATGGCATGTCAGTGAAATTACGTCGAGGGCGGAAGTATGCTCTTTCCAAACTACCATTGTCTTCTACGGTAGGAGCGAAGGAGTCACAGCGAGATGATTCTTTCAGATTCTGGCCGTGGATGGGATCTCATGTAGCAATCGACCACCTCACAATAGACGGAAAAGTTCTTCTTGTTAAAAGTTCTCGATTTCATAGACCAAATGCCCGTCCTCTCCACCCCCGTTCCTGCGGCCGCCGACTCCTCGCCCGCCACTCCGCCCGCCCTCCCTACCATGGAGGCAGTAACAGCGGCGGCCAGTGGCTTGGTCAGTTGGTCGACCGTTTGGATCCTGGTCGTTAGTACAATTTTTTTGTTGGTAGTGGCGGCTGCGTGGGAGTGCTTCTCCCAGAGATTCGGCGCCCGGTACGTTACAGCGCGTACTGATACGCTCGGCCTAGGATGTAACTAATAGGCTGTATGTAAATAGGAGGGAGAAGTTGAAGCTTCCCCTAGGGGATATGGTCCACGAGGTCTCCCCCGATTTCTTCATAAATCTCCTTGGCAAGGAGAATTTCGACCGGCGTATAGTACCTGTTTCCCAATCTCCAATGGATTAGTAGCTAAGGACGCAAAGTCATGGACAAAATTACCGAGTACGAGATGGCGAAACTCGACCACAAGATACGGCAGCTTCAGGGCGAACCGACCAACGGCGCCTCCCCTTCGACTCCTGCCGGCGCATCAAGCGCCAATGCCGGGGATCCGCGACGGATCCCACTGCGCTCCCACCCCCAACCTACCCCCGCTCCGACCAACGCCGGCCAAAGTTTGCCCAAAAAAGCCCTGGAAATTGGGGCCGATGATGAATCAGTACTCTCGACCGGCTCCGCCACTGGGGCTGACAAGGGTGGTGCGAGTGGAAAGATAAGGGCCCGAGGCAAGCCAACCTGAGCCTCTGCCAGGATATCGGTTAACATCATGTATAAAATAACATGTATATAATAACATGTATTATTATTCGAGCAATCGAATCGTGACCAAGAGTCCATTGATCAAGCAGAATGCGATCTGCAACTTATGCTAAGCCCTCTAGACATCCATTCCACCACAGGAGGCCCTGAGAGTGGTGGTTGAGGGGGACACGGGGTTCGGAGAGGAAGGCTACAAATACCAATAACGGGAGGACCTCCCCAGTATCAGGAGGAGCTGGGAAGTATCCCGATTCACCCTTTCATGAGGTTGTCTTGGACCAAGTGTTCCTTGATAACTGGTCCTTTGTACTACCCTCTTAAATATTCTCGCATTGTACCCCATTCTGCTCAGACACAGGACGCTACATTGATATATTCTCTCCCAGAATTCCGGGGCAAACAATCACAGGAATAGGCTTTTCTTTTTTGGACTACTTACAACATCAGGAAGCACACTGTAAACGCGCACAAAGCAGAACCCTACTCAAAGCGATTAAAAGGATTCCCTATAATATGGCCCTTGAAATCCCCCAACACGGTCGTATGAGCCCACGGCTTCAAGCCAACCTCCTCCTCAACCGTCCTCGCGAAACAAGAACTCCACTTCAGACGCGGATAGTGCTCAATCACATCCTTGACCGTGTCTTCGTGGACGAGGTGTGCGTGGCCGCCCGTGTTGTCTGGACATGTTAGCCGAAAACGCCCGACCCCGAGGAACAAGTACCCAGAAAAGGAAGAATGACATACCGAAAATCGTAGCCAACTGCACCAACTGCCCAACCGCCGTAATACTTCCAACATCCCTCAGCTCCTGATGCCGGATAATCGCCTCGGCTACGCTCTCGGCCTGGGCGCGGGGCGCAACGGCGCGTCCCTTGTTGTCGTCGTCCTGATCGTGCTGCAGGACATCGAGCGCCAGATATCCGCCGAAATATTCGAAGCTCAACCGCGTCCCGCGCAGATTCTCCCCCGTCGTTCCGATATCATGAAGCACGCACGTGAGGAAATACGTTTCGTCGTCGAATTCCCATTCGGGGAATGCGTAGCGTTTTATGGCGAGGCCGTAGTGGTAGACGCGGAGGGAGTGGTTGTAGGTTGGTTCCGGGAGATGAGCTTTTGCGTAGGCTTGGATGCGTTGCGAGAGGGGGGTTGATGGGATGGGTGTGGAGGAGACTGGGGTGTATGGTGGTGGGATTTTGGATTCTAAGATGGAAGAGGTGGTGAAGAGGGTGTTGGGGGAGGAGGGGACGGGGGTGAAGCCGTAAGTTTGTTCGAGGGTTGAAGACATGGGTTGTGGTATTGGGATGATTATCGTGGTTGATATGGAATATAAGAAAGGAACAGGAGGATACACGGGCTATTTATGCTCTCTGAGTATAGAGCATGTCAGCCCACGACCAGAGTTATGCTGGGTCATACTCTTCAGCTGTCCGCATTATTAACTTTCTGTGCTTATGGAAGCTGGTGAGAAATAAGGCTGGGGTAGTATCAAGTGTGACGTCTTCTTGGGGTCTGGACTGCGCCCTGTCCACGTTGCCCTTACAAATCCCGATGCTCGTCAACGGATCGAGTCACGATTGGCCACCCCCTCTCACCAGAGCTATGCCAGATTAGGAAGTTAATTCTGGTGGCCCCCGAGGCAGCGGGAAGTACAGTCTCGCTCTTTTTATGATGACAAAAAAAGATACTACTGGTCATCAGCAACCCCCCAGTATCTGATGGCGACTCCGGCTCGGTCAGCAGCTGCCTTGATTCCGTCAATCGCCTCTTCAAAGTCGAACCAACCCGCCGATTCGTGGATGAAGAAATTGATCTCGGACAGATTTGGTAGAGAGTTGTTGCTCAAGACTTTGTGCAGCCGGTGAAATAAAGTCGACCAGTACAGCTCAGCGCTCTCCTCCGCATTCACCGCCCAAATATCGTCATAGAACCGCAGCGTCTCTAGCCCTTTTGGCAGGAAGGACTCGAGATCTGGAGCGTCTTGCAGAACCGCTCCGAGGTACGCGACAATTGGGATGCGGAGATCAAACAAGGAAGGGAAGTCGTGAAACACGCACATTCGCTCTTCGTCGTAGGGATGCGGGGTCGGCGGGTTGATTTGGTCGAACCCAATAATACCCTCGCCATAGCTAATGTCGATCAGCTGAATTGTCTCGCGGACTTGAAGGAAGGCGCGACCCAAGTTGCCGTAGGCCAGGAAAATCCCGCTGGGCTTGTACCTTGCGCCTAGTCTAAATGATAGCAGGCGCGGGCACGCAGCAAGGACCTCATCGATCCGCCCCATATCGAGTGCAAACCCGCGTAGGGAGAGGTGCTTTATTCTCGTCGTCGGTGGTCCGCCCTCCAGCCATCCATGAAACCTCCCAAACAGCCCGGTCAGATGGAGTTCTTCCAGGTTGGGAAGGTAAAGGAATGGAACAGCCGAAGCAAAGGGGGTCATGTCAGCCGCCCAGCGATCCCTCCCAGAGCCATACGTGAGCGAGCGTAGCGAGGTAAATCGCCGGTCATCGGAAAGCAAGGCGAGAGCCTTGGGATCAAACATCTCCGGAATCATCCTTGACGTACATTCTGCCTCGATCTCGAGATGTAAGAGGTTCGGCGTCAACATTACAAGAAGCATAATGTATGGCTCGATGAGATTGTTCTCACATGCTCTTATCCACGCCGTCGCACCAGGGTGCCGCTGCAGTTCCTGGATAAACTCATGCTGCGCGGCGCTTGGTCGGACAGGTAGGCTCAGGATGTCGCGGGCGCATTTGATGGTCAGGTTGCGGACGCGAGACGCCAGGTCCGGACGGTGAAGGAGGGTTCGGAAGAGGAGGCAGAGCCGGCGACGTGGGTCTGGGACGTGCAGCAGGTTCTCGGTGATGTCGCGGTAGATGACGTCCTCGGCAATGTCACGCAGGTGTCGGGATATCAAAAGAAGGGGAAGATAATC
The DNA here is from genome assembly GCF_044049435.1 of Aspergillus pseudodeflectus. Taxonomy (NCBI): domain Eukaryota; kingdom Fungi; phylum Ascomycota; class Eurotiomycetes; order Eurotiales; family Aspergillaceae; genus Aspergillus; species Aspergillus pseudodeflectus. The sequence goes on along the minus strand of NW_027263784.1, from coordinate 211,871 downwards.
ACAGTCCTCGATGGTGTACTTGAATATCTCGATCAGAATTGACACGGGTAGATCAGAAAGGTGTGCCATCGCTCCTTGCATGCTTGGGTTGCGGGGTTGACGGAGCTGAAGGGCTCCGCCTCTACAACATACGAGGTTACGACAAATGAGGTTAGCGCAGCCTGAGCTGTCTGTTTGCTGGAAACCTGTAAGTCAGCTACGTGTGTCCTTGACGCCTCTACAAGGGCAGATAAAGGACTCAACGAGTTTCTGTTTCCGTGTCGGAATGGCGGACCAGGGACTGCCCTTTTTACTCGCAACTACGGAAATGATGAAACATGAATAACTGGTTTTCAAATTACTCCTATGCTATAATAAGAAAGTATTTAACACCCCTAGTAGAGCACCTTTCGAAACAGATTAAACATCCCTGCACTCGGGTCTCCAAACCCGGAGTAATCTCCAAGGCGTCCAGCCTAAAAGCATTCATGCTGAACCATGGCTTCCGCCATCCTTCAGGGATCTTCTTACTCCCTTTGCTTATCAGCTTCAAGGGCCTTGATGACATCTCTCGCTTCGCTGAGCTCGTTGTGGGCCCCTATCAACTCCTCCTGAAGCCTCCGTACCTCAGCCCTGGCCACCTCATACTTGTCCTGCCACTTGAGATTCATCGCCTCCACCTCGGCCACGCGAGCGTGCGTCTCCATTCGATCCCTGGTGTCCAAGCGCACGAGCCGCTGGAACATTTCGCAGCGGTTCCGTTGGATCTTGAGTTTACCCTGGTCATTATCCAGTCGGAGTTGGAGACTGCTGATCATTCGCCGCGCTGTTTGAAACCGTTTGATATCCTCCTCCCATCCGAGCACAAGCTCCTGGATCCTCTGCAATGCATTTCGAAGCTCATTGTTGGTATCTTTCCGTTGGACCACAACCTCTTGATTCGCTTGTCTCACTGGTTGAAAGACATTGGGGGGGCCGCTTTCGTACTCGACGCGTCTCCGGTCGTAGATCCGCTTGGCATTCTCGCGCTGTTTCGCAAACGCCGCCACACGGCTTGGGTCAATGGTACCTGCACTCGCTGGGGCTGTACCATCTCGTGTCGATGGCATGTTAGCATCGGCAGCGACTGTGCGGGTTGTATCTGCGGCAGTTCCATTAGAAGCTCCTGATTCAGCCACACCTGCAGCACCAGTCATCTCCACCTCTGGAGAAGTCATGCTCGGTCCGGTATATAAGGGTATACTCACGTCGTCAAACCCTGCGTCGCCCTTTGCAAACCACTCCTCTGCCGATTTGTCAAACTCGGTCCACATGTTATCGATGCCTTGGGTGTTGCTGGGTGTTGGCGATGTCAGACGGACTTGCTCGGGGGTTGCCCTGGCTTGGTTGGGGTCTTTGTTCTGCTGTGTCGACATGTCGACTTGATGTGAAGCTGTGCGTGGTGGGTGAGTGAGGCACCTCTGCCCCACCCAGGGGTATTGTCAGTCTATTTATACCTGTTTAGCCTTCTTTCATGGATTATGGCATTGTTTGCTCGTGCACAATGAAACCTTTGTTGGGCATGCCTCTGCTTTGTGCACTATGTCTTAGTACCGCCCTTTACTCGAGAACAAAGCCCATTGCACTTTCGACTTCGCAGGCAGAGCGGTTTGGAGCCCCTCCTTCAAAATAACCGCCAGATCAAAGCATCGATCATTAGACAATGTAGTCATCTTTTTTGGGCGGGTCGAAATCAAAGTCTATATTTGCAGGCTTGCCTAGTATCTCTACTCGGTTGGCCTGGATGGCAGATTCCTGACCTGGCACTACAAGTGCTGTTCTATAATAGCTGGCTTACAGTACTCATCTTGGGATATAGGAAATATTACGGAGAGCAATCTGGATGGTTATCAAGCACATGCTTATAAGATGCTTCAAATGAATTCATTCCCTAAATGTTTGAATTATCACTTGCAGGCGTCCCTATGGAGCCGTTTCCCTGGGCTCTCCCTGGAGCCTCCCTACTATAGCCATCGCCGCCTCATACTTGCCCTGCAGCTTCGCATTCATTTCCTCGAGCTCCGCCACACGAGCCAGTAACCCTGAATACGTCGCCTTCTCCGTAAACGCCATTTTCTTATATGTAAAGCTCTTGTTGCGTTCGATCTTCAGTTCATCCCGAACCTCCTGGTACCGGCCCTCAAGCTCCTTGAGCGCCTCGCTTACCTCGTGCTGCTTCAGGTCCTCCAAACGCTTCACCTTCATCTCATGCGACTCCCTCCTGTATCTGCTGCTCCGGTGCCGTTCGACTCGGAGCTCTTTCCAGGTTTCCTGGTACATGTGCTCAAGGTCCGTGATCATTCCTCTGAGCTCGGATGGCTGCTCCGGGATGCGCGTTTTGCATTCGGCGCAGCAGTTGGCTTGGGCCTGGACTACTGTCTTCATTGCCTCGCGCTCCTCTTCCTCCGTAGTGTGCCTGAGAGTGTTGTCATCTAGACTGCTGGTGGGAATAGCCTCAACCTGCGGTGCAACATCGCCGGGAAGGGCGCCGCCACTTATCGTGTGCTGTGGCGATAGGGTCACGCTGGGATTCATATAGCCAGCATCAACACCCCCTGCAACAGCACTAGGCACGCATGGCGTTGGCTTGGGGACACCTACAGCATCATCGTCAGTCATCTGCACATCGTCAGTGGGGACCATGCTCAAGCCGGTATTCCCTTCATCCTGCGCAATCCACTCCGCGTATGGTGGGAACGTGCTCGGTCCAGTCCAGGTACTTTGGTTCTGGTCCAGTGCGTTCCACTCCTCCTCCGTCTGACCGAAAAAGGCCCAGAAGTCATCGCGGACGGAGGTCATGTCGACAGGGGCTTCTAGTGTGCACTCAAGACTTGGCTCTTGCATTGGGTGGTCGCAGCCAAGGAGTTGGTTCTCATGTGATGACATTTTTGGCGCTGATGATGGTGACAAGGTGGGCGTGGGATACGCGATAACCCACTTACCATCAGAGGGTGCACACTGTTGGTCTACTTATAGGTGCATGGTTCCTTTATCTCCACTCTTCGAATACCATTCCATTGTTGATTATAGGAACAGACCAGATCTTTATTGCACCCGCCATTGTCTGGATAGCACGCCTTTGTATCCAGTGCTCGCATGTAATGGACCCTTTCACTCAACAAAGTCATCTGACAGAGTCGAGGTTTCTTTATCCATGGTGGATGGATAGAGATGTATTCAGCGATCTTGAGCATCTGTCAGATATAACCAGTGACAGGCAAAGAAACCGAGCTTCAAACAGCAGCACTTTCAGGAAACGCAAACCAAACGCAAAGTTTGCCAGCCTTATACTCCGCTTACGGGTGTGATATATCACGGGTCGATAGACGGATCGCTCCTCTAGGAAAGTCCACGTCGGGCCAGAAAGGTGTTCTCACAACCGATTTCGGCCGAGTTGAGAATATAAGATCAGTCCTAAGCGACTTTAATATTAGCACCTTGCAGACCTTGTGACAATAATACTGTTAGGGAAGGAGTGGAGGGCCGCTGGACAGGCTCCATAAGAAGCTCGCCTCTCGCTGCGAACCTCTGCAACTCCTATGCAATCATCCCCGGTACCTTGATCTGTATCGCTATAGAGTTTGTGTTGGAATGTCATTACATCATGTATTCCTTCAAGTATCTTTACGATTTGCAAGGATTCAGAGTCTCGCTATGCACTACCCTGGTGTTTGTGCTAATAAGGCTAACCCTGGTCACCGTGCCGCTTGTCTCTTCAACCTGATCTTACTCACCTAGTTTCGACTCGTTGCGTCCGCTAGAATCTTGTCCGAAAGCCCCCTTACTATACGATGTATTGTCCGTCACTCACTTCGGGCCAGGCGGTTGGGGTGCAGTACTATCTCTAGAGTGCTCTATTTACTTTGGAAACCAATAGCCTCCAAATCTAGAGTTATCGCGAGGGTCTACCTAATCCAAGGTCATCATTTCCCCTATCACTTCGAGTTCCTCTTGCAGTATTTAGACCCACATTCGGATCCGATCTGGGATATTGACTGCATCCATATCAAGATTCTCATTGCAATATTTACCTGGAGACTCACTCTGAGACTCGCTGGAATGCTGAACCAGTTGCTCAGTCGTGTGCCTCTTTCGTTGCTGACCTAGACGTTGACCTAGGTGCGTCCTCCCTTTAACTACAGCTGTCACTATACCCATCTAACCCACAGCTCATCCATCGGCAGCTAGCCCTCCACACAAACCGATGGTCCGTCTCACTTCTACATGGCGCAGAGTAAGCTTGGACTATTTGGGATCAATCACTTCAATATGTGCAGTATTAATAGCCCAAGATCCCAGTCCGCGGAGAAGGTAGATAGCACACAGAAGCAATATCAGAGGAAACGCTGCATAAAAACCTGCTTGGCAGTGCATACTGCATGGTATCAATCAATTAATCTAGGTAGGTATGGTATTAACCTATTTCAAACCCGCCCAGTCTGGCCCTCCCCGGCCACTGGCCCTCCGTATTCCGACTGGACGCAAATCTCCGTCGTCATTAGAATCCCCCGCCCGTGGCGCGCCGCCGCGACCGGATCCTCGCTGGCAGTCCCAGTCCTAGACCCAGTGCCACTGCCGCCCCCATTTCCACAACTCACACTGTCACTACCACTCGCACCGCTCAACCTCTCACTCCCCGTCCCCCGACTCGCCGTCCCCGACCGCGCCCACGAAAGCGGATACATGGCCTCATCCGCCTGCGCACTGGTATACGGCGAGGAAAAGAAGTGCTTCGTCGCCGTGGCACTTCGGGGCCTAGCACCGGCGAGATTCGTATTCGAGCTGCTACTCCCCTTACTACAGCGCCAGGCAAGATTAACCAGCGGCGCCAGTGTCGGGATGCACGCGGCCACGATGATCAGGTACTGCTCGATCGCGATCCAGATTACCAGGTTGACGGTGTCCCACGGGTAGTCGGAGCGGCTTGTCAGGCAGGAGAGGTTGATGGTTTTTATTATTGCGGCGGTCATGGCGCTGTACGGGCATCTGGTTATATTTGTGGTACTGGTTTGGGGGGAGTGAGGGAAGGAAAGGGGGGAAGGGGCGTACATTATCCCAAGAGATAGTAGAATCCCAAGCCCGATTTTCAGTCTCCGTGTCATCTGCAGATGGTAGATTGTGAAGAGCGGGTATACGGCGAGGACGAGGTCCGAGAAGGCGGATGCAGCTGTTATGTTAGGGTTATTTACAATAGATCACCAGAGGCACTGAGCTTTCCTCGGAGCATGTGGTAGACAACTTACACCCCTGAAAAAACGCATAATCCCTCTGAACCTGCGGATCCCAACACTCGCCATGCACCGCTTGATCCCAAAGCCTGTGCGTCGGCGCACACTGCCCGTAAATCGTATACACACAAACAACATTAACAAGCGTCATAAGAACCAACCCGCCATACATCACCGGCGCATGTCGTCGGCTCTTGACCTTTTGGATAATCCTCAGCAGAAACAGTCCCACAGAGACCTTGCCCCAGTTAGTCGACATGACGTGGAACCCCTGCGAGAGCCAGTTGTATTTCGTGGATTCCATGACCTGGTACGGTGTGAGGTCCGCGGCGTGCCGGCCCCGTCCCGTGGTGCGCACTTATTGTTGCGAGGATTGTGTTGATTATCGCGCAGAGGAGCGCGAGGAGGATCGCGGTGTCGTCCCAGCCGAAGGAGCGGAGGAGGTGTGTGCGGAGGAGGTGTGTGCGGACGAGGATGCGGAGGGTGACCAGGAGGGTGCTGAGCGCGCAGAGGGGCCAGGAGACGGCGAGGAGGATCCAGCTGCGGGACTCGAGGGGCATTGTCGCGGATTTTGGGGACGGGGTTATTGAGGGGCTTCGACTCCGTAGCGAAGAGAGCATTACCTTATAGCGGCTTGATCTACGAGGGGAACAAAAGGCCGCCATCGTTCTGATTATGGGATTCCAATCTCTCCCAATAAACCGAGAGCCGGCATGAGTTATTATCTGACCAGAGTGTAGGTGACTGGGATGCAACCACATGCTATCTAAAGTAAGACAGCCTTGCCAGTCATTTTGATCTCAACCGGAAACAAGCCTTGTGTCTAAAATTAGTGCCCGTCCTAGCTACGATTAGGGCCAGTCGTGACAGTAGACCCGGCGCTTTATCTCGCAAAATTAAAAAAAAAAAAAAAAAAAAAAAAAAAAAAAAAAGGATCGCTTGAAATTCGTCTTCTGCTTGATCAAGCCTTGATCACATTTTAGAAAACTACTTCCATCTTGATATACCTCGAGCGAGTTTTCTGGAGACCCGGGCTCTGCCATGGGACATATATCGTAGGGGGGTTGGCAGCTTCGTCTACCTCGTATATCTTAGTTATTTCGACTTGATAAGAGTATGAAAATGAAAAACATCGACAAGCGATCATTCTTATACCAGAGTGGATCGGTATTATTGAGCGGGTTGTGTATAAACGTAGAAAAAGAACAAAAATTTTACATGCTTCGTGAGTACATCAGTAGGATATATACAAAAGAAAAGAAAAGAAACGATAAAAAAGCAATCTAATCACTGTCGAGAACAATAACCTCGGCCTCGACATCCCCGACACTCTCAACACTGAGGACATCGCCAACATTGACCCCCGTGATGAACGCTCCATCACCCTCACTCAACACCGCGTCCTCCCTCTGATCCAGGCGAATCTTGGCCTTGCCGCCCTTGGTCATGGGCAGATGCACATACACATTCCTCTTCTTCCTCTTCTCAACCACGCCCTCACCACCCCCAACCCTCCACTCAAACCTCTTCCCCTCCCCAATAAGCCCCGCCCCCATGACAAAGTCCGCATGGATCGGAATCGTCCCCTCAATCATCGGCACCGCATCCGCCTCTTCTTTCGGCGTAGCATCAACACCACCCTTGAGCGGCGACAAGATGGGAACGAACCCCTGTCTCTTGGCCTCCTCATCAAAGCTCTTCGTATGATACTGCGGCTTCAACCCGGTCTTCCACGGCAGCGCCCAGATTTGCAAGAAATGCACGGGCTTGTCACTCTCGTTCTGCTCCGAGTGCGCGATACCTGTTCCGCCCGTCGTAAACTGCACGTCGCCGCGCTTCATCCGGTAAAAGTCCTTTCCCTGTGTACCCTCGGCGCCCTTGCGAACCATTGAGTCCCGGTGCGTCAATTCCCCCGAGAGGATGTAGCTGAAGATCTCGGCGTCGCGGTGCGGGTGGGTCGGGAAACCATTGTGTGCTGTGACGCGGTCTTCGTTGAGCACGCGCAGTGAGCCGAAGTTGGTGTACTTGTGGTCGTAGTAGCTGGCGAAGCTGAAGGTGTGGAAGGACTTGAGCCACCCGCCGTGTTCGGCGTACCCGCGGTCGGCGGAGCGCCGGGCGATGATCTTGGCGTGCGAGAGGGATTTGGACATTGCTGTTGTGGGTTGTGGTGGGTTGATTGTGTGGTGAATGCTTTTGTTTTGATGGAGATGCTTGTAGTTGCAGTTGTAGTGCTTGACTGACACTGATGCTTTTTTCAGAATGATATCTCCTCAATGGCGACCCTCGCAGAGCCTTTTATACTCGCTGAATCTCGCTGGGTCCAGTGGGTCCGCAGATCCTTTATCAGCATCGGCTAAGCAGCGAACTCAAAAGCTGTTAATAGAATCCCAGCAGTAATTGATTGCAATCGATTGGATTGCTATTCAGGAACATTCTCCTCGCGCCTTGGACCCTCGAGAATCGGCATGGAAATACGGATGGATAATGCGTTGATAAGGATTTGCTGAGCATCCAGTGCGGCGCGTTGGATTTGTCACTGATTGTTAAGGATGACTGGGCCAATCATGATGTCATCTTAAACGCCGCTGGTGGCCGTGCGTAGCACTATACTTTGTTAGGTCAAGTGTATCCCGGACAGCACAGCCGCTGCGGCTGAGAAGATTGAGGGATGACGCTCCGCCGAATATCCGTAAATCCGAAGCCGAAGCCCCCTACGACATGTCTGCCAGACGAGATGCCCTACTCGAACTCGACAAACGCCAACTCGGCCACCATGGATGCTTTCATCTCCTGCTGCTCCTTTATTAAAACCTCCTTTGCCATGCATACTTCCCCTCTGTAACCCTACCATCATAATGCGGCCGCTGCCCACGCAAGAGGCCTTGTAGCATTACTTGGTATCGCAGACCTGATTTCGCGCCAGCAATTTCTCTATACACGAGTGCAGTCATATACCCAAGGATTATAGACATTGGCCAGGGCATCACTTGTGTCACTATAGAACAACAGCCATTGACCGGGCAGGTGCGGGGGGGAGAGTCCGCGCAGTAGAGCAAACCGAACTTGGCGAACCGTCTCGATGCAAGGCTTTTCTCAGCTTCGACGATCTGGATGACGATCTGAGCCTTCTGCTTCGCCGCCATGGTCTTGCACACTCCATATAACATGGTCACGCTTGTTTCCTATGAGGATATACTGGTTTCCCGCCGATGTCTTCGATGTTTTAAACTCGAGAGCTCCAAGTGTGGAACCGACAGGCCAAGTATATTCCTGCGCTGATGCAAAAGTGAATTATATTCCAGCACCAGGCAGCGACGCGGGCATACGATAGCAAAGGGACTCGCACGGACAAAATCGATGATATGACATGGGGCATCGCAGTTGGGCGGTGGGGAGGTATCGCTCCCATTTCCCCGCAGGGGATGCAGTATGGGGGATGTGCATGGGCGAGGAAGTTAAGGGATCCGGATCTGTGGGTCAAGTTCATGTCAGTTGATTCTATCCTAGCTGTTCCCTAGGTACTCATGAGACCATTGATCCACATCACCGCCAGCACCAGGCAACTGCAGATGCACGCAAATCACACTCTAGGAAGCCATTCCTCAAAGAAGCTATTAACATTCATCATCTCCAAGCGCCCATCGTCAGAGCTGTATGACCAGGGCAATACTATGAACTCCTCCTTCCTGCCAAGGAGGCGATGCGCCAATAGTTCACCCAACGTCCAAGTCGTGGCCAGACCCATGCCATTGCACCCAGCGCAGATCCACTCTCCTTTGCCCGTCCTTGAAGTCCATTTTTTGGAGAGCTGTCCACAGATTGGCTTGGCGTCCGCCGTGTATCCGCAGACCCCGGACCATATTTGTGGCGGTTGCTCCACCCCCGCGAAGCGCCAGGGTGTAAATACCCTGCGCAGGACGCGAGAAACGTGATGCCCAGCACCAGGAGGTGTCCGTGTATCATCATGGTCCATAAGGGCCTGATAGTCCAGGTTGTCTGAGCGTACGAGGACACGTTTGAACAAAGTTTGGTTGGTCAGCCCGAGCTCAGTAACGGAGTGCTTACCCATCTCGACCGAGTTGTGAATGTAATCGTGGCGTGGCCGGGAGACTTCCTGCCATATATACTGCGGTCGCCCCACGCGTCCCGGCGAGGTTTCGGGGTCATAGTCAAACTCGTGGTAAGCCATCGTCGTTCGCCAGGGAAAGATTCTCTCGGCGAGATGAGGCAGCAAACAGGAAGTCCACCCGTTGGTGCAGTGGATGACATGATTGGCTCGCACCTCACCACGACTTGTCATCAATGTATACTTGTGGCTGGTAAGGCGAGAATTGTAACCGACCTGCTGGACTGGCGTGTGTGTGTCGATCGACAGCTGGGCCGGATACTTCTGGAGCAACCGTTCGAACAGCCTTGTGACCAATCTATACGGGAGCAGAACTAGCCCAGGTTGCTCGGTCGTGCCATGGGAATTGATAAACTGGTAATACTTTGATCGTAGGCAGTGGTCAGCTCTGCAGGGTCAGGCTTGACATTATCGGATGAACTCACAGATCTGCTGTCATCCGGAGTCCTCAGGTCCCCGGGGTACGACCACTGCGCACAGGCTTTTGCAAAGTTTTCTGCGTATTGATTCACCGATGCAACGTCAGCAGGATCTACAAGATTCGTCACGGACTTGACAGGAGCGAAGTGGTAGTCCGTTGCCGAAGGATCGTTCCGTACGAGCTCCACCAGTCGATTATAACTCTCGCCGGCGAATCGATTCAAGGCGTCAGCTGCAAGGATGTTACGGCTGGCGATCGTGTCGGCAAACTCGTTCGCTGTCATCAAGGCGGCGACCTGGCCACCGCTGCGGCCAGTGGCGCCGCTAGCCAGCCCACGAGCTTCGAAAACGGCAATGGTATGTTTGAGCTCGCTTTCGGTGAGTAGATTCCAGGCCACACTGCAACCTGCAATGCCAGAGCCGATGATTGCGTAGTCGACTTTCTGGGGTAGGGCCGCAGACTTCGTGTCGTGTAGCGGATGAGGGGGGTTCGGTGGCCAAGATTGACGGTCGTCTACTGTTGGGATCCTTGCGCCGTGTCTGACGTTTGCTATAAGCATCTCTTTGATCCTAACCCGCCTGGCTTCGTCGGAGTTTGCCATGATGCTGCTCGTCGAAGGCCGGACAAGGTTAATCTCGAGACGGGGATTTGTTATTTAAGTCGGTTAACGATAAACGAATGTACTATATTTGTTTGATAACTGTGAAGAAAAGATGTGAAGCTGGTGTACAAAAGAATCTCTTCCGGCGTGGCAGAGAAGAAGACGCTGTCGCTTGAGCGGCAGGAGCGACTTAGGGCAGCACCGGCGTAGTCAAGGACATGCCCAGCTATCGACAGAAGCGCTGCTGGGCATGCAGGCTGCCCTCCGCCTGCGCCGTGCCTTCCTCGTTGATTTTCCACTTGTCACGTCATCTTCCTTCAAGTCTTGCGGACGGAGTTCGCTCCATCTCCGGGTCCCCCTCTTGCTATACTTATCATCTCTGAATCAATATTTACTACCTACAACATGAACTATAGGTGAGTGGGCATATCCCTGGGCCTCCAATGCTAACGCGCACCCCAGAAGACCAGCGCCCAGTGGGGCTCCACGACTCCTGCCTGTCCGTGGCCTTCCCTACGATGAACGAACCATCTACGAGCTCGGCACAAGTCCACCCTTGCTCGCTGGCGCGTTCGGCTTCCCATCCACAGACGGGCTCAATGAGAAAATTGACACCATGCTTCCGTCACTCACAGCTTGGTTGCGCGATATCGAATTCATCGACGGCGAGCACTGGTCCATGATGGTCGACACGGTGACACTGATTCGGCTTGCACGGGATCACGATGTGGACGACGTTATTTTTTCAAACAATAGGCCTGAGCGAGGGGCGCTTCAAGGCGTGACAGACGGATACCTGCCGGAAGTGCTTTCTCTTTGGCACATTGTCGACATGCTGGGATATCGAGATGGGAATGTTCTTGAGCTGGACCTCGTGCAGGTCCTGCACACGTGGTGCTTTATGCGGCTGTATGAGATCATGCTGCTCTGGGCCGCGAGGAAAGGGTTCTCGCGGCGGAAATTTCCATTTTACATTGCAGTCAACCCGCCCCGGTACGATGGCACATGGATCCATCCGGGAGTCGTGGAAGCAATCGAAGCGCTCGATGAGATTTCCAGCCCGGGCACTGATGAGGTCGAGTGGGCCAACGAGGTGGACGAGTACATTCGGCAGCACCGGCGGAAGACGAGGTCGCCCTCAGTGTATTCGACAATGGACAACGCCAGCCTCGATCGATTTTCCAGGTCGATGCCTCATCCAGGAGAATTTTCACGAGAGAGCCGCAGGGACTCGCCTTGGTCACCCGTAACCGACTGGACATTGCCGCCAGCGGAGTCAATCGAGATAGATACCAGCATGTACCCACCATCACGCGAGCCGACGCCGCCCCCAGGGCCAACATCAGCAGATATCCCCAGGCATTCACCTCAGTCAACCATAAGCATTCACTCATCACCGCGGTCCGACCCAGATTGCGCACAGCCCTCGAGTTGGACGCTGTCCGAGATGCCATCACCACTCGAGCCCGACGAGCCCGCGCCCCCAATACCCCCGCGACGACGAGCTCAATTGTGGCAGCGTGAGAGCTGGGAGTGTCCGACCCCTGGTAGACCGTCATCACCGTCTGGGCTCGATGAAGCTATCTCTGAAGATGACCTGAAGCGATGCCAGTTAGAGTCGACGCCCCCACGTTTGCCGTCTCCCATGGTCCCGTTGGAAGAAGCGCATCTTGACCAGGATGGACCAACAGTTGATATACCATTACGAGGAAGACTGGCGAGCTCGACTCGCGCCTACAGACGGCGATCTCCGCTTCCATGTATGCCCGAGGTGTCGTATCTTCGAAGGGTACTCGGGTCAGCATCCCCGGCAAAACGTCGCCGAAGCCGGTCGCCAGAGGGATGATTGGACCCCTTTGGGATATACGTGTCTCAACTAGTAGCTAGGCTAGCGTAGTTACAGAGTATAGCATAAAGTTAGTTATTCCTCATGCTTTTCAATGTAATGGTGTGTGTGTTTGATCCGGGGATTGTGTAGACCCGAGTCAAGGGCTAGACGTGTATCAAGTAGCATGAAGGCTGGACATCCGACCTCAGTTCTACCACAAACGAGTGTATCCTTCAAACTCGTTACAAGCCTCTCTTCTACGTCTAGATCACAATATAAAGGTATATCTTCATTCTTCATAACCAAGGAAGCATGCATCTACTCCACATCAACCGCCACCCCCATGACCTTGTCCAGCCCCTTCTCCGCGCCCTCCCACTCACGGCCAACAACATCCCTCACCCACTCGCCCCGCGGCTTCAACCGAAACCTCAGCGGCTTCGGCTCCGTCATGAATCCCACAACAACCATCGCCCACGGATCAACCTGCTCCCCCTCCCCCAACGGCTCCACATCAAACGCCCACAGCAAACTCGCCACCTGCAGAAACGTCCCGTCCGTCGCAACCCGCTTCCCCTGACAGATCCGCCGGCCCTGCCCGAAGACCGGCAACGGCAGATCCGAGCGCAGTTTGCCGTCGCGGATCCAGCGCTCGGGGACAAAGTCGGACGTGTTTCCGAGCGCGGGATCAAAGACTTTTTCGTCGCGCCCGATCGCCCACGCGTTGGCCATGACCGTTACGCCCTTTTTGATTGTTGTTCCCTGGAATGTGTCGGCGTGGTCTGCGCGCCGCGGGATCGAGCCCGGGGAGATGGGCCGCCACCGGAAGAGCTCGTGGGCGATTGCGTCGAGGTAGGTTAGTTTGCTGCGGTCGGCGAAGGTCGGGAGGCGGTCGCGGCCGACTACTTGGTCGAGGACGGCGTGGGCTTGTTTGACAAAGGAGGGGTTGTGCAGCGCGGCGATGAAGAGCCAGAGGATCTGGCGGGGGGACGTCTCCATTCCACCTTGTATTGACGTCGCGAGGGTGAATGCGAGGTCGAGGTCCGAGACGGGAGAATTGGCCGGCGCGTATTTCTCCGCTGAGGCGATGGCCTGCTTCGTTGCGTTCCAGCCGGGGGCGTCGCGACCGTGTTTGAATAACCGCATGTACAGGTCGACTTGTGAGGCGAAGAGCTTATCCGCGTGTTGCTGCCAGGGGGAGAGGAAGGTGGGCAGGTGGCGGAGGAAAGGCATGAGGTCGGGGAGTTGCGGGTTCGCGGCGAGGTGCGTGACTTGCGCCTGGGTGTGGATGACCTCGTGGAGGATCGGTTCTTCAAAGCGGGGGATGCGCAGGCCGTAGTGGAGCGCGAGAATCACCGACGACTGCGTGCGCTCGAGGAGTGGGTAGATTGCCTGCGTGCTGATTGTCTCTCCGTCTGCGGAATCGCGCAGCGCGCTCAGCAGGTCAAAGACGAGCTGCTTCGCCTCGAGCTCCATGAGCGGCTGGTACTTGTTCGCGGCCGGCGCACCGAGACTCGGCGAGAGGATGCGATGGTGCAGCTTCAGATGCTCGTCATAGTCGTGCATGAGAGTGAACCGCGACCGACCGGGCTCCGCGCCCGTGATCATCTCCATGCTCACGGACGCCGGGCGGTTGCTGTACCATTGGCTGCGTTTGGAGAAGAGCTCGACGACGGCCTCGTACGAGTTGAGGACGACAATGGGGACGATGCCGAAGAGTTTGGGGACCGTGATCGGGCCGTGTTCTTTGGCCCAGGCGTCCCAGTTTACGAGCGGCTTTTCGATCGGAGAGCTGTGCAGGTCACCGATGAGGGGGAGCTTGAGGAGGGGTTTTTCCGAGGCATTGCTGCTGTTCTTTGTGCGGAGGTAGAACAGGGTGAGGACGCCGATGGCGAGGACGACTGCGATGGTGAGGGCCATCGTCGCGATTTACAAGGAAGGCAGGCTATGCAGTCTGCGAACTCGAAGAGTTGAAGGCGCGCGATGGCGGGGAGGAGGTTCATATTGTGCTTTGAAAAGGAGAACTGCCCGCCGTTCATTCGCGCACGGCATGCCACATGGTTTAGATGAAGACCCCACGCTGGCCACAGCAGCCAGTGAAATGACGACCCCAAGCAAAGGCAAGAACTCACCCCCACAGAACTCTCAAGACTGACTCGGCGGTCTGGACCTCCAGCACTGGACAACAGTCTGTCAGCAGTCTTGGCCGAGTAAGGCGCCACAGACGCTGATCCCAATGGCCGGGGAGGCTAACCTTTCGAACCCGTTGGAGGGGCTTCCGTGTTAGGAAAGAGCGGCGAGTTGTGACAGCCATTTCAAGACTGGATCCATGGTCCGGTTGGATGGTTCCCGAGCGCCGCGCCGCTAAGCAGGGGCCGTCGTCTTAGCCTGCCACAAGCGACGAGACGTGCCAATCAGGCGGTTCTTCAGGGTGGGTGTGCCCCGTCTCCCAACGGCCCCAAGGATTTTTCTGTTTCACCGTCGAGTCAGCGGGATGAACGGCATCTGACATGTCTGACAGAACTTTGTTGTGAACTTTTGTTCCATGGAAGCTGTCAAGTTTACAGCTCCAATACTACACGACACGTCGAGTCGAGATGCAAGACACGGACAAGCTTTGCGACGCATACGCCAACGGACCATCTCGGCCGTGCAGCTGACAGCAGCAGAGTTCAGACATCTCCAATCGCGGCCATTCTCCGGCAGTGGCTCACTGGCCCCGGTGCTCCAACTGCTAAAAAAGCAACTGTCAACAAGCGGGAAAAGCGGGCCCGTTCCAAGTTTTGCCCCTGATGCGAGCTAAGATTGTGACGGATTTCATCATTTTTGCTGACAGCCTCTGCACTTGCATCCTTCCTTGGACTTTCTCCCCTGAAGAGCGCCTGTCAAAGGTTAATGGCGATCCCTGTCATGCAGTCAATATAAGTAGATTGCGCGCCCTACCCTATCTCGACCTCCAGAGTTCAGGGTCCTCTCCAGCTCTCATCGACTCCATCGACTAGATCAGACCACACTCCATTTTCAAGCAGCAGGCTCTGCAGAATGGTCACCTTTCCCATCGAGACGCACGCCCAGCGCGCGGTGCTGGGTGTCGCCTTTACCTTTTCGATCCTGGCCGTCGTCGCCGTGTGTCTCCGCCTGGTGGCTCACGCAATCGCACACAAGAAGTGGACGCCCAGCGACTACTTTATCATCGCCGCCTGCGTAGGCCCCCCAAAAAGCCTTATCTCCACCTCCAAACTCAACCATCCCAACTAACCACAACCACAGATCTTCGGCGTCGGCCTGCAATCAATAAGCATAACAGGCGTAATCCAAGCCGGAATCGGCTTCGACCACACAGCCGAAATCGCGGCAAACCCAGCATACGGCCCCGAACCCATCACAAAACTCCTACAGCTCATCATCCCGCTGCAATTCCTCTGGGTCCTCAGTCTGAGCTGCACCAAGATCTCCATTCTCTTCCTGTACCTACGCATCTTCCCAGTCCGCTGGCTGGTCTGGAGCTCCTGGGTGACGATCAGTGTGATCGTTGCGTGGGCCATCGCGACGATTCTCGCCGGGTGTCTGATCTGTCGGCCGTTTGCGTTTAACTGGGACCAGACGATTCCGGGGGGGAAGTGCGGGAATCAGGTTACGAGTTTTACCGTCACAGGCGTGATTAACCTTGTGACGGACTTTATTGTGCTTGTCCTGCCCATGCCGTCGTTGTATCGCCTGCAGATGGCGACGTATAAGAAGGCTACCCTCATTGCGGTTTTCGGGTTGGGTGTTGTGTGAGTCGTCCTTCGCCTCCCCTTTCTCTCAACCCCTTCCTCTGCAGTTTTGTCGAGTTAGGGACTAATATAAAAATAGCACCTGCGTAATCTCCGCCCTCCGCATCTCCGTCCTCAGCACAATGGACTTCACCGACATAACATACTCCATCCCGCGCGCAAACATCTTCTCCGGCATCGAGCCCTGCCTCGCCGTGATCCTCGCGTCAATCCCCATGATGCGCCCGCTCCTCGGCCGCACGTCCACAACGCCCAACGCAACGGGCCGGACCCCCATCTCGTCGTCAAACAAGCGCTCCGGCGTTGGCGCCAAGGGATCAAATGGAACGGGCGAGCACGACGACGGGTTCGAGCGTCTTGATGATGACACAAGCCAGCTGTGGCTCAGGCCCATGGGCCCGAAGCACTATGCGGGGATTTCGGTGCGGCATGACAAGGATCGAGACGCGCTGGGGGACGTCAGTGGCGGGAGTTTGGAGAGCCTCGAGCAGGGCACCGGAGGTGTGGCTGGCAGGGAGAGGAGTACAAGTGGTGGACAGGGGATCACGGTCAAGCAGGAGTGGGCGGTTGAGGAGAGGCGGGCGCGGTGATGGATGCAGTAGATGCAGTAGATGCAATTTCTGCAATGTTTCTTTTGTTCAGCGCAAGCGGGGTTTTCATCGTTCGAGGTGTTTATGACTGTAGACTATGAATGAATTCAAAAGTATCTCGAGCCATGTCTATAACCACATGTCACTCTGTTGTACTGTTGCCAGTTGAGTTTAAAGGCCCTGCATCATGTTATCCCTGTGCCATGCAAGTGTGAAACCCACAACTGAACCCTGTCTGACTTGGTCTCAGCCCTACGCGGGCTTGACCCACGAGCCGACAGTAGCATGCATATGTACTATCCCAGATAACACAGCTGACCGGTACTACTTTACTCGAATGGGGCAATAGTAGCTATTTCTGCGATTAGGTAAAGGGCATGTATCAACAAGTATCAGCGAAATAACAGACCCTGTCGTCCTCACACAGCTTCCGCTGACAGTATCCCAGAATATATATATTCTGAGCCAAGTGCTCTGCGAAATACGCACAGTATACCAAATGGCGCGATCACCAATACATTCCGAGCCAGTCCAACGAGCATAAATAAAATGCCCAGGATAAAATCAATTCTCCTAGTAACACTCACGCAATCACAATTTCCTCGTCCATCTCCAGCGCTGTTCGACCGTGACGGGTCGAAGCCTGGCCTGACCTGGCCAGTGGCCATATTGCGATTCGGCAGCGCTAGTTAGTTAGCGGACGCCGCTGCACGTAAGCAGCCAGGCTCCAAGCCCAGGCCTGCAGGTACAAGGATGGCTCGGACGGGCCCTGAAGAAACCGGAAAACATTTTGCGAGTGATCTTATGCGGAATAAGGTCTGTGCTCAGAATGGCACGAGAAGTCACTATAGTTTTGAGCATAGGCGCCGGTATATGAATCTACTGCAAAGGAACGAGGGTGAGACAAATGAAGAAACATGGGCCTTCCGCCACGAGAAGGGATGATCGTACTTACGAATTTCGACTTTTGTCTTAAAAGGCGTCGGTCTCGAGGAGTCCCATGGCAAATCACGAACCAGGTCACGATGGGTCTGTGCGCCGGGCCGACAGGGCCTGGATTCCTCTGTACTCCGTACCTGGATTGGATTCATTGGACAGTCTGGACCGGAAATCCATACTCCGTATGTAGATTTTTGCCAAGCGACTCCTGAGTAGGGCACAGAGGTCTCGTGACAGTTTACGCAGAGAGCAGTGTCATCCATTAAGGTACAGGGTCGAACCTGAGTGAGACCATGATTCATGATTCCCAGGGCGCAACAATCAACGGAGATTGGCCGGGAACCGCTTGAATCATGATCCCCGCCCTTTTAATTAATCCCCATCTCCGGATGATGGCTCAACTTCAACAACGAGCCCACATTCATTCAGGTCTCATCTCACCTTCCGGAGTCTCACGTCTCAGCACTGGTAACTTGGGATTGACAGGGAGCTTGACCCCGAAAGCCAAGCGAACAACTCATGAACACTCGGACCTAAATCGCCACGTTCTCCAGCGAACACCCAGTTGTAAACTCGGCAACAGCTCGCTTAATAGCTGCCAACCTGTCACATTCGCATCGTGAGGATATCAACCATGGTCGAGCGAGCTCGGAGCCTGGGAGCCGCTGCATGTCCTTGCAGGGCTTTGCATCTATTGGTCGGCTAATGAGGTCTTCAAGCCGGCGAACCGGTTACCCCGCATACAGTAGCCGGCTCAGGGCTGAATTTGACTTTTTGGTGCGCTGCTTTGAAGAGGGGAAAGGGGTTCCTCGAGAAGGATTTTCGAGTCCGTCATCGAGGAGGTGGTGGTGGTGGTGGAAATTCCATCTCCATACAGTTTCACATGGCGGGGAAGCCATCCTTCAGTCTCAAGTCAAGAGCTCCATGTGCTTGGGAGCGCCCTGACGGTCGGACCCCTCGTGGCGTTTCGCGTCTGTTCTGCCAATACCGCCACAGTAAGGCCCCTGGATGGTGTAGCCTTGTCCTGCTCCCCAAAAGGTGCGCGTCGCGACTTGGAGCTGGACAGGATCTCACGAGCAATAATCGAGAGCTGAGTCCTCAGTCTTTGAATCTTGTGCCACTCCGAAGGCCCGGATTCAAAACCCTGGCATCTTGTCTGCTTTTTCTGGAACTGCCTGCCTGAACTAACGGCTATAGGAAAAGCGCGATACACAAATGTAAAGCAGACCAATCGCATCTGCAAGCCAAGATAATGGTGCTCCTTTGACGTCGCTAGCGCGGATTGTCTGCGTGGTCGAGTCGAAGACTTGCAGTTAATCTTTTTAGAGTTTGCGAGGATGCGATGCTGAAGATGGGAGATGAGATGGTTGAGCTCTGGATGGAGTATTGAAGTTTGCACAGGTGAGGAACCAATGCTAGAGAGGATATGAACTCTCTATAGATCAGCCATGACGATTGCGCACCCCAACCACCCCAATTGAAACAATCATCGACCAAGAAACGGAAACTGAACGCAGTGAATGCCAACCGTTCTGGAGCCCTGGCAATCCTTCGGCCCGAGAGGGATGGATTGTCAGGTGTTTCGAGTCAACATGCGGGGATCCCACAATCGCTTTCTCCGACTCGCGAGAAGTCCACGTTTTTACCATCCAGCGATCCTGCTCCTGATCCTTCCATATTCCATTCCCGGAAATACATTCTTGGTCGTGTGTCGACTGCAATTGCAATCTCGCTTGATCAATCCCAGCGCGGCGATTCCCGTTGCGGCGCGAATATCGATGAATCGAGATGGTCTCCACTTCCCCAGGTCATCGGTCTTCCCAGGACCCAGTCCAGCTCGCCTTGGGCTGGAGTGATATAATGGCGGATTTCCCTCAGCCGCGTAATTTCCCGTCACTCTTTGACTTTGACTGTCCAGATGTAGACCCTGCCTGGGTCACCATACAATGGACGGTCTCCCTAGTTGCGCCGTGCGTTACCCCTTACCCTAGAGCCTCGGTACATGCACACGGTAGCGGTACTGACAGCCACAGCTCTCGTGCCTCATCTCAGCAATCAGCAACTCAACATGCAGCCTCACGGATTTCGACTGCATCTGCACGGACGAACCACTCAACGCAGCCCTCGCGCCATGTATCGCAGGGAGCTGTACGATCAAAGAAGCGCTGAGTGCGTGTCTACTCATACCTGCAACTCCCACCAGTCTCGCCGGTACTAATTGGACTTTACTGTACAGCCGCCCAAAACTACTCATACACGACATGCGACTACCCAGCTGACGAGAACACAACCGTCTACCATGTCATCAACATCGTCGGGATCATCGTTGCGATTATCTCGGTTGCCCTGCGCATCACGAATCGCATTGTTGGTGGGCAGGTTGGGCTGGATGATCATACCATCGTCGCTGCCCTGTTTGTCGCTGTCGCGATTGCTGGTGTTGGGTTTCCTCGTACGAGCAGCCCCGAAGAAAGTAATACTATATCTTGGACTGACGGTGATAGTCCGCACCTACGGTCTTGGGAAGAATATCTGGAGTATTCCATTCGACCATATCAGCGAAACCCTCAAGGTACACCATAACCCCCTCGCCCCGCCCACTTCCACTATCCACAACTAAGAAAGTGCAGCTCTTCTTCGTCGAAGAAAACCTCTACTGCGTCTGCATCTCCCTCATCAAATCCTCCATGCTCCTCCTCTACCTACGCCTCTTCCCCAGTAAAACCCTCCGGCGCACCGTCTTCATCGCCCTCGGCGTAACAGTCGCCTGGGGAACCGCAACCTTCCTCGCGCAGCTCTTCTCCTGCTCGCCGATCAGCTACTTCTGGAAGAAATGGGATGGCGAGCACGAGGGGCGTTGCACGAGCCATAATGCGCTATTGCTCGCGCACGCGATTATGAATATTGTCCTCGATGTCGTGGTTATTGGGATTCCCATGCCGATTCTGGTTAAACTGCATATGAGTCGGGAGAAGAAAGTGGGGATGTGTGTTATGTTTGCCGTGGGGATTGTGTATGTTCTTTTCTGCTCTCCCTGGGCTTCCTTGCCGCAGACTATTCTTCTTTCTATGCTGGATGTGAAGGAGCATCCTATGGTAATGGTGGAGGTATATGCTAATGAGAGGTGCATTGCAGCGTCACGGTCATAAGCATCTTCCGCCTCGTCGAAGCTGTCGGATTCAACAGCACCATGAATCCAACCAGTACGGTCCTCTCTGTTCTATCCCCTCTCAATGTCTCAAACCTTGTTTCTTTTTGGGAAAATATTCATCCGCTGCACACCCACTAATACCTGTATAGAGGACTTTGTCCCCGTGGGAATGTGGTCCCTCCTCGAAGTCGACATCGGGATAATGTGCGCCTGCATGCCCGGGATCCGCGCGCTCTGCAAACGGCTGTACGCCCTCTTCTTCCCGAAACCGCTCGGGTACGAGACGTACGAGCAGCGCAGCAAGCAGTCCAAGCACAGTGCAAGTTCGAGGGACCAATATGGATCGAAACAGTACTCGTCTTCGAAGTCCAGCACGGGTGGGCTCGACAGCGGGAATGGTGGACAGTTTATTCGACTCGAGGAGGTTTCGCCGGATAGAAAGAGGGAGCGAGGTAGCGAGGAGGATCTATGGCCGTTACGGGATACGCCTCCACACACACGTTCGCACTCGCACACCCGCAGTCATACACTTACAACAAGTCATTTCCAAGGCCCCCCTATGACCAGACAAGAAAGCACCGGCCGTCGCTCCATGGGCCGGGACCGCGAATCCCTCGGAATCACGCAAGGGTGGCACACGCAGTACCCCGCCAGTCCGAGTCCGACGCGACTAAAACCGCCGCCGTTGACGCCGACGAGGGATACAGCGGGGACGGGGTATGGATTGTTTGGGGGGAAGAAGTCGCGCGCGAACTCGATGCATTTCACTTGGTTTCGGGATGGGGATTCGTCTTCTTAGCGTGCTTATCAGGAGTAAATCAATTCAGTGCGCATCCCTTGGTACTCCTCGTATAGTTATTGTAGACTACATGACTGACTCATCCATCCCTTGCCGGATTGCACAGTGAGATATTCGCCCAGTTGCCTGTCGGCAGTCAAATATGCCTCGGGCACTCTCACTCACTTTGCAGAGTTGAACCATGCAAGTGAGGCTTGTGCCTGGCTCGTATTCATAGTTGGCGCTTGCACGGGCACCAGCCTCTCAGCCTCCGCCGAGCTTAAGCCCAGACCCAAGCTTCTGGAGTATAAGATCCAGTCCTGGCCCCACGTGCGACGATCGTTGGAATTGCGTACACTCTTATATACGAGTTGTCCGCGTCAACGCTATTGACAAAGAGGGTATCTGGCTTCGAAAGGAGAGTGTCAAACAGCGACTTTCCAGGATTACGACCGCGCTCGAGCCGCATCACGCCGCGGAAATAGGTTATGACGGTGTATTTGGGGGGCTCGGAAGTAGGTGTCCAGGACTTGTAGGAATCATCTACTGACTGTCTTTGGTGTTTGGTTCTTCGTTATGTGCGGCCATCCTTCTCGTCTGCAAACGATTCATTTGGCGCCTGCTGCGCTGCTCTGCCCGGGCACTGCCCTTCCTCCCTCCTTCTTCTCTCAACGAGGCCTCGACGGGCTTGTGCATGAGCCGTGGGTATCGCCCCTGCGGCTGCCTTCAGTATGACTCGTGGAA
Source organism: Aspergillus pseudodeflectus (assembly GCF_044049435.1). Taxonomy (NCBI): domain Eukaryota; kingdom Fungi; phylum Ascomycota; class Eurotiomycetes; order Eurotiales; family Aspergillaceae; genus Aspergillus; species Aspergillus pseudodeflectus. The sequence goes on along the minus strand of NW_027263784.1, from coordinate 189,671 downwards.
ATGGTTTAGATACGAGGGTCTCGTGGTGTTGAGGCTGTGAAGGCCGTTCTCCTGGCATATATAGAGCCGCAATGGTGGGAATTCTCCGATCAGCATCTTCTTTGATAGATTATTGAAGCCTACCCCATCCTGCATATCCATGTGCATACATATCTTCAGCTAACCTGACAAATGTCGATCCCATCGCTGATCCCCCCACTCTCTCGCCTTCCTCTGCTCCTCTTCCTCTCCCTCGCCTCCCTCAGCTCCGCCTTTCAGAAATCCGAATGCAACGCCTACGTCCAAACAGCCCTAGCAAACGGCTCCCTCTCCGCAAACTCCTCCATCTTCCACCGCTCTTCCACCAACAGCCCCTTCTCCCAACCAGAGAATATAATCCTGACCCTCCCCGGCTGCAAATCGACCTGCGGTGCGGGGTCAAGCTTCTACGACGACGTCGGTCCGCGCCTGTCAACATGGCTCATACCGATCCTCCTCCTCATCGGAAACATGCACATGGCGCGCCTCGGGAATGAAAAGTACGCTGCGCTGCTGCATTTCCTCGGTGATCCCATCGACACGATGTGGTCGCTCCTGACAACGGCAGAGGTCTGGTCGCGCGCGCACAGTCTCGCCGAACGGACAATCCCCAAAGCCCCCGGCGAACAGGAAGCCCATTACAAAGCGCGCCTCGTCGACGTGGCCACCCTCTTCGCCGCAATCGAGGAACTCGAGGGTGGATCAGCGGACCGCGCGGCCGACCACTTCCACACGACCTTCTCGGCGATCCTCGCCTCGCGCAAACCGTCCATGTCCTCTGATGCCTTCTACCACCTCGTCAAGGAGACTGCAAATGAACTCTCGGATTCGAGGTCTGCGGGTCTGAGACGCGCGGGGATTGCCGTCTTTGCGTACTTTTACCATGTGATTGCGGGCTTTGTTGATGTTATCGGTGGCGAGAGTAGTTCCCCTCCGGGTGGGAGGATCGGGACGTCCATGTTCATCTCGTGGCTTATCCCTGCTGTCCTCGTGAGTAATGCGCTGGGCGGATACGCGAGTCGGCGCACGGCCCTGAGGATCATGGAGCGCTTTGTCAAGGTTGTCTCCGGCGAGGGCGTCGAGGACCACCAGATGTTTTCAGCAGACAAGCGCTCATCGCTCCTCTCGTCGCGGATGGGAAGAGGCTCTGCGTGCGGAGGCCCCTCGCGAACAACAACGACAGACTTTTACGCCTCCCAGCAATGGTCCGGCTCCATCTACTGCTACCGCCCGCGCAAGATCCTCTTCCGCGGCGGGCACCGCGATACACATCCGCTCACACTCTTCGTCCTCGCCCTCCTCCCCCTCCTAATCTCAACAACAACCTCCGTAACCCTCATCTGGGTAACGCCGACCATCGGCTTCGACTGCCGGAGCCTAATGATGGTCGCCATCTCATGTCTCTGGCTCCTCAGCTGCGCCATCACCTTCCTAACATACACGGCCCGCCTCGCAGACGGCGTGTACCACTACCGCCTGACCCTCATTAAAGACGCCCTCATCGGCCTCCCCGTCCTGGGCGTGATCGTCCTCTCCTCGTGCGGGATCTTCAACAGCTGCCTGTGCTGGAGCGCGCTGTTCAGCCGGCGCGGCGGCGCATACGTTGTGTTGGACGACCGCGACGAACGCGGGTTCAATGCCCGCACGTGGTACCCGGCGCTTGTGGGCGCGTGTCTGGGGTTGCAGATGGTGGTGTTTTCTGTCATGGGGTGGATGATGAGGCAGGGGGAGGTGATCTTTGGAAGGGATGAGGAGAAGAAGCAGGAGGATTGGTTGGAGACGCATGTGCGGCGCGGGCATATGGGGAGTTTGGCGGGGCAGGGGAAGCAGGGGGTGCAGATGCACGAGAGGCGGGCGAGTGAGGGGAGGGGGTTGTTGGGGGGAAGGGTGTAGTTTTGACTGCTGGATTGTTTACAGGAATGGGAGTGGCCACGTCTAATAAGCCATTTTTGGGTATGAGTAGTTGGGGTTATCCCTCTTACTACCATCACTAATACAATGAACTTTCCAAGTTAGCCAACGAGGTGGCCCCGGGAGAATAAAATGTGCTGGCACCTGCAGTTATGACACGGTCTATATTCGGCCAGCCAGAGGTCACATGGTTGAGCAATGAGACAGTAAAACCATGAGAGTGCGAAATGGCTACAGATGTGCCAGCCGGTGCCTTCCTCAATGTACTAAGCAATAAGTTGGCTGATCTGGGTGAAGTAGCTACTGCATGTGGCTTCTACTCTCGGCGAGGCTAGTGTAATAAGGGGTCATATAACCTGAGATCATGCAGAGTTCCTGGTCTTTGTAAAGTGTAACATGTTACATGTTAGTGGGTAGTTTTGTGGTTTATACTAACTACTAGCTCTGATTTTCTTTATTTGTTATGCCTAGACAAAAGTTATAGTGGTTAGCTACCTTCTTTAATGATCATCAAACCAATAGCTATTTATACAAGTATTAGTTCAGAGACTGGAGGATGTAAAGAACCAGATTTGAGATAAATAAGCAAAGTAAATTACTTGTTAACAAAATTAAAACAAGCTATTAATGGGTGCTTGGCCAACCAATTTTAGGTGAACTAATGCATGAGCAGGCACGCAGCCAATTACATTGGACTAACTATGGCAGCCATTCACCTATCTCCAGGGGCAACAGTTAGTGGTGGTTATGTACAGGTTCCCATTCATTTAAACGTATGAGTAGCAGCTGGTACCAGCAGGCCTGGCGGAGGTGCGCCGTCAAACCAGAGGATATGGGTGCCGTCAAGGTTGCCGTCGAGTTCGGTAGTATCATTTGAGGTAGAGTGATGCTCTTGAGCGACCTTGTTCGCGGCGAGATTCTCCTCAACTTCCTCGATCCTTGGAGTTAAGAGTCCCGGGCACTGCACTAGCTTGGTCTGCAGCTCATCTAGCAACCTGATAGCATCCCCATAACGCTCGACTTTGGGATAGTGGGTTGCGAGAGCAAACATAGAGTTGAGAGTGGCCGGGTGCGTAGGCCCCTGGTGAGTGACTCGCCACCTTAACACATCCCTGAAAATGGAAATGGCTTCGACGAACATTTCCAAGTCTCCATAAGCGCGGGCGAGTAGTGCAAGCTTCTCCACGGCGATTTTGGGATCCGAGGCGCCCGGAGGAACGAACCCACTTATTTTGATTGCATAGAACGGGACACCACTACCAGGTTCTTTTCCATGCCTGCTGTACACCATCCGTAGACTTTGCATTGTGCCCAGTGTCTGGGGATGAGTCGGACCGAGCTGCCGCAGCATCTCGGCAAACACACGCTCTGCCAGCTCCTCTGCGTCTGCCCATTGTCCTAGCAGACGGTGCTGCCGTGCGGTCATATGCAAGGCGCCGATGGTGATGAGGTCAGTCGGCCCCAGAACTCGCGTTGTGCGGGCCACTACTTGCTGAAATTCGAGCAGGGACTGTTCTGTCGTTTGTGTACCAAGGCGGGCCACAGCCAGATTATGCATCATTTTCACCGTCGTCGGGTGGTCTGGGCCAAGTTGCTTTTCGGCCCTTTGCAGATTCTGTCTGCTTAACCTCTCTGATTCTTTATTCTGGCCCTGGTCGCTGTAGAGCCTCGCCAAGGAGACTGTAACGGACAGACTTTCTGGCTCGTATACTTTACCTGAGCCTATCGATGTGTTTTTCTCAAGGGTCTCTGCGAGTCGCTCAAAGAGGACTTCTGCTTCACTCAAGCGTTTCTGGTTGAGGTAGAGGTTTCCCAATCGAATTTGGGTTTGCAACGCAAACGGACAGATGTCGACGTAGCATTTTTCCTCCTCGGTAGCAAGTAGCTGCTGATATAGATTCTCAGCGATGGAGTACTGGCCCTGATCAGCACAGAATTTGGCCAGTGCCGTCCAGATCAAACACAGGCCGCCATCGATCATTGGCTGTATGGATAACGCCGCTAGGTCCGCTAGTATCGTGTGGATATGCGACAGAATAGCACTTTTTTCCTCAAAGTCGGTAGGTGTTCTGGCTTGAAGCTCGACATATGCTTGCAACAGCACAGTGGCATCGGTAAACCGATCTTTACGCTCATCAATCGAGAGTCGCAGTTTCATCCATTCCTGAATAAGAGGGTGCAATGAGAAGTAAGTCGCACTGTCTCTGCTTTCGAATGACTCAACTAACGATAACTCGTGCATCTCGGCAATGATATCGCGAAACGAATATGTGTCCCATACACGTTCGCCCGTCGTGAGAAGTGGAACTAGCATGTCCACAGTTGCATATTCCACTGTTTCATCGGTATACGAGGAAACGTAGCCATGGTGATCTGCTGCATCCCACATCTGGTCTAACCACTTCTTGGTCGTAGCTCCAAAAAAGTAATAACTGAAACTATTTCTCAGCTGTCCGACTTGACGCTTGAGGACATCATACTGATTGCAAGCCAGAGGGTTGTCCTCACATAGGTAGGCCTGGAATAGCCTCTCGGATACATGTCTGCAGTCGAGGAACGCCGCAAGCGTTAGCAGTCGCTCCTTGCTGCATCGGGCGTCATCGTCTCCAGTTATCAAGTCGAGAGAGAGCTCCCAAGTAGTGGCCACTGTGAGCTTCGACCGGTCTTGCGGGTTTTCGTAGGACCAGATTCGTGGAACTTCATTCGATATTATTTCCCACCGATGGTGAAAATGCTTGAGGAATTCGTGAAATGAGATGCGACGCTTGTAGATGTAGGCCCCAGCCTGGTCAAGGGCCAGAGCAAGGTGTCCTAGAGATTTCACAACCTGCTCAGCGTCAGCGGCATTCCCGCCCCCAAGCCCGACTGCCGACGACCGAACAAGCAGGCTGAGAGCTTCCTCGGGGTTCATTGTAGACATCTGGATCATATCGCCTAGCCGATGTAGCCCGAGATTCCTGCTAGTCAGGATAATGAGGCCCCGCGAGCTCTGGGGGAAATAATCGGTAACATCACGTTCAATGAACGCGTCGGGGTCATCAAAGTTATCAAACACCAGTAACCACGCTGACGGCCAAGACTGGAGACCCTCTTTGACCTCTTCGATATTCTTCTCGCTTTGCGAAGGATCTATCTCTGTCGAGGTCATTTTACAGGCGACGGCGGCATACTTCTGCTCAACCGAAGCGTTGGAGCTGGCGTTTACCCAGACGATTGCCGATGCCTGCCTTGCTGACTCCAGCTTCTGACAAAAGTCCATGGCCAGCTGCGACTTGCCACAGCCACCCATTCCCACCAGGCACACCACTCTTGAGTCTGTGCCTGTTCGCGGCATGGAAAACTGGCTCATCAGTCGATCATATTGCTCCTTGCGATGAACGAAATGCTTGACTCGAGAGGACGGATAGTCAAAAAGGGTCCGTTCATCAGTGTCCGTGCGCTGCTCAGATATAGACACATCTCAGGCAGAATTAGAACCAGGTAGGGGGAAGGTGGGGGTTTAATAGCATATTAATTACCTAGCTGACCCAGTTGGTACATCTCTAGGGGCTTTCCCACTAACGCTGCAACGATCCTCTCCACAGCAGCCCGGGCGCTTCCGTTGTCCACAATGTAATTCTTGGTGTGGGTTGCAACCTCTCCCAGCTTCTCCCAGTCCTCCATCGTAATATCCTCCAAACCCTGATCGACATTGAGGCGGAAGTATGGACCCTTGCGGTCTTCAAATCGTCTCTCCATTTCCCGCGCGACCTCCTCGGAATCCGTGGCCATCTTTGCCAGGGCGCCAACCAGATCCCGATGAATCCAACGGTCTAGGCCTCGCGGTTTATTGAGCCTAATGACTCTTGCCTTGCCGGTGCCAATGCTGACAATACAGCTAACTGGTCTGTCCTTGCCGAATTCTTGGCAGGCTTCGAGCAGCAGCTGCTTGACGGGGTTGTTGCAGCCAAGACCAGCATCCACAAACTCTTCTTGCACACCAGGCCTGCCGATTCGGATGGACTTGAAAAACGTCGGTGCTGCGGTTGTCGCCCGGCAGGCTTCCCAGATCGTACAGTTCTCGCTCGGATTTATATTCGACATCCATGTTCGAAACAACCGGGGGCTGCTTTTTAGGCTTTTCGCTGAGGCTGCACATACGAAGCTGGAGAATACTGTCAGCTACAAAGCAGTTATCGACCGAGAGTACTGGCTCAACTTACGTCTTGCATTCCGACTCGCCTGCCTCGCTTTCATACATCTTTTCTTCCTCGTGTCCCTCTCCTAGCTTCTTGCAGATTACCTCTTTAATCACCTCTTCCAGCCTAGAAGCCTTGAAAGATCCATCCTGGCCCTTTATCTTTCTAGAAGAGAACACCTTTTCGGCAAATACTCCATACTGCTCAATGGCCTCTGCCACAGAAAACCGAAGACGACCCAGGAGAATCGCGATTAAGCTGCATGGTATTTAGTATCTTTAGTCCCTTTCTATTCCAAAGTCGTTTTTCTTTGGAGACGCAGCAGGCAGGAAACCTCACCCTCCTGTACTAGTCCCACATATCATGTCAAAGTAGCCAGCGGGTAATGGGACAACGTCCAGCTGCTGCTCAACCTTGACGCGGTGCATGATTTCCGCCAGAATGGTCAGTTCTGATATACCTCTAATGCCTCCGCCGTCTAGTGTTTCCGCGCAATGCCATGGTTAGCGACTGGTCAAGCACGGCTCTTAACTGCGATACGATGACGAGGTGGCATGGATGGATGGGAGCGGGAGAAGGGGAAGGACAAACACCTACCAAGTGACAGCAGTCGCACCGGCCGCAAAGGCCCGCAATCCTGAACTGAAGCCATTGGTCAGGCCCGGATTGCCAACAGCAGAATCCGATATCCTCAGGATTCCAAAGGCAGAGGGACAGGGTAAACTTGGGAAGGCGGAGATAGCCTCGCAGCGGCAGATGCGCCTCGGTTTTAGGGAGCTCCAGTTGCCGGAGCAGTGAGATCTGCGACGCGGCACGCTGTTGAAAGAGAATGGCTGGGCGCCTGCACAGCCAGTAATATCTCACAGCTCCAATCCTTCCGCCTGATTTGTGGCGCAGTCGTAGTGGAAATGTGAAGTTGGCTGGTGACTTTGGCCACCAAGAACGCTATGTACCGGTTCACTGTTTGCATAGAATACTTGGAGTAGAAAGGCTTATATCTATCATAATAATCTTATTTGCGAGCTTCCGAAAGTTAATGCTGGGATCATGAGAGTGTGAGGCGATCAGAGACTAGAGACTATGTGGGCTGAGACCCCTGTTCTATAAAAGTCGTTCTTATACGTACCAGGTCACATGGCTCGTAGCCTGCGGGCCCACAAAAAAGGATCAAATAGATGAGGTTGGTCTAACGGGAACATAAGAGTAAAAGAATCGTCCTCTAATCTATTAGCTCGTCCAGGCAGTCGCTGCACTAATCAAAGGAACAATGCATGGATCCCTCGGCTCGAGAGCCACTCGCAGGTAAATAAGAAGCATGATAGCCGTGCGCCAACCTCATTACTCCACGAGCAAGTCAGAGGCTCGGTTAAAACGACAAAAAAAAGGGATCAGTACTTTAAGCGGTTGGGCGAGGCTGGCGGGAGACACCTGGCTCTCTGCAGCCTTTCGCGTGGAAAAAAGAAAAATGAGAAAGTGATCGGGCCAAGTACTCCCCGACATATTAGGAGGATATTAATCTTCATAAGTTGATTATTAATGATTAGAGAATTAGTTCTATGTGTTGAATATATCCTTCGTCTTTGCGTTGGGTGGGTGTACTTGGGCTCGCCTCCGAGGCACTGCACCTCATTCCCAACCCATCTCGTGTATTTTAAGAACAAATTAAACCGTCTCCTCCGTCTCGCTTTTCGGTGCGGCCGTCATCCAGAAATAAGCAGAGACCGTCATAAGCAAGGCGAGGAAAGCTAAACCGGTCAGAAATGCCCTCTAAACGTGGAGGACAGCAAACTCACCGAGTACAGTATTCATCCAGTAGTACCCAAGAGTCTCCGAAACGCTGCCGGATAGGAGCGGGCCGGCAATCATGCCAATGTTGAATGGGAGCTCGCTGAGACTGGACAATCGAGAGTTTCCTCCATACGGGCCGAAGATGTTCGGGTTCTTGGCTTCGAGGTCATGGACGACGGCTGTGGTTGTTAGTCTGTCTGAAGTATCAGGGGTGGAGGGGGTACGTACCCATGATCTGGAATGTTCCAGCGCCTCGAACGAGCGCAAATGCGAAACCGAGTCCCACGACGGCAGTGATGTAGACGGCTTCGCCACCGTGTTCAAGCCGGCCCCAAGGGAGGTCCTTGCCTGGTACACCCATGAGCCATATCAGTGGCACCATGGATCCGCATCCGATGACAGTCGGCCACCGCAAGCCGACGCGATCGCGCAGGTGACCGATAGCAGGGCCCAGGGCGATGCTGGGGACTTGAAGACCGAAGAAGATGATTCCGACGGGTAAGCTCTTCCAGCCGAATAGGGCGCGGACATGCAGAGGGAGCGTCGTGTCGAATGCGGCGAGGATCACTGAGAGAATAAGGGTGTTGAAGGTTCCTGCGAGGATGTGCGGGTCGCGAAGCATGATGCGGTAGAATCCGGAGACAGGTGCCTTGTCCTTGGCATTTCCATCGATGGCGGATCCCTCATCTGGAAGAAGGGCGCTTGTTTCGTCTGCCTGCTGTGGCTGCTCCGTTGTCGCAGGCTTGGTCTCAATCATGAGCAACCGGGCGGCAACGTCCACCGTGAGGAGGAACAGCGCCGCCGACCACGCAGGCCAGTATCCAAGCAGCTGGAGGAGGAAACCGGAGACCATTGGTCCAGCGAAGATACCTGTCCCGACAAATGACATGGCGGTCCCAAGGACTTTTCCTTTGTTGCTTTCGTCGACGTTGTCGGCCAAGGTTGCGAATGCGACAATCCATACCGAGGAGCTAGCGAGCGATTGGAGGAACTGTCCGGCCATGAGCAGCCACACTAGAATTGTCAGCATAATACCAATCAGATTATAGGGTGTAGCTACCGGTCGGCGCGCACGCGACAAGAATGGTGCCTGATGCGCATGCTGCGAGAGAAACTAGTAGCGGAATTTTCCTGCTTGGTGTCTTGTCCGCAAAGTGTGCGAAGATGGGGGCGAAAAGGAGCGATACGACGCCATAGACTGTCAACAGCGTCGTCGTAAACGTCTGGGTTTTGGAAGGGTCGAGGTGCAGTCGCGTTTCGAGCATGTACGGGAGGATGGGGACGATGAAGCCAAAGAGGAACGTTTCTGCGCCGGTTAGCGAAGGTCACCAGCGGGGAAATACTGAGAGAGTGTACACACCAGAAAACAAACTGATCGTCGCGGTGGTGATGATGAACGACTGCGAGGAGCGCCATTGATACCCCCAGGGGGCGCTCTTGCCGACCGTCATGGCGCCAACTATGTGATATGTATGATGGTATGTTGTATATTCGTAAAAGACTGGTCGCAAGCAGATCAGCGCGTAAAGCTCTCTTAAAGGTCCAGAAGGGTCGGAGTTGTCTAATTTTTCAATTTTCAGGTCGCATCGAGTCATTGCGACTCGCCAATCATCGCTGTTCTGATGGAGACTCGTCTCCAACTCCAACTCCAGCGATCGCCTCGGGTTTGTCAATCGAACGATATCACCCCGCTGTTATGCATACTCTGCTTTGCACTTTGACAGGTTGACAGGATGACTCTTGACCCTGTCCTTGCGTCGGGATCAGCTCCGCCATTCGCTCAGTGCTCCGGGCTGCTTGTCCAGAGCCAATGACTCAGGGACCTGGCGCACACATCCGGCTGACATGCATCTCTGCGAAGAGTCACGCCGTGAGGATCCTGGATGGTTCATGGGCACCTGCAGCGTTTGCTTTTGGGCGACGTCCTGCATCGCATCCCTGATCCATCACTTCAGCTCGCATCGCACTTGCCTTGTCGGACTCCTTGCATCGAGCACACTCCAAGGACCAAGTCGAGTCTCAACAACCAAGTGCTCCGTATACGCATCTCGAGATCGACACCCTGTCTACTTATCGGTGGAGCCCAAGCAAGCACTGACCATGGCCCGACAGTCTGACGCCACATCCAGGCCCCATCACGACTCCGACCGACATCCGACTCGTATCGCGTATCGACGTGTCGGGTCGTATCCCCGACTTCAGCCCCCATTTACGCTCGGTCCAGACTGCAGGTTTCGCCGCTGCGGGAGCAAACCGCCCCATCTTTATCCTCGTCGAACCGCGCTCTTGAGTCACGACTAATCTAATTGACACCCCGGTCCAACTCAACCAATAATAACAACCGTCACATCATTCGAAGAAAGCGGAAAAATGTTCACGGTCTTCCGCCGACTCCTCCCCAAGCCCGTCGCCAATACGGGCTCGCAGCTCCGCGACCACCAGGCCAACGAGCGCACTTTCCTCTCCTGGACGCGCATGGGGCTTGCATTCGCAGCGATGGGTTTAGCTGTCGGCCGACTGGGATTGATCGAGCATATCTTTAACCCCCCCGTCGAGGCCCTCGAGGGGGATGAACCTCAACCAATCGCGCCCCAAATCCCTGCAAAAGCATCAGGCTCAGGTTCGAGCTCACTGTCAGCACGCATGCAGGGGAGGCCGCCGAGCTCGAAGGAACGAACCAGTCCCGATCTTCTCGCCAGCCGCCTGTGTCAGGCGATCAGTGTCTGGTCGTTCGGGTACGGCATCTTCCGGTACTTGTCTGTGAGGAGGAATCTCGCCAGGGGACAGTTCGTTCCTGCGATTTGGGGGCCGCTTGTTATGACGGCTGGGACGTTGGGGGTGATTGGGATGATTATCCAGATGGATTGGAAGAGGCCACATCACGGGCAGTCAGCACATGATCAGAGGGGTTGATTCCTGGCGACAGAAGCAAAGCTGGAGCTACTAACAAGCACGCGCGACATTCGAGAATAGACTCTAGAGAATATAGAACCGACTATGTACGCCATCTACCATATACGCTACCTACCTGCTCCCTTCCCCCTTCTCACCTCGCACCGATGTCGCTGCCAACTATTCTGGCAAATCCCCCCGTTTGCCCTTGAAAACCATCCCCGTACTAACCGGCGCACTCTCCACAAACCCATTCTTCGCATACAGCTTGCGGCCCGGCGGATCCGCCAGGAGATTCACGTACGGCTCGCCCTCGGCCGCATTCTCCCGTATGTACCTTAACAGCTCCTTCAGCACGATATCACCCAACCCTTTCCGCTGGTGCTCGGGGAGAACGGCCATGTCTGCTATGTGGAAGTACCACCCGCCGTCGCCGATTATGCGGCCCATTGCGACGGGTGTTGATTGCGGTGTGTCGGGGGAGGAAGAGGGGGATGGGTCGGTGTAGGCGATGTAGCATCCGTACCAGCTCCCCGTGGGGATCACAGCGCCCTGCGCGCGGGTTTTGGGTGTTAGGCCCGAGGCGGCGCGGAGGTGGAGGTAGGCATCGAGAGGGGGGTAGCCGGAGTGGAGGGTGTAGTTTTCGGGCAGAGAGGGTCGTGGTGTTGCGTCTGACATGGTTGCGGACTCAGGTTCCTGTGGTTGTTAGCTGGTCGATGAATTGTTGTTTAAAGGAGTTGACATAATTGCGGACTGACTGAGCACTCGACAGACTAGAGTAAACACGCCGGAATAATTGTTGTTCCGGAGATGTATGGGGAAGGCGCGAGTCTGCAACGCAGACTTGGAAAGCTGTGGCTCGTGTGTGAAATATGAGTGAATTTGGTACCAAATCCAAGCGCGTAAAGACTTTAATTTGAATATCCAAGCTTACAACGTTTGGTGACATGTGGTCCGGTGTCCACTATATATATCATGGCCCGTAGTCGCAGTCAGGCATCCGACCTCCCCCACTGTCGCAAGGCACAATGCAACGCTACGATTCTAGATGCGCTCTGGCGTCTCCAAATCTGCCAAAAAGAAACGCCTGATTCGTGCGTTCGAGTGTGCCGAGTGGATTATTGCGCCAAGCTTTTGCTCTTCCATGGATGCGCTCATCTATCGAAACTCCGAGCTCCGACTCCGAGTTCCGATTGCTGCCTGACTGGTGGTTGATGCCTGTTGCTCGCCAATCCTGGTCCGTTAAAGAGTGCGGTCTGTGGTGGATCGTTGGCTGAACTTTTATTTTGTTTTGGAAGGAAATATCAGACGTATCATCTCTCAAGGGCTAGTATATCTAGGTAGGTACAGTACATGCCAGGGAGAGGGGGTACACTCATCGGCAAGCGATTTTTGAAAAGCCTACTACAGATCTCAGCACGTCTTATGGCATCGCACTCTCTTGATTGATGGGTGGAGAGAAAGAGATATTCAAGATACGCACACCGCGCGTCCCAAGGTAGCGGAGGACGCGCAACCGGCTTCTGATGTTTCAGAATCGCAGTATGAACCCATAGTTTCAGGAAGAAGAGATCATGTTATACCACCAATCATCCTAGCTCTCCGGCAAAGAGAGCATCAATGTCAACGCGGCCATCTGCACCCCTGAACCTCTCATAACCTGGGAACAGCGCGGCGGGCTCAGGATCATTGGTTAGGTATCCGTTCCTGAGCCCCCAGGTTTTACAGGCAACGGGATGCGCCCTTTTTTTATACTCGACAATCTCATGTAGAGAGCGAACATCATGGACAGCTTTTGGAAACGAACGTTGAATGTCACGGACCAGGCGCTGGAGGGCGGACTCAGACGCGGGTGTTGCTGACCTGTCCACCGACAGGGAAGGTTCTGTGTGCGTTATTATATCATCACCAAAGAGATATAGTTCAGTATCATAATCCCATTCAATGTACGAGCGCTCAGAGACTTCCAGGTCAACCCTCGAGTATATTGTGTTCATGGTACCAAGAACCTTGCAATAAGCCGCAGGAAGTTCTGTGGCAGACCATGATTGAAGTGAGCTCCCGATCTTAGCCTCCAGAACGTAACGGACATTCGCTTGAAGTAGTAGGCTTCGCCAACCAAGCCGCGGTTTAGGACACCAATGCGAATCCAGGTACGTGCACGTGTTTGCGAGATCTGCACGCCATAGAGTAACCTCTTCAAGGCTGGCTCCATTCTTCAGGAATAATTCGATGAGACCCCAATTGATAGCACGTTTTGGAAAGGTAGTCGTCAGGTAAAGAGTCCACGGTGAGGTTTTTGTTCTGAAAGGGTGGATTGGCTGGGTTCTTGTGCTAAACATGGTCTGGTTCGGATCCGCACCGATTGAAAGAAGTTTTCGAATACCGCTGGAACAAATGGGGCTGTTGCAGGCAATGAGCAGAAGATAGGATTTGTATCTCTGGCAAAGAGAGGGGCTGTTCTCAAGAATAGAGTCGAGAAGCTGAGGATCAGAGGTGTCCGAGAGGGCGATCCCTAGTAAATCCAGGTAATCCATTTTTAATGGTGGTAAATCACCGAGTCCATTCCCGTCGGTTAAAAGATATCTATATGGCCAGTGCTTGGTTTGAAACTTTTCCTGCATGGACGTGTCGATGTATGAGAGCAATCTAACCTTTTCCTCCGGTGTCAGTCGTGACTTTGCGAGTTCCTCGATCGCGTCGATGAAAAGTGTAATTCCATCCTCTAAAGGTCCATAGAATATCCAAGCCTTCATAAACCCGGCCGTCGCCGAGCTGAAAAAGTCGAAAAGGGTCAGGGAGCTCGATCGCATAATGTCGTTGCTAGACTCCAAATAGAAGTCCCGAGCTGTTCGATGGACGAAGCGTACCATCTTAGCGAGCAGGGATGAGTTGAGTGAGGAATAAAGAGAAGAGCTACTCCCTTCCAAGGGCAGGACGCGAGGCAATGTTTCCCACCGAAACTCAGAAATTAGCATTCCTGCGCAAACGACATTGATCCTATTTTCAACCCGTGGCAGCAACACATCCAGGTTGTCTTCTTCCTCAGTGGTTACACTGCCTTGAAACCTCTTGTATGCCGATAAACAATATACCAGTGGCAAACCACCGTTTGACATAAAGGTATAAGGCACGTTAGACTCATCGTGCAAAACGAGACTGAAGTATGAAGCAGCTTCAGCGATATAGACATCTTGATCGGTTCCAAGTCTACTCAGCATATTTTTGTATAGGGCGTCAAGATCACCCGGTGTTTGATTGGTTCTGTGACGAAGTTGACAGGAGTTGTCTCCATTTTCGATACCCTTGCATAAATCTCGGGCCACAAGGGTGGCCCAGAGAAATACCCCGTCAGCATTCTCGATAATTTGATGGGCCAAGTGATCCAGGTCTGATTGGGTTAGAGAACCAGCACTAAGGTCAACAGCGCCAAGCTCGTCGTAGACAAAATTTGCAATGTCGTTTTTTGTGTACAAATCGACTTTCAGGATCTCCGTCGCATCTGGTTCAAGTTTGTTGATAATGCGTTGCTCTGGCCGTGAAGAAACGCAGACCCTGACTCCGCGGTTGGAGAGCTTCTTGATGAGATCCACCACCCTGACGAAATCTCCCGCATGGCACTCATCAAGTGCATCGACAAAGAGGCAGACATAGTGATCATTGAGCATGGCGTCAGCCGCCAGAAACACGAGGGATCTCAACTCGACCAAGTCCCAATTTCCCTGTGTCCTCTTCTGCCGTAGTCTCGCGTCCGTGAGATAGCTCGAGTCAAGGATCCAACTCGTTTCCAGGTATTGGTAGAGAAGCGAACAGAGAAGCCCTTTTTCGGTATTCTGCCACATCGCAGCGTCCGCGAGCCAGAAATAGAACGAGAAAAAGACAGGCGTCTTCGCCGTTGCAGACAGGTGTAGGGATTGCTCAATTCGGTCCGTAGAGGTGCAAAGGAATTTCATCAAGGTACTTTTCCCAGAGCCAGGCTTTCCTTGAATCCAATAGATGCCGCCATTGGCCGGGGATCGAAGCCAGCGGAGGAAGGTGCTACCGGTCTCGGGGCCCTCGTCGAAGATCCATTCAAAAGTGCCGTCGTGCTTGCTCAAGATATCATTCTCGCGGGTGAATGGGTTTCCGTTAATCAAGCTCTCAAGGATCTTGCTCTTCCGCTGTTCGAAATCTCTCCTGGCCTGATTCTCCACATGCGTCTTCTGGATCTCATCCATACAGTCTAAAATCTTCCGGGTGCTCCGATCCAGGACTAGATCCAACGCTGTGCTCTGGCTGTCACAAAAACGCACAAAGACGTTTTGAATAGACGAGTCCAGCGACTTGAAGCGCTTAGTTTGCTTGAACGCGTTGAGACTGATATTCTCACTATTAACCGTCTCGTTAGCGATTGCGACCTTCATGAACGCCTGTGGTCGGGAGACACCTACCGGATGCTAACGAGCAACTTGGTATCGAGCTCCACACGTAGGTCCTGTAACTCTCGTTCGAGCTGCGGGATTGTTCTCGAGAACCGCAGCCTCACGCTTTCCAAAGCACGCTGTCGCTTGGAACCCAATTTGGTGGGCAGATCCAACCTTTTTCGAAGCGCCGTCGTCTTTTCAATGCAGCGTTTCACACAGTCCTGGAGATCTGCTTCTACCGATCCAGAAGCCGTAGGCTGATTTACTATCTTGGTGGATTGGAGCTGCTGACACAGACCGTCTATCTCGTCAGCGGATTCGACGAGACGCGTCTGGTTTGGACCCAGGCCATCTTTGTAGATGCCGATGACCTTAACACCTAGGTCAATGAGGGTCGCAATGTTGACCAAGAGACCAAATGCCGTAACTGGATCCATTGTTGCTTGTGATCACAGGAGGATGGCGAGTCGAGGTTTGAGGTGAGGTGAGAGCCCTTCGTTTTTAGCACATGAGGCTGTGCGTATGCACTGCGCCGTAATCATCTCTTATTGGGCCACGAGTGCAGATACTGTTACACATGGGCGTTCTTCGTATCGCTTTTCGAAAATCAGCAAGATTCGCGGAGCGCTTCGAGGCGGAATTCTCATCGTCCCTTCTCGCACGAGTAGCGAACGAGAGGAGTGGGAATGAGCCACCTGGCACTTGTCGTCTCCGGGACACGACGCGTATTCCAAGCTGTATGGGAAGGCGCGATGCGCGGTATGCCTTTCCGAGCTACGCAGAAGACCTCAATGCCTACTACAACGGCCCTCGCCAAATCGGGTGCCCTTCATACCTGCTCGTGCAAACCTGAGGTTTCGCCTTGTTGCGTAGATTCAAACAAACGAGCCGGGCCGCTTGTTGGGGAGGGCGATGAGGGTTTGTCGCCCTTGAGGCTTGGCCTCTTATCTTGAAAAGATGTCAATGTTCCTATTGGTTTCGAAGAAGTCTTGGTATCCCCTGGGCGCCTAGTAGCCGCCGGCCAAAGCTGAAGATCAGAGGTTTCCATTGATTCGCCCCCTAACCTCATATACCCTGGGAGAATGTGAAGAAGAATCCAGGCCACTCACCACGCGACGTCATTAACCGTCAGGGGGAGTCTCATCATATGTTTATTGTATCTTTTCCTCTTAAGAGAGCTTGTTCTTTTCGGGCTGCACCGGTTCTCGTTGCAAAAGAGCTGCATTTATACCGCAAAACTATGATGAATGTCATGTACAAGGTGAGCAAACTAGGTTCTGTGCAGGTTGAAATATGGTGCGGAGAATGATTGCTCAGGGTTGATTCTTCGATTCGGATGTCGAAAGTGGACACGAGCTTGCGAGGTGCGTGGGGGTTCCCTCTCCAGCGTGGTTGTCGTATACTACCTACCTATGCTGTCGTTGGCGTCGAGGACGCCTCACGAGGCTTCTCCGCGTACGGCGGTGGCGGATCCGAAGCCTTGATAAACGCCTCCTCTCTCACCCTACGGAGCTCCCTCTGCGCCGTCTCGAGGTCACCCGCCGTATCCTCGACCTCGTTCTTCAAATGTTCCTCGCGCCGCTTCGCCGCCCGAAAAACCGAAGCTAGAAATTCCTCCGCCACTTTTACCTGGTCGAAGGAATGGTAGATCATGTTAAGATAGTTCATGTTGAACACAAAGTTGTCACACAGGATCCCACTTATCATGTCAATCTGGACTATGTCCATGGGGGGTAGATCGGGGATGTCGGGATCGAACCGCCGTGCTTGGTCCACCAGCATCTGCGTCTGTGACACTTTCTGCTGTGCGTTGGACAGGCTGTTCGCGCGGCGGAAGTCGGCGAGTGTCCCGCCGAAGCCGAGCATGTCGCGCTCGCAGGCTTTGCGCGCTTCGAAGACGAAGAGGAGTGCTTCTTTCGTTGTTACCTGGGCGCGGGCGAGGCATTGGAGTGCCTTTCGGTGGCTATTGAGCTCCTTGCTCAGCGTCTGGTGATGAGATTTTGCAGCCTTCACGGCCTCCTCCTGCTCATCCTCCTCGGGGAATTCAGCCGTCGGCCCACTGAACAGCCTCTCATACATCGCATCCAGCTCCGCCTTTAACTTGACACGCCTGGTGCACGCCTCCTCAAGACCCGCCTTTTCCTCCGTTGCCTCCCTCCTCTGCGCCTCGAGCATATCCCGCTGCGCACGGAGTTTATTCTCCCGCTCAAGCGCACCGTAGTAACTCCTCATCTCCTCATCAGCCTTCTCCTCGAACTGGTCGCGCTTCCCCGTCGCGCGATACACGAGACGCCGCATTGTGCTGTCGCGGTATTTCTCATGCCGCTCGCGCCCGACCTGGGTGCGCTTGTGTATTTGCGCGAGCTCGCGGTCTGCATTGGTGAGGTGCTCCTGGAGATCTGACAGGAAGGCGTCGTGGGATCTCAGGGTGTCCGAGGCATTTTCTAACGTGGACAGCTCGGCGACGATCTGAGCATGCCGGTCTTTCACATTGGAGATGTCGTCGTACAGAGACATTGTTGTTTAATTTGGCGTTGTAGTCGTCAATTGCGAGTCGGTGGGGATGGGATATGAAGGGAAGAGAGGTGGACAACGTTATGACGACATGGTTAGGTAATGCATCTCGACTCACCAGGAGGTATTTTCTTGGATCTCGAATTAGCGAACAGGATCGGCGCGGCGTTTAAGGTTTACCAAGGTACAGACAAGAGATCAGAGGGGTGTCACAATTATGTGGGAATCCGATTGCGGTATATGCAAGGGTTCATGAAGTACTGGTAGGGCTGGTTCTCGACCACCACTCTACCTTGGCAACGATTGACCCCACCTCAGCCCTATATTCAAGCCGCTCCCCAAATTCCGCTGATGGTGGCGGGTGGCCGATCACTGCGCGCCAGGCGTTTCATTATACTCGGGGCCACACACTGGGCGGGATGGTCGCGGACTACGAGAGGTTATATCGGAATGCGTATAGGCATCTATTGCTAGGCGGGTGGCTTGAGGTACGGGAGAATGATTTGCAGTTCTTTACTGATTCGCCTCGTCAGGAGAAGAACAAGAAGAAGGAGGGGAGACTTGTTGCTTTGCATCGGTGGGAAAAGCTGATAGCGGAGGCGGCGGAGAGGCCTGGGAAGCCGATTTATGTGGCGCCCACGCAGAAGGCGCTCATGGAGGCGGCGGGGTTTACGGGGGTGCACGAGGAGGTTAACAAGATACATTCTTCTTGCCAATCCCTGGCACAGTGCTCTCGTCCTCAATCGCCGCTTCAAAAGCCCCGAGGGCTTCCATTACCCGTTGTTGCTGGGGTCCGTGGTAGATGTAGATATTTTATTTCTGGCCGCTACTTCTAACCCTTCGTCTTTACAATGGAGTCAGAGAGCCTTAAGAAATCGCTCCGACCATTGCTATATTTTATAACCCCAGGCATTACGTTATACTGGAAGCTGGACGTTACCCCTCTCTGTACACGCATGATGGACGTGGATTGAATTAAACTCATTGCGCTGAAATGCCCGCCCTTGGTCCGACGACGAGCTGATTTTGGGACTGGCTTTACTATTTAAGTATCTGCATTGGCCAGCCGAGCGATACAATTCTTCTGGCCTGGTGGACGTGCAATTGGTTGATGACTACTGTGGTTTGTCGGTTCACGCAACTGTCGATTGACGGGAATAGTATAAGGCACTTGCATACAAGGTTCCAACTCTATGGCAATGAATGATTGGATTAACCCTGCTCACTAATGCAATTCTGAGTAACTAATCTCCAATCACTTAGTGGTGTGGGTGCGCCCAAGGCATGGATATGTGCCCACCAAGTGCTTGAACATCTTCCAAATCAACCAGGAGCAAGTGGGCTACTCTGTGCTGACTAAAGTAACATAAACAAATCAAAAGACTAACAGTTTCGAAACCCGCGTGGCGTAAATACCACTCCATGCAAACCACTCAACTTCTCACCAACTAATAGCACAGCGCGGCAACCCATAATAAAGATTTACCAATCTTATCTATTGAGCGATACCGTTCTTGCTCATCCCTCACTGTTCATCTTTATTTCAGCTGAGTATGGCAGAAAGCAAAGCGGGCATACTCACTGGTCCAATATCATCACAGTAGTCGCTCAAACCGTCCCCACCATTATTGCAGGCGAACTCACAGACTTTCTCCAAGGAGACATCATTTGTTTCTCCATACTTGCAATAGAACAGACTGTTCTGTATCTGGAAGTCATTCGGGTCATAAATACCCGCCTGAGACAAAGCATACCGTATCTCGCTTTCGTAATTCCCTGGAAATATCGGTAAGCAATCAAATTTGGCAGGAGAAGAGAGCATTCGGCGCAACTGAACAAGCAGAAGAGGGAAGAGGAAATGTTGTATGAGGACGCACCGACTTCTAAAAGGTTCCAACCGCAATAGTAGAGATGGGCTGTGCAGTAGCTCTGAATGTGGTATTTATTATTCTCAATAATAAACCACCTTGCTGTGACTGGAGAAGCCAGTGCTAAGGAGAGACCAAGCGGGATCGCCAGCTTCATCGTCAGGTACAGAGAATTCCACGAGAGCACGAGAAGTAGGATTGTATATTGCTAAGCAATCTTGTTGAAGGCTAAAAGCGTTCCGTATTCTGAGAGACTGCGCTGGTCATTGCCGTCTTCTGCGAGAAGGGGCTTTTTATAGACAGAAAAGCAGCTTGACTCGCCAGTCTGCGACAAGAAGTAGGCTGAAACTTGCGAACAATTCAGCTCCGTAGCGCACTTACTTGAAATCACCCTATTCGCCTCTTGTCAAGCACAGTGTTTCGGACCATGACTAGTGCAAAACTCTCTCATGCAGATTATGGTCCGTTCAGAGCGCCACAGAATAAATCGTGTGCAATTACTCGCTTCAATAGGACAAGAACAGCCCTTGCAGCCATAGGTGTCACTCCGCAGTCATTATAGGTTGACTATGACATGGTTGTCGTCCTGGATGTAACCTCATGATGCGTGTCTCTTGGTGCCAATATGAGTTTAGTAAAGGTGAGAGTTTAGAGCCTAATTGTGGCCAGCTGAAATGAAATCTTTAGAGAGCACTGAGCCCAACCAGACAAAAATGCTCAAGAGGGCATAAAACAGCGGACAGTCATCCTTGCCGTTTATGGTTTGATTTCGCTATACAGGCTGGTCGATACAAACAAATCCAGCTCAGCAAACACTGATATCTGGACGCATATGTCCTGTCATCGAACCCAATTTGTCCGTTGCATATGCTGCGGGCAATTTTAAACTGACACAACCCCGATGAATCCATGCTATTTTAGGGTGCTTTTGCATTGTCGCAAAAATTAGCGAGTCCAAAAGTGAATGCCACTGGCTTTCATGTTCTAGTATGCTGTAGGAGCTTTAGGCTAAGCTTAAGTGGGCTAGCTGGTGGGTTTGCTTTATATTTAGGAGTCAATGTGACCATGCATGCATACGCGCTTTCTACTAGGAGTGAACCTGCAACTCCTAGTTACTCTTAATCACACACCACAGGATTTAATAGTGCTAAATTAACATGACTATGTGTGAGCATGTCCTTCACAACGCTACTTCCAATTGTGGAATTGATTGCAGCTGAACCTGCAAATCCTGTTTGGCCCTTGATCACATGCCCCTTAAATTCTGATCGCACCGAATAATCCAAGAAAGCCAGCTCAGCGTCAGTTGAGGCACTGTTTTCTGCCACCAGGAGTTCACCTCGAGCTCATGGCTGAAGATCCCATGTCATAGCATCGATTGCTCCTCATGCGGCCAAGAAAAAAACGAAACACGCGTATGACGCTTTTCTGGATGATCATTCTGGAGGCGCGGGTTCCCCATTCAGTGGTCTCTTCTTCCACTTTTTGTCCTGTCCAATATTCAGAAATAATATTTGTTGAGCGTGTCGTGACGTGGCGATTCAGCAGGGATGTTGAGCGGGCTAATAAGCGCCCGATATTCTGCACTCCGCCAACCAGCAGGTGATTGCCAAGTGGAGGATAAGGCGATCTAGGGCAAACTAAAGAATCTAGTAGATATAATAGGTCCCTGATATCACTAGCAACACTTAGGTTCCGCTGTCTGTGGTATTAGTCCTCTATCGCGAATCTATTCCTAGGCAAGGGGATGGGTCTTGCTTCCCATGCTGGTCATGTTGTGCTGGAGTCACCTGATTTGCATTACCATCCATTTGCGCGTCACTTGTAGCATTTACAGACCAGAGCGTGGTTAAATTATCCAAATGTTGTTTCTGGCGGTGTGGCGTCAGGTATGCCTGGTTGATATCCGTTAAGCGGATCGGCTATGGCTGAGCTAAAACAGTGGCTGCAATCGATCAGCTTCTTCGTGTGTTGTCAAAACAAAAGCAAAACTGATTGCCATCATGGTTTGATTCATTTGAACTATGGCGGGGTTGATATAAGAGCACATGACCTGCAACAACGTCAGCTCCTTGTAGTTGCCGGTGTTCCTTCTGGCCCGCTATTTTGAGGCTACAGCTCTCCAAGGTAAGCCTCGATAAAGGAATCAGATGGTTCCTTCGTGCCGTAAATGGAGTCGATGACAACAGGGTAACCCTCCCAGACTTGGTCCTGACAGAGCGCTACGGCTCCAGGAGGGAACTCACCCATGGCGAAAGAAGATACATGCACGTGTGTGTAGGACCAGTGAACTGTCTAGCTAGGGAACTACTAGATATAACTAGAGAACATGAAAGAAGATATGTGTACTACAGCCTTCCGTGGAAGACAAATGAGTGATAAGTGGGGCTTCCAACAGGTCCTAGTCAATAGGTGTAGGCATCTTAAGATATTCACAATTCTTGGACACCTTTGTCATGCAGAAGATTGAAGAACAATGCGGCTGGGCGCCTTTCTATTGATTCCTAGTTACGATACCCTTGCTTTGAATCACATACATCATACAACAGAAACCGACGACTAATAAGTTGAAGTTCCATTCGAATGGCGCGAAGGGACTTTGGAGGCCGACTGCCAACAATATGGTCAGACAATGATCGTCCTGTATTTAGTTATAAGTCCAAGCACATATTTCTCTTTCGTTAAATGCTGGATTTGGCCTTCTCCTCGTTAGATCCTCTCCCTAATCCTCAAGGCCAAACCAATGATATTAGCACCGGGTAAAATCGTCAAGAACTTACAGTCGTATAAATGCAGTTACCTTGTCAAAGGTCCTGTAATATCATCTGTTACCTACTCATTCTACCCTATAAAACAAACATCAAAAAAATATCCGACTCACTAAACCTTTCGGAGTAAGACTAGCTGCACAGTAGTCAAAGCCAGAGAGCATTGGATGATGGCTCCGATGCCTACGGCGAGCCCACCCGTATCCTCAGACACATGCGAACGGCAAGTAATCTAGCCGGTTGAGGTTTAAATGGGCTGTGACCCACTGGTTGAGACCTATATGCCAGCACTGGAATACTGGCCCATCTCACAGGGAATCACCTTTGCTTCTTTTTCGGGCCTATCTGCACGCCATTACCCTATGAGACTGATTTTACTTGGTAAGATTGTCCAAACAGACCTGTTTGCCGCGCCACCATATGGGGTGGCGAACCAATTCTTGACACTGCATCAGTGAAGAGCTTCTTGTGACAATAGCCCAGTTTCTGGCCCGGAACGCTCACATAAACGGCCTCTGTGAGAAACTGAACAGATTGGAAAGCGTTTGCAGAAGGCTATTACAAAGGCATTCCTCGTTCTCTTCCAGGAATCGCGGTGCTGACATTAGCCTACCTGCATAGCCCGCCTGGCGGTTATCATAAACCACCAGAAGTTATATTATCATCAACTGCCTGGTGAATATTGTACGACTGTTATGCGAAACTAGAAATGCAAACCTGGCTAGCGGCTAACAGGCCGATCAAGCGATCCCGGCGCAGCCAACCCACATGGGTACAACTTCCAGCTGTGGTCGATGATACAAGGTCGAATATGGAGATACAGTGGGTATTTTCCTAAATCACATTCCGTGCCCATGCCCCTTGCTAAGGCAGATTATAGTGCGGTAGTGTTGCCCTTCGATCGTATGTCAGATGTCATATGCTGTTAATTCTGCTGATTACTGACCGCAAATATTCAGTGTGGTCACGTTAGAGGATCTCCAAACTCTTAATACATATGTTAAGTGTCTCGCCCCTCTGCCCCCGGTATTAATTCATGTGGAGACTCGCCAACTCGCCCCCCGTATTTAGCTCAGGGACAACTGTACAAATCTGTCGTTAGACTATGATATTTGGGTGACCCCTGTGACTGGGACCCTGCCACTCAAGACGGTACGCGTGGGCCAACCCACGGGAACACTGGGTGTGATGGGTCATCCTTTGGGAAGTACGTGACCTTTAATCGGACACATGACCGAGTGATAGGGGTTGTTCTAACACCGAACCGTCTTGATAAGATGCTGTTCCACCAGCGGCTACTGTAGGACTGGCGTGGACTACTGTGGACTGGGAAACTGCGTATCTGGCGCGTGTGGGCCAATAATGGTGCCACGGCAATTGGAAGTTGTCGGCCGGATTGGGGCTTCACAACATCTCAAACCCTAACTTTGGACCTTGAGTCAATTTTTTCCCACCCAGCCAGGCCGAAAGGTTCATGCTGATTCCTCTCCCACTAGATGTGATGTTGCTCTATATAAGGAGTCTGTGGCAGAGGCGTCGAGTACTGCGAGCCAGGAGTCTGCTACTCGGGCAAGTCTGATCCTGATATTGGTGGTTCAGTATTAATGGCGAGTGTGGTCCTAATTTCGCTGGAAATAAGACGTGCACTGGGACTCAGTTCTGAGACTGATGCTCAATATCCGCCTACTGCGGGAGCACTGATGACTATTATGGCCTTGGGAACTGCTACTCTGGTGCTTGCCGGTCTTAAACCTTATGTATAACTGGTATCCTCTCTTCCCTGGCTGCCTCCGTAGCATGATCAACTCCTTCACAGTCCTGTGCCACTTTCAGCTCCATTCCCGAATTAGTCTCCGTTCATTTCCCTCAAGTCGGCTAGGTGCTTCGGTCCGTTTGCTTGGCTAAGGCTTTGCCTGTAGATGCTCTATCATGTGACTGCCAAGGTTGGTTGCAACTTCCCTTCCTTTTCCTCTCTTTTCTTTCCCATATTTCCCGCTGTATGCTCTCTCCAATAGCACATCTTGCCCCCGCACCCCAACTTTACCCTACAATGGATTACCAGCGGTGCGCTGACCTTCATAATGAGATCATGTATCGGGGCTGGACAGAAAGCGACCGTGATTGGCTCCAACCGCAAACCTGGTGGCAACATCAAGCCCCTTCACCAGAAACAGCGAGCCAACTCAGCCCCTCGTTAATTGAGTTCCTTAAGCGGGCCTATCTGACACCCAATGACTCGAGGTACCCTTATTGCTTCTTCTACTACCTTGGTGGTCTCGCTTCTGCAGACGATATGATCTCCAATGGATTTCTCGACATAGCCGAGAAAAATCGATATGTTCTCCTCTACATGACTTCGCCATGGAATCTGGATGATAAATTCGGCCTTGCGTACTGCAAATTACTCCATTTCTCTTGTCATTTTGCATTGTTCTAATCGGTGGCTAGGTTTGATCTACACACCTCTACCGCTACGTTCATTCCGAACTACAACGAGGCTGTGGAGATTTGTCAGCACCGCTGGAGCTGGCTTCCTTTGGAAGTCATTCTTGAGGGCTATTTGGATATGCTAAATGAAGGAAAAGTCAGAATTGTTCCGGTCACTGAGCGTCAGGACTGGGATTACGAAGGCCCAACCCTGGTTCGTCCTTGGCAGCTGTACCCTTACACTCCCACCGACGTCCAAAAGGCCGCCTCTGCCATGAAGCGGCTGGTTGATGCCATTGACACCAGGATACATGCATTGCCAGGCCCGGCGGCGGAGCCATATACGTATCTTCCCTGGCACGACCCTGATGCATTTCCTGACGAGCTCGTCCCTGCGTCTACATTCGCCTACGACTTTCTAAAGGCCATCTCCGACATTCGGGTGCGATTCCGCTACATCGCGCCTGGAATTCGCATCCCCACCCTGGACGAGTTTCTCAACCAATCATATTATGGCGATGATCCCTTGCACATATTCATCATCGAAACTACCGATGATACCCCATCGGATGGACCCGATTATGGATGGTCGCAATATACCATCGGTGTGCAGATCACTCACGCGAACCCGTATGATGACCGCCACTTTACGAATGAATTTCATCTCGAGCTTCCGTTCCGGGTTGGCGGCAATGGACTGGCTAAACAGTCGAGCGGTCAGCCACTCGGCATCGATCCCGAGAAGGAAAATCCCGTCCCAAAAGGAAGCCGCGGGGAACTGTACCAAGCCGGGATGTCGAATGGATTTACGGATTATCACGGTGTACAGGTTCACAAGGTCCTCGAGAACTGGGCTGGGATGGTGGAACGTGGGGATTGGGAGGTTGGTGTTGATGGAGTTCTAGGTGGTATCGAGAAGTTTATGGAGGCTGATACGGAGGAGCATTGGGAGAAGTATACTGTGCCTCATTCCTGGTAGATTCTTGTTAGGGTGAATGGGGAGATAGCAGTCATCCTAAGCCACCATGGGTGGTAGCTAACCCCTCTAGGGGCTCAATCTCATCTCTAAGCCCACTAAACGTCTCCGTCACCGACGACGTCAATTCCAGATCCCTCGCGTACACGACATACGGGAACAAGTTGAGGGCACAAAAACGCTTCTGCCGGAGTTCTTCGAGGGGTAGGTAATCATCGGGGAATTCGAGGACTCTGTGCCATTTGGTTTCTAGCAGACACAACAGTAGAAGGTCGGTATATAATCTGGATATTGTACAGTTCTTTGGAAGATGAGGGAGAGATACGTGCGTGCTGGGTTATAGTCGTCCCATCTGAAGCATTGATACTCCGGCGCCCTGCGTAGGGCATACCCCTAGTTGGAGCGTATGCCTTTTTGCCCCCTCTTATTGCTGGCACACTTCATGTATCTCCTCGAGAGACATCCTTAGCTTATAGGCCTACCACTAACTAGAACGGCTCATGTACCTTCTAGTATAAGCCTGAGACAATATGTATAGCTTTTGGAAGCGCAGGTGAGCCTCCACTAACAACTCTTAATCCGATGGACCCCTCGGGTGCTATGAGCGCAATGAAAGGCTACCTTGGTGCCAACCTAAACGGAGTACGCGGTACCTACAGGTAAGTAACGGGCCGAAACAGTACAAGTACAACATGACCCATGCCATCGCTCTGCTTGATCACCGAGGGAAATGTCGTGCTTGTTCATTATGATCAATGTTGCCACGGGTGCCAGTGCAGGTGCAGATTATTCGTTACTCCCTCCCGCAGTTTAATGTTTATACAGTACAGCGAATATGGAAGGCGCGACTCTACCCTTATTCAATAAGCAGCAGGAGCAACCACGGGCTCAAGGGACGTACCTGCCTAATGAGGTGCCAAGTTACCTGGGAGACAAGCGTCCACGGTTGCTCTTTCCCTACTTGAACTTCGAGCGTAGCTGCCTTGTCTGTCATCGCGTAGGCAAGGGGCTTAAAGGCTCCTATAGACCTTGAACTCCTCCACTGCATCTACTCTCGATATAGAGGCGAAATGAATCGTTCTCTCCGCGGAGCACCGAATGCACCCTGTCATGGCAAAGTCCGTACACGCAAGCAAGCCGTCTCCTACTGTCGTTGAAAAGCGAAGTGACGGGTATATCTCTAGTCTTAACTATGTCCATCGTTTGAAATCTTGCTATGCACATACCCAGCTTGACTAATCATTATGCCTTTGGACTGCGCCACAACCAACCGGCCCAAAGTAACAAGCACAGCCATCCAGCAGCTCCAGACCGAGAAAAATACTTAAAAGTCACAAGAAACATAGTCGAGCTGACCACCTTTGCAATTAAATCATGCAGCAACAGTCTTTTTATGAGAATACCATTCCTATTGCCATATCTGAGTTTCGAAACGATAGACAAATCCCCACCCTGTGTCAGTACTTTGACGGTCGCCAATGTCGCGTATTCAAGGTGACGTTTACTGATGGCGAGAGCTGGGCTGTCCGAGTGCCTCTTTTTGTCCGCCATGCTTCACAGAACACCGTTATACAGCTTCTTGAGTCCGAAGCTCGTGTTCTTAGGGAGCTCGAATTGAAGGAATTCTCATGGGCTGCAAGGCTCCTGGGTTGCAGTCTCACATTCGACAATGCCATAAAATACCCCTTTATCGCGTTGACATGGATTCTGGGCAGCCAGCTTTCATGGTCCGATGACTTTCCGACGCGACCTCTTCGGGATAAAATCCTGGGTCAAGCTGCGATGATGCATATCTCACTGATTGAATGTAGCAAGGAGTCTAGTATGTTGAATGCTTATTTGCTCAGATTGAGCCTTGCTTACAATTTCAGGGGGGTCTTCTTTAAAGCATTTCACCCGGATAATTCAAAACAAGACCCGTCGAGTCCGCGAGGGTCTCCTTCCAGAACTCACGGAACAGGACTGCTCTGACCAGATGAACATTCTCCCTAATGTTCCTCTGCCTGGGCTTGATGAAGCACCTTTTGCAATTACCCATGGCGGTATATCACCACATAACATTCTTACAGATGCACAATACAATGTCACAGGGTAAGTGAGGATTTTCACAGGCGTAGCCAAGATGCTTACTGCTAAAGGATTATCGGGTGGGGATTTTCGTCAATGGTGCCTTTCCAATAGGCAGCCTGTTTCCCCCGATTTCTTCAACTCCAGAACATTGACCTGTCACCAAGCTCTACTCTCCAGAAAGACCGGGAGGAGACATATATCACCCCCGTTCGATGTCTGACACCTCTAGCAGTGCCATCTATGATAATTCAAGTCCTATCATCGGAAAATGTTGAGTTTCAACACTGCTTTCTTGAATCGATCGTTAGCAAAGGAATGCATCGACGACTGGCACGCAACGGATGGAGGGTTTCGTCTTGCGGGCAGGGCAGCGAAGGAGAAGATAACAACGGCGACAAGAATGAAAGGATACCTTCCTGATCTAGTTACGATCAAATTTTCGTGTGCTGCATTATTGGGATGATGGTTGATGCTAGCCTTTTGTAGCTGGCAACGGACTACATGAGTTATATTTTCAGATTCACGAGGAAATATATCTTCCTGGCTAGCAATAGTTTTGTCGACAACCTGAAAAGCTCCAAACTGAACAATTGTCCATCATTAACACCATACGGCAGACATCGCAGGTAGCTCCAAGGGCCCATAGCCGCCATGGACCAACCCAGCCCTGATAAATATAGCCTAACCAGAGACTGCTGCCCGTGTCAACAAAATAAGTGGCTTCTAGGCTCACCATGAGAAGTACAGGTTATTCGCCATGGTTCCTACGCGGCGAGTATTGTGGGGTTGGTTTGTCCAGTTCATACCCCAGGCTCTCAAAGTCCCAGGATTCCGGCTCGTATATTCGTATAGACTCGGAGATGGAAAGCGAGAATACGAGAAGTGGAGTCCCGCGGACAATCCGAAAGTTTTTATTGAAAACTCTAGGCTCCCAACCAACTCTGGCCCACTGTAATATAACCGAGGCTCCGAAGCAAGAACAAAGAAACACTGGAAGCACGTTTAAAAGCAGAGTCATGCAGAGCATCAGGCAGGAGTGGACGGATGGTTGTGGTTCATCCTACAACAAATGTTGACAATGTGCACTAAACCCGCCCTAAGCACAGATATAAGAGCATTTTACCATTTCTAAGAAGCTAGTCAAACCGCCTAGGAATGCTTCACCATGAAAGTAGCCTTGTCTAGGCGATCTGCTGATAGATGAAGGTGCGACCATGGACGTTGAAGCTTCCATCCTTATTGATTCGCCCGCCAATAACGCGATACTTTTCAATGCGTCGCTTTAGAGGAGAGGGGAGATAGACAGTGCCACTTGTCCGGTGCGGAGAGGTAACGGCCATGCTCAAGAGCCCCTTGTCGTCGAACTTCCAATTCACCCCAATGGCGCCCTGTGGTACCGGGTGTCTGCCCTGTGCCCACTCCAGATCCAGCGTCTGTGGCTCGACCTTCCATTCAACGAACCCCGGCGTAACCGGTGCAATGCCCAGGACATACCGGCTGAGGTCCGCAGTCGGCCCTGCCGCCCACGCATGGCAGAGCGAGGTGCCGAGCCCCAACCCCGGTGTGCCATCCTTGTTCAGCACTTCCCAGAAACAGCCGGTGTAGTTTGCGTTCTGAGGATTGCTCATAGGGCCCCAGATGGTATTGAGTAAATGTTTCGCGGTGGCCGCATCGTGTGCCTGGAAGGCAGCCTTGAGGTGGTATCCCGAGGCGTAGGGGCTGATCTTCTTTCTCCATCCGCTGGAGGCAGCGGAGGGAGAAAAGGCCAAGACGCCTGCTGGAACATTGAGAGTTTGAGACATGCTGGCCAGCAAGCCGGTGACGGAACGGTTCCCACTGTCGGTTGGTATAGTGTTGCTGAGGATGGCCAGGGCGTTTGCCTCCTGCGAGATAAATTCCGGATACGATTCTGAGTGGTAGTAAGCATGCAGCTCGTCACTCCATAGGTGCTCGTTGATGGCGGACTTGAGTGCGCGGAGACGTCCAGTATAGGTCGTTGTGTTCAGACCCGCGTCTGCAAGGAAAGGCAGCGACTCTGCCAGCGCATACGCGTAGACGAGGTTGAACTTGGCGACAACACCGCCAACCTGTGGATCGTAATAGTTCCAATCTCCGCCCATGGCCGGATTGGAGATGTTCAACAGGCCGTTTGGAAGCAGCTGAGAGTCCGCCCAGTCAAATAGCCTAACGGCTTTTGGCGCCCATTCAGACAAGAAAGCCCTGTCGCCAGTCTGCTGATAGTACCGGCTCATCGCACTGACTAGGTTGAACGAGTATCCGATGAGCCCTGTGATGTTGGCAGGGATATCTGTTGTCCGCGGGGGCTGCTGCACCTTTGCAGTTGGAATGAAGAATCCTGGCGTCATTTGGAAGGAACCGAGTAGGGAGATGGACCCATTGACGTACTCATGGCCGGCCGTGCTCGCAAAAGCACTGGCCGTGGCAATGTCAAGGTCACCAGCGTAGGCAATTCGATCACGACGAGATCCGTCCACACTGACTGGGAGGGGATTCGTGCCGAGAAGGAAGTCCTGGAGCACGTATTTGTCGTTGAGCTTGGAGCTGTATATGGTGGTGCCAAACGCTATGAGCGAGAGATTGGTGAAGACAGCCGCTTGATTGAATGAAGCTCCTAGACCAAATGAGCCCATAAGACTGCCGCCCTGAGTAAAGTCAAGCAGCTGAGACCCATCGATGGACACTTGAATATGACCATTATCCACAGTAGAGGATACCTGATGCCAAAGATCTTCTGCGACCGAAGAGGGTAGCATAGCGCGAGCTAGAGGCTCTGAGTCCAGCTCTGTTGCACCTGCGTGTGCCGAGATGGAGCTATTTGCGATATTGACGAATATGTAGACGCCGGACCCTAGCGTGTCACTGAGAACAGTGAATCCAAAGCCATTCTTCACGGCCTTGACGGCAAACGATAGGTCATACGCGGTCAGCACAGGGGCATAGTCAGATGAGAAAGGCTGAGGGGCCTGACTCTCCACGAGAGCCCCTTCCTCCGTGATTGTCCAGAAGTGGGGCAGTGAGTTTGCGGGAAATTCGTTTAATTGTACGGTGCGCGCACCGACCTCCCAGATGCGGTTGAGGACAGGATCTGAAGAACGGAAGGAGCCAGGCAGCTCTGCAATGGGGGTGTCGTCGACAGTGGGTACAAAGCCCACGTTTGTCAAGGTCAACTCTCCGGCGGATGACAGATTGAGCTTTTGGTATCGGAGGCCGCCCTGGATCAACCGATTTTTATACTCATATGATGTACCGCTGATATTGTAGTGATTAACCCGGTAGTTGTCCATCGCGGCGCTCAATGTAATCGGCCCGTCGGACTAGGGGTAGGGAACCTGTGAGTGACAGGGCAACAGGGAGGGGGCGGGAATCTCTCACCATGTAGGAATCAAGACTTGATAGGCACTCAGCATAGGACATCTCAAAGGCGGAAGTGTTGCCTCTCCGGTGCACAACCTTGAAGGTGGGATACCCTTCGACATTTCTTCCATAATCTAGGACGATAACAGATGGCGTGTTGCCGTCAGAAGACAGAGTTATCTTGTCAGAGTCGCTAATGTTGAAGTCATTGCCCTTGGCTGAGTAAGAGGCAGGCAGAGTGAGGCCAGCGGAACAAGACGCGATATACAAGATGCAGACCAGTAGCCTGGGGAGACAGTAGAGGCTCGGCAACATAGTTGTAGGCAGACAATCTGCTGAATATACCTGGACATGGAGGATGAATTCTGCTATTCCACCTACTCGGAAGATCCATTACTTATAGCTTTGACGAGGACAACCGTGCAGGTTCCAACAGCATGGCAAGTGATGGATGATGTCAAAGTGGCAGAACTGTCATGTACCCATGCCTCGGTAAAGCATGAACCAGAATCGGATTAGAACAGGCTCCTTCTCGGTGGCTATTCAGCCGACCCACTCCTAGTGGAGCAGACCCTCACTTTTCAGGTTGATCTAGGTGGTTTGTGTGGAGGCCTCCGAATTCTGGGTCGCGCGCAAAATACGAAATTACGAGGATACGAGAAAAACACCGGGTTTCGCACATGGTCCGTGTAAACCTGGGAGGTGGACGATGACCACATGTAAGTTCGGCTATTCAGAGACTACACCCTCAAGCCCCTTTGGCCGACCCCAGACTGTACCTGGAGACGGAGTAACAATCCCCGGATTTATTGTCAATGCGGGGAAGGGCTAAGACAGATCCTGCGCTCGGTGAAATCATCAACCGAGAAATAGCGCATCTAGAGGTGCGAGAGAGGATGTAAGAGCCACAGCTGGAAGAAGATTTTCGTATAACTGCAGGTTGCGCGAAGACAGGGCTTTGAATCTAGACACGTTGCCTCGTCTAGTGGCACTTTTGACTATCATTCAAGTTTGAGTCGAGGATGAAATTTTCTTCTATTATCCTTGCTGCGATACACATAGCCGCGTGTGTATCAGCAAGCCCATATTCAGAGTATATCCTCGCTCCCTCGTCGCGAACGATCCGCCCTTCGGCAGTCTATGGCTCCTTCGGGTCGGTAGCCAGGCCGCACTATCTATGCACCCATGCCGGGCAGAAGACTGTCCTGAACGGCTTGTCTTCTGTGACCTATGATTTCGGGAAAAACATTGCCGGGATTGTCTCTATTGATGTGGAGCAATCCTCTTCACCGGATGCAGATATCAATCTCACGTTCTCCGAGTCGTCGCTGTGGATCAGCAACACGTCGAGCGACGCGACCGCGGACGAGGGGCTGGATGCGCCTCTGGTGTTGCCCGTAGGCGAAGGTGATGGAGTCTACATGACCCGTCCTGAACAACAGCGGGGAGGGTTTCGATATCTCACAGTGGTCCATAACTCGACTGGTTCCACGGTCCTGAGGGACCTGTATGTCCAGTATACGGCAGCCCCAGCCCAGAACCTGCGAGAGTACACTGGCTACTTCCACTCCAATGACGAGCTGCTGAACCGCATCTGGTACGCCGGAGCGTACACCGCGCAACTTGCGACAATTGACCCGGCGTATGGAAACTCCCTCACGGTGCTAGTCACTTGGCCGCCTGCACCGCCATCCGAGTACAACAACTGGTATAGCAACTGGACCATCACGAATGGATCGACCGCTTTGACAGACGGGGGCAAACGTGACCGCCTTGTCTGGGGAGGAGACATGACCATCTCCCTCGAGACAGTGATGGTCAGCACGTACGACCTGGATAGTGTCCGAAACGCCCTGGACGCCATGCTCGCCCTGCAGACGGTCGAGGGTCGACTACCTTATGCATCGACCCCGTTTCCGGACCAGCCGAGCTTCACTTACCACCTACACACCTTGATCAACTTTGCGGCCTACTACCAGTACACCGGCGACAGGGCCTGGCTTGCCACAAATTGGGGCAGGTTCAAAGATGGGGTTGCCTGGGCCATGGACAGCATTGATGCTACGGACCTCGCCTACGTCGCGGCCAACACAAGCTCCGATTGGCTGCGGTCTGGAATGGGCGGGCATGTAAGTTTTTTCGAGCTCTTATTGCCAAACACCCGACTTACTTTCAGGATATATAGAACATCGAGGCCAACGCAATTCTCCATGAAGTGCTCCTGGTCGGGACGCTACTCGCGGTAGAGATGGAAGATGGCCAGTTAGAGGCAGCGTGGACGCAGGCGGCCAAGAAGCTCAAAGCAGCCGCCAACACGCTCCTCTGGGACGAACAAGCCGGTCTTTTCCGCGACAACGAAACGTCGACCCTTTACCCACAGGACGGCAACTCTTGGGCAATCCGAGCCAACCTATCGCAATCATCCGCCCACACCTGCGCTGTATCCTCCAATCTCCGCGCCCGCTGGGGCCCCTACGGCGCACCAGCCCCAGAGGCCGGTCCCAGCACCATATCCCCCTTCATCGGCGGCTTCGAGCTGCAGGCCCACTACCTAGCCGGCCAGGCAAAGAGCGCGCTGGACCTCATCCGTCTGCAATGGGGCTTCATGCTTGATGACCCACGGATGACAGGCTCGTCGTTCATCGAAGGGTATACGACGGACGGGAGTCTTCGGTACGGACCCTATGGCAACGATGCGCGCATCTCGCACTCACATGCATGGTCGTCTGGCCCAACGGCTGTTTTATCGCGCTATACAGCGGGTATCCAGGTTACGGGCGGAGGTTCGACCTGGACGATGGCACCGAGCCCGGGTGATTTGCGTTCCGTCGATGCGGGGTTTACGACTGCGTTTGGGAAATTCAGCGTCAGCATGAGGCTGGCTAAAGGCGGTTCGTACAGCTCGTTCAGTTTTACTGCCCCGGTAGGCACGCTGGGAACAGTCCGGTTGAATGGCGTGCGAGGGAACCTCGTTTCGAGCCGTCGTGAGCGCATCAAGCTGGTAAATGGCAGTGCGTCTGGTGTCGGCGGAGGTCGGTGGTTCTTGGTCGTTGGTTAACTGTCGTCGTGTGATTGGAAACTGTGATGATGGCGATATCCTTGTATTGTATCCAATTCCAAACATCATGGATACGGAAAATATAATTATTGACAGACCGCTTATTCTGCTAATATATTCATTAGGTCTAGTCTATGTGCATTACCTGATAGTCCTGCCACGAATAATCAGGAAATTATAGTATTCCCAATACACTACACTTAGCCTAGCACTTTTAGTCCTAGTTGTCTAAATAGAACTATAACACCCAGCCGACCTTCAATCTATGTAGGTAAGCGGTAGCCCGCTCTTACAACAAAGGCCCCGGTTGTATAGTTGATCGAAAGACCACGGGTCAAATTACCACAGGGGTGAAAATAAATCCCATACAAGTATCACTGCAAGCAGCCCCTTCACCAATGTTTCAACCACTGCTTTAATCCACGCTGGACTACAGATACACCAACAATGCCTCGGACGCCTGCAATGAGAATGTAGCTTTGCCACCCGTAACGCGCGAAGTTTCAAGCTTTCGAGCCCCCTTGGACGAACAGTCGGTATTGGAGAACCATTGACCTATACATCACCATCAGCTCACAGTGCCCTCAGGTGCCATAACCATGGTGCTCAAAGAATTGAAAAGTATACTAACCTCCCAGAGTAGGGCGCGGGCTGCCCTTTGTTTGCTCCTTGGTAGTGACAACCTCGCTCGACTCAGCCGTCAATCGCACACCCGTGACACGAGAGGTTGGCAGCCCGCTCAATATAAAGTCCGTCCTAGGACGCACGCCCTCGGTGTAGTACTCTGTGTTAATAAGAAGGACTTTAGACGCCCGCCGACCGCTGTAAACCACGTACACTGCAAAGGAAGAGTCGCCCTGGTCCAGTTCAACGATGCTGGTTCCTCCCGCGAGTGCCTGTACTGCCATATACCCACCGTAAAACGGTGCATTAATCTGGTTGTCGGACCACCAGTTGAAAAGAGCTAGCCGGTGAAAAAGTTAGCGCGATTTATATTTCTTTTTCCCCTGTACATTGGTACATGCACGACTTGCCTTGATTGATTGTTCCCTGGTGGAAGAAGAGGCGCTGTATCCCGATCGTGACGGCACGCATCGACCGATCCAGAGTTGCTAGTGCAGCCCCGAATGTCTCGTCCATATGGACGTCGTATGGATGGAAGTTTGTTTCACCTATTGGGAGTTGTCTGTCAGTCATACGGGACGCCACCCAGAATGCTATGGGACCGCATACCGAGGATAAACGGCCTTCCCTCGCCGTGCGAGAGCGCAATGGATTTGTTGAAGACCGACAAATCCGCGACGGTCTTGACATGATTCATCTCCCCTTTCAGGTCCGTTTCGTTCGGGGGCGCAGCGTACAAATGACCCGAGTACATCTTGACGCCGGCCTTGACGGAGTCATTGAAGGCCGTCTCGATGAGGTAGGGGATATTTGGCCAGTCTGGCATGCTGGGGATGGTCGCCGCATAGGAGCCTGCGGCCAGGATGGGCAAAGGCTGTTCCCAGATGTTGAGGAACTCCTGCGCCCAGTCGGCAGCGCTGGCTCCCTCCTGGCTGGCGTTCCAAGGGGGGACGACGATGCTTTTGTTCCACATGTTGTAGACTGGGTATGTGGTTAGATGTACTTCTCTCTGGTCTGATGCTAGTAGTGTTCGCTCACCGTCTGGCTCGTTTCCCAGTTCAATTGCCGCAAGGTTGCTCAATGCCCTCTTCTTGGCCTCGACGACAGCCGCGAACGTGTTGGAGCGATTGTTATCGCCTCGGTTGAAACCTACTAACATCAGTACCCTACAGAAGACCATGGGGTAGGATGCATACCTAGCATTACATCGCCGCCATACTCCGCTGTGATGATGATTAGCCGTAGTGCGGCCGCATGCATATAATCACTTACGGATAAGATCCCAAAACTTGGGTCCATACGTCAACTCCATCGGGGCGACCAGCGGGTCCTCATTCACGTAGGACACATAACCGTCAAAGTCCGGATCATACGTTGCTCTGTCCTGCGTAGTACCCCCGATTCGGATGGGCGCTACACCTCCATACAGGTCCGACAAGCGCTCGGCGCACTGCATCGGCGGGGTAATATTGGTCATGTATGATGGCCACATATAGAACTCGAATCTAGCCGAGTCAATGGGTATTAGGTATACGCCACGGCCAGTTCTACCGATGTCACGGAGGCAGGTGCAGACTTACGAGAGCCCAATGGGAGCAGAGTCCAAGGGGGCTGCATTCTGAGGAGGGTTGCACGGAATGGAATATTCGACGGTGGATGCGAAAGCGCATAATGGCAGAGAGGCAAGGGCCAGAAAGGTTGATGCGTGGCGGATCATTCTGGAGAGGCAATGGCAGGGTGCAGAGGCTGGCATGGGACAAGGACAGGGAAGGACTTGTCGGTGAACAAAAACGATCAGTAGATACACACCCCTTTTGTACTCCAACTCAAATGGAAAATTGCCACTACGCTACAATTTCCAAGACACCACCTACAAGGGCTCCGAAATTTTCAGTTTTTGGCTCCATGTGAGCTCGAGTAGCAGGCCACCCCTGTGCTTGTCAACCCCAGATATTGGCCTGCCGCACTAGTAAGAGTACGAGAGGCCACCAGTCAGGATGGCCCAGAAAAACTAACCTCGGACAAGTAATGACGGGCGGGGCTCGGGATGCGTCGCGCTGACATGGGCCGCAGACGGCATAACATATTCCGCCACGGCCGAGTATTATGCGCCGAGTGAGGAGAAGAAGACTAGGAGCAATAAAAAAATGCAAGGAAAAAAAAAAAAAGAAAAAAACACTCGTGTATCCCGGGGACAAATGTCCCAAGTTGCTCTCTGCCTTGTCCTGAACCCCTTTCCTCCCGCTCAAGACACCTGCAGGAAACGGCTCAAATAATGGCAGCACAAACGGTCGACACCACTTGGATGTGGCACCCGTTGTTTACGGAAGAGCGCTCAGACACAGCTGGCCTGTTTGTTCATTTCCGGCGGACCTTGGTCATCCACGAAGAAATCCCCGCGTCTTTACGTGTCTATCTCACAGCAGACACCAGATACAAATTCTATGTCAACCATCAGCTCGTCCGGTTTGGCCCTGTCAAGGGAGACCGTTCGCTCTGGTTTACTGACGAGGTTGATCTGGCGCCATACCTTGTCCGTGGGAACAATCACATTCGCGTCCACGTCCTTCGGTTCTTCTATGCGACAGCATACGCCAGTAGTTTCCCGCGACTACCGTCAGGCGGCGTGAGGATCGTCCCAGTTGATCCCGATGACCTTTGGGCAAAACAAGTGCAGAGCAGTCAACTGTGGGAGACCGCAATAGATCCCACGACCGTTCTTCGCATCGATGAACCCGAAGACGATTTCTTGAATATCTACGAAAGGTCCATCCCTGTACCCTCGGACCTGTGGACATGGGATCCGGCGAGGCTACTCGAATTCCAGAGCAGTACTGGGCTATCACCACCGTGGAAACTCGTTGATCGCATGATTCCAGATATGCGAAGAAACCCCGTCACGTTGAAGGCTTTGCATAATATCGAGAGCTGTGTTGCCCGCGAGGCGTGGAAGGGACAGCTGATTTCACCAGAGGCCTCCAAATCCACGCTCCATCTACCACCGCATTCGACGCATTCAGTTGATCTGGAATGCCCGAGACATGTCACGGCGTTCATTTCGCTGCGCTTCACACGGCCACCCACGTCTGGCAGCCGCGTTACCCTGACCTATGCGGAAAGCTACGAGGATCAGCCTACCTTGGTCCCATATCTGCGCCGCAAAGCAAACCGACTGGACACAAGAAAGTCCATACATGGACCGCGGGATATTTTCGAACTGCAAGGGTCAGAAGGCGTGCAGTACCTCGGATACTACAAGAATGAAGAAACAGATGAGATCATCAACCCATTTCACTTCCGCACGTTTCGCATCATCCGGCTACAGATCCAGGTGGGGTCGGCGGACCTATTCTTCAAGGGACTCGAGATTGAGGCTGTTAGTTATCCTCTGGATATCCTGGCCAGTATCAGTGTTAGCCCGCAAGCCCAGGAAGCGGAGGGGTTGTGGGACACGAGTATCCGCACGCTTGTCAACTGCATGCATGACTGCTATGAAGACTGCCCATTCTACGAGCAGCTGCAATACGCCATGGACACGCGAAGCTCAATCCTCTTCACCTACTACGTATCCGGGGATGATCGCTTGGCTCGGCAGGCCATCGTGCAGCTAGGAAATTCGTTCCAACCATGCCTTCGTCTGACCAGCAGCCGTGCACCAACCCACCAGCCCCAAGTTATCCCGCACTTTTCACTCTTCTGGATCTGCATGCTCTACGACCACATGCAGTTCTTCGCGGACAAGGCATTTCTCCGGCGCTGGGTTCCAATCGCAGATGCAATCCTGGCCTACTTTGCCGACAAAATTGATCCCGATCTGGGCCTTGTCGTCACAAAGAATGAACCAGGCGTCTGGCATTTCCACGACTGGGCGGATGAGTGGCGGCCATATGGAATACCACCCGCCGTTACGCGCACTGGTGTTTCTACGTATACCAACTGTCTGTATGCGTATACTCTGCAGCTGGCATCGCACTTGCAGCGATACTGTCTGGGACGGGATGCGGTGGCAGCCGAGTACATTCAGCGGTCGTGCAAGGTTGCGACCGAAATCCGACGTCATTGCTTTGACGGTGAATACTTTACCGACAGTCTGTCGGCGGGCGCGGACTCGACCCTGGGCCGCAGCCAGCACGGTCAAGTGTGGGCGGTGCTATGTGGTGCTGCTGACGATGGAGAAGCGAGCGAGAAGCTTTTGCATCGGTCTCTAGACCCATCGCTCCCTCCCCCTCCTACCGGAAAACTGGTACAGGCATCAATAGCAATGTCCTTCTACTCCCTGCGCGCGCTCAGCAAGGTCGGAGGCACGGTCTACGACGACCTGTTCCACGCGTTCTGGGAGCCATGGAACGCACAACTCGCGCTGGGCCTGACTACATGGGAAGAGGATAGCGTGTCGCAGCGCTCAGATTGCCATGCATGGGGTGCAGCGCCACTGTACGAATTCATGGCGGAGGTTCTTGGTCTTCGGCCGGTTGAGCCCGGTTGGAGCGCCATCGAGTTCCAGCCTCGGGTTGCCCTGTACCGTGAGCTGAAGGCGACGGTTCCGTTTCGAACGGGGTGTGATGGTGAATATCAGCTGTGCCTGGCGGACATATCTTGGACGAGGACAGACGCTGGAGACACGGTCGTCTCCCTGCGCATGCGTGGACTACAGGGAAAGACTCCGGTTCGGCTGACTATAGGATCCTTGCCGGAAAGGAAGGTTGAAGACGACAATGAGATAGCTCTTACTATCTCGCGTGAGGGCATTTGGAGTCTCCTGTGAGGCCAGCGGCGCTTAGGGCGATAGGGTCCACATGAGGACAGTCGCTGAGAGATAGAGCAATAGACCAGTTAGATATATTGTGCGCATAATAATGCGGACTACATAGAACACTGAAAAGACTAAGAAAAACCTCGTTCATCACATGTCGCCCTAGTGGATTTCCCACTCGGCTGAAAACGGTGTTATATAGATCAGTCTGAACGGGTCATGGAGATTTAGATCAGAGTAGACTATTTCAGGTCAAGACACCCTTACTGGCCCACGGTGTATGCGCTGGAGCTACTGTCCGAAGGCGCCATGAAAAGATGAGGCTGATACGCTGACGATCCGAATAACGGCATCGCAAACCACTGATCACATGCTGGACCACTAGCCAGCGCATACTCTGTGTCGTAGATCCTGTCCTGCGCCACTGCCATGTCGCTCAATTCCTCGCTATCAAACCCACCTACGGGCAGCGTCAATCCAGGCGATCTACCTATGCTACTGACCACATCCGCAAGGAGCATCGGATCAGCTCGGAATCGATCCTCCAAGTCAGACAGCGGGACGCGAAAGTCCCTGAGCGCGGGGAGCACCCTCATCCCCTCTGGTAAAGCCGGTCCCGGCTCGCTGGTTGTCAATTCCGAGACTGCCCTGTGAAGCAACCTGCGATACTTGCCAACAACCTGCCAGTGGGTGCTCATCTTGTCGATGAACTGCGAGAGGACGTGGTACGGATCATTTTTCAGCTCCAACCCGTAGGACGCCTCGACGAGGAGGTATCGCGCGGCAACCCAGGCCGACCAGGCCGCAGGCCACCCAAGCTTATCCGTCATCTGGTCGCTCAATTGGACCAGGATTCGGGTCAAGCTATCGATACTGACCATGCAGTAGCTCTGGCTTTCCGCCCGCGCACTTTCATACGCGGGAGAGTTCAGTGAGTCCAGAGCCGGGTATGCGATTAGCCCGTGCAAGTGGATGGTCAGACCATGGATGTACAAATGGAGCATTGTAAGGGACGAGATGTCACGTGTGGAGGGAGACTGACTGGGTGAAAGGCCTATTGACGCAGGGAGCGTCAGATTCGCCCAGTCATTAAGGCGCGGTGCGATGGCTTGAAACTGCGCAAACCATGCTAAGACATTTTCACCATGCTCTTCGAGTTCCGTGTATTCCAGGTACACGCGGTGTACAAGCCTGGACAAATCACATAGGTCTAGTTGGTACGGGAACACGGTATTGGCGGTCAGTTGGGCGAGGGTTTGCTCTTTCCAGACGCCATCTCGCGTGCCGAGAAAGTGCTGCACATGTTCATCGGTCAGTTGCGATCTCTGTGCGGTTGTAATCGTCACATAGCAATCGAGCGCGTATATAGCCCAGAACAGGCGCTCTCGATAGATGCTCTCGTCATCACGCGGTGGCTCGCAGTCAGTTCCACTAGATGATGTCCGCAGAACGTGGCCTCGGACGCTCCTTAGGTGCACCGAGTGCTTGATTGCTAGTGCCATGGGACCCCAGACCTGCGGGCCATGGGTCATCCCAGAGATGTCCAGCACCAGGATCGTCAGGGCCTCGAGCGAGCTGTAAGATGGCTCTTCCATGGCCTCGAGCATGATCCGCCGCTTGGAGTACTTCCAAAAAGCGTCGCTGGACTTTTTGTCTAGCCGCGAGTCGTAAGAGAATGGCAGCGACGCTCCAAATACCGCCAGGTGCAGCAGTGTGGGGTCATCCATGGTGGCCATCTCGGCCAACACGCGGTGCACATTCAGAAAGGGAAACCATGGATGGATATGGCGAAAATACAAGGAGGCTAGCGAGAGGACCAAGTCGGCCGGGGGCTGCTGGGCGCGTATGA
Source organism: Aspergillus pseudodeflectus (assembly GCF_044049435.1). Lineage (NCBI taxonomy): Eukaryota > Fungi > Ascomycota > Eurotiomycetes > Eurotiales > Aspergillaceae > Aspergillus > Aspergillus pseudodeflectus. The sequence continues at coordinate 148,199 of NW_027263784.1, read as the reverse complement.
GATTTGTGCGCGTGGCCGTCGCCGTGAATGGCGAGTCTCGCGACGCCGACTGCTGCGGGCGCAGTTCTTGCTGGGAGGCGTTCTCACACGCGGCGTCCCTGGGCTTCAACGTGCGACTCTCCGCTCCAGAGCTCAGAGCGGACCCACGGAGCGCTTGCAGGTCCATTTCCAGCTTACCTAGGTGCGGAGATGGGTGAGCAGGGATTCGCCAAGTGTCCACTCGACATACTGATTTTTGCCTCGAGGCTTTGCCGCAGCCCAGCCGAGAAGCCCGGTTTCTTTTTGCCCGAGTACTCGCACGAGGCTCGAGCCTCTGCGCATCTTTGGCACATGGGGTACTGGCGGTTGCATTTGATCTTGCGACCTTTGCAGCGTTCGCAGCTCGAGGGGCTGTCGGTTTAGCTTCCAGTGATTAGGCTCGACGCAGTGAGGCCATGGGACAAGGTCACGTACGCGGTAGTCCTCTTGCATACGGCTTCGCTCGAACCATCCATGTTGAAAGCTGGGGATCCTTGTCTCCGGGGCGGTCTTTTCCTCGGCAAGGATAAAGGCTGGTGGGCGGGTCCAGAGGGGGGAATTGTGGGGAAATGGCCAGGTCGGAGCAGAGGCGTGAGGTCCGCGGGGGATGTTACGGCTTATGTATCTCCGCTGGCGTTTGCCGTCGCTTATTCTTCCCCGGGTTCGCCCCCCTTTTGCTGGATTGCTGTGCTCTTTGCCGGCAGCTCGGGTCATCAGGGCCCGGCATGGGCAGGTTCGAGAGCTGTCGCCCCCCCGGATTCCGCCACGTCTGGGGACCAATGACCTCCGAGCTTTTGACCAAGATGGCAGCCGGGACTGGAGAGTGTGCTTTTGGCCCTTTATCAATGGTCCGACTCCCCAGCTTCGAGAGACAGGATCTGCTCTCCTCCGACACTACACATTTCCTCCCGCTCGCGAGTGTACTATCCTGTCAACATGGGTTCCCCCGAAATCAAGAGCAACAGCCTGGAGCCTCCACAGCCGTCTGCTTTGCCTGAGACGCCATTGGACCTCAAACATTGGTGGCGCCTGAAGAACCTTCGCACGCTCAATCTCCTACTCTTGATTCCTCTTCTGTCCATCTTTGCGCAGGGGTAAGTTTGCCCCTGGGTCTGTCAAATTCAGCTACGACTAACTATGATATCCTCCTCGCAGATTCGATGGATCTATGATGAACGGTCTGCAGTCTGTTTCCCACTGGCAGAGCTACTTTGGTACTCCCACGGGTGGTACCCTTGGGTTTTTCAACGCTGCATACCCGCTTGGGGGCATTTTCGGCGTCTTCCTTATCTCTCCCATGGCCGATACCTACGGCAGAAGAGTCGGTCTGGCTACGGGCGCTGCGCTCTGCTGTCTCGGTGCTGCCCTCCAGGGTGGTGCGATCAACATGCCCATGTTCATCATCTCGCGCATTATCATTGGCGCAGGGAGTGTCGTTGTCGCTGGTGTTGGTGCTCCTTATATCACTGAAGTTGCCCACCCCGCCCAGCGCAGTACTGCCACCGCTTTATTCCTGACCTTCTACTCGGTCGGATCCATCGTTGCAGGCTGGAGTACCTTTGGCACATTCCGCATCGACGGTACGGCCTCGTGGCGGATTCCTTCCTCTTTACAAGCGGCCCCATCGGTGATACAGCTTGTCTTCGTCTGGTTTGTTCCCGAGTCCCCACGCTGGCTCGTCAGCCAGGGTCGGAATGACGAAGCGCTCGCGATCCTCGTCAAGTATCACGGAGAGGGCAACAACAGTGACCCAGTTGTCCAATTCGAATACGAGGAAATCCAGAGCGCCCTGAACTCGGAGAAGAACATCTCTCAGATGACCATCATCTCATTCCTGCGCGAGTTGGTGAGCGGGCCTGGAAACCGCAGGAGAATGTTTATCATGGTCTGGGCCGCCATCTGCTCGCAGATGTCTGGCAACGCCTTTGTCTCGTACTATTTATCTCCGATCCTGCGCTCCGTCGGACTCAAGTCGGATCTACAGCAGACTCTCATCAACGCCACGTCGCAAATGGTCTCCTGGTTCAGCGCATTGTACTTCGCGACTCTCCCTGCAAGACTCGGTCGTCGAACGCTCTTCCTCTGGTCGCTCGTCCTGATGTGGGTAGTTGTCATCTGCATCACGGCTGGAAGCGCCGTTTTCGACCGGGACATGAACAAGGCGGCCGGGTATAGCGTCGTGGTATTCCTATACCTCTTCTCCCCATGCTATAACCTCGGATTCAACGGTAACCTGGGCCTCTACATCCCCGAGATCCTCCCCTTCCACCTGCGGACGAAGGGGCTGTCGTTCTTCTACTTTGTGCAGTTCTGCTTCATGATCCTGTCGACGTTTGCGGTCCCCATTGGGCTGGAGGATATCCAGTGGCGGCTTTATATTATTTTCGTGGTCTGGATCATGGTCGAGTTTGCTGGGGTTTACTTCATCTTCCCCGAGACCAAGGGGCCGACTCTTGAGGAGATTGCGTCGATTTTTGATGCTCCGGGCGCGAGGTTCAGAAATGTAGAAGCTGGGCAGGCCAAGTGTGAAGTTGAGCATATCAATTGATTTGAACGAGGGTTTGCCGACTCATTTGTGCTGGAAGAACAGTTAGCAGTTGAGGAGGTCGTCTTCGAGCTGTCTTGGAGATGACTCATGAAGGTATGAGGGAGGGATCATGCTAGTGTAGCGAATAATAATGCAACTGTTTTGAAATGGTATCCCCTTCTTTTCTTCGTGTCCTTGTACAACATGGATATCCTTGAAAAATCAGAATCCACATTGAGCCCCACTTCAGGGGATATACGAATATACGAATATACGAGCCTCAGTGACCAGAGAGCCCCACTCGTATATTCGTATTCGGCGATCATCCAAATGTTTCGCCCGAAGAAACTGCCGTTCGACCCATGGCTTGGGTCTCCAGACTTAATTCAGACAAGTACAAGTAGACACTGGTCGGCCCTGTACATGGCAATGAAATTAGTCGCGAATACTCGCATATTCCGCCCATTGCTTGCAATCCGGCATCATGAGCTCCGCATTGCCAAAGTCGAAGCAGCAGGCTATGCCGCACGAATTGTCTCCCAACATGATACACTCGCGCTGGGCCCGTATATTGTTCAAACAATGCTTACCCTCGTGGCGCCGATATACCTGACCCTGGGGCGATTGATTGTCAACCTGGGGGTTGAACGGGCCTCGATAATCCGGGTCAAATACATCACCAAGATATTTGTCGTCGGCGGCGTGATGTCCTTCCTTTTACAATGGGTATGTTTCTCTGCTGCATCGAGCAAAGTCGATAATAGCTAAGATTACTTTCAGGCGGAGGATACATGGCCGCAGTGGAAATCGGCGAGCAGATCGTCATAGCCGGTCTCGCGGTGCAGCTCGCTTTCTTCGGGTTCTTCATCGTCGTCAGCGCGTCTTACACTATAGAGTCCGCGCGAACCCGCAGCTCGCTCCTCGGGCTGTTTCCGCACGGTCGGCGTTCTCCAATTTGTGGGAGGCGATGCTTTGCTGTCTGTACAGGGCTTGCATCTTGATTTCCATACGGCTCCGTGTTTCGTGTTATCGAGTTTGTCCAGGGGAATGATGGCTATATTATGAGACGAGAGTATCTACTATATATATTTGACGCCGCGTTGATGGCGATGCAGGCGATTCTCCTTGCTTGTGGTGTTCCCCGGGAAGATTGTTCAGGGGACCCCGCCGGCTGGTGATATTGCGCTAAACTCTCGCGCGGACTCGTCGGACGGGATGATGCCGGCAGGCCCAGGGAAGATTGAACCATCTTGATTCTGATGTTGGTGCTTGTAAGGAGGGATGCAGTTATAGATTTGTGGGTCATTCATAGAATAGAGCATAATTCAATACAAACAGATCAAACACGGGAAAGCAAACAATTCAAACAGCCCAAACAGGTCAAACAATCCCAGCAAGTCGCACTGGCCAACCAGTAAACTCCAACCTTTCCACTCCATCACTGGGTCTTCTCTACAAGCCATCCCAGCCACAACATGCCCCGAATCAGCGCGTACAGTTCCCCATGGTGAGATGAGTGCCCATGATCAATCGCTTCGAGGCGCCCAGAAGCGTTTACGCGCCACCCACACAAAGTCTCGCCAGGGATGTTACACGTGCAAGTCGCGCAGGGTAAAAGTACGATTTGCTGTTGCCTTGTGTTGCAAACAAACTCTAATTGATTGTCACAGTGCGATGAAGCAAAGCCAATATGCGGCGCTTGCGCCTTGAGAAACGCGCCCTGTGGCTATCCAAGACATACTTCTCGCCAGGCCAGGAGGGAGAGGCAAGATGAGTTTCCAATGGCTGGGGATGCCCGACACAGGGTTCCTGCTTTCTCGCACGATGGGTCGCCGCGTGCGCTGGACTTTAACCTGCCTTCTCCGCCTGCGCCCACGGCCGAGGTAAACCCTGGGTCAATGAACATGGTCGATCTCCGGCTCTTGTCGCATTTCATTATCCGCACATCGAAACGCATGTCACTGAATCCGTACCGACAGAAGGTGTGGGAGACAGTCATACCGGGATTGGCTGCGGACCATGACTTCCTGATGCATCTTGTCCTAGCATTGGCTGGGCTGGATCATTATCCGCTCGAAACCCAACCCGTCGCTGCTCTTCCTCTTCCCTCTGGCGGTGCAATCAGCAGTGACAACGCCACCCCAATGCACGCTCTTCACCACATGCAGGTAGTCGTCGGACACCATCAATGCGGTCTCCAAGGCTTTCGAGACACACTTTCTACCCTTTCTGACTCGAATTGTAACGCCGTCTTCGCCGGGTCAATGCTCCTTGTCGCCTTCGCCTTTGCCTCGTTGCGCGTGCGGAACTGGAGCGACTCCCACATGTCCATTTCCACCAGCTCCCCGCTCCCCACACTACGCCTGGACTGGATATACCTCATCCGCGGCCTGACCACGGTCGTCAGACAGTGCTGGCCCGCGCTGAGGATGGGTCCATTCCGCGAGATCCTGCAGTATGCGGGCGCCACCGAGGACTGGAAGATGTATCCAGACACGATGTTCACGAACGTCACAGCTCCTGCAGGCTGCTCGCCGCGGATCGCCAGATTCTGCCGCGGCGCATACGAGGCCATCTCTCGGTTGAAAGCTCTACAAGAATCTACGCCATCGCCCATGGACGAAGACTCGCCCCAGAGCCGCACGGACCACCCGTCCTCGGCATTGAAAGAGGGACTCGACCTCCTCGAGTCGATGTACATGCGGATCCTCTACGTGGTCCAATTCTCGCGCGATCAAACAGACCCAGACAATGGAGTCAGCGTCGCAGTTGCGATCCAGGCTGACATGGAGAATGCGGCGGTCATGGGCTGGCCGCAGGCTCTCTCCGAGGACTTCCTCGCCAGCCTCGGCAGCCCTGATGTGAAGCCGAATGCATCACTGGTTGTCCTCGCGCACCTTTACCTGACACTGGCGCTGTTCGAAGCGACGTGGTTCTTGAACGGGGCGTTTGATGAAGAGATCATGAAGATTGATGCTCTGTTCAAGGCCTCGCGCGATGAGACGTTTGTGGCGCTCATGCAGTGGCCTGTTTCCGTGTTGAATGGTTGATGCCATGTCTCGCCGAGGATTGGACGTTGTGTCGATAATGCCCGGGCGTGCCGGTGCTGACAGCTTTCTCTGGAAAGGGCGACTTGAGGCGGTGGTGACGGTTCGTATCCGATTAACCATGACCGTCCGAAAGTGCGATTAATTAATATTCAGCAGTGGCCGGGATATCAGTTCATCTTGTGCATGCAGCCGTCTCAGCATAATAAGCTCGAATATCTCAGAACGGAAGTTGTATCGGATAACTACAGGCCAGCGTCTGCAGAAGCAACCCTTTATCCGCTGGCTATCATTTCGCAATAAAACACCTCCTGTCCAGATCCCAGGGTCTCCTCCGTATCCAGCCAAGGCTCAACACCCACCCACACCCTCTCCCCGCCAATCCCGTCCTTCCGACCTCCCTGCGCAGAGATAATCGCCCGTGCCTCCGGCGTCTGTTGCCAGGTATCCCACCCACCCACCTGCCCATCTTTAGGCCCCTCGGAACCGCCAGTAGTACATGAAACAACAACCTTCTCCACGAGCGGCAACTCACTCGACACAAGCTCTACCTGTCGTAACGACACATGCTCCACGTACTGGAACATCCGCGCTCCGTATTCTGGCATGTAAACGTTGTGCACCTCCTCATTGAGCTCTTGCGATGGGTAGCCGGACACCATAAGGAGGAGGTCAGAGGGAGAGGAGCCGTTGCCCTTGGTGTTCACGACACGGTAGAAGGCGTGCATTGTGGGTGTCGACGGGTCATTGTTTGGATTTGTATATGAGGCGCAAAAGGAGGTTGCGTCGCGAAGGAGGCCAAGGAAGGTTTGATCAGAGAACGACGCGGGGTCTTTGACCTTTGTCAGCCAGAATTTTGTTAGGGGCGACATTCTTGCTGGTGGTACGGCGGCTGTACGCGGAGTAGTTAACTGTCGAATGATTCAGGTTGCGAGAATGCGGAGAGGGATGTATCTGGAGTTTTATTCTTTCCTGCGCTTGGTCCCTGTGTCAGACTTTGGTGCGTTTTATATAGAGTATACGTAGGCGTATGCGTATTCCGCTTATCCAGCGCATGCTGTGCACTGCCGCGGCGGGGTAAGGGATGGACTCCGAGTACCACGAAGACGGGAAATGTCCTTGATCTCATGCGCGGAATCTTAGATAGGTCGCTTGATTAACAAGGGTGCGTTATCCACTGGGTTGCAGATGATAGATACGCAGCTGGACGGCAGGGAAGCCATGATGCTTAGCTCCTCCTCGCCCCTTGTCCTTCAGGCCCCCGCGCCCTTCCGGCCTTGGTTTCCACTTTAGCAAAATTTGCAGAGAAAATGTCTTCCTCCAAGAATGTCCTTGTCACCGGCGCCACAGGCCCTCAAGGGCGCGGCGTAGTGCCGTTCAGTCTCGCCGCAAGCCATCACGTCTACGCCTACGTCTGCAATCTAACTGCGGCCGCCGGTCAGCTTCCGCAAGGGGACTTCTCTTCAACGAACAGACAAGCAACCCAGCGGCTGATCTGGGGCGCACCAGCAAAGCTATCCGCACAGCGCGCGCGGCACTCAGTGTCTGTAACCGGGGGCTGCTTATTTGGTCAGTGCTGTGCTACACTTTGCCGCTGCGTCACAGCAGGCTCGCAGTCGGATGCCATTAGGGCAACCTAATTATGGGAGAGACAATTAGGCCGTGGCCAGGTCTAAGTCCCTTATGGCCTGTGGTCCCATGCGATTTGCCGTACACTAAATAATGTTTTGCAATCGACCGGATGGGTTACATCGTCTTAATTGGATCGTCACTTAAGACCTTCGTCCGTCTCAACCAGCTTTTTCTGGAATACCCCAAATCATTGTAGGTGAGCCAGAAGCTAATTCATTTGTGGTGCTCGGGTGCCTGGCATTCATAGCTTCGAGAGAGGTTCTCTGATGTCGCCTCCGTAAGGTCCTGTGAGTATCACGCCTCGAAATCATGTGGCTGAGGCTGTAGATCTGTAGCACTGTTCTTCTGGGGCGGGCTTTGTATGGCCGGAAGTGCGACGGCCGCTTTTGCTCGCTGAGAATCTCCTAGCAGTGCTTGTGGTGTCTCTGGAGTATGGACGCCGGAGCTTACTACAGCTCCTTGCCCGGCATCATTATTTGACACGTCCAAACAGAACTATGGCTGCGATGTATCTGTGCCAAAACTGCCCGGCTTCCTGGGCCAGCTTGGTTGTCCGCAAGAATAACTTGTGGACACATAACGTCAACCACTTCAAAGTGGCTCGGAAATACTCTCGGTCGTGTTATGAAATCCTGGCCATGGCGAAAGATTAGTAGACATTCTCACCGGATAGGATGTTCCTTGAGACAAATGTTGGTCCTATTAGGCTTGTAGGGTCTCTTCCGGCTGGTGAAAGCTGTCCCATGGAGTCATTAGAGTAACTTTTGGGTCGAGGATCAGTGGATATGTTGTGAATGAACCATCATCAGCCCCATCCTTCGACTGCCAGAATATTTGCAACTAATGTGTCACGATGTGCGAGGAGATCAGATCACGATTAGATATAGAAATGGACAAGCTTTGAACTTGGACATTGGCCGACGGCGGTTGCATTCACTCCATGAATTGGTCTAAATGACTCCGAGGATACTGTGTCTCAAAGACTGATTCATCCTACGTTCCTGGCGGTAGGGTAGGGGAAAAGTCATCATATCCAATCCTTCACAGTCTTGCTATGAGATGCTCTTATTTAGTAATAGGCAAAAAATGGCATTCAACATGGGTAGGAACGGATCACGACCACCTTCAGTAGAGATTTACCCTAAGTGCTTGGCAATGGGCCCTCTACGCCAGGCTGGAGTTCGGCTAGGAAGACCCATGTCAAGCGCGACGGCCACTGAGACAGCCACTAACCTGGTGAGTCATGCGAATTGCACTTGTCTATCATCCTGTAAACCCCCCTTTCCTGTTCCCTTTCCCTCTCCCTTTGATCCTGGCAAAGTAACAATGCCCCCTCTACCGACGGAGATAATCCTCCTAATCGCAACATTTCTTGCACCTCTGGACCAAGAGTCCCTGCTACAAGCTTACCCCAACTTCGCCCGCCTATTTACCTTTCGCCACTTTGAGTCTACTGACGAGAGCGGCAACACGATCCTGCATCTCCAGGCGCTGGCACACGCCGCACCAGCATCAATAGGCAGCCACTTTGACATGGAACTTTGGGAATTGTGTGCAGCTGATGTGGGTATAGCAGCTTCTGACTTTTCATTACAGGTCGCGTGTCGCAAATTGCGCTGTCTCTCTGTTTAACCCGAGCTTCTCGGTACTGATGGGTTGAAGGAATTAAAAGCCTCGACTGCTTTGTGTAGAGTACGTAAAACTAGTCTAATTTATCATTGGTCAAGTGAGATTGCTCTGCCGCAGGCTCCAACAACGTTGTTGTATGAAGCTGGATATCTGGCCGCCTCCGCCAGCTCCACCCTGATCACTCAATGGAGCTTTGGCGTGCTAGGCCCTGAACCCTGCCATCGCGAAACTCTTTTTGGATACCAATTGGGGAGGCGAACCCCCTCTTCCCTACCAGGGCTTGGCGCGGCGGCCCAATCAAAACAAAAGAATACAGCACGAATTAAAAATTGTGCCCCTTGGGCCAAGTTGGAGAAGATTCCAAATATTCTCCTATCTGAGCTCCCCGTCTAACCACTGTGTCAACGACATAGCAAACAGGCACGTGTTATTTGCATCTCCAGCCCTCGCGTCGACCTTGAAAGTCCACATTCCGCTCCTCAGCCAGATTGTCGGGATCTGGAAATCTAGTAGAAGGTCGCTACGGTCGCTACTGGGCATGTAGTCGACCTGGACCCCGCTAGCATCGCGGATAGTGAGGTGGGCGAAGTCATTGTAGGGCATAGTCTTGAAAGGAATTGTCCATGATTCCTCATCGTCGCGACTACCATCCGGGTAGACAGCAGACAGGCTCACAGTCAGGGTTGCGTTGACAAGGCGATCGTCTAGAAGTCCCAATCTTTGTCGTATGGACTCAGGCAGGTAGCCACGAAGGTAGACAAAGAAGACACGGTCGCTTTAGGGGTGTCAACGTCAAACGTTATCACCAAGCTACACTTCAAGCAGGGTAGGGGAGATCTTACGCGATGATAGGCGTCGGCGCAATCTCGAGAAACTGGATTTTGAGTACCTGCTCTTCTTTAGGCACGACATCGTAGATAGCATCATTGTGGCCGGGGATCCTATTATCGTGTTGAGCCATCATATCCTCGCTGACGAGCAACTCTTGCTGCGCGGGGTTGGTCTTGGCAAGAACAACTAGTGCAGTGGTGCAAAAAGGCAAGATTAGCCAGAGAATTGATTTCATAGTGTGGCAGTGGTGCGAATTATATTTTGAGACAGCTCAGGGTAGGTGAGCAATGAGGGGCGAGACGAGTGTTGGGTTTATATGGGCAGAGTCTAGCTCGACTAGAAAAAATGGGTGTTGCCTCCCAAAATGTAGCCTGCCAGACCCAGAGCTCAACCACATCACATCACTGCCTTAAGTTCCCATTCGTAAAACATTAGTGATTGTTAAAAAGCAACAACTAGAGTGATTATATTAAAAGGTCTTGCCATCTATTGGCTTTTATCACTTTCCAAATCAATAGATAATGCCATTCCCACACACATTCGCCTTTTGCCGCTTTCATTTGTGATCACGCCAGACTAGTTCCAAGGGCTGGTCCCTTGGCGCTTCGTCTAGGCTGCTAGACACCCGGGATGATGCGAAGCGAAGCAATCCCAGCCATGCGAACGGACCGGCAGCGTTAGCTTTTGTTTGGTTTTGTTTCCTCCCTTTTGAGCCCCATGGGTTCGGGGTTTCGGATAGCTCGTGGGCGAGGATGGAGCGCATTCCATCGTGGCTTCCCCAAAAGACCCCCGCAGATCAGATCGCTGGCAACCAGCAGGTCTTCCTCCGTTGGACATGCCCAACTACTAGGGAGGTGGTATGATCGTACCGAGCGGTCCCTGGCAGAGATTTCATCCGATCCGGCAAGAGGGCGAATAATTGATTTGAGATAACCCAGTCCGAAGTAGTTTAGCCCGATGAGCTTCGATACCCAATGTCAAGATAAAGCCAAGGCGGCTAAGCTGGGGTCAAGCCTGGACAGAACCTCGCGAAGCACGAACGGCTATTAGAAGTCGTCGGCTTGGAGACATCGCCCTAGTCTCGCGCTACTAAGCGGATTTCGCCACCCAAACGCCTTCCAAGGAGAAGGACCTCGGTCTAGAAATAATCGCGTAGTTGTTCCTTAGGCCCTAGCTCCTTCAATGTCGCTGGTCATGACTCTAAGCGCACTTTGCCAGATGCAGTCCACCAATCGATTGACGGCAGCAACAACTGGCGAAAGGATTGCCTCTCATCTTCGCTAGCCGCTGGGGGATTGCTATTGTGCCTCCGATTGGGCAGTTCTCTGGAAGGATCTAAGTTAGGTGGTATTAATTTGTCGATATCTCTCGAATGGATCCCTAGAACCACGATCAAACGGCGGTAGCTGGTTTATTTTCATTGAATTGGAATGCGGAAATGAGACACGGTGCCATCCATCTCCTCCTCGAGGCTTCATCAGATATCCTCAATATCGGAACAATTTACCCTACGTACTAGGGCTATTTAGTACGTTACATTCGTCCTCGTTCAGTCTAATTCACATAGCCAGGGTGCAACCAGATATTGGGGGCCTTCGGAATATCAGGATGGGCCTCGGTTTCGCTTCGCCATCCATATCGCATGTTAAGACTCAAGAGTACTGTGTATGGCATTTTCACCAATGGCCGCCTATTCTTGGCCTGGAGGAATTTGACTATATATACTCGCACTATTAGCCTCTACTTTCCAGAATCTATAAGCATCTTTATTTTTTCGCTTTTCTCCCAATCAAAGCACCATGCGCCTTGGGTACCATCTCCACCTTTGGGGATTGTTCGCCCTTCCAGTCGTACTAGCCCAAGGCATCGACTACTCGGCTGCTGCACAGTCGATATCTGCTGCATTGGCCGATCCCTCGTTCGTCCCTTATACAAGACCCAACCAGAAGATTACCGAATTCATCGCTCTTGGTGATTCGTACACCGCGGGGACTGGCTGCAATGGCATTTACGAACAAACAGCCGGCGACGCCATTCGTGGGATGCGCGCATATCCCAGGCAAATGGCCCAAGATGCGGATAATTGGGGCTTTATCAACAACGACGACACTCTACCGCGGTTTAGCTTCCACGCTTATACTGGCGCTACGGTAGATGACCTGGTTATCTATCAGCTAAAGCAAGGAGCGTACAAAGACCACGATGATCTAGCACGCTACCAGCCATTCGGAAAACCGCAAATTGCTGTGGTGACTATTGGAGGCAACGACGCGCGGCTGTCGGAGTGAGTATTTCACGACCCTGTTATAGAATTGTGTTACAGATTCTGATTCCTGGGCCTGACCACGGGGATAATAGAGTATTAAACGCTTGCGTATACGACGCATGGAAGCCGAAAAATTGCAATACTTTGCTCAAAGATATTGAAAATGACCTTGACCCGGAAAAGGGGAAGTTTCAGCAGAAAGTCAACCTTGCGCTGTACGAGGTAGCACATGCAGGACGACTGGCCGGCGGTGCCGAGCCTCGCGAGAGCTTTCAGGTGTTTGTCCTCGAATATCTCACCTTCTTCAGTGATGCTATGGGCCCGGAGTGTAACGATTATACCTGGTGCACCTGGCCATTTTGCACGGGACCAAAACTCACTGAGGATCTCCGCAAGAGACTGAACAAATTGGTCCGCGAGGCCAACGAGGCCATTAAAAGGGCAGCTGAACCCCTCAAGAGAATGGGTGTGATATATGTGGAAGGCATCCAAGACATTTACAATGGTCACCGCTACTGTGAACAGGGGGCTTCTTCGAAAATGAATGAGTACAGCGTGTGGTTCTGGTCGCCGCATAGCGGCATTGACACACCTTCTGAAGGCCCGGGTGACCCCAGCAACTCTTGGTCGGAGGAGAACATTGATCTCGCGCAAGGGCTGCTAGACTTTATCTTCCCGGGTCAGGGCAAGCTGGTCTCCGATCTCTCTGCCGACGGCCCGCAGCCGTGGGAATGGGAGGGGGCTGAGAAGTTCCCGACCCTGCAGTCACTGCTGGATGCCGTACAGGCTGCTTCTGATGACGTCGATGCCCAGTTTCGCGCGCCGTTCCCTTACCTGCGCTCGTTCCACCCAAAGGCAACGGCGTACAGCCAGCACGCTCAGACGTTGTTTGCTGCCATTGCTGATAACCGCGACACGGTTGTGACTGGCAATCAAGGACAGCAGATTGCCATTGCGTCGTACATCAACCCCCTGGGAGACCCGGCCTCGTGGGAACGATTACTCGCATACGACACTCAAAAGGTGAGCGTTTTGGTCGCCAATGTTCTCAACGGTCCGGACTATGTGATCGAGGACAGTTGGAAATCGGTAATTGATCGCGCTGCCAGCCAAGGCAAAAAAATCATTGGTTACGTTCGGACTGGCTACCTGGGCGTGAGTCAGCAACAATTTACCACTCGGTTAGGCTCGCGAGACCTCGCGGACTGGGCCTCGCAGATTGAACAGGACATTGACAAGTGGTATGAGCTATACGGGAACAGTCTCGGCGGCATCTTCTTTGACGAAGGCTGGCCAGAATGCGGTCCCAATAATATCTACGCAGATCTCTATGCATACATTGACGAATACACGAAGCGGAAACACCCCGGCGCATATACAGTGCTTAACCCCGGCTCGCCAATTGCGCAATGCTTTTGAAGACACCATGGATACGCTTTTGACCTTTGAAAACAGCTACGAGGCCTACCAGAGCTCATTTGTACCGAATGATTGGACTCCAAAGGATCCACGGAAGATATGGCACATCATCTACAAAGTACCGCAGGATCAGATTGCAAATGTTGCCGCCCTCGCCAAGAGCCGCAATGTCGGGTTGATCGAAATTACTGATGATGTCCAACCAAACCCGTACGATAACCTCCCTAACGAAAGTTACATGCAAGCAGTGATCGGCGCCGTAAAAGGTGGCAAGCCTCCCGTCAGGAGCCCGGCTCAAGTTACCAACTCCTACATCGCTGGCATCCCAAGCGACGTGGCCGTCTCCTCTTCAGACTATAGCTCGGTCACCCTCACATGGTCTGCAGTCGCGAACGCTCTCGGCTACGCGGTTTACATGAACGGCAAACAGGTCCTGGAACTGCCAGCCTCATTGACCCGAGCCACGGTGGGCATGATCGAGCCGGGAACCTCAGGCATCTCCTTTGAGGTCCGGACGGTTTTATCTTCAGGCAGCGGAGGAGGAAGCTGGCGAACGATCTCCGCAAGCACAAAGAGTCTCCCGGAGGACGGTTCCATCGCCAGCGTCGGTTTCAACCTAAACGGCGACACCGTTACCTACACCGCGGACGTGCTGGTACCCTACGCATTCGTGCGCCTCTTCATTGGCAAGGACCAGCCGGACCCCGGCATCGGGCGCGGGTGGCCGATCCAGGCGCCACCCGATGTTACGGGAAGGGCGCAGCACCAGATCGTCAACTACCTTGTGGAAGGCAACGACTTCTACTCGGGACTCTACAAATATGCTGGCGCTTGGTACGAGACAACCTCAGCCAACGCGGACTGGACGTGGTCCTCTATCGGGGAGGCAAAGCAGACACAAAACGGGTACACGTATACGTGGGTCGTCCCGCTCGGTGGGACCGATGCGGTGGCTAAGGAGTATGTGATACAGGGCCAGGGATATGCCCCGATCAAGAATGTCTTCAAGGGAACACTTCGTCACTTTGGTACAGTGTGACGCCCAGGGGAAAGGAGGGCTGGACTCGTGAGGTAGCTACGGAAAGGCCATGTACATGAAGACCTCAAAGTCCCACGGTGGGGAGCAAGAGGTGCGTTGAAGGACCAGGGATATAGTTATGGATACATATAGGACTATGCTTGCATATTTTGTCCAATTGAGGTGTAGGATAGCTGCCACAGCTGTGGACAGATAGTGATTTATTCTGTCCAACCATACGACTTGTGGCATGAATAAAGACTTTTTGCAGCCTCTAAGGTTTGTCGCCCACAATTTATATACTGCTGCTTGGGTATGAGGGCAGTTGTGTGGGGGTTCATGCGTCGCCTGATCAAAATTAGCTTAGAACGAATCAATCTTATAAACGTATGCTTCTAACCTCCATGCAAAAAGAGGGCCTGGGATGGATAGATCTTGTATATTGATTTCCAGGTGTCGGTAATGAAACTGGTGTCTGCTTCTGAGAAAAAAAAAGAAAAAGGCAACCTAAAGGACGCAGAGGAGATGTATCAGCAAGCACTGGCAGGCTATGAAAAGGCACTTGGTCCTGATCACACATCCACCCTTGCAACAGTCAGCAATCTTGGGAATTTCTACCTTATTCAGGGCAAGCTAAAGGAGGCGGGGGAGATGTATCAGCGAGCACTGGCAGGCTATGAGAAGGCACTGGGTCCTGGTCATTCAAAGACACGCATGGTGTCCAGGTCTTTGGCATCACTCGCTACCTTTGGTGCTGAGCGCCCTCGTATAAGACACCCTGTATAGAATCTTCCACAGAAAATAACGTTCGAACTTGTTCATCAAAAATCACATCTACCATAGTTACCTCTCATCAACTTGGTTCAAACCCCCACTGCAAGCAAGTCATCGATTCGTAGTTCCAAGAATTTGGTACTGTACTACAGCGATAGATAATAGAGTATCAATATTTTTATGTGAGGTTTCGTGCAACGTAACCTATGTATTCTCCCTATTCCACATTTAAAACCCAAAGGCGAAAATGCAGCGACACTCATCTGGGTGCTGGTGGCTCAATAAAATACTCACGCTAGGGTCTTGGCGGTGGGGCGGGAAAAGAAACATAATGTGTTTGCTGGTGAAGGCGATTTCGAGAAAGACTGTATACTGTCGGAGACACTTTGGAGGCAGGAGCGACGAACTACGGAACACGAAAGCTCTGTTGAACAAGGATATCTGGATTCCGTGTTGTTGGTGTGGTGTACCGAGCGGGAGGTACCCCCTGACCAATGGCGGCCCCACCGACGGGAGGGCCCGAACCCTATCCCATAAACACCCAAGAAACCCACGCAAGCGACTTATTCAAAGACTCTTAGGCCCGAACAGCGATTAATACCACCCAAATCATTAGAAGACGAACGCGGAATGGCGAACCTCACCCTGCTATAGAGAATACCGGCTGAATCACTACCAGAGAGGTGTGGAAGCTTATTTATAAGCTTAAAGACATCATCAACTACTAAACCACGCTTATTAAATCCACTAAATCTGAGCTAGAGGAAGTTAAACACGACTAGAACGTTCTACGCGAATAGAATGAAAAGCTTCACGAGGAAGTCATAGCCCTGCGAACCCAGATTGAAACCACCTCGCCAGTACCCCCAACCAGATCATGGGCCGCAGTCGCAGCCAGCAGCACTAATAGGGCCCCACAACCAAGCCACTAATAACTAGAAAAGGAGCGGAACTACGTCCAAATTAGCACCTAGAGAACGTTTATCAACCTAAGAGATAATAATAATAATGATGGAAACACCTTTAGTCGATACCTTACCATAGACGCTGCCAACACCCATATTCGCGCGGCCCTCCTAAGCACCGCCTCGACCCAGGATGCTCAGGTGGCTGGGATTAGCACGACAAAGACAGGCTACATCATCTAATTTCAAGACCACAAGTCAGCGGAAGCTGCCCATAGCAATACTAAATGGCTAGACGAGCTCAGAAACAGCACGAAACTAGTAAAGCCTTAGTTTAGTATTATTATATACTACACGCTAACTAAGGAGTTCGACTTAGAGACCGCAAGTACCCAGGTAGTAGAGAAGATCATAGAGGAAAATAACCTAGCGGAACACGGTTTCCACATTAAAGAACTGGCTTGGTTAAAACAGAAGGATAAAGTACTAGGGAAGTTTGTATCATTAGGAATCTAGTTTAACTCCACAGAGGGAGTAGAATACATGCTTAATAACAGCCTCCTTATTAGTTAATGCTACATCGGCAGCGTTAAACGACGTAAGATTAAGAGAAAAAGATACTTCCAGTGCCAACGCTTCGGACACCTAGCATGGTCGTGCAAGGAGACCCCGCGATGCGGACATTACGCGGGGTAGTATGAGTGACAGCAATGCCCACCAGGGGTCAGGGCTCGATGCCTCGACTGTACTAGGGAACACCCAACTGGCGATCGACGATGCCCGACCCCCGCGACTTCTGACTCTAACCAATGTTAGAAAGGAACCTCCACGTACTACAGCTGAACATAATGAAATTAGGACCACGAATAGAAGCGCTTATTAACGACTACCAGACCCAAGACCTTGACATCCTCCTGATCCAGGAGCCATCCATCACCACCTACCAAACACATGTAAACCACAGTGCCTGGCGACTATACCAGCCTACCACTAACACCGACACGACTCAGTTCCGCAGTTTAGCCTACGTGAATTGAAGACTCTCAACCTCATCACACCGCCAGGTATACTGCAACCACCTAGATATTACAGCTATTAAGATCTAGACAGCTGACTCCTAAACCCTTGTCTTCTCTATCTACATACCCTCAGCGCCCATATTCACCGGTGATAACGGGTTAGCGGAACCCACGCTTACAGTAATTCAAAGCATAATCACTACCACTATACAAGAAGATCAATGATCCACTAACATCATTCTATCCAGAGATTTCAACCGCCACCACCCTATATGGAGTGGTAATAACATTTAACCTCGCTTTATCAAGGACGTAAGTAACCTAATTACCTACTTCCAAACTAACAGCCTCTAGAGCTGCCTCCCACAGGGCACAGCAACCTTCTAGCCCCTTAATGACCCCAGAAAGTTCTCTACCATCGACTAAACGGTCACCAACTGGCCGGATCTACTTGTCAAATGTCACCTATACCATGAAAATTACAGATCTAACCACCGCGCCACGTACTCGGAATGGAAATTACAAACACAGGTCAGGGCACCTACCAAACCAAGGAAAGCATACGATCGTGTGGAATGGAACAAGATTAGTAAGGATATAAACTAATAAATAGGCCCATGGAAGGATATAAAGACCTAACCCACACTAAACGCGGTCATCTAAAAGCTCATTAAAGCCACGAGCCAGGCAGTCGACTATTTCATGCTAGATACACGGCCAACACTATACTCCAAATAATGGTTCACACTAGACCTTAAAGTCTAATAAGTCGAAGTTAACCAAACCTAACAGAGATGGCAGGCAAGCTGCGCCGAGCTAGGCCAAGATCACCCTCACTCTACTACTGCGTTTCATGACATGTAACATAAGCAATGAGTATGGACTTAGATGATTAAAAAAGTAAAAGCTTCACACTAGCGAAGATTTCTAGACGAGGCCGGTGAGGGAAAACTCTAGAAAGTGGCCACCTACATAAAGCCATAAGAGTCATGGGGATGCGTCCTAATACTATAGACCAGCGCAGAGGAGCATACTAAGAACGAAGACAAAGCATAGGTGTTTCTAAACGTATTTTTCCCCACAATGAACACGCTAGATCTTAGCAATCTAACCATATCACAGCTGGAACTTTCATGGCAACTAATCACTGAACTTGAGATTTAATGATCCCTTAACGCGGCTAACGGGACCATAGCACCAGGAGAAGACAACCTGCTAATACTAGTTTAGAAAAAGCTCTAGATACACCTAAAAATACTTATCACTAACATCTTTACTGCGTCCGTGAATCTAGGTTACCACCTGAAATAATAGCAAAGTGCTAAGATAGTAGTACTATAAAAGCTAGGAAAGTCTGATTACACTAACCCTAGATCCTACCATCCGATCTCACTTCTAAACACGCTCGGCAAGCTTCTTGAAGCAGTCATGGCCTGACGACTCTCATACCTAGCAGAAAAACATGGTTTACTACTAAACAGCCAGTTTAGGGGACGCCTAGGTTGAATGACTAAGCAGGCGCTGCTGGTACTCTTGAATTTAATAGACCAAGCCTGGTATAAACACCACGTTGTCACCCTTGTTACTTTTAACTTAAAAGGCGCATTTAACGGAGTCAACTAGAGGAGCCTTGACGCCTGCCTACACGCGAGGAGGATCCCCTCTATCACGAGAAAGTGGATCGCGAGTTTTATGAGCGACCGCCATGTAAGTATTAGATTTAACGACTTTCGCACTGTAATAGAACCACTAGTGAACGCAGGACTAGTGTAGGGATTACTACTCTCCCTAATTTTATTCACATTCTTTAACGCGGACCTGGTTAAACAACCTATTAATATCTATAGGGGCGCGTCAGCCTTCATTAATAATTACTTTTAGTGGCGAGTGGGACGCTCTACCAAGGAAAACCTGGCCTAGATATAATTAGAAGACATCCCATGAATTAAGGCCTAGGCGCGGAAGACTGGGTCCTGCTTTATAGCTAAGAAAACCAAGCTTATTCACTTTACTAGGAAAAAGCACGAATAACTAGAGAGATCAGTAGTGCTGAATGGCACAGTGGTCTGACTATCACCCACGGCAAAGCTACTAGGGGTGGTGTTTGACTGGGAGCTATGGTAGAAGGAGCACGTCTAATAGGCTATTAAACAAGTAACTAAAACAACCATCGCCCTCTATGGACTACGACATCTGCGTCCTGAGTAGATGCGTCAACTCTACCAGGCATGTGTGGCACCCGTCGTGGACTATGTATCAACCGTGTGGCATGACCCGCTGCGCGATAAAACCCACCTACGACACTTGAACACCGTATAGAGGACCCTGTTAATCTACATTCTCTCGGCATTTAGGACAGTGGTGACCGCCACCCTAGAAGTGGAAGCCTATATTCTCCCTATACACCTCCGTCTCCGCCACCGCGCCTAACGCACCATAGCCAGGCTACACACGCTACCGCGCGACCACCCTATCTAGGACATATTATCCCAAGCTTAGAAACGAAGGAATAACATTAGATCGCACGCGCGCTTTCCCCTGGCTGAAGCGCTAAAGACTATGAACGTGGACCAACTAAACGAGTTAGAAATGATCAACCCATGCCCGCTGCCACCATGGTGAAATAAGGCATTTGTAGAGATTAACGTCGAATCAGACCAAGAGACAGCCAGGGAAAACGCCGAGGCCATAGGTTCTAGATCTAACATTATTATCTACTTGGATACCTCCGGGCAAGAAGGCCATCTAGGGGCTGCTATCATCGCACTTAATAATGACCAGAGGGTGAGCCAATCCTAATAGGTACAGGTGGGATCCATGGACTGCTAGTCAGTCCACGTCGCGGAGCTCATAGGCATCTTTCACGCCATTAGCGTGGTACTTAAGATATTCTACCAACGCCCGAGCCAAATAGATAGCAGCCCAACCACTGCAACTATCATATGTGATAGTAGATTAGTATTATAAGCAATCCAGAGCGTGAAGAATATATCAGGATAATAAATCATCCACGCGATCCTCCAAGCAGCCACTAAGATTCAAGTGAAGAATATTAATCTCCACCTCTAATGGGTACCAGGACATTGCAATAACCCTAGTAATAACACGGCAGACTGGTTAGCTAAAGCTGCTACGCACCCAGGTCAAACCCACTCCTTCTGCCCGCTGCTGATGAGGGAGATGGCGCGAATCTAGGATGGAATCCATGCTTAGTGGGAGTAAGAATGGAGATCCAGCACTAAAGGTGACCACCTATAAAAGATTAATAATACCCTGCCCGCGAACTATACCTAAAAGCTATATAGTTCCCTACCTAGAAACTAAGCTTACCTACTTACACAGCTCTATACAGGCCATAACTGGTTATCCACCTTCACTAAGAAACACAGCTTCCGCGACAATGACCTGTGCGCGTGCGGCGCGCGGGAGACGGTTATCCATGTGATAGTAGACTGTCTGAGGTTACAAGGGCTACGAATGAAATTAAGGAGAGAGGTTAGAGACGCGTTTAATAGTATATCAAGTCTACTAGGAGGCTCAACCTAAGGTAAGAAAGGTAATCCAGATATCATCTCATGGGTTAAAACGGTTAACGCCGTGCTAGACTTCGTTAAGGCGTCACAGAGATTTCGTAGTCGCGCGCCACGAGGGCAGCCTAATAATGGGAGCGGCAAGTAGGCCATGACAGGCCGTGACAAGGCTCTAAGTTCGTTTTCAGGAAGTGGAAGAGTCTACATGTACATAATCAGATATATATAGTTGTTGTAGCCTGCATATCGCTTTGGCGAGGGGTCAGGGTAAATGAAAGCATCATCATCATCGACTGTATACTGTCAAGTGACATCCCTGCTACAGCTGGCAAGATGCCGCTCGGAAACCACATTCCGCAACGCGACATTATTGCCAGTCAGAAATAGTGGGGTGCTAAATTCTTGTTCTTGAGCTTGTCCAAGCTTAGTTTGTCCTAGGCTCCAACAGAGAGACCATTCATTGGCGAGCCGATGAACCGAGGACGATATAAGGCGGGGTAAGATGACTCCAACCTGCATTTTATTTTGCTTCCAAAGTGGCTGATCAACTTCATGCGTGTTGTAGCTATGCATACATGCACCAGGCGATGGTAGGTGCACTACTGTAGACCATTTTGCGTCCTGGGTATCTTGTCCCAAACGACGCCCAGGCTTGCCTTGTTCGTGACTCAACAGTAAAAGTTGGCACGGGACGGCTACATAGATTAACCGCCTGAACTATCTCTCAGACACCAACACCATTGATAACACTAGTAATAGTTTCTGGGTCATTCGTTCTAACGCGGGGAACTGTCGGCTACTGTTCACCACTATTGAGGGCCCGATGTAACTTTCCCCAGCTTTTTATGGTACCAACGAGAGAGGCTACCACCACTGAATGGAAGCGCCCCATATGTGCGGAATCCAGTTTCCGCCATGAAGGGGAACGTCAATGGCCAGAATAGTGGCATTGGCCGTTGGATTGCTGGGTGGAGGCCTGAAAGCCGGCGGGGTCGGGGTCTTGTTCGCAACAAGCAATGCACTAGCGCTGACCTTGCAGGAATGTGACTTGACGTTAGCGCCTTGAGCCTGTGCACTAATGGATAGAGGGCCATGTTGGAGTAGGCCAATGGACGAAGATTGGTACTCGCTCCGCTGGCTGTGGGTTTGAAACCGTTCCTGACTGGCCTTCACTGCCGGCGCATTTATTCTTCGAGCGTGGGTAGGGAATCTTAGAGCTTCTATCAGATAATATCGGCAAATGGTACAATCTAAGCGAGTCCCGGCGGAGGATATGTTCAATGGAGTAGGCAATGGAGTAGATATGCTGTTCAAGGGTCGCGTGGAGCTGAGCTTATATATCAAGTGGTCCGGGACATAGACTGTGATAATTCTACGACTCATTTGGAATCCGGCCAGATACAAGACCCACATTCTGCATCCATGATGCTTCCCCTTTACGCAATTGTCTGCCTGGTCCGCGCCTCTTCGGCGACGCAGAACACCCCCGATGTGCCCATTCCCACACCCGACTATTTCCCAACCACCCTTGGTCCGTTTGCAGGTGCTACCAAGGCCGGAGAGGCCGCGTTCCTCGCCTAAACCAATCCCGTCTTCACCGAGCCAACCTACATCCCAAACGCACCGTTGGTAACCAACCTTCCCATATCGGGCCAGCCCCATGGCGGCAACATCTTTCCCTTGATGGGTACAGTGAGGTACGTTTTGACTGTTTCGAGGAGGAGCTCTGTCTTATTTGGCTCTGTCTTTTATGATATAGCCCCTACCTATCCAACCCTGTGGGATTCGGCGTGGATGAGTACCCACTGCCACCTGGCGCAAATATCACGCAGATGCACATGGTTCACCGTCATGGCGCGCGATACCCGACCTCGGGCTCTGCAACGGGCGAATGGGCGCAAAAGATCATTGGATCTCGCAGGGACGGGACGCAATTTACGGGCGATCTCGCGTTTCTCAATCACTGGACCTACAGGCTCGGAGAGGCCGAGTTAACCGCACGGGGCCGGCAAGAGTTATTCGATAGTGGCGTCCTCCATTTCTTCAACTACGGGAAGCTCCATGACGCCGCGTCGAAAATCGTCGTTCGCACAACGACGATGGTGAGGATGCTGCAGTCTGCGGAGAACTTCCTTAATGGATTCTTCGGTCCGGCGTGGACGAATAATGCGACCCTCGAGGTTCTCATCGAGAGTGAGGGGTTCAATAACTCGCTCGCGGGGAACAAGATGTGTGACAACGCTGCCAACGGGAACGGCGCGACAGGCGACCAGGCAATGGACGAGTGGATGGCCGTGTACCTCCGAAACGCAACAGAGCGTTTTCGCGGGCAGATTTTCGGGGATCTGAGCGCAAACTGGACAGTCGAGGATACCTATAATGCCCAGACCATGTGCCCCTACGAGACAGTCGCCTTGGGCTATAGCTCCTTCTGCACACTATTCACGTGGGAAGAGTGGGAAGGGTTCGGGTACATGACGGACCTGAAGCTGTATGGGAGCTACGGCATGGCTTCTCCGGTGGGCCGATCAATCGGTCTCGGGTACGTCGAGGAGTTGATTGCACGGCTGGAAGGCCACCTGCCGAACCCGCCAGAGGATTCCATCGCATTCAACAAGACGCTCGATTCGAGGACGGCGACCTTCCCGCTGAACCAAACTGTCTATTTGGATTTCAGTCACGATGACGAGATGTTCTCCATGTTGACAGCCTTGGGGCTCACGCAGTTTGGCGAATTCCTACCATCAACAAAGCCCTCCCCGAACCGTGCACTCGTCGGAAGCCACATTGTCCCCTTTGCAGCACGCTTCGTGATCGAAATCATCCAGGCGCCAAAGCCCATCCGCGCGACTAGGCCCAAGGATGGAGGAGTTTCCGGTCCTATATATGAGCAAACAGGCGATGAGACGGTTTACGTACATATGCTCATCAACCAGCGGACTGTGCCACTGGGACAGAGCATTGCCGCTTGTGGTCGACGTGATGATGGGTATTGTGAGTTGTCGACCTTTCTACGCGCGCAGCGGGAGAATATCGACAAGGCCAACTACGAGGCTAGCTGTTTCGGGGATTATAGCCTGCCCGCCTATGGAGCGATCAGAGATGGTGCTTACCCAAGGAATGTGAAATTCTGACACTGCACAACGCATTCATGTCCATGGTAACAGCTCCCTTCATCCATCCGCGCATCTCGCGACCACGCAGTCTAGGTCTTGAACGCACTGCCACGTGGGACATAAATCTATATACTCACGTACTGCGGCTTTCTGGTTGCTGAATGATAGGAAGGACAGCACTACCTGCGTGTTGCATAGCAAGACCTGGTGAGAATTTCCAGTATGTAACCAGTCGCAACAAACAATAGTAAGCTTGTTAGATCAAGGGCTTGGCGCCCCTTCTACTATGATTATACTTGCCCCGTACACATGTACCTAGTAATTCTTCACCTATGCAGACGAAAAGGTACTTCCATGGGCATACACTCGGAAGCAGGCGACAGAAAAGCAGCTTTTATTTCTTTCTAACCAACAGTGCAGAGGCACATAATGAGTCGGGATCTCTGTCGGGAGAGTAGGAGATGCTGAGATACAGCCAATAGAAGAGAACCAACGCCCGTTGTAGCATAGTACTCACGCACGAGCGTGAAGCTAAAGCCACGAAAGTCATCACTCTAAGTATTACTGCGTATCCGAGTTATTGCCAATAATCACAATTCAGAAATTAGGCTATATTATGGCTAGATTATTGCCGTTAGCCCGGACCAGTCACCAAAATTAGGGCAATGCTGTGCACTCCGGCTGGCAGGGGCGAGCAGATAGAGTGCTGACTATCAAGATTCGCCTAGAAGCCAATTTGACACGCGATGCAAAAGACCCCTTTCAGGCTAAAAGGTCTGCCCTTGGAATATGCTGGCCAATTGGTGTGTTGGCCAAGAAGCAATCGTGCCCCTTGGAACACGCGTTTCCGTGGTCGTCAAGGTCCCCAATACGAACGTCGTGGCGCTAGGGCAAGATCCGGTGTTTCTCCTGCGGGGAGGCTGCCCTAAATCGGCGCTAGGGGCTCAAGGGTTCCAATCCCTCTGTTTCTCCGGCTGTTCATTTGCCCATCCCCCGCATTCGAGCTGTCACCTGAACCGCCCCATGGGGCCGACATCCCGTGGTCCGGACCTCGCTTGGGTTGTGGACCATGAGTATAGCCTGAATTCCTTGCACCCATGCATATAAATCTTTTTAAGAGGATACGTTCTCGTCGACTAGACTCCGTTGACATCGCTCTCAGAGGCGTTGTCTCCATTTTATCGGACGAAGCAGATTACCGCCACCATGGGATTCTCCCTCCGCCCACCCAAACAGACGCGCAGCGTCGTGCCCCAGAAACCAGCAAAGGGGCACTTCTTCTTCGCGCACAAGGAATTCGCCCGCGTCCCGTGGTGGAAGCGCAAGAACATGCGCACGCTCTACATCTACATCGTCATCCTGATCCTCAGCAACACAGCCAACGGCTTCGACGGGTCCATGATGAACGGCCTGCAAACGCTGTCCTACTGGCAGGAGTACTTCAACTACCCGCGCGGCGCCCTTTTGGGCCTGTTCAATGCGAGCATGAGTCTGGGCTCCCTCATCGGCCTCTTTGTCGTTCCGTATTTGATTGATTGGCGGGGGCGGAAAATGGGGCTCGTTGTTGGGTGTGTGATTATGCTCCTGGCCGTGGGGTTGCAGTCTGGCGCGCAGAACTTTGGCATGTTTGTGGCTGCTCGCATTGTGATTGGGTTTGGGGATTGTATTGTCCTGGGGAGCGCGCCGCTTCTCATCGCCGAGATTGCGCATCCGCAGGATCGTGCCGTCTTGGTTACCTTGAGCGGTGCGTCGTATCATTCGGGCGCGTTTATCGCTAGCTGGGTAACGCTGGGGACATTGGATATTCCGGTAAGTCGTTCTTGTTGCACGATCTGTCTTTGTGACATTGACCATTTGACTGATGATTTCAGAGTGACTGGTCATGGCGCCTCCCCAGCCTGCTGCAAGCCATTTGCACCATAATAATCATCGCGGGCGTCTGGTGGATGCCGGAAAGCCCACGTTGGCTCATCTACAAAGACCGCCACGAAGAGGCCCTCAACATCCTAGTCAAGTACCACGCCGAAGGCGACGAAAGCGACGAATTCGTGCAACTCGAGTACGCCGAAATCAACGCCGCAATCGCACTGGATAAAGCGACGGGCCAGACAGGGTGGGTCGATTTCCTCCGGACCCGGGGAAACCGCAAGCGAATCGCTCTCATCACGGCGCTGGGTCTGTTTAGCCAGTGGAGCGGCAATGGCCTCATCTCATATTATCTGAAATATGTCATGGACAGTGTCGGCATTACAAAGGCCCAGACGCAGTTGGGGATCAACGCTGGCATGAAGACGGAAGGACTCGTCACGAACTTTGTGTTTGCGTTCTTCATTGAGATCCTGGGGCGCCGACCGATGTACCTTGTGTCTACTATTGGAACCTGTGTCGTGTTCAATGCCTGGACGATTGTCTCGGCGCGGTACGAGATCGCACCGAACAAGGGACTGGGGTACGCCTTTGTCTTTCTCACTTTCCTCTACGGCGTCTTCTACGATATCAAGTGAGTGTCTCTCTCCCTTACCCTTGTTAGCTGCTAACTTGGTTACTAGATCCGGCCTCATGGCCACATATACCACCGAAATCCTCCCCTACGGCCTGCGCGCCAAGGGCTTCACCTGGCTCAACTTCTGCGTGACCGGAGCACTCTTCTTCAACCAGTACATCAACGCGATTGCCCTCGACGCTTTGGCCTGGAAGTACTACATTGTCTACTGTGTGTTTCTTGGCTTCGAAGTCTTTGTTATCTACTCGTTCCTGATTGAGACGCGGTATACGCCGATGGAGGAAATCGCTCGGTACTTTGACGGAGACAGTGCGGTGGATGTCGGCGAGGTCGCGACTGCGGACATGAAAGAGAAGGGGTATGTGTATGAGATGGGGCCAGTGAAGGGGGCTACTGCGGTGCATGTTGAGAGGCAGGAGTAGAGTGCTGTTTGGTCTTATCTAGGCCATGTGGGAGTTGAGGGTTGCTTGAGATTTTGTTTGAGATTTGGAGTTAACCCTCCCGTTGGCGAATCTATATAGTGACAGGCAAGGATTCCATAGTACCGTTGCGCACCAGAAAACTGAGATTGCGCAGTTCATTTGCCGATGAACAGTGGCTTTTGGATGCTGCTACCTAGATAATTTCTTCGAACCCCTTTCCCATTTTCACGTACTTGTTGGAGTGGCAGAATCCGGCGAGACTAGTATTCGTCATCCAATCGCAATTGATATCGTTCTCGAGACCGTCTGGACCGGGCGTTTAGCATAAACAATTTAGCCTATTTTGAAATCAACCTCGATGCTAATCCGGGGCACCCTATTGTCCGACTTGCACCGTCCTGGCGATTCCCTGGTACATAAGACTTGCTTTGCCCTCACTTAGTTTTTAATGCTAATTAAGCTACCTACCTATACCGACACCAGGTACCATGCCTCAGGCTACAAACCCCATTATCCCCGGATTCGCACCGGACCCCTCGATAGTCAAGGCCGGCGAATGGTACTTCCTGGTGACATCCAGCTTTCACATGTTCCCCGGGCTGCCGATATACGTTTCCAAAGATTTAGGGTCCTGGAAGCAGATTGGTGAGCTTCTGACACTATAGCCAGCAGGAATAAAAAAAAGCCCCAGCTAAGTCCAATCATCAATTAGGAAACGTCATCAACCGACGCACACAGCTCAGCCTCGCCCTATCGGACACGCGACTACACCCACTCTCGAACCCCAGCGAGTTCCTGCTCGCCACAGGTGGTCTCTACGCACCCACGATCCGATACCACCAAGGAACCTTCTACGTCGTCTGCACGAACGTGAAGCACGTGGACAGTGACAATACCTCGTTCGGCAACTTCATCGCATCGACCTCCCTCGAGGGCATCTGGTCCGACGACTGGAGCGACCCCGTCTACTATGACTCCCGCGGAATCGACCCCAGCCTATTCATAGCCAACGATGGCACGGCCTACATCCAGGGGTCCGCGGCACCGGGTCCATATACGACGATCAACATGTTCCAAGTCGATCTGCACACGGGCGCCAAGCTCTCTGAGGAGAAGGTTATCTGGCGCGGGACTGGCGGGATCTACCCGGAGGGCCCGCATCTTTATCAGAAAGATGGCTGGTTCTATCTCCTGATCTCGGAGGGTGGGACGCACGAGGAACATATGCTTACCATGGCGCGGGCGCGGGAGATCTGGGGGCCGTATGAGGGCTGTCCGCATAATCCGATCCTGACGGCGTTTGGGACGGAGGAGTATATCCAGTGTACGGGGCATTGTGATGTGTTTCAGGATGAGCAGCAGCGGTGGTGGGGGGTTTGTCTTGGGATTCGCAGGGGCGAGGGGCGGCGTGGGATCATGGGGAGGGAAACGTTTATTACGCCGGGGAGCTGGGATGGGGAGTGGCTTTCACTCCAGCTGGTCAAGTCGCGTGTGGAAGGGATTCCTGCAGTTCTGAGTGAATCCAGACTGTCGGCAGCGCCGGGCGTGGACTTTCTCTACATTCGTGATGCAGTGCTCGAGAATTACCGAGTTGACAACGAACGGTCGATCCGTCTGACAGCCACGTCTATTGACTTCTCGGAACCCGAGAAAAGCCCAACGTTTATCGGCAAGCGACAGCGCTTGTTGGCCGGCACGAGCAGCGTCGTGATCCCCAAGTTCACTCAATACCGCGGGCAAGCCAATCTCAAAGTAGGTCTTGCCTGTTACAAGGATGAGCACCGCTATGTTCGGATCTGTTACGCGTCCGATGGCCACAGGATCGTCTTTGAAATCGTGAACAAGGCCAAGAAGCTTGCAAGGACAGCGAGTCATGTGGTGGATGCTACTACGAGCATGAATGCTCTAGGGCTGCGCATCGAGCACACCGAGAACGAATACCGAATGCTGTACACTTATGCAGACCAGGCCAACTGGGAGTGTCTGGCCACGGTCGATACCCTTGAGATGACGGATGCCGATTTCATTGGTCCAGTAATGGGAGTGTTCGCCGTCGCTACCGATTCAGTCGATGTTCAGTTTGAAGAGCTAAAGGTTGACTAGAACTGGGTGCGGCTATGAGAAATAGATACCTGGTCTGTCGGCAATTGTTTCGAGGTATGGGAACGGGCATTTGAAGACCTCTGCGGACTAAATCATCTAACAGGAGGCTCATCGTCAACCTGGCTAGCGAATAAACACTCGCATGATCTCATATCTTACATGCCTCTTAGGTCTCCAGGCTTCTCATTCGGTTGAATACGATCCTATTGCTGCAAAGCGTTCCACACAGGGTTTTTGTGTTTCTACCAATGAGTTAAGGTCTGCGGTGTATCCCTTGGCCGCGTGCCAGCGGAAAAGCGGGACCACTTGGTCGCATTGGAAATTCGGATTCATTCATCCACTATCAGAATTAGAGAAATCGTGCACCGTAATATCCCCCAAGATGGCGTTTGGCCCATTTCCCAACCAACCTCTGCCTCCACCTTCCATCCGCCTGCCGATGGCGTAATAGGAACAGTCCCGCTGCTCCCACCGCACTTTACCACTCAACAGTTAAAGAACCCCTGGTCATGCTGCGAGAGAACGCCGCCAGCTGCGCCGGAAACCAAAGCAGGCATATAAGAGCAATGGACGCGAGAGTGGCTATAGAAGAAGAAAGCACGCGTCCCAGGCTGCTCGTCATCGTCTTGTTCTTGATCCTGTTCGTCTCCTTCGTCGTCTTCTTCTTCTCCCTGCCGAAAATCTCCCACCCCGGCCCCGAGCGCTCCGGCACAGGAAGATAGCGCACCATGGGCGCGCCAGCGGCAATCCCCTTGGACGCCAGGTCCGCCAGCATCTCCCCGGCATACGGGAAATAATACCGCGCGACCAGGCGGCACAGGAGTCCATCAAGAGCTTGAAGGCGCGTACTCATCTTGGCCGCATGGGCGACGCCGCTCATGCGCGCTCGGCGCGCGGCGGCGACAGACTTGAGCAGTTGGCTGGTTTCGGCCGGCGATGGGCGCTGGGTCTTTTCTGGGTTGTGCTGGAGCGCTTGATGCAATGCGTTGGCCAGCGCCGTGGCGTCTTCCATGGCGCAGTTGGCTCCTTGGCCTGTATGAGGCGCGATCTGTACGGCCACTTGTGCATTAGCCACTGGAGGGACAGGGCATGGACGAGGAGGGTTGTGGGGAAGGAGGGGGTGGCTCCACTTCCCGCAAAGCTTGAGAGGGATCGGGAGGAAGGGTGGCGATTTAAAAGATTCGTTCGTACCTTGTGCGCACTATCCCCGATGCAAATGATATTCCCGTATGTCCACTCGGGTAGGACGTACTCATCTAGCCTGGTAACATTAAACGTCTCGCGAGCACCCCAGACGTCTCCAAAGGTGATATCCTGCCAGAAGGGCTCTCGGGCTAGAGCAGAGCAACGACGCACGGCATCTTCAGTGGAAATACGCGGGGCGGTCATGTAGTCATATTTCCGATCAAGCTTGTAGAACAGAAACCAGTACAGCCGGCCATTCTTGCCGACAACGCTGAGAATGCTCCAGCCCTTGTTGTAGCATGTTATTTGCTCTCCGGCGGGGAGATTGGGCAGCGCTGACGAGATGCCAAAGACGCATCCATACTCAACTCGCATTTCTGCAAAGGATGTCAGTCACGACACTGGGATTGAAAGTCAACACGCCTCTGTCGATGGCTGGGAGGGGGTGTAGCTCACGCTTCTTTTCACGCGTCGAGGATGTTCCAGAAAGCCGCCACATCTCTTGCCGGATAACGCTGTGGACGCCATCAGCGCCAACGACAATGTCCCCATCGTAGCAGGCCCCAGAGGCAGTATGCACGCGTAGACCGTCGGCCAATTCCTCGACTCGGAAGACATTTGCGTTCACATGGAGCTTGTCCGGGCACGGCAGGCTAGCTCCGAGCAGCTCCAGGACCTTTTGCCGATCTAGAAAGGCCAACGGGTAACCGAACCTAGAGATATACAAAATTAGTGGGGCCGAAAGGACACGTGAGCACTCAAGGTGTGCTGGATGAACAATCTGAAGACACATACCTCTCACGTAGCAACCTCGGATACTGACTGGTATAGCTGAACCCATCGGGGTAGTTCAGGTGGGCCTCCTTGAGCGGGTGTATCAGCTCCTCGAGTTCACTGTAGAGTCCCAGTTGCTGCAGGATCCGAGCTCCATTGGGCATAATGCCCAGCGAGGCGCCCTCCTGTGGAGCCACCTCGGCCCGCCTTTCCAGGATGACATAGTCGATTTGGGCGCGGTCGAGGCAATGGGCTAAAGTCAGCCCCGCAATAGATCCCCCCACAATGATCACCCTGAATGATTTCTTGTCCATTGTATGTGGTGCTGAAACGTGGACGTGGCTGCTGATCCGACAGATATGTTCAGAAGGCCGGGGATGCCGAGGGTATATATGCCTGAGCTCATCTACACCACCAGTGAGGTGTTGACGAGCATAAGCCGGACTTCTAGAGATAGATACCCCGCGACAAAAGACACAAGGTAGTACCGCGGTAGGTTTACTCCGCAACAAAACTGCGAACTCCCGGACCGAGCCTGGGTGAGATCGAATCGAAAGTAAAGGGCGCTGATGGCACCTTGCATGAACAGGTATACCTTATGGGATGCCATTGTACACCTCGGAACTAGCGGCGGACTTCGAGCCCTTGTTAGGGGATGCCCGGCGTCGTGTCGTACAGAATGGGCTCTGCATTGCATCCACCGGATTCCATTCGACAACAGTACTTGTTTGCTTTGTCGGCCATACCGGGTTCCCAAGTTACAGAAAATCCCATCCGGCATCACATCCATTAGAGAGCGGTGATTGCGACGCAATGCACCCCTTTCATGCCTGAGCATCACTCTACCCAGCTTTGAGCTGTCCCCGGCCAAGTAGTACACGCTTAGTATACACCGAAGGCAGTTCTGGTGGAATGAGAGAGCACGTCGCCCAAAAGCTTGAGCCACCTTTTCAGGCACCATAAAGTAAAAGGTTGTTGGTCAGACGACTTGTTTCCCATTCAATCCTGTTTCCACGAGGTTCGGATATTCGGCAGCCACGTCCTGGTTAAGATCCTCTCTCGCCACACGAACACCATCGACACTATTGAGAGTGAGGATTATGCCTACAGTCAGGGCTTCGAATCCTTGTCATCGGCGCGTTGTGCGTCTACGGTGGGCGGGACGTAGCGCAACGAGGAGAGGATTCGCACTCTTGGTACTCACCGTCTGCAGTCTGGCTAGCCACACCCTGGCCAATGCCGTCCTATTCCCTGTTTCCCGAAAGCCCACCTCGCACGGAAGATTTCAGTGCCTACCTCCGAGGAGGATGGAAGGTTTGTTCGTTAATAGGACTTCGCTTACAAGGCCGTGGAAGGGGACCAAGCTGCATCTCGGAAGAACCTGCACTCGCATGCTTTTCTGATTTGCGTAGAAAAAAAATTAAGTGATTGAGAAGAGTTGACTTAAGGTATAGCTAAGGACTAGCATGTCATATTCCCTTGAAAAATTTGAAGAATTCAAGTGAAAAAGGAAAAAAAAGGAGAAAAAAGAACGAAAAGACAAGACCACCAATCACGGCATCTCCTCCCCAGCATCCGTAGCCATTGTCCAGGTAAGCATCAAAGTATTATCTCCCACGGCAAGACCAGGAGGGCAGGCATGTCCATAGCGAAGACGTACCCAGCATAGCTTAATGAAGCAACAGCTTTTTAGCCAACCTTGTACAGCTCACAGAGACTCAACACTCTCGAAGAGACTATCTGCGACCATCTACATCAAGGACAGGTGATTTTCTTCTCGTAAGCGGAGACGCGGTGACAACCTCCGGCGCCTGCCTGGTGCAGGGAGATCTCGACCTCTCTAACGATACCACAACTCGCGCTCTCTCCCCACTATAGCGCGGAAAGTCAGTCCGGATACTCAGTACCAGCGGCTATACAAAATACTTTCGTCTGAGAATAGATCGCTGCCCCTATGGCGCGGCCGCTCGTCGATCATCCGACGCGAGTGGCGTCCCCAATTGCGGCCGACTGCCAAGGAACCGTGTGCAATCAGGTTCCGCGTCGAATATCGCCGGGCTTGTACAACCATGGTCGGGCGTTCGGATCGAGTCTTGAGTCTTAGAGTGTGCGTGGTTACAGACGGATGCAAGATGCTGTCGCCTCGTTGTTCCCGGCAGGAATGCAATCCCCTGTCCGTATCTTGCCCACCATGGTCCAGGAGCTTTTCACAATCGCGGGTTTGTCACTCCGTGGGTCACGCGTTTAATCTACTCCGTCAAACAAGCATTCTCGGATCTCGGGCTAGATCGTGGTGTGAAGCTTGATTTTCCTTTATCTTGACAAGAAGAATGTGCAATACAATGTAGGCGGGTCTGCCTGCTCAAGTGAGCAGCACCCAGTCTGTTAATGGCTTCGAAAGATCCATAGAAAGACCACTGCCCACTGCATGAGAGCCAGTGAATGCCGGCTTCGACTCGGCATTGGGCACGGTCAATCCTCGGATGGGTACAATGGCAAGATACTCCGAACCACTGCACACAGCCCATATCACTAATGGACCAGCTTTCTATATCCAGGCGTAACCATCAACACACAACACAAGAGTCCATTCGAAAGGTGCTGCAGGATAATCCCTGCATGGTATCCGCAAACTCAACAGGTTCTGCGACCAAGGATTAACGTGTCACACATAAAAGGCATATCACAAGAGGTAGTGTATCGACCCAGCACGGTGCGCTTCACACAGGTTCGATCAAGGTTTGGGTCTACGCCACCTGCTACGGCAATCTTCTCATATCCCTGCTCTCATGCATGTGATACGTCGCGCCGTGAGGCGCCTTGGAGGGACTGTCCTTGGGCTTAAATCAGGGCGGATCCACGAGGAAGACGGCCTAATGGCATATGACTATGTAAGTTGAATCGAAGAGGCTGGTGAGATCGTCAAGAGAGGTGAGGGTAGTGTTATCTTCTCGGTACGTCGGCGGCTTTACCAAAATCTGACGTTAGCAAAGACGGTGAAGAAGGAGAAAATCGTTCTTTTCTTCTTCCTGCTTACCCCGAGATCAGCGAGATGGCTCAAAACACTTTTCCCGGGAGTCGGTTCCGTATTACAAGGTTGCGAGTGGAGTATTACGCCGTCAATTACTCCGCATGATCGACACCAAGATCGAGACTAGGGCTGACAGTGCAATTGATCGTGCTTTCTTCACCTCTAGATCCGAGCCTGAAATGATGTGTCACTTGTTAAGACCGTGGGATCTGAACCAGGGCCCGCGACCTAATCTCACTCGTGGAGTCTGTTGACCATGGATCTTCGCATTGATGGGGTCCGCTTGGACAATAGCTTTGCTTTAGGAAAGCTCTTCGACCGACCGAATCACTGTTGATCTGGAAAATCTGTCAGAGTCCGCGAGGTTTCGTTTGCGGCCCGGAGTTATTGGGGACTCTGCTGCTCTGCGGCAATACTCTGGCCGTTTGATGCTCAATGAAGTCCATGCCAAAATAAATAAAACGGTGGAATCCAGTTGATGTTGGTATCTTTTTCGAGAGTAAGCCCCTGCAGTCAGCATCCATAATGCACTTGCCCTCCATCTTTTCGCTCCTATTGCTCGTCCCCTCGCTCCACGCAACCACCACAATAGTCCCCGCGTTGCCAGCGGACCAGGTCTCCCAAGTCACCTGGACGTCTGGAAATTCATCCTTTGACGGCCCGAAAGTTTCCCCGATCAATTCCACAACGTGGACAGATTGGTACTTTGAGGCGGTCGAATCCCCCACCCCAGGCCCTGCGCAAGCCAGCATCGTTGTCGCATTTTACACGGCAACGCCCGGCGGCTTTGATCTGCTTTCTGGCTTCGCGAGCGCAGGGTATACCAGCCTCACGCTGGCCGAGGCCGAAGTGACATGGCGGAACGGGACGACAGAAACGTTTTTGTTCAACGCGACCGAGGCCCGCATCACCGTTGTTGGCGATGGCGCTTCTGGGCTGTTTCGTGAGGACCACGACACGTGGGCTTCCTTTGCTGGCTCGCCGGGCATGTCCCTCTACCGGGTCGACTTGCGGTCAGCCGAGATCTCGGGGTCTGTGACCCTACGATCGGCGAGTGCACCATCCATCCATCCATGCTCTGTCTAGTATCGATATTTAATGACTCGGCTAACCGTACATAGACTGCGCCTGCACATTATCCCTGTGGGCCCGCGGGAGCAGGGCAAAACCTCCAGATCGCACCGAATATTGGCTGGGCAAACGCAGTGCCAGACGCAGAGGCCACCGTGCAGTTCACCATCCATGACCAGCCGTTTGAGTTTATCGGGATTGGGTATCACGATCAGGTGCGCGACTGACATTGACATTTAATCCATCCGATCACACACATGGCAGGTCTCAATGCTGACAATACCAACCCATCCAGAACTGGGGCTCCGCAAGCATAGCGGCAAACGTCGGCTCGTGGTACTGGGGCAACGGCCGGGTCGGCGACTATAGCATCGTCTGGTACGATCTGCTCACGCCCGAGGGCGAAAATACCGTCGCGGCATATGTTGGCCGGAACGGCGAGGTCCTCGTTGCGCAGTGCGCGGGCCTCAGTGTGCGGCCGTACGGAGCAAATGCGACGTATCCGCCGCTGATCTCGACGGGGAACCCGACTGGCTTTACGGTCACAATTGACCTTCCTGACGAACGGGTCGAGCTCATGGCGACGGGGACCTATATTACCGCCGGCGGTTGGGAAAACGCGCCGTATACGCGGTGGTCTGGGACTTTGCAGGGAAGGATTGGCGGCGAGGACCTGGAAGGGAAGGCCATTTTTGAGGAGTTCAAATTCCTTACGGGATAGCCTCGTCTGGGTAGCTGTGCACGGATACAGAGCAATGAAACCAAGGATGGGGCGGTGATATGTTGACGCCATCGCGCTCTTGTTTGGGGACAGTGTCAGTGCACTATGCTGTCCGCCACACGTCGCTGAATCACGCTCGTCAGCCTCGTTCGCCAGCTCTATAAGTGAATTTATGCATCACTGAGCCTATAACCACCAAGGCAAGATTTTGGCGCAGTGACCTGACCCGTGTACTCTGCGTCAGACCCCATTTACCGCTCTATCGTACTGGAATCGTATCTAATATTACTCGGTCGACACTCCTGATCGTTCGTCTGATTATGCTCAACTTGCCTGTGTCTTCGCTAGCACCAATGTAAGTCACTGTGCGGCTGGGGACATCTTGCTGCTCATTGCAAGACAGTTCGGAATTTTGACAGTTCTACCGAAGTTGTTTTCTAAGACTATCTTTAATTCTTTCGGTAAATGGGGAATATAGAGCGTCTGATTGGCTTTCATATGGTCTATTACTCGTGGCTCTTATTATCAGGCAGGTAGCGAAAAATCGGAGATTTTCCATGTTAAATAGGTATCGGTTGGTCGCCTCTGTAGTGGGCCGGACTCTACTCTTCGCGAACCTCGCCTATCTTCCATAACCGAATATGCAGGAATAATGATGCCGAATCTTGGGCGCCTTAGCAGGCACAATTCCCCACTTGGCTTCTCCGAAGCCGAAGCTTGTCTCCGTTATGACTGGAGAATGAGTGCGCGGCCCCCACGAAAAGCGGACCCACAGCCTCAGCTCGCTTCAAAAAGCCAGCCAGGGGGCGAGACGACTTCTCTCCCAACCAAGGCTCTGCGCTCGCAGTTCAGCCACTATGCTAGAACCGGACCATACCCTGCCCTCGAGACCAAAGAAAAGATACAGTCGCCGGGCGCGCACGGGATGTGAAACGTGCCGGATCCGCCGAGTCAAATGCGACGAGACTCCCGGCTCATGCCGCAACTGCACCTCGACGGGCCGAAAATGCGAGGGATACAGTATGACACGCCTCCCAAGATGGCGAAACCGCAACAGCAACCGCAACCAGCCGGGGCTGGGACTGGGACTTGTCGAGGCCGACCTGGGCGCTGCCCTTGCAGGCAAAACGTCTGATGAGCGGCGGTGCTTCCACATCTTCCAGAACCAGACGATTCCCATGTTCGTTAGCCTGTTTGACTCGGCGGATATATGGCATGTTGTGCTCCAGATGTGCCAGAGCGACCCCTCAGTTTGTTACGCGGTCGTTGCGTTCAGCGCACTGCACGAGGGGACACTTGTGCGCCAGGGATACCTCCGCTCGCCAGATAACGCGTTTAGGGACTTTGCCTTGAAGCAGCATGGCAAGGCGCTGGGATCATTGGCGCGGAGACTCGGGTCCAATGACCCTGAGATGAGGAGCGTTGCCCTTGTCTGTTGCGTGGTCTTTGTCCTGTTCGAGCTCCTCAATAACAACTACAGCGGGATAATCGTGCACATACAGAATGGAGTTAACATCTTGGCCAACGCCAAAGGCGCAACTGCTCGGGCGTCCGTGATCAGCGGGGCAGTGCATCCGTCCTGTCCAAGGAACAGCTCCGGGTTTGAAGTGGCCCTGCGGCGAACCTTTGCCCATATAGACGTGCATTCGTCCCCCTTTGAATGGGCTCGGCTCGCTCCCAGCGTCGATCAACATTTTGCGAATGTGATCGACCTCGACTCGTGCCCCGTGTGGTTCGACAGCCTGAACGGAGCCAGAGAGACACTCGATCCCCTCATCAACAACGTCTTTGCTCTCTGGAGACTGGCGCAGCCCATCCTGCGGACGCGATATTCAGACCACGACCCTAGTTACCACAATCTCATGGCAGAACAGCCCAAGATGAGAATGTACCTGTCGCGCCACGTAGCAGCATTCGACACATTCCTAGCCCTCCACCACCCTCCTCTAGCGACCCCCCGGGAACTACGCAGCCGAGACGTCATCCGGCTGCACCACCTCGTGCTGTACATCAACGTCGAGGCCTGCACAAGCCTCTCCGAGATGATCTTCGACAACTTTCCCCGCGAGTGGAGCGAAGCAGTCGACCTCGCCGACGACATCATCACGAGCTACATCACCGAGTTCGGCGCGAACCTGCCCAACCTGGTCATCGACCTCGGCGTCAGCCTGCCCCTCAGCTGGATCTCGCTCAAGTGTCGCGATTTCACCCTGCGCCAACGCGCAATCGACCTCCTCCGCCTGTGGCCGCACTCCGAGGGGCTGCACAATACGACCCTCCTCATGAACCTGGGCCAGGCAGCGTGTGATGTCGAGGCCGAAGCGCTGGACCCCGTTACCGGGGTCGTTCCCGAGGAGGGCCGCATACGCACCGTCGATATCCAGATTGATCAGGAAAAGGGTCGGGGAATGGTGACACTGAGTTACTGGTTGTCGGACCCGCGAGCGCAGCATTTGTTTAGGCGTGAGCGTGTGTTTGAATTCGAGGGGCCTAAACAGTTTAAGATATCCAAGAAACAAGACCCGCAACCAGATGAGACTTCTTGGTCCTCGGCGTCGAGGCCAAGTTACGCGATAACATAAGACCAATGCGGTCTATCTCATACCATACTTGCACTTGTTTTTTTGAAGGATAGTTATGAATTAACTGCTCCACCATCGGCGCCTTAGTTAGCGCCCTAGTTCTAAGGTTAATTACCGAGTGTAAGTAGCACTCCAGCGATAAGGTCGCTACTATAATATAAGACTGCCAGGAGAGCAAGGTCGTTGGCATGGGTAATGCCTTTTCCGCTATTGTAGACCTGGTTATTCAACACACTCGGGCATGACACAAGAAAAAATAAAAAAATAAAACACATAAGTAGTTATCAAAAGTTTGCCTTTATTGAGCCTTTGGGGTCTAACTAACTGGGAACAACCTTGCACTAGGCACTCGTACCAGTGCGGAGCGGGTTCAGATTCGTCCAGGAATCGCGGACCAGACATCGCGTAATGGAAATGCATCTTACCGGGGGTTGGTACGAACACGCACATTTGGATATGGGTTGATCGAGTATCCGGTTGCGTTTCTGTCTAGGACCATAATCCCGTATTCCTTCCTTGTACCAAGGAGGTCACTGTACTTTATACAATAGCTACCGGCTCGGTGGCACTCGCATTAGCGCTAATGCGGTGGTGGCACCCTGGCGCCTAGAACAGTGAGAAAGTGCGAATCATCTGGGGTATGCCTCAGCTGCAGCTAGCCCCGCAAGTTTTAATGGTAGCTTCCGGGGCTTGGGTGAGTGTACAGACACAGTCGAGGGTATTCGGATATTAATGGGGAATCCGGGTATCCGGGAATCCGGACCCTCGGCACGCAAGCGTCGCGACCACGGGGTCCACGATCTCGACCGCGAATAAGCATTTAATCTACTCCGCATACGGAAGGACCCACGATGAATAACCATGAAAAATTGCTTGTTCTGACTGCTCCCATCCTGGATCTACAGGTTGAAGTTACACCGAGCCACGGCCCCGCATTTAACATCAGCCCCAAGCTCACGCTGACATGACGGCGAGTGCAACCACACGAGTATAAATATATGTCGTCTTCGAGCCCGTTGGGTATCTGTTCTTTAGTCTCTAATGTTTTCTCGCGCCTGGAACTTACGGGCAGCTTCAAAGATAGTCGCACTCTCACCCACTCGCTACTCAACCATGGCCCCGCTCACCCTGTACAGCTGGCCAACACCAAACGGCATCAAGGCGTCCATCACCCTTGAAGAGCTTGGTATCCCGTACAAGGTCGAGCCTATCAACATCTCTACCAATATCCAGAAGGAAGAGTAAGCACGTGATGTCCATATCATAAACAAGGAAAAGTCATGCTAACTCCCAAAAAAAGGTGGTACCTAAAGATAAACCCCAACGGCCGCATCCCCGCCCTGCTCGACGACGACCAACGTGTCTTTGAAAGCGGAGCTATCATGCTTTATCTAGCCGACAACTATGACCGGGAGAGAAAGATTAGCTATGCGCCTGGCACCCCGGAATATGTGGAGCAGCTATCCTGGTTAATGTTCCAAATGGGAGGGCTTGGACCGATGATGGGTATGTCTATTGTCTTTCTGTGTCCATATTTTAGTCGACTCCGTTTGGTCTGCTTCCCGCTGCCGGTCCGCTAACACTAATTCTCATCTCCTTACAGGCCAAGCAGAGCACTTCCGGCTCTTCGCCACCACGCGCTCCGACTATGAAATCAAGCGGTACATCGACGAGACGAGGCGGCTTTATGGTGTACTCGACTCGCGACTCAGGGAAAGCGCGTATCTCGCTGGGTCCAAGTATACCATTGCGGACATTGCAAACTTCTCGTGGGTTCAGATCGGGCCGGCTGCCCTGGAACTCAATCTAGCCGAGTGGCCGGCGTTGCACAGGTGGGTAGAAAAGATCAGGCAGCGTGAGGCGGTACAGAGGGGAATTGTGATTCCAAAGACGGATACGACGCCTGAGCAGATGCCTGCGCGGTTTAGGGAATATCGGGCGCGGATTGATGCGATGGGGAACACGGATGTTCATTAGTTTGACACGGACGTCGGCCGTGATTTATGATCAAAACAATACTAGATTGATGTAATTCTCAGCGAAAAGCAAAATACTACAAATATGGTGGTCGACTGACAACGAGGTGGTTAGATATCGTCGATCATCCGAAGTCACCGCGCTATGGTACAGATTTTGATGGAATGCGTCAGAGTAGAGAGCATCCCCCCTGCAGAACAAGACTAGGGTTACTTAGAGTTATTCAGTTCTTTTGTCAAAGAAGGTAATAGTAGACAAAGCTCAGACTGGCTCTAGCTGGCCTTATCCACCAGGTTCCTACCAGCATTCTGTATGCTGGTAGCAGGAGCGGAGGACCAATTATAATATTTCGCCCTACTGGACTTAAACTCGAACAGAATGTTTAGCTTTTCCAAGAATAGCTTGTTGCACAAAGCCTCTGCAGGACATGCTTTGAATCAGACTCGGAATATGCCTTTCAAGACATTTTCCTCGAAGAGGCATGACAGTGGGAACCTTCTTTGCTAACCTCATATATCATTTGAGCCTCCACATTCAGGCCGACGAATATGGCAATGAAGGTGGCATTAGGGTTCATGGGCAATGGTGATTGAAACTCCTTTGTAAAGGCAAGTCTACCGTGGTACGTCATTGGCCGTGTCAACTGACAAGCAAGGATGAAGAACCAAAGAACAACACCTGGAGGGCATACAAACCGAGGCCAAGCCATGAAGATCATGCGAGGCAAAGGAACAAAGTAATGCAGAAAGCCCCTTTAGTAATATGTTCGAATGTATACCAGATACGAAGACCACTCAGCTCCTACAACTCCTCGGCAGGAAGCTTAATTTCACGGCCTCCAGTCTTATAATAGAAGTCCGCATATCCCCTTGGACTTGCCCTTTGCATGATATGAACTCATTATCAAAATCAGCCAACCGCTTAGCATGGGTACTACAGCTAAGAGGACTGACTGCAAGTCATAATCTCCTGACCTTTAATGCAAAATGAAGGCACTTTTGGATCTATGTGTTAGGCCACATGTGGATATTTAGAGTAGGTCTTTCATGCTCCTGACCACAGGGCGCAGCGATGCTCCAGGGAGTGAGGATAGCCGACACCCACATGACAAATCTACCGTGTATTGTATGCCAGTACTTGTATCCGACCAACGAAACTCGCAGCGCCTATCTATTTGGCAGCCCATTCGGAATTACACGCGTAATGGAGCTTATCTAAACATCTCCTAGAACCCCGCACTCTCAGTTGAGCTTCGTATAATGTTATTCTGATCCGTTGGACCAGATCCTGAATAGGTTGCTCTGTCGCTCGCCGGGATGGCCAAGGCTATTTAGCCGGCCCCCCTGGTTGGCGCTGGCCAGCTACACAATTAACCAGCGTGTAGTACCTAGGTTGACTCCGAAGAGATGGAATAAGTGCCACAAAGCATGCCAAAGCTGAAGCGGGCTCTCCAGCGACTCGATCCCGCGCATAAAATTCTGCACGGATTCATATCAACCCGGAGCCCGAAGATACCCAGGGCTTGGCGACCGAGCAGCATTTACTGCCAGTCAGTTGTTTGCAGTATACTAGGGGAATGGAGAGTAAGCACATGTGCTAATTTAGTCACTCTCGTGGTCATAAAATGTATTATAGTGGTGACCGACAACTTGGGTACACGGCAGGGTAGCGAGCCAATAGGAGCGCTGGAAATCCGAATACGAGCTGTTACTAGGTACCTTCACACAGAAAAGATGAGCGGTAACGAGTGACTCCGACCAGCATTTGCATAAAAAAAACGCCTGGCAGGCCTCGGAGGACAGGTCTGTTTTACATGGCCTTGTCGCCGCCCTGTGAACTTTATTTCCAAGAAATATTCAACGCAATGTCAGCGGACACCATGACAGAGGAGCATAAAGACGAGCCTGAGGCGCAGACACAATCACCCAACGAAGCTGATCCGGAGTTGATTGTATCTTGGGATGGCCCCAATGACTCTGCCAACCCCATGAACTGGAGTATGCAGCGGAAATGGGGAATTATCGCGATGATCTCTTTTGTTACCTTCTTAACGTATGTCTGCCTTTGCTCTGTGCGACGATATTGACGGAATACTCACTACAGTGGCCACCATCTTAGACCACTCGCCTCATCAATGTTCGCCCCAGGCGTCCCAGAAGTAATGGAGGATTTCAACACAACGTCAACTATCCTCGCAACCTTTGTGGTCTCCGTCTACATTCTCGGCTTCGCATTCGGCCCGCTCATTGTCGCCCCGCTGAGCGAATACTACGGGCGTATGATGGTCTACAACACCTGCAACTTCGTCTTCTTCGTTTTCAACATTGCGAGTGCCGTCGCCCCTAATATAGCCGCGCTTGTTGTGTTTCGATTCTTTGATGGTGTTGCCGGGGTCGCGCCTACGACAGTTGGGAGTGGGAATATTAGCGATATTATGCCGACGGAACTACGGGGGAGGGCAATGGCTCTGTGGTCACTTGGCCCCCTATTTGGTCCCGTAATCGGTCCCGTTGTTGGCGGGTACCTCGTGCAAGGGACGAGCTGGCGATGGGTGTTTTGGGTTCTTGCAATTGTGGTAAGTGTCATATCACCCCAGAGTCACTAGGTTTCCTCCAGATACCAGCTCCGCCTTTACTCATGGTCGATGCCTCCAGGGCGGCATCGTGATGGTCACATTCCCCTTTATCGTCCCTGAAACCTACGCCCCGACCCTCCTCGAACGCAAAGCCTCGCGTCTCCGCAAAGAAACCGGGAACCCAGGCTACAGATCTCAACTTGACGACGGGATCCCCTCAACACAGCGTCTCCGCCAAGCGCTCGTCCGTCCAACACGCATGCTGCTCTTCTCACCCATCGTCGCCGCAATGTGCATCTACATTGCTGTCCTCTACGGCCTCCTGTATATTCTCTTCACAACATTCGCGCCAGTCTTCCAGGGGCAGTATGGGTTCTCCTCGGGGACGAGCGGGCTTGCGTTTCTTGGGAGTGGGGTTGGGATGTTGCTCGGGTTGCTCTACGCGGGGATCCTAAGCGACCGCGCGATCAAGATCAAACTCGCGCAGGATCTGCAGCCCAAGCCTGAGGACAGACTACCCTGGTACATCGTCCTCCCGGGGTCATTGAGTATCCCCGCGGGACTGTTCATCTACGGCTGGGCAACGGATAAACAGATCCACTGGCTGCTGCCCGAATTCGGCAACGCGGTGACGGGCTTTGGTATGATTCTCGTTCTCATGGGCGTGCAGACGTATCTCGTCGATGCGTTTACGGTCCATGCGGCGAGTGCCATTGCGGCGTGTACGATTCTGCGCAGTTTAGCCGGTGGACTTATCCCGCTTGGGGGGCTGCAGTTGTATGACAAGTTAGGGTTGGGATGGGGGAATAGTCTGCTCGCTTTTATTGCCCTCGCTCTGGCACCGATTCCGATTGCTTTTCAGCTTTTTGGGGAGAGGTTGAGGGAGAGGTCGAGGCCGCCCAAATAGGGATGGGGGAATTCATGAGGACCGCGAAATGGGCATTATTGTGGTTTAGATCATATTTATCAGTCAAATGTCTATCTGCTCCTGCGGCCATGTCATCCAACAATGATATCTCTCATCCAAGACGGGGTATATTTGCATCAGCAGTCGCCGACTCAGGCCCTCTGTCCACCACATCCATTCAATCTGTCGCAGTGCCACGCAAAAGTGTGCGAAAATGGCCAAAGCATAGGGGTCTTCCTGTAGCAGTAGATCGAGGTACCGATCCGACAATTCGAGGATCCAGGCGAATACATCGCCCGTCTGGAGGCTGGGGCCTTCCTCCTCATTCACGGCCATAGCCACCCCGAGGGTCTTGCTCAGTGCATCAAGGGCCTCCGCACAAATATCCCATAACGTCTGGTCGTGGAAAACATGGTGGTATATAGCCTGTCGTAAGTCCCTCGTAAGTTCCCGCCCACGTTCAATCGATCCAAGATCGTGAAAGGATGATGTCGTCCTCAGCCGGCTCCCATAAACAAACATCGGCCGCAGCGGCGTCATCAGGAAGTTCTGATTGGTATGCTCGATAACCGTCTTCA
Source organism: Aspergillus pseudodeflectus (assembly GCF_044049435.1). NCBI lineage: Eukaryota > Fungi > Ascomycota > Eurotiomycetes > Eurotiales > Aspergillaceae > Aspergillus > Aspergillus pseudodeflectus. Next base: position 104,039 of record NW_027263784.1, on the reverse strand, counting down.
TCCCCCGGATAAGACGAACCCATTCGGCAAGAGGACCCTGCTCAGCAAACAAACTGAACTCAGCGTGGGCGGTCGCGCAGCACGCAAAAATGCACGTCAGTGCAGAGAAGAGAAATAGCCCGACGCCATTATCCGACGCTAGAGATGGGAGATGTGGTGTCACCAGTTGGACAGCCGTATTATGGTGCACGTGTGCTTGGGATAAGCAGGTGGCCCGTCGCGCGGGGTCCGAGCGCGCGAGGTGGAGGGCCGAGACCGCGAGGAGTGCGTGGAGGACGGCGGGCATAGTAAACCCCACGCGGGGGGTCTCATCGCGCCAGATTGCTTGGACGATGGAGTTGCTTGAGAGTGTGTAGCAGGTTGATGTTATGTAGTGGTGCAGAAGCTCCATGTCGAAGAGTTGGAGAGTGGATGTGAGTGGCACCTGCCGCTGTGGGACTAGGGCTTCTTGGGCGGTTTCCCCCAATGCAGCCACCCTCTGGCTCGCTGGGCTGGTGCTCCGCAACGGGTGAATGGGGGGCGGTTGCGTGAAGCAACTGCCAGTGAAGTTGTGCTGGGGAAGCGCGGACAAGCCACCGAAGGAGCAGCCCACCTTATGCCGTGCACAATTACGGCAGACCGGCTTTACTTCGTCACACTGCGGCCTTGGTAAGGACATAATGGCTGAGGGCGGGGCTCGGAAGCTTACCTTAACCTTTCGCCTTTTGCATTGCAGACAGCCTAACTTTGATTTGCGATGGGCACGGCGGCCATGGGCCAATGACGCCATGCTGACCAAGTCCACTTTTCAACCCTGGATATAGGGTTAGTGCCTCAGGAATGAGGGAGCATGTTGTTTTGAGGAACTGCGGCTTGTGTAAGAATAGATCCAGAGCCCTCTGTAAAGACTCGGTAGGAAGCAAAGATTGGATTAACTGAAGCTCGCAGCGGGCCTGCAATCAATATTGGAGAGGGGCAGGCGGACTAACTAGAATCAGGAATGGAAACGAGAACGAGGCAGGAGGCCCGAGCGGCGCTAGCTCACAGGAATGTCGACAGAGAGCAGGGGTTTCGCCCATAGAATTATCGTCCGGTAGTATGTACGGCAAATGGCAAGACCGGAGTCATGTGGCTTGGAGAGAGCGTGATAGTCACGCACCATGGCCAGTGGATAAGAAAAGAATGCGGTAAGATCTGCCCAATCCAAGGTCTTCTGCTACGGCTTACAAGTTACAATTCAGGCTTCCAGCACTTCCTTGACTCAAGAGCTGAACAGGGGGGCTATGGGCCAACTATCAGCGCTCAGCTAGAGCAGTCTTTCTTCCCCTTCCACTTTTCAGGCGGGCTTGTATAGTAATCAGCCTTTTTGTTTAGCCCCTTTGCCGCAGCACCTTCTTGGCTCTTCGGCAAAAGCCCTAAACTGCCGCACCGCCGAGGTTCAGACGGCCATCCACCACAACCTGGGAATCGTAGTGTAGCAATCAAAATAGAGAGAGGACAAGAGTCAATCCTAGTATTCAGGTAACCCAGTGCTGTTGTGTAGTTTTTCTTCCAGATTCACACGGATTCGCAGATGCGGCGATGGATATTAATAGTGAGTGGTAAAGCCTACCACGAGCTGAATAAGTGCCGTTAGCCAATAGATGCAGCAATATCGAACCCTGAAAGACAAGTGATCTCGTCTTAGTATTCTGATAGAGGCCCTGTTTTAGTCTGGTTCAAACCAGCACATGGGGCCACTAGGTTGAAAGCATCGGGCGGAAGCGAAACCTGGCTATCATACCTCTAAAGGCGATGGTTTCAATCTCTGTAAGAGACAAGTAGGGTTGCAAGGGTGTCTCTTCACTTCTAGGGCGGCGTGGTATCCTGGCCAGGGTTGAAGCTCCCGTAATCCTGATCCCAGATGTCCGTCTCGGAAGGATAGTTACGACTGAAGATCGACAGCAGATCGCACCTCCTGCACGCACGGCGGTGTCTGTATGAGGTGCCATCCATCCTCGGCAGTAGGAGGACGAGAGCCATTGCCAGAAACTTTTTTTTTCTCGCTCGGAACGAAGACGCACGAGGGTTTTAATTGCCGCCCAAGAACAACATCCCCTCCCCTCTCCCTTGCCCGACCCCCACTATACAATGAGGGTGGGTCGTCGAGTGCGGGTCGGGTTCGTATTCGGGTTCGGGTTCCATGGTTATGCAGATTGGATTAAGTACTGCAGGGAATTGAGGTTGTCGATCACTTTTCGTATCTATATATGTGGAGTAAAGTGCACGATCCGACGTCTCAATCCGCCCAGCCACCAATTGCACGACAGGTACTGTACGACAGGATCACTGTGTTCTTGGACGCTTCAATAACAATGTTCGACCACGTCTATCTCCTCGGTTATGCACTTCCGGGTCCAAATTCCAGCCTGGTGATCGCAGGGTCGACGGTTCTTACTGCACCCAGTTTACGGATATGATTCTTTTGTCACTAACAAACCAAACAGGTGCTAGTATACCTCCTCACCAACGCCATATACAACATCTACTTCCACCCGCTCCGGCGCTTCCCAGGCCCCGTATCTCACGCAATCTCCCGAATCCCCTACTTCTACCGCGCCTGCAGCGGAACCCTCCCCTTCGACATGCTATCCCTGCACGCACGCTACGGCGACATCGTCCGGATCGCCCCCGACGAACTCGCCTTCTCGCACCCGGATGCCTGGAAGGATATAATGGGCCACAAGAACGGGTTGCCGGAGATGGCCAAGGCTGATTGGTTCTACCGCCCGCTCGTCGACGAGCCGCTACATGTCGTTAATGAGGATAATGACCAGCATAAGCGGCTCCGTCGGCAGCTTGCGTATGGGTTTTCGGAGAAGGGGATGAGGGAGCAGGAACAGCTTATTAGGGGGTATGTGGAGATTTTGCTTGGGAAGCTGCGCGAGATGGCTGGGACGGGTGATGCGATTACAATCTCGGACTGGTATAATTTTACCACGTTTGATATTATTGGCGATCTGGCGTTTGGGCAGCCGTTTGGATGCTTAGAAGGGTCGGCCTATGACAGGTGGATTGCGAGTATCTTTGACACGGGACATTTGGGGTCGTACCTGCAGGCGCTGACGTTCTATCCGTGGCTGCGGAGCGCAATCATGGCTCTTGTCCCGCAGTCGGTCAAGGACGGCGCGCAGAAACACAAGGATCTTACAAAGAAAAAAATGCTGCAGCGGATGGCCATGCCGGGTGACCGGGCCGACCTTATTGAAGGGCTGCTGAAGAAGAAGGATCAATTGGTCGGTGGAACACACCCGTCCACACATTCCCCTGGAGACAGCTAACAACGGCAGGATCTGAGCGTCGAACACCTGATTGCGAACGCGGAAATCTTGGTAATTGGTGGCTCCGAGACGACCGCGTCCCTGCTCAGCGGGGTCACATACCTGCTTCTCCGAGACCCTGAGTCTTACGAGAAACTGAAGCACGAGATCAGGTCTACATTCCAGACCCAGGAGCAGATTAATATGACTAGTGTGAACAGACTTACCTACATGCTCGCGTGCCTTGACGAGGCCTTGCGGATGTACCCTCCGATCGCCAACGGGCTTCCTCGAGTGACTCCTAAAGGAGGAGCTACGGTGATGGGGCAGTATATACCCGAGGGCGTAAGTTACCAGGAAGATCCATACTCCTGACTTGGCACAGAGTGCCCACTAAGCTAGTTTGTCAACGACAGACTAACGTCTCAATCCACCAATGGGCCCTCTACCGACGTGAAGACTACTTCGCAGACCCAAACACATACCACCCCGAGCGATTCATGGGAAACGTCAAGTTCACCAACGACCGCCGTGAGGCGTTTCAACCCTTCCACTTTGGGCCGAGGAATTGTATTGGGAGAAAGTACATCGTCTGTTGTCTTCTTGATCTGGAGCCTTGCTGATCCCAAAGCAGCCTTGCGTACAGCGAGATGCGGCTCATTCTCGCACTTGTTATATTCAACTTTGACATGACGCTTGCGGATGAGAGTGTTGATTGGATGGATCAGAAGAACTTCCTGATGTGGCAAAAGGGTCCGTTGAAGGTCTATCTTAGTCCACGGGATTAGAGATCATGAGATAGGACACGTGTACAAGGTTAAGAGCCTATTCGGTATTCGTCCTCTCCTCTTCACTTCCCTGTAATCATACCCTAGGGTGTTGAATAAAAATTCTGCCCGTGCGCGACCAAGGCTGTATGCATTGCTTAGAATCTCCTATTGCTTTGTGTCACTACACGCTAGAGGATAAGAGCATCATGTTTGGGATCCTGGAGAACGGAAGCATAGTTCTAGGGTACTCCATCTTCCTAGACCAATATGGCTGTTTGTGGTACATTTGAACATGAGACGATGGATGAGTCCTTGGCGATCCCATCATGGTCCAGCATTGATTCCACAGAGGACAAGGGAAACATGAGTAAATATTTGTAGGTCTAAGAGACATATATTATAACATCCTGTGCCTCATGTAAGGTTCTTTGCCACCGGCATACGATTGAAAATGAGGTGAAACATGCCAGTCTAGTTATGCAACAGTCTCGCTCTTGTAAACCGTGGACGAATTTCCGGACTTCGACTTAAAGTCGATAGTGCCATCACCGTTGATTACGATCTCAGTGACTTCATGCTCATCCTCCGACTCGAGCATATGCTGCTTGAACCCAACCGTGCCATCCTGGTCAAGAAGCGCCTTCAACATGCCTTCTGCAGCCTCCTGAATCCCCTTGGTGATATCGGTAAACTGACCAGTCTGCAGCGCGCCGGCGAGGCCCTTGGCGAGCCCAGTCACTGTAGTCACGTACGCGTTGAGCGCCTTGTCGAACAAGTCAAATATCCCGCGGAAGTTTTCCGGGTTCGAGTAGGCGAAGGTCTTGCCGTCGCCCAGGACCCAGGTGATCTTCCACCAGTCCTTGCCCGTCGTCAGGAAGCCGGTGTTGTAGTCGACCCAGAACTCTTTGTCTTTGGAGCTTCCGGGTTGGATCACGTCCCATGCCTTGCCGTTCTTGTAGACGTCGCTGTATTTGTGCGCCACGGTAACTCCGTAGATTGGTTGGTCGGTGTTGTTGCGGATGGTCACCCAGGCCCAGCGGTGGTCCGGCATGGTTTTGGAGAGGGAGGATGTGGGGATGAGAAGTAAAGTAGAGAATTAAAGGAGAAAGTGGCAGGAGGATTTGTCACGAACTGCTTTGCGATGGAGACGGTGGTGATTGCGGTGATGTTGACCAGCATCAGCGAGAGATCTCCTATTTATGTCCCGAGACTGGTACCTCGGTATGAGCACCAGGAATACTTTCAGCTCTACAACTCCACACGTCCAGCGACCAGGCCTCGGGTTCAGCTTGCTACTAACTCGCCGACTCGCCAAATGGACCATCGGGAAACCAGACGAAGAATCAAACTATGGGGAAACCTAGCGATCGGCTGGAATTGCCGTGTACAACGGCGCCACCCTTCCCCACGTGGACCACGATATGTGTGCGATCATCTGATTGGACCCAGACTGCGAAAAAGCAAAATTAGTCGGTCTGACTAGTAGAACCATCTCCGACCTACACGGTCTGAATCATGTTCTAGCCAGCCCTAGTCCCCACCTTTCAGCTGGCTGGTCAGAGAATAAAGGTTGGTACCAATTAGCACCGGTCGACGATGTCGCTTCTTTATACTTGCACGGCGTCTCCGGCGCGCTAAGAGGTGTCTGGTAGTCACGAGGGCTTGGGACTAGTTAGTAGAAACCTCCATACGTGGGCACTGGGTCCCGGAGTTAGAAATGTGCCAGAAACTCTTGCATAATTGATCGAGGCCTACGGGGATGACCTCTCGTGAGATCAATTTCGCGAAGCCCATTACTCCACTCCGGCAGCAGTATTCCCTCGAAAGAGTAAGATACCCATATTGTTGACCTCTCGTGATTCGAAATCCACCAGGCAATCGCGCTTGAAATAGATTATCTCACAGCACCCCCTCCTGGTGAAGCCGTCTAAGCCCAATAGCCTGCAGTTAAAGGCCGCTTTATACAAATCGCTTTAGCTTACTGTTAACGCAGTGTTCTTTGGCTATTATTCGTGTATGCTTTCTAGAGATTGCGTTCTCGCGGTTAGGAAATGATACAAAAGATGCCTCTTTCATCCACGGGGAACCAACCACATTTCTACCGTTCAAGGTTCAGCGAGATTTTACCAAACAGGCCGCGTAGTTCCAGCTGAGATATCATACAGCAAAAGCCTCATATTCAGCATACCGCGGTTTCTGGAATAATGCCAGATTCGAATAGTAGCAGACGAAATCATCAGTCGGCCGCATATGTCGCAGGGGCTTGCCCTTTGTCTACATGATCCGTAAAGTGTTTATGAATATGGACAGAGTGTCTAGCAGCAATATACTCAGCGATATACATGCTTCTAACATCTATTTCTCACGGAATCACTAAGACCATGTTGTTGTAGCCACGATCGTGTTTACTCTCCATATTATTCAAGGTAGTAGCCCTAATCGATCCCTGAACCATAGCCGGCTTGCGCCAATGCTAACAACACGGATCACGACCACCGGAAGCTCGGAAACTATACCGTGTAGGAAAAGATCTTTGCCAAGCAGTTTGTACGGCCCAATGTTTGGATGAGCACCGACGACATGTCCGTCTGGTAATGGGGTTATTCCAGTTGGAGTCATGCCTCGCCATCACCTTCTGGTAGCTGTTTCCATCGAAGCTTGACGTGATTTGTACCTTCCGATGTTGTCTCTTATACCGGAGATGAGGGTTCGATACAGATTGGTAATCATTGCCTGCGGGTAGAAATATCGCGATTCACATAGAGGGGATTGGAAAAGTATAAACCAAGTCGCGTGGAGCAAATAGGAATATAAGTCATGATATTCACAGGTTTATAGTATTATTCCAATACTTGCCAAGCAGAAACTCATCTAGTATTGAACGCAATGTAGCTTATCGCACCATGTCGCAGACTGTCATCCACGTAAGCGGCCAATGCAATTGCATTCACAATCTCCAATCCTTCACAGAAGACGTCTCGAACTCCAGTAAACACAAAGCCCTCATCAAAGCCCGCGCTGTCGCGCTCAGCTACCGCGATATGGGCTATTGCAACCTCCACAACATAACCCCTTTCCTATTAAAGAAAACATGATCCCCGGCTCAAATATAGCAGGTGTTGTCGTCGAAACGCGCAAAGGTGTCCGAGGCCTTTCTAAGGCCGATTATATGGTCATGAGCTTTGATCCAGCCCATCAATTGAGGCTACGGAGGGGCTGGTGAAGTAGAGAGGGATCTGCCATGGATGGGGTACCCTATAAGTATCGTACTATCTCAGTGATCAGCGCCGTTAAAACTCCCGAGGATTCGCCCTTAAGTAGTGCGGAATAGTCGATTCTGGTGTGTACAGGGGTGACAGCGTGGGAAGACATTGTGTGGTAATATTCCTTTAAAGCCAGGGTAGAGTGTCCGTGCCCTAGGTATGATACCATAACTCCTTTAGCTTATTATATCGGTGTAAATGAGAGGGCATGCGGGCCATGATTTCTGTATACTTTGGTGATTCTCCCACGGTGTGATTCTACAATACGCCATCAATGCCCAACCCATCAACTCTGGCCAGGAGCTGACAGGCAGATGGTGGCCCCAGGCAAGATCGTACGAGAAAACTATGGTATCAACATCCATAAGGGTAAGGGCTGCTTGCAAATGCCGACAGACCATGGGGGGCAGTATAGGTATAATTGACTCCGCAGCCCGTTGATCTGGTAGTTTTGACATCTATAATGGCGTATTGCGCATGAACCTTGCTGTCCATAGATAGGTCTCTTGTACTACCTTCCTTACGCTCAACCCTAGGACACTATTTGGAAGTGATTAAAGAGCCAGCTGCGCAGGCAACAAACTGTAGCCAAGGTCTGTCCTCTCTGTATCATGACTAGCATTGAAGTCTTGATCATGTGAGTCACAGCCGTGCCGGTATCGATAGTTCTCTGAGTCAGACTGAAGTGAATATGACGATTTAGGTCTTGGCGAAATGGTTCCGCTGGTGGTCTGGCCCCCGCCCTGGGTTGTATAGCATCGTGGCGGTCGATTTCATGGTCCGCTTCGCGCAAACGCGCCACCCAGCGGCACACAGATTACGAGTCTCACTGTCTCGCCCGCCCACCCATCACGAATACCCTTCACATTTGCTTCACGATCAGAGGCTCCTTGAGGGCTTGGCAGTCTGCCAAGACATTTGCCTTGGCTCCATTGCCAAGACTCCAGGTCCTTGGGAGGCACTCGGGCCAGAGACGAGCGGTAAAGTGTTCTGCCTTGCTGAAGGAACAACGGCGATGGAGCTTAGGGGCGCATTAAACTTATCTAGACATGACGCTCCCTCAGCGGAGGGTTTATCGCGGGATCCCCCGCTGAGGAAATACGGTGGCTCCGTTGGATCACCGGTTTCCTCCGGGGGTGAGAAGGCTAATGGGTGGATTGGACGCACAGGCCAGTCCGGTGGGAGCGTCTGGCCAGGTGCTCGTGACACCGCCACTTGAAGAGGGATGCTGCAACGCCACAATCAACAGGCTCTGACCAATCGTAGACGAACCTGGCCCTACCCCGCGATCCTGCGCGACGTCAGGATCGACGGTGAACAGCAAACCTCGATATTCTGTCATCATACCAAGCCCTACGAGGGACAAATCATGGAACCACCCACGGCCACAGCTGCTGCCTATCTGATCGTGCCAGTAGAGTTTACTTAAAAGGCCGTCCTGGCCCTGGCCGTTGCTTTTTCTCTTGTCATATTGGTTTTCTCTCAGCAGTTGAACATTTTCTCTTTAGACAGCGTCGCATTGCCAACTCTTAAAGATGCCCATCTTCACCAATCCATTCCAAGACCGTACGGTCAAGCAAAAAGACTCCGCATCGCTGAAGCCGCCACTACTGCACGAGCCTGTTCCTCCAGTGCTCTCCAGAGTAGGCCGTGGAGCATCAACTGATGCCAGCCGAAGGCCCTCCGTCGCAACCGTCTCATCGATAAACTCCAACCCCGACACTCAACATAATCATCTCAACGTGCCCCGACGACCAAGCGCATGGGGCCGCATGTCCGATTACGTCGCTAGACGAAACTCCACTCCGCATGGCACAACAGCCCCTCTTCACGAATGGGACCGCTGGGTCGCGCACACAAAACGCACTTTTTCAACTTCAGACGAGCTGATCGACGAAAGCAGAATTGCCGCGCTAACGAAAAAGTACGGGGAACTCTGCGAAGTCAGCGGGCTCGGCACCGAGTCCATCATCCTCGTCTCGCACAAATACCAATACTGTCCGCCGCTGGACACCTACTACGCACTCAAGGTCCTGCGTCGCGCTCCAGACCAGTCACAGTCCGATCACCAGAACTGCGTAACAGCCGAGTTTGCGCTCGCTTCAACGCTGACGCATAAACACGTGGTACCTACGTACGAGCTCCTCCCGCTCGGAGCGGGCAACAACCCTGATCTCTTTGTTATATCGATGGAATACTGCGCCGGCGGCGACCTGCACTCGCTCATCGCCGGCTCAGCGGCACACAAGCTCCCCGCGGAGCAGGCAGATTGTCTGTTCAAACAGCTTCTGCGCGGCCTGGCTTACCTCCACGGCAAAGACGTGGCGCATCGCGCCCTGGCGCCGGAGAACCTCCTTTTAACAAATAGGGGCTGTCTAAAGATCGCGGACTTTGGGCACGCGACTTGCTTCCGCGTGCCTGGTCAGGATTTTGTTGTCTTATCGAAAGGCAAGTGCGGCATCTCGCCCCCGTATGTCTCGCCGGAGCAGTATACGGACGCGGAGTTTGATCCTAGGGCTGTGGATATTTGGGCGGCGGCGGTTATCTACGTGGCCATGAGAACGGGTCGGAATCTTTGGCAGGAGGCCACCGAGGGCGACACGGGCTTTGCGCAATGGATCAAGGAGCGGAAAGCCGGGAAGAACAATGCCGTCCTTGATGAAATATCGACTGTGAGTAACGCAAGGCATTTTTGTTATACCTAGTTTCTTTCGCATCAAACTTTGACATCGAAGCTAACCCTTGCAATGTGCGCACAGGACTTAAGCCATGATATCCTGTACGCTATGCTGAGTATAGACGCAGGGGCTCGACCCACAGCCGCGCAGGTTCTGTCCTCGGCTTGGGTGGAGGGGGTCGACTGTTGTATTCCTGCGGCGATTTCGGACTAGTTGAAAAGAAGGAAACGTGGTATACAATTGCAACGTTGATGACCTGCATATAAAGCGCATATACAACATCTGATTGCCTCTTAACCAGGTAGAGCACATACAATGAGAATGCCATGATGATTATAACTGGAAAAGTCGCCCTAGAACTTTTCCAAGTTCGGAGCACTCAACAAAAGTGCACCCACCTACCTGCCTCGTTAGAACGAAGTTATCTGATACCTTCCACTATGTTTTCAACAAAGTGCACCGTGACTTACTCCAAGTGCTGCTCGGGTTAGTTACTCGTGAGTTTAACGGATTGGTAGCAACAGTCAAATATAAAAGGCACAGCGACTGGAACTCCTCAGGAAATATCGTGTAAATCGAGTAATCAGGGAAGGCGCGATCCTGGCTACTGCATTAGGAAGCACCCTCCTTATACGGAACCAGCAACGCAAGGAAGGGGGGACCCATGAGCTATATGGATGAGGAAGGTTCGAGGGTCGGATCCACCTCACTTGAAACATTCCAAAAAGGGAAGTTGCGAGCCCCCAGGGCCAGCCATCGTGGCTTCGTTTTATGATACACCTCTAGGTCGCCCGCCCCGTGCTCAGTTCGTCTTCTGCCAGGGACAGAATTGTGGACTCGAGGTAGACCGAGGAGTGTATGTCTACTGGAGAAGTACATCCACGAGCCAGCTTGCAGTAATATGTTTGCTACTACCCGTGTTGGTCTGTCTGGGTGTTCTGGTGGGGTAGTTAGGGTCGTGCCGCACATCCGCCGATGTGGCAGGGATAAAATGGTATCAGTTGGAGGTATAATGGATTCATCGCCTTTGGGTGGACAAGGACGCGCGGTTATCGCGTCCTTTTGCTTATCTCTTGTGTGATCATGGCGTCTTCGTGCATAGTGCTCGCGTCATCGTGTGTCCCTCTCTTCTCCAACAACCAAGGATATATATACCCCAACTCCAGGCAGTACCAACTGTCCGCAACTATCAAATTCCCTAGCCATCCAAGCAGACACCCAATATGGCCACCCACGAACAAACTCCCCCAATCGACCCTGCAAAGCTCAAAGCCGTCCGAAAGCGGTACGCCGAAGAAGCCTCCAAGCGGCTACGCCCTGAAGGGACGGGCCAATTTCTCCAACTAACCACAGCCGAAGAATCGCGCCTGCGCTCTCTCGCCGAGGACCCCTGGGTCTCGCACGAGACGCTCAACGCAACACCCAGCCCCATTGAGTCGGGCGCCACATACCGCTTCTTCATCCTCGGCGCCGGCTTCGGCGGCCTGCAGTTCGCCGTGCGCCTGCTCAACGACGGGATCGCGCGCTCCGTCGACGAAATCCGCCTCGCGGATGCAGCGGGCGGGTTCGGCGGGACGTGGTACTGGAACCGGTTCCCGGGGCTGCACTGCGATATTGAGAGTTATGTGTACTTGCCGCTCCTCGAAGAGACCGGGTATGTTCCATCGCACAAGTATGCGCCTGAGGCGGAGATACGGGAGCACGCGGAGCGGATTGCGACGCGCTGGGAGTTGGTCGATAAGACGCTTTTCCGGACGGATGTGCGCAGTGCGGTTTGGGATGATGTTGCGCAGCTTTGGACCGTTACGGCGGTGGAACATAGGGGGCCTGCTGCGCCGCCAGTTACACGCGTCTTCCGGGCGCACTATGTGTATCTTGCTGCGGGGGTGTTGACCAGGCCGCAGGTTCCGAGGATTCCAGGGTTGGCGAGCTTCAGCGGGGAGTTGTTCCATACTGCGCGCTGGAACTACGGGATCTCCGGGGGGTCGCAGAGGAACCAGGCCCTCACGGGGTTGAAGGGGAAGAGGGTGGCGGTGATTGGGACTGCGGCGACGGCGATTGCGGTTATTCCTGAGGTTGCGAAGTATGCAGGCGAGTTGTATGTCATCCAGCGTACGCCGGCGTACGTGAAAGCGCGCAGCCAACGTCCGACGAAGGTCGAGGAGTTTCAGGCCCGTGTTGCCAACGCAAAGGGATGGCAATACCAGCGACAGCTCAACCTCAACGCGTGGATGACCAACTCGGCGAAACCGGGGGTTGAGAACCTCGTCAACGACGGCTGGACAGATATGCCCGCATACTCTGCCATCACTGGCTCGCCCAAGCATGGTATCATCGATTCTTCGCCTGAGAACCTCGAGCGACACGTCGATGCGTTCCATGCACAGGATTTCCCACACATGGAAGCCATCCGGGCACGAGTCGATCAGATCGTCAAAGACCGCGAAACAGCCGACAGGCTCAAACCGTGGTATCCATCTTGGTGCAAACGGCCTACTTTCAGCGACACATACCTGCAGACATTCAACCAGCCAAACGTGCACCTCGTCGACACAGACGGCCAGGGTCCCTCGGGAATAACCGAGCGCGGCATCGTCGTTGGAGAAAAGGAGTACGCAGTCGACATTATCATCTTCAGCACGGGGTACAAAGCCGCAACCGGGACCGGGAGTCCCAGCGCACGAACTGGCGTGGACATCATCGGGCGCGGCGGGTTGTCTCTCGACGAGAAGTGGACTGCGCAGGGAGCTGCAACACTACATGGATATGCCTCGAGCGGATTCCCGAACCTGTTCTTCTCGGGGACGAACCAGGCGACGATTACGGGGAATAATATCTTCATGCTCGGGCTTATTGCGAAGCACGTGATTCACTGGATTCAAGAGGCGGAGAAGCGTGTTGGGGATGGGAAGCGGGCGATTATTGAAGTCACCCGAGAAGCGGAAGAGGAGCATACAGCAGAGATCTTGAAGCGGGCGCCCTTTTTTGCGGCGCTTGCCGGGTGTACGCCGGGATACTTCAATTCGTATGGAGAGGCGGCAGCGATTACGGATCCTGAGGAGAAGGTCAAAAGGGCGAGGGGAAGTACGTGGTCTGAAGGGACGAGGTCGTTTTTGGATTATATTGAGTCCTGGAGGGAAGAGGGGTCCTTGAAGGGCTTGTCCATTGAGCCGGCGAGGGAGGTAAGGGCGTTGCTGTAGTTGGTCGCCCTCAGCACAAGGCGACAGCATGTGCATCTCAGTAACTACAAATGCAATATCTACTTTGCCTCCATACGTTAACCGTGTTAGGCCCCTTTGCAGGTCGCGACGTGTTTCATACAGGGTGCGCAATACATAGTACGGATGTAGGGGAGGAGCGAATATATATCGATTGACCAATTCACCGAGCCGCACCGAGGGAAACCATAAACAGAATACCCTTGCTATCTTAATTACTACCTTTTCCGCGAAGACATAGAATCTTTCGACGTATGAGGCTCTATGACCACTTACATACCCTCGGCGCAGGGAAAATGGGCCGCGAACTACCCGCACCGGCCGAGATAAATACTCGGATAGCAACACCAAAATTCACCTTTAGCACAATAGACATTGACTAGCGAGAGGGGAAAAAGTTGTCAGGGCAACTCATCAATCAAAGAAGGCATGTCTTGTGCTAAGACCAGTCCATTGGGACGCCAAAATGCCGCGATGGTTGGTGGAATGTCGGAAGTAGGTCCTCCGGGGATGGCTAATGATTGAATTTCCGTAGGTATAATTGCCTCATAGGTCATTGCCAATGGGCTCGAACCAATGACCGAATAATGGCATTAGGCAGGGTCTTTTAGCGCTAGGGCCAGAGCTGTCAGAAGCGTTGGTCATCCACATTCCTAATAAAATGACGCTCATAAGTAGGGGCCAAAATTAGCCCGGGTCAGTACTCTCAACCAGGCGTCCAAATATCATCAGAACTCAGCCGTGTTGGATAGAGATCCAGGACGAACAGAGACTAGACCAATTGATGTATAACAAAAGAAATCTCGTTTGATATCAAATCCACATCAACATCATAAATTAAAGAAAGTATCCGTCCGTATGCCCCTATCATATACAAGAAACCTCGATCTCGAAGCACATGCCAACCTACGAAGACCGCGACGCATCCGACGCCGTCGGCGAAAGCGACTGCGTCCTCCTCATACTCGGAGCCTTACTGTCTTGCCCCCCACTTGCTCCGGACATGGCCGTCTCCGGCCGACTATAGAACCGCGAGGGCTGACTATTTCCAGACATGATACTCGGCGTGGGCGTCTTGGCGCGCGAAGCGTTCGATCGCCAGCGCTCCAGGCCCGTCGGTGTATTCGCGATTCTGGGTGATGGTTCGAGGCGCTCGTTGGTCGTTCCTGTTCGGATTGGCCAGGTGGAGAGGTAGGCGCGTGGGAGGAGACCCTGGCGTTCTGTGGTGGTTAGTGTGCAGAGGGCCTATAGAGAGTGAGTAGTAGATTAGCTTTGGAAGAGTGGGGATGAAGAGGTAACTGGGGTCGACGCACCCATCCGTTATCGAAATTCTGTTCAAGTCGCACCGTGTCGCCCTCGCTGACCTCGAGGTGTCCTGTGTTGCGTGGCGTAAAGGTGAATTCCACGCGATAGACTTGAAACGCTCGCGTTATAACCGACGGAACCTCCAGGCGACGCAAGGATGCCGAATGCGATGGCTTTGGGGGTATCGGGAGTGGGAGTAGTGGCGATGCTGATGATGATGGGGAGCAGACCGAAGACGAAACAGACGAGACTGATGGTGGTGAGGGTGATGGGGATGGTGGTGTTGGGGATGTAGGGGAGACCGGGGGCGATGGAGGTAACGATTGTGATTGCGGTTGTGCTTGTGTTTGAGCCTGTGCATGCTGAGGATTGGACTCCTGCTCTACTTTACCATCATCCCCCGAGATCCGGGCGCTGACGGCGTCTTCATTTTGTCCGCGAGATTCTTCGACTGTCACCAGGCTGGAGGCGACGCACTGCACCCGAACGGGATCTTTTTCTCCAGTAAAGCTCGTGTTGGCCTCGAGACCGAGCTGCTGCGCGTACTGTTGACGGTGCCTGTCGCAGATGCCGTCGTGTGAATTATGCTCGCCCTCGCTATTCCTGCTCGAAGTTGAAGGTGACCCCGTGAGGCCCTTCTCAGAGAGCTGAGGGGACAGGTGAGCTCGAGGTGGATACGGCAGTGGCAGCTTCTTGGTGGTAGCGAGCATCACCGAAGAACCGGTGGCCCATAACCGGCCCAATGTCCTCTCTAGGCGCGTCGGTTCCGGAGGAGGGATATGGAGATATTCCTCACAGAACCCATACTCGTACGGCTGCCGACTCCTCCGTTGCGCGGGTGTTTGTCGTGGCTTCCGAAGACGCCTGATCTTGTCCAGCGTGCGCCGTGCGAGAGAGCTAGACTCGGAGATCCATCTTTGAACCAAGTCACGCACCCTGCTGGGGTTAAACTGGCCCGCATGGCATTGCAGCGGGGCCGGAGATGGAGCCGGAACCTCGTCATGCGAACTGATGTCGCTAAGCCGCGAATGAATCGAGGGTAGAAGGGGGCCACCTGAAGCCTTGAACCTCTCCGCCACACTGGCAAGTGTCAACGTACTTCTGGTTCGAGTATACAGGCTCGAGGCGAGGCTGTACACGCGGTATGATTTCGCTGGTGGGAGCCGGTGGGTGGGATCATCATCATGATCATTTTGGTCGAGGGCGTGTCGTCGCAAAGCCCTCTTTTTGCGCTCGAGACGCCAAAAGACCAGCGCGACTAGAATCAACGCGGCGCCCATGATCCCGAGGGCGATTCCGGCCTGATCAATGCTGCTCAGCGGGTGGGCGTGATGGTGTACTTCTGGTGATGCTGGTGGTGGTGCAACCCTGTCGGTTGTTGTTGGGACAATGGCCAACGATGAACTTGGTTCGGCCGAAGTTGTTTCGGTCGAAGTTGTATGCGACGATGTCGTGGAAGGACTCGGAGTGGAAGACCACGTCACGGTAGAGGTGATGATCGATGTGGTGATTGAGATTGTGATGGTGGGTGCAGTTTGTGAAGTCTGTACACTCTGCTCGGCCTGGAGAGAAGGCGCGACTTGCGTGAGCCCGAGACTTGCTTGCGGGTCCACCGCAGCAATCGACTGCTGTGCCAATCCTTGGTTTGCAGGATCTACAGTCAGAGGTGGTGCTGCTGTATAGACTCCATTATCCAAGACACTTGTATACGGATGGTACATTCCATCATCGACTGTCCTCTTGGGAGCGTCTTGCAGCAGAACTGCAGTAGCTGGGAGGTCCCATGGCGAGGTAGCGGAAAGGTATGCCATCTTGGTCGGTTACATTCGAACAGAAGAAACAGGCGATAAAACCTGCTTGGATCGATGGACTCTATAACACTTTGTTGTAGTGTTTGTTTGTTTGTGCTATGGCCCTCGGCAATGCGCCCGTGGAGGGCAGTTGGACCAGTGTGTCTTTGTGGTATGCACCACTGCTACCAGAGCCGCCACATTCCCCGCCCTGTCACTTCTTTATTGTGTCCATTGAATTGATTATTGAAGTGTAGATTTCGTGGATTTCTGTCAGGAATAGACTCTTCGCCATGACTCGTTATTCATCGCTCCTTTACGCAGAAAAGTAGCTCTAACTCGCCCACTGACTAGATAGTAATATCAGTTAAGAGTATACATATATATAATACAGATACCAGCTAATTGCTGGTGTACCTATTATCAGTCATATGCTTGTGCTCGAAGGATCGACCATCGACTGAGAAATTAGAGCGAATCGCTCACCTGCCAGCTTCTTAGCATCATCGAGAATAATGTTGTTCTTGTAGCTTTTTTCGCCCTGGAATTTAGGTGCTGCAATTAACCCACTCCCAGTCTACAGCAATGGGTTTTGAGCGGGAAGATGGAGCGCAACAGGATCAGCGTACCAGTCCAGCGGTAATCAGCAGGCGGAGTACTCGACTTGGGCCTCGGACGGGGTTGATTTTGGCGACTAGGAGGTGATGTCATAAACCTTCATATTTGAAGTATTTTTTGGAGAAGATGAATTGGCGCTTGCCTTGCGCACGGTTGCAGCAGAGCAGTCGGAGAGCTCGATATATTTGATCTGTCCGGCTCGGTGCAATTCTTCCTGGGCGCCGATGGAGTCCTTCGGGGGTGTCTGGGATTTGAAGTCATAATGGCGATTCGTTTTACCTTATACTCTGTACTAGGTGAGTAAATACCTGAGTCAATCCTGTGAAAGTAGTAATTTGAAGCTTCATCATGAAACAAAGGGTGTTCGTCCCGTGAATATATATTCCCGGATGCGGGGGGGCAACTTGGTCATGTTTCGCTTTTGAATCCGCACAATTTCCCAACAACTTCTTGACGGTTGCGACCACCTGGGCTGGTAAAGGTGGGCATACTGTAATTTATACTGGGATCACAAAAGATAAAAGTCTGTAGGAGCTTAATGTAACAGAAATCAGACGCATTGAATAGTTGACTGATGTTACAGATGCAGAAAGACACACGTCTAACTACCCACAAAGCAAGATCTAGCCAGCATTTCAGCTGCTGCTATCGAAGGGTCTTGGACGACCTTCACCTCCGAGAAATGATAAAGTCCTTCAATGTCCCACACCTCCAGGAATAGATTACGATATGGACCAAGATTCATCAATGATCCAGACAGAATAAACATCGCCGCGCCTCCTTTTGGCAAGCTCGCCATCGGTAATAAGCGCCTGATCGACTGCACAAGATCTTCAATCGCTGAACGAAGTATTGTTTGCGCTTCTGGATCCGGATTTTCTGGGCGGAAGGCCAGCCGGGTGACTGCCATTGCCAGATCGGCAATCATGCGCTTCGACGCACTGCCGGAGGCTTGTAGAACACAGGGAAGTAGCTGGTCCATACGGGTGCAGCCACAGGTGGCTAGCAGTTCTCGCTGGACGACGGACAAATCAGTATCTTCGCCGCTCTTTGTTTCCACCTGAGCCAGGGCTGTCCGCAAAGCACGTTTACCCATGTCAAAGGCGCTTCCTTCGTCTCCGAGCAGATATCCCCAACCTCCGGCCTTCCCTCTACACACGGTCTGTCCGGTAGACGCGTCTCTGCCCAAGGCTAGTGCCACAGACCCCGTACCTGCGACAACGGCCAGCGCTGCTTCCACGTGGCTGTTGGCCTCGAAGCAGGCGCCAAGGAGCATCCCGTCGCTGGTCAGGCGAAGCGCACCGCGACCATGAGCCATGTGGAATACCTCCTCCAGGCGGTGGGCCAGTGTATCCACGGTGGGCTGGGTTGCGCTATCCACGCCTGCGATTCCCACCCACGCGCTGGTGATTGCAAAGGTCGCCGATAGCCCAGGTAGTTTTTGCCTCATGGCAACAACCGCTTGCATAGTAGCTGTCTGAATCCGGTCCAGAATCTCGCCGAGGGAAGTACAGTGCACATTGCATGGGCCGGATATCCCTTGGGTTGTGATAATGTCGGTTCCCTGCCAAACCGCGAGGGAAGCAGTGCACTTGGTCCCGCCGCCATCAATTGCTACGAAGAACCGCTCTGACTTGTGGGGCCCGACAGAAATGGGTACTGCCAATGCTGGCTGGCTGACCGCCTGAACGAGTCTCGAAAGATGCCCATTTACCGAGTTGAGCCGCGTTTGCGCCGCATCTGGCGTAAGGCCTGAAAGGGCCACTGCGCATGCGAGCTTGACACTCCCGTCACAGTCCTCGATCAGCGAGTCGATCAGCCTGTCGCCTTCGGTTGTTTTGGGAATTGGGATCGGAATGGGAATGTCGGGCGGTCGTCCCCCCCTTGCGGAGAGTGCGTGTGAACGACAGACCTGACGCACAATCCGCCTCGCACGATGGCGCAGCTTTTCATTCTGAACACACACATCGACCATCAGTCCTCTGTACGTCTTGCCTAGCCGAATCATTGCGCAGGTGCTGATCATGTTCAGAATCACCTTGGCGGCACTCCCTGCCTTGAGGCGGGTGCTACCTGTAATAAACTCTGGCCCGACAAGCGAGGTTAAGGTGTAATCGATGGGCAGCTGGCTGATCACGGGGGACTGAACATTGGTAATTCCAGCCGTGAGCGCACCCCGCGCAGCGGCGACTTTGAGCGCTTCGACGACAAAGGGCGTTCGCCCCGAGGCGGATATCCCAACAACTGTATCCTCGGGGGTGAGATTCAGTGCCTCGAGGGCAGCGGAACCGTCATTCCCGGCATCCTCTGCTCCCTCTGATGGTTGAGCCGCTGAGCCAGAAGCGCCTGCAGGCACGACACAGAGGAACTGCGATGGGTCAATTGAAAAGGTCACGGGGAGTTCGGCGCAGTCCATCAGCGCGACCCTGCCACTGTTTCCCGCACCCACGTAGACAAGCCGGCCTCCAGATCGAAGCCGAGGCACAAGGGCGTCAATGAGGTATGCGATGGTCTGTAGCGCATTTTCAATTGCCGGTATGACGCGTGCCTCCTCGCGGTGAAAGGCGCGGCAGAGCGATAGCGTGTCAAGGGGGTCGATGTCGCTGGCGTCTCGGTTCCAGGCTTCCGTCTCGAGCCGAGCAAGGTCTTTGTGAGATTGGGTCATTTTAGCTAAGGTTGCACCATCAATTGCGTACGCTTTGAGGGCATTGTTGATTGATGGTTGCCCGTCGACCAGGGGGTCTCTTATGCGAGGTTCGGAAGTCGCTGGCCCGCTCTGTCGCATCTCGGGGAAGCGACATCCGTCACGCAAATTACCACTGCAATTCTTCGTCTCGTGAACCACCATAAATAGTGGCCATGATCGAGGGAGGTTACTGTGTCTATTTCCTCGTATCATTCCATCCTTGATATTTCCAATGGATGCCACCACCGTTTCTGCCTCGCCCGTTAAGCCGGGCCTCCTGAACCGCGTGCTCCACGATCCCTGGTTCCAGATTGCCCTCATCTCCTTCATCTCCTTCTGCAACCCGGGCATGTACAATGCCCTCACCGGCATGGGCGGCTCCGGCCAGGTCGACGGCACCGTTGCAGCGAATTCAAACGTCGCCACCCACGCCTGCACCGCAGGCGCGGCTCTCCTCATCGTCGGGACCCTGTACGATTACATCGGCCCGCGCCTATCGCTCCTCCTCGGCGGCTGGACATACGCCCTATACGCGGGCTCCCTGCTCAACTTCAACCGCACGGGCAACGGCGCCTTTGTGATCGCCGCCGGCGCGCTCCTCGGGCTCGGCGCAGCCTTCTTCTGGGTCGCGCAGGGCACCATCATGGTCACGTACTCGACGGACCGCACGCGTGGCCGCGCAATCGCGCTCTTCTGGGTGACGTTCAACCTCGGCGGGACCATCGGCTCGCTCATTAGCTTCCGCCTCAACTACACCTCGCAGTCCGGGACCGTCACGGACAGCACGTACGTCGCGTACGTCGTCGTCATGCTCTTCGGCTGGGCGCTCTCGGGCCTCGTCTGCTCGACTGATCGGCTCTCGGCGCGGTATGCCGGCGAGCGCGTGCAGCATGGGTGGGCCCAGCGTCGCCGACTGGGGACGTGGACCGCTGGTCTCCGTGCGACGGCGCTCCAGACCCTGCGCATCATCACCGACTGGCGCATCGCGTGCCTGTACCCGATGTTCTACAACGCCAACGTGTTCTACTCGTATCAGCAGAATGTCGTTAATGGGGGCTCGTTTGACTTGCGCACGCGCGCGCTGAATGGGGCGCTGTACTGGATCGCGCAGATGGTTGGGGGCCTGGTGATGGGGCTGACGCTGGATCTCAAGCGCGTTGACCGGCGCCACCGCGCAATCATCGGGTGGGCGGTTCTCTTTGTGACCGGGATGGCGATCTGGGGGGGCGGGTACGCATTCCAGAAGCGGATCGATCAAAGCGGCAGCGGCAGCGACGCTCTGAGACTCGACTTCAAGGATGGAAGCCCGTACCTGGGCCCCATGTTCCTGTACTTCTTCTACGGCGCCTACGACTCCTTCTGGCAGGCGTACTGCTACTGGATCATCGGGGCCCAGTCCCACAGCCCCACTGTCAATGCGGTCGTGGTTGGTGCGTATTCGGCACTCAAGCCCGCGGGCGGTGCGATGGCGTGGAGGATCAATGCGGAAAAGGTGTCTGGCATGACACAGTTTGCGATGAACTGGGGGATGAGCATTGGTAGTTTGCTGATTGCCATTCCGACCGTCTGGACGCTGCCCAGGGTTGAGGAGGACAATGTTGCCGCCGTGGATTCGGGCACTGAAAGAGGTGTAGTGAATGGCGAAGAGAAGGCAGCGGTTTAGTCTGGCCGTGTCAAGTTGAGCATAGATGTATGTACCTCTGTTGGTGGTTGAGAACACAGCTGCCGGGCTTCCACGTAGACACCTCTCCCATAGACCTTTTCGATAATAATTTTCCTTGCAGCTCGTTCTACAGTTCTCTTCTATTGGGTTGATCCATAATTTAAGGCCTATAGCCGTTTAAAGCAAATGTGTCCTATGATCATTGCGTTTGATGCATCTAGTGTTGTCCAAAGCGGACAGACCCCCTTCGGGCTAGATGTGCGGGCTTGAGCGACTAAGTGAGTTGGCCATTATAGTAACAGATACTATGATCCAGCACTACATTTAAGGCTCTAGTTACAGGATGACTCGGTCCACTCCACCTTATGCCATGATTCCTCCACTCCTCCATAGTCAACCCAACGATGAGCGCTCCATTCCCCATTCTGACCTAATAAATAAACCCAAACACAACCAACCAGGAGTCCCGGAGAGACGCATATGCCATTCCTAAGAAAACACCTGTGCTCCGTCACGACCAGAGCCTCCAGTATAGAGTTGATACAGCTCGACAAGCCACGACCGCGTCGCCTTCAACCACGGCTGCTGGCCCGCGACCGCCTGGCACTCATCATCACAGACGGCATGATTCTTCCCTCCCCAGATAACGAGCCCATCGACGTCTGGATTCCCCGCCAGAGCATCCAACTGCTCCTCCCACAACCCAACCGGGTAGAACGAGTAGTTGCCGTGGTACTGCGGCCACATGTACGGCCAAACTGGCAGGGTATCGTCGATCTGCTTGATCTTGGCCAGAACGGAGGCGAGACTGGTATTCCACGTCGAGAGACTGCTCGTAAAGGTATACGCCGACGGGAAGAATGCGTGGTTGCTGTGGTTTGCGATGAGGCTGCGGTAGTGCCCGTACAGGGAGGACACGGTGTTCCCGGAGAGCCCGTACCAGCCGATGATCTGGTCCGCGGGGACCACCTCGGCCGCCCATGTCTGGAGGGTGGACATGATCTCGAGGTAGCGGTCGGCCGTCGAGGTCGAGGTGAAGTAGATGGCTTCGCAGTCGAGGACGAGTGGGTAGCCCGGGTAGACGTTCCATTGCAGCACGATCTCCTTCCAGGAGTCCTCGCTGGGCAGCAGGCCTCCTTTGGTCAGGGGATTGCAGACGTAGGCGGGGATCCAGTTGATATTGGTCGTTCCATAGCCGATCGAGGTGTTGGTGTAGGCGGTGTTGTCGAAGACGCGAAAGGGAGAGGCCGCGGCGGAGCCAACGAGGCAGGCGGTTACCAGTTTTGCCCACATGGCTTTTGTTGATGTGTACGGACAATCTGAACTCATGGCGAGAAACTGTCGCAGACTATATACTCCCGTACGGTCCGTGCGCAGGGCGAGATCCGCAACCACGGAAGTCGGTCAATTGCAACATCTGCCGGCCGCCTTGCGCCATCGGCCGCTGACCTGGCGACACGACGAGGTCTCAACTGCAAATGCGTCGGATATCCATCTCGTACAATTGCCGTCGCCTATCTTGCGTGATCGAGCTGTCTACTTTGCAAGAGCTTTATCATCATCGCTGTCCAGCAGCACAATATGGACGGGTTAGAGCGCAATCCCAGCTGTCTCATCTGTCGCAGGCGAAAGGTACATTGAATTCTGTCTCCATCCACGACTCACCGGCCCTAACGAGTCCAGATCAGATGTGACCGCACCCCAGGCACCTGTCATCGCTGTCGGAAGATTGGCGAGCAGTGCATCTACTCGGTAGCTTCCGCTCCAAGCTCTCCTCGTCGTGAGGCTGCCAACCCGGTGGCTTTGACCACACAAGCGGGCCTCAAGCGACGGCGGACCACGCTGTCCTGCGAAGAGTGCAAACGGGCCAAGGTGAAATGTTCGGGTGGTGCCCGGTGCGATCGGTGCAAGGCCAAAGACCACGGGTGCTTTTATCGCACTCGCTTGCAGAAGCGGGTTTCGTCTCCCCTTTATCAAGCTCCATCGATGCCCTCGTGGCTCGCTGGCGAGAGTTTGCCCACCGAAGACCGGGTCCGTCAGCTTATTGACGTGTACTTTGCGCGTGTCCACTCGGTGCGCTGTCTGGGGTTTGTCCATGTCCCGACATTCACCCAGACGGTTTGGGGCACATCACTGCAGGAGCTTGAGCCTTCGACATCTGGGCTGGTTGCCATCATGTGTGCATTGGCTGCTCCATTCTACTACGGCCGTCTTGCCGGTGCGGCTGACGAGGGAGCCACCAATCCTGCAACTCACTTTTTCGACGCTGGCAGAGGCTGGGCAGCAATTGCCTTGAAGGCTGTATTCCTCGCGGGCGGAAATCAAGGAATAGACACCCTAATGACGCAAATCCTCCTCCATGATTACTACCTCCGCGTTGGCGACTACGCTCAGGCGTTTCTGGTGTCTGGAATGGTTGCGAGGCACTTTCAACTTCTGCAGCTCAACCTGGAATGCGATACCGATGTCGCCTGCCGCACGAGCAGAATGAAGGCCTCGGAGAAGGAAACTCGTCGTCGCGTAGCGTGGGCTTGTTACGTGCTCGACGCCCTGATTGAATGTGGAATAGACCAGCTGCGGTTCATTTCTGCGGGCAATATCCAGGTGCAACTCCCCTGCTCCGAGGATCTTTTCGCCCGCAATATCCCCGCAGTGACCGAGACACTCTCACCAGGTCAGACGCTCCCGTTTGTCAGTGAGGAGTCCCTCCAGACAGACTGTGCAGCCTCGAATCTCGGCCTTCGAGCATACTACATCCGAGCTGTCGTCATCCGTTCAAAGATTCTCCGATACGTCAAGCACCTGCAGGGCGAGATTCCCTGGGAAGATACCTCGCAGTTCGCGGCCCTGCGAAGCGAGCTCCAAGTACTTGAGAACTCAATTCCAGAACAGTACGCAATGACCCCAGAGAACACCTGTCTGCAGAAAATGGCCGACCGCCTCAACCTCTACTTTGGCCTGCACATCCTGCTCGCGCAGACCTACAATGATCTGTACCGCGTGGGTGTATCGCGCCTGGTCTTCCCTCACACCGCCACCAGGTGGATTCGAGAAAATGCTCCTCCCCAGTTCTTACACCGTTGCCACCACATGTGTCTCACCAAGGCCGTGGACATCGCCTCGTGGCTCCAGGAGCTCTGGCGCACCGACAAGGAAGCCCTCGTGGACCTGCAATACGCCGTTCATGCCCAGATATGCAGCAGCGTCCTCGTCACCAGTCTTCTCTCGTGGGCAAAGCTCGCCCCAGGAGCTCAGGCTCAACCTCTCCTTCCCCACTTGGCCCTAGACGACTATCGCTCCATGCTTCAGAGCAACGTGCAGATCCTCGCGTACCTGAAGCGATACTTCAAAGCCGAGCTCTTTTACGAGTCAGCCACGCAGGCGCTCAAGCAGTTTCACAACGCGACTCTAGCTGGTACCCTGAGCTCCAATTTCAGGGGGCTTGCGGCCGCCGCGGTGCCACCAGCCGCGCTGGCAACTTCTTCCCAGCCGTCTCAAACCCCCGCACTGCCGGGCTGCCTGGAGTATATTCTCAATCCGCTGGGTACGTATCCGATGGCCCGATCGCAGGTCCTCGAGCTGCATGGGGGTAAAGCGGGTCTTGCGGACAATTTCTCCGGATCGGATGCGCACCTTCCACGGGCACCGGGACCGGGACCTATTATCGCGAATGATCATTCCGAGGCTGCATCGGGCCTTCCGGACGAGTGTCATGCAGGAAATGGGAATATCCCCCGCTCACAGGCAATTGATAGTAGTACTGCGCTCGGTCCGGCAACCGGCGACCCCCTCAGCTGGGAAACCGAGTTGCAACTCATGATGGGATCGGGGTACCCGACATTTATGGATGGGTTTTCCACTCAATGGGATTATGAGTACTAGTTTAGTTTAGTTTTTTGGTACGGACTCGTCTTTAGTGTCTACTTGAGCTTTGCCTTACCTAACGTTAATGGGCGTGGTACATCGCGGCCCAGCTTCCGCTCACACTCCGCGGTACTGATATTAAGCGCATGATACTGAACCCATAGATAGACCTCCCTAGATGCGACATAATCTGATCTCGGTCGACGAGTTATGCAACGAGACAGAGCTACGCCCTGATTTCAAGAGCTATGGAAGCCCGTAGATGAATCCCACGGGGATAGTTGTCTGGGAGGATCCGTAAGATTTCAAGCGATGGGAAGTTACGGAGCGGTTTTGACGTAAATTGGGAATGGGTTTTACAGAGGCGTTGCGGGCTTTTCTGGTCGTCGGATTCGTGGAGAGCACGGCAGGGTGAGAGGGCGCTTTTTCGGTGTCGAGGTTGAAGTTGGGGATGATCTAATAAATGGCTTTATAAACCACTTTGATGTGAATATGGTGGCGGCCACTTTCAGAGGCAAGCCTTGAGGCGGGGGCTTTGATGTACCAGGCGAGCTCGTTCGGGCTCGTTGTGTAGATAATGCAGTGATTTCCAGTATGCCCGGTTCCCACGCTCATGCCTAATATTGCTGTCTTGTATCTGTCGCTCTATACAGCGTAGTGAACGAGGAATTACTGGAGTTGATAATGTTGTCAGTTGGCCCACAGAAATGTGTTGTAGGTCGTTGTAGTATCGCACAAGCGAGCTACAAGCCCTTGCCAGGGTCTAAAAATTGCAGTGTAGAGACAGCCACTGGTTAGACGGAGTAGTCAGTCCGTATATTGTTGCAGTACAGAGTAGCGTTCTCTGGAATTACACTGGAAATCTCAGGCCCCAGGGGCACTTTGCAGTCACGTGGTAAGCCATCCTCTCCCGGGCCCTAGGATTGCAGTGTACCGGTGCTGTAAGCTAACTCGAGTGAGGACCAGGTATAAAGTCGCGGCCCGATTTATCATACGATACGAGAGCCGGGAACTACCTTGCACGCCGGCGCCCGGGCAGACTGCGTGTGACCCATGGCCCTTTGAGAGGAGATCCCACGGCTTTTGCGTTGTTCTGTTAGTATTCAAGATGGATTCGGGCTCACTATTGGACGTAAATGCAAAAGGGGCATGTCAGATAATCCGCACTTATGCAACAGTATCCGTATTGATCAATAAAGTCACGATCGCGCAGAGTAAAGCTCGCGCTCATCGTCGTGGTCGCATCTCTCGCATCTCTTGAACCCTATACCTCCCATTGGGGTCGACAACTTGGAGATCCAAGTTCCGCCCTGCCCGAGCTAATCCGAATTGTATTTCCAAGATATTGATGGAGGTGTCGGGAGAACATATCAGGTCTACCCAGGGAACCTGTGAAGTCCATCCAGGCTTGCTAGGGATAGTCGGATAGTATAAAGCGGAGGGTTTTTGTTACAATGTACTTCTTATGGCAGGAGTGGTCTCATCCAGGATGGCAAAGGGTGATGATAGTAGCTGTTGGCGCAACATTATAGTTTCCTTCTATTACCCCTTCAACGAGCCCAACTCTGCGTCAATTGGAGCCCTAGTAGTTGACCGAGCGTCTTTGAATAATTACGGAAAATCCCTAGATTCAGATATTCCACGTCTTTCTCTCTCCGCTAACGTTGTGTGCCTGGTAATTGGCCTACGCTACAGGTGATCACCGCTAGGTTCCGCTACCAACAAAACGATATCAAACCCAATCTCACAAGGCTTGCTCCTGAAATGCATCCGCAGCTGCGGTACGAGCGCCTGTCTCATCCGCTCTTTGTTCGCATCATCCGAATACCAAAGGTCCGCCAGGATCTCCGCGGCCCTGCTACATCTCTCCTCCATGTCCTCCTCAGGGAATAAACAGGCGACATTAACCTCCCGTAGCGTGACTCTATCGAAGCCGTGACGAGAAAGGATCTTGATTGCGGCATCGAGCAGGTATCCTTGATGACTGGGCGCTTGGCCCTTTGCTGCGAGAGGTGTGCAGGTCGCGTTCTGGAATCTGAGAACTTCGTTCCACGGCGCGCCTTGGAGGAGCATTATGCGTGAGCGAGGGGCAGATTGATCGGTGATTCGGATCAACTCTTGCACCGTCCGGGTTACGCCTGAGACGTGCTCAAGAATCCAGGTGCCAATGACAGTTTCAAAGGAGCTATCTGGGTACTTTGTGAGGTCACCTGGCGAGGATCCTGCAGTCGCGCCTGCTACGTGTGGAAGGGCGGCTAATCCTGTTGAACCAGTTAGCAACGCCAAGGAAAGATTGCACGGCCAACTGTTCTCAGTTGCCCGCGAGGGTAGACACCGGAGGTCGACCTACCACCCTGACCGTTACTGATTTCCAGAGCATGTTGACTATCACCCACAAGCTCGCCAACAATCTTCTCAAGCTCGTCCCTTTTCACCCGCCCACTAAACTCCCTCCGTGCACCCGTATCAAGGCCGCGCCGCTCAGGCTGCGTCCCCTCTCCCAGATGAGGATACGGATGCGGCCCCAACAAAGCCGGCTCGTCCGTCCTCCTCGCAACCAGCAACCAATGGTCCTCGGGCATGTTATGCTCCGGATCCTGGGGACGAAACGTAAAGAAGCGCTCCGACTCGATGCTCAAGCCTGCGCCGCGCAGCAACGCCCTCCACCCGTCCATCGACAAAAAGACCTCATCGGTCATTTGCGTCATCCACGTCTTCGCCGAGCACCGCACAAACCCCCACGTCGCGTCTTCGACTCCCATTCCTGGTGGAACGCTTTCGGCCGGCGTAACACCCAGCACGAGCATCCCGGTCCCGCGCTTCAGCCACTCGGCAAACCGGAAGACCATGGCGTGTGTGTCGCCCGGCGTGATCTGGTACAGAGAGTAAACGGCGAAGACAGCGTCGAAGCCGACGGTGGTGCAGTCCGCTCCCGGCTTCGGCTGCGAGTCCAGTGAGCGTAGGTGCGGCGGATTGTACATGCGCATATCCGCGCGTCCGAAGGTCCCACTGGGTACCTGGCGCCTCGCAATTTCAACCATGCGCTCCGAGATGTCAATCCCATGGACGCGGTGGCCGGCTTCGGCGACCATGTGAGAGACGGGCTTTCCGGTGCCACAGCCAACATCGAGCACTGTGCTCTGGTCCGGGAGCAGCTTGAGCACGGCTTCGATGGTGGCGTCGAGGTTGGGGCTGTTGCCGTACGCGGCCTCGTAGCGTTCGCCAAGGTGGTTGAAGAGGGCTTCTGCGTTGATGCTCATGGTGAAGTCAAGTTGAGCTGCGATGGAAGAGAAAGAAAGCGTGAGGAAGTGGTATAAGCTTTCGGAAGTGAAAGTAAGCGTGGCCAGGGCGGGGCGGACGTATATCTAAGCACCATGTGAGCTTCGCGCAGTGCACATGACCGTCGAGGGAGGGGAACGATACCAAAGAATGATCTTGTTTTATTGTAGGTAGACGGGCTGATTTCGAAATCATCGGATTGTGTCAGTGCAAGTGGCTACCCTACAAATGCGAACGATCTTCAAACCCCCCAATTCCCAGGCAAATTCTAAACACCTCTACCCAATCGCGACTGCACCAGCCTTTCGCAGCAAACATGGCACACTCAGGGATACGTAATTTGTACGCCTGTTGTCACTATTGAAATATGCCAACCTCTCCAGCTTAAACCTTGAATCCGGCATTCACTCATAAATATGAAAGCTATGAGCGGTAGCGGAGGGAGGCTGCCATGCTTGATGGGGCTTGAGGATTCTTGTTGAGGATAAAGGAGAACCAAACATTATGCCTTTAATTAGCGAGAGACGAAAGGATTTAGATGTATGAGAATGGAACAAAGAGTGTGGTATTCGAGAGAGATCCAGCGGTTTGTGGCTAGGAACTGCAGATATCCCAGTATCACAGCATGATTTCGATGAGACGCCGTCCGCATACTCGATTGAATGGCGAACTGCCAACCAATCGCTGTATGTAGATTCCTGGTGTATGACGTACCCATGCAGGTTGAATATGCATGATTGGCAGTCGTATTACGGTGTATAAATGACTCCGGGTTGACGGCCTCAGAAGTATCACTGGGGAACGTTTTGTTACACAACGTGTCGAGCCCACTGTCCTTCACCAGTATGTCTGCAAGACTCGTTACATACATGCAGGCTCATAGGATAGAGGGCTCAAGTATATATGAATTCTCGAACTCGCTGGATGCAGTCTGCGGTTTGTGATGATACTGTGGACAATATCAAACGATGGAGCATCAAAGATTACAACCGTTTAAAGATGGAGGCATCAGGCAGTATTAGAGTGAAGTCTAGACTCTGATCTTGGCATCACGGACCTGTTTTGATGGAGGTTACACAACTCTATCCATGCACCTATTGATACATTGAGCCCGCCTATCCTGCATCGCCGCCCCATTCCCACTACGCCATGGCCCCTTGGGTTCGCGACTGAGCGAAACATACCTAGTCGTGCCGGCCAGGTTAGTCTCACTTGTCCCTCGGAGCCGCTAAGAGTTAGATGAAATTAGTGGCCAAGTGGGCTGCTATAGAGGATAAAGGGTGAGCCATCTCTCAAGGGAAAGCAGGCTGTCACGGCTCCAGGGAGGAGGAGAGCCATGCCATTCCCCAGAATGCCCTGTATTAACTGTATGGCGTCGTGCGCGAAGAACGATTTCGCCATTCTATAATTCTAGCAATCGCCCAAAGAGGCTCGGGGACTCCACTCCAAACAAACAAATCAAAAAAAAAAAAAAAAAGAGAAAGTAAAAAAGAGGTCTCCCCGACTGGGAGTCGAACCCAGGTCTCCCGCGCTTGTGATTACGTTTATAATCTGACAAGCGGAAATCATGACCGTTAGACCATCGAGGAAGCGGATGAGTAAACGCCTCCTAAACATGTTGGTAAGAGTATACACAATGAGCCGCGCAGGTTGCCCTATATCCCGACCGAAATTCGCGATGCCAAGTCATGATTCTGTGATTTAAATGGTGGGTCTATGGGTTTGGGCAGTGAAATGCGCCATCCAAGTCTGCAAGTATCTGCTTTAGGTGTTCACCACGCCACTTTCTGTCACCAAGCATGGTAGGGTGGCCACGCCAATGCTCACTCCACCCTCACGCATATTGAGACCGAATTAAGCCGAGAACCAAGAATCCCTTCGGCGGCTGATACGAATCCCTCACAAGTACCCAATTCCCCAGTCTCAGCGCAAGGACTATCCCAAAGAAGCACGGTGCCCAATTCATGGTCTCCGACGTGACGGGGAGATACGTCGGGAACGAGGCGAAAGTCATGGCGAGAACAATCCAGATCAGGGCGAGCGTGTTGACCACGGTACTAAACGCACCGGTATTGCAGTAGCGCTGCGCCGGTAATCGAGCGCGGTCCACGAGTGTCAAGCTGATTGGGAGAGCGTATGAGAGTGAAAAGCAGAGTGTCGCGCTACCGAATAGGCCGTTTAGTACGGTGGTCAGGCCGAAGACGAGGAGGGAGAACAGGATGGCGAGGACCGCGGAGAAATAGACTGCGTTGGTGGGGACGTGGAGGGTAGGGTGCACGTGTGAGAACCATGCTTTGCAGGGCAGGGATCCCAGTTTCGTGAAGTACCAAATTAGCCTGCTGCAGCCGGCAAGCATGCTGGTAAGGGCATTGAGGATCGTCGCCCAGTAAATCAGGCAGATGGCAATGACGAAGCCTTTGTTTGGCCAGGCGTCCCAGCAGATCTGGAGCATCGGGTGACCTGCGAGCGGTGCGGTGAGATTCTCGGGGTGTGGTGCAGAATATAAGCGCGATGACCATGATAAGGGCAGACACCACGATAAGGGCAGACACCACGGCGAGACCGGCATTTGCGAGCATCACAATGGGCACTTGGCGCTCAGGCTGCGGCAGCTCCTCCGCCATGTGGGCGGCCGTGTCAAAGAGGCATATTGTCAGAATGCCGGGCATGATACACAGGAAGAATACCACCACCTTAGAGTCCCAACCTGTTTCATTGCGAACATCCAAGAACACAGTTCTCGGTGAGGCCTTGTGGTGTGTCTTGGCGAGCAGGGTGATGAAGATGAAGAGCGCGGCGGCGTTGAGAAAGATCATCATAAACAAAGTGATGGCTGGCAGGGTTTGTATTAGGATGGTGTTGAAAAGAACGGCGAAGAGAAACACTGCAATCACCAGGAGGTATATCTGCCATCTTGATGGGTTGTACATCTCGTTGATAAGGACGCCTAGGGCTGTGATGAACTGAGCCGCGAGAACTGCACCACCACCACATGCGAAGATCCAGCCAAAAAATGCCATCGCTCCACTAAAGTAGCTAAGAAACCCCTTCCAGCGCGGATTCCTCACGGCTGCGGTTGTCCAGTACACCTGGCCTGGAATAAGTGAGCAACGTCGATGAAAAGCGAAAGAAAGCAGGGTTAGTTACCCGACGCATCAGGATAGGCCGACGCCAGCTCTGCCAGGCTGAATGCAATCAGCATTTGACCAACAGCTGCGAGGAGAAAGGCCCAGAAAAAGAACGGACTCCCTCCGGCGCCCACGATCAGAACCGTATAGCTGGGTATAGCAAGCGGGGATGCTGCCACACCAAATTGGATACCGACCGTGCTCCACAAATTGAATCTAGTCTATTCCAATCGGGAGTCTGTCGCTTGGCCACCATGTTGAGCGTCGAGCGGTTTAGACCCGGGCCTATTAGACTATTGTCGGAGCCATCCTTTGCATTGAGGCTCATGTTGATGGGATTCTTGGAGCGGAAGATTTTCAGGTGGTGGAAACCTGAAACCTAAGGGGCCCTGCAGTGAACAGGTGGCGAAAGGCTGAGGCGTCAGACGTAAATATGCGTGTATTTGCTATCTCCATGGTCACACAGGAGATGCGGGGTACGCCATCTTGGGTTGGTCATTGTGTAATCCATGTTCCAATTTCGACACGAGTACCCATTGGTGAGCCATGCGATCAACTAACCAAATAGTCAGGAGTCTCCCTTTGGACCTGTGGCGACAGCCCAGTAAGCATGCCTATCGCGAGGTTGGTTGGTGCGGGTGCCTCCATTATGTGATGGATCGAAAGGTTCTAGAAATTAAATGGGCTGTTGACAGGCAGGTTTCCTGATGGTTCGTGATCTACACCCGGCTCCAATTGGCCTTCGCATCCCCACAAGCCGCAATGGAAACCGGGAATAGTTGCCGATCCTACTGTCGGACACGTAGGAGCTAGTAGCCTAATCAGAAATACATAGGAGACGCCCTTTATCCTTCTGAACAAAGGCAGACGAATTGCTCTGTCATTCGCTTCTTCGGTACGAAACCTCCCCTAGTGATATAGAAGTCTTCTCTCACGGCGAAGCCCCGTGCCAGATAAGGACGTCAATCACTAGGCGGCCATGATCGCACCGCTGCTTTCCAACGGTAGGAGTCAAGGCTCGGATATGTAGCCTGGCCTATTTGAGGTGAACTACGTGGACAGTGACGTGCCCTGTAGCCAATGTGGGCATGATGCAGCTCGCTTCGACGGATCTGCCAGCCGTACTGCGCTAGGGACGGCTACGAGATCGCTGGGGATGCCGTGGCAGCCGAATCGAGTCCCACATGCTGTTCACACCCTCGGCTCCGGATGCGAACTCGAGGCCGAAAGAGAACCTTGTTCGCACTGCTGAGCCACGATGCAGATCACCGATCCTTCTCCCCACTGGTTCGATGTGTCTGGCCAGTGAGGAGTGAATTGCTGGATAGAACAACAAATAGTCTTGTCGATCAGTGTGGCTGCGGTGAACTCGGGCATCTGCCGCGCCCTCGAAATCAGGTCTGGCCTGTGACCTGTCGAAAGGATGACGACGCCACTGTCGACGTGCAGTCGGGGTCTCCGAAGAGGAAGTGCTTTCCTGCAGTTATTATTGGTGGCCCTTACTTCGTCCCGTTTATCTATCAACTCCCACTCCCCGCCTTTTTACGCTAGCTCGGCTCCTTATCCATGTTGTGGCTGGTGTGCTTTCGCCAATCGTTCGCCGCCGCTCGCTCTTCAGTTTCCTGGTTTCGAGCCCACAGAGGTACTGTGTACTATGAGCCACCGCCGTCTGGCACAGCTGCCCCGCTGTCATATTGCTCAGTGTGCCTCCGAAAGGACATGGGCATAAAACTCCAGTGAGTAGGAACAACAGCATCGAAGAGCGCGCCTCTCCTAAGCGGTGATTTTTGACTATTCTTGAGATTGCCTTTCTAGTCCTCAGCCTACTTCTGCCTTGGAGAGGCCCTTATGACAAGGGCGAAGTTAACAGGAGGTATACTTTCGGAACATTGAATTCGGTACCCACCCCGGGTCATGAAGCACAGTCCAACCGTGCAGTATGGACCTCACTATGCTCGGCGAGGAAGTGCCTTTGGAATCTTCCAATACGTTTTGTGGCCAGATTCCTTATGCATTGCAACCTAGGTACGCGTCTTCCATCAGCATGAAACCATGGGATTATCGTGAACCATGACCCTTCTAATCCCAAGTCTTGAGCCCTAGTTTTACGATTGCCCCCGATGTGCGCCCCACCAACCCCGCTATGATGATGATGGATTCGCACTCGTCTCAATACATGCTCTCTTCGAATTACGCACCGGGCTATTATTTCCCTAATTCTGGTAGCTCGAGTTTCGCAATCGGAGTCGGTGACCAAACTACGCAATTGCAGAGTACAATGGCGATGACGTTGTCTTACCCGCCCATTCATCATCCGATGGCCCACAATGCAAGAAACAACTTCGAGGGGGCGAGCCCACAACCTGCGGGCCCAGAAACAGTATTTCCTCAGCAACAGCAGATCGAGAGTAACGAACAGTACAATCAAGCCCCCTCTACCCACCCACCCGCTGTCTCCCACCCACTCACTAACAGCAGTGCGATCTACAAGTTTCCGTTCCAGATACCGCGTTGTATTAAGAGCGCCGACGGCGATGGTCACTCAGGCTGCAGCGGCTCCCGTCACGTACCTCAACAAGGGCGAAGAATATCGTTTGACAATCACCGACACCGACCCTCCGCCCCACCCATCAGACCGGTTCCGTGCCCGGTACCGGACGCATGTTGCCATAGCGTTCCATAGGGAGGACCAGCGATCGGACTCGGATGCACACTGGCGGCTTTGGAGGGCCCGGCGCGGGTTGTCTGGGGAAGGACAATACGATGAAGAAGGTGGAGGGGGGACAGGAAGCGGATCGCGGTGTGCGATTGAGTTATGCGTGGATAAGCTTCGCCCGGTAGGGACTGGGTTGAACGCTGAGGGCATCAATGACCGAGGCCAGAATGTCCAGCTCGAAACATCCTCCTTCAATGGATTCTGCGTCCTGTGGTCATGCAATCGTTTGGAAACAGGAACATCCCCGTCAATGCTACCGCTACCCGAATGCACTATTACAGTCCGGTTCAACTTCCTCACGACGGACTTTTGCCACTACAAAGGCGTCAAGGGATTTCCAGTCCGGCTATGTGCTAGGACGGAGATAGTTACAGATAATCTCGGGAAATCATCGCCGGTGTCATCTCGAGAGGAAAGCGCTGCAGCTGAGGTGTGCTATTGCAAGGTCAATCTGTTCCGTATGTACGGGGCGGAGCGAAAGCTTGCGGCGGATGCTGCTGGTGTGCGAAAGGCCCGGGAGAAAGTTTGCAGGGAGATCCAGAAGCGCCAGCCCAACCCGGGCTCGTATACTAGTAAAAATGGTGGCACGAGAACTAGTCTTGGCTCGGAGGCTGCCGGAGAGGTATTCATGAACTCAGGCCATAAGAAGCAGATGAGGATCCTGGAGCAGTTACAGGAGAAGCTTGCGTCGCTGCAGGCGATGCTTTCATCAGCCAGACCTGTGACTGTTTTCTCGTTGCGAGGTGATGCGAGCGATACCCCCGATTGGTCTACAGACGATCATTCAGCTCAGTACAAAGATGCTAGTGCGCTCTACGGTGATCGTCAATCTACCATCAGCGGTCAAGACTGTCCAGACGAGTCCAGCAGCAGCAGCTCAGCGATGAGCTATCCATGGGGAACGAACCTGCTCCTTGGACCTGAAAATCCCTCCCCGAGCGACACTCAGGACGAAACTCGGTCAAACCAAGCAGTCAGAGTTTCCAGAAACCGTTTTGAAGACGAGAAAATGCGGTACATCGAGGTCCTGGATATCGACCCAAACTACCAACCCCCAGCTCAGCAGCAGAGTCAATCCGGTAAGATAAAAACACCAACTAACCAACCATTGTCAAGTCACTGGCACTAAGTAGATTCTGCTACCTAGTTGCGTGTTTTTATATTGGGTTCGCGGGGACGATCCAAACGCACGCTGATTACCATGTAGCTGTCTATCTCACCGAGTGGACCGCTCACAGCCTGATTGAAGGGATTTCCGGGAAACTTGGAATAGACCCGCGACGGGTCTACCGCGTGCTTCTTGTTCGAGGGAATTCTTTGCAGGCTGTAGATGACAGTGTCGTTCGTGGGATTGTGGATGGGCAGGATATGCTCGCAGAGATTTTGGAACGTTGGGCGTTTGATTGCGCAAGTGAGAATCTCATTGAAATTAGACTTAGATACTAATATTAGCGCGAGATGGACGCTTTCAAATATCAAAACATTCTGTTATCCCGTCAGAAAGGTTCCCTCCTGTAAAAAAGACCAATTATGATGCACGATCCACACGAGCTCGACGAGCAACGCGCTTAAGTACAACCTATTCTCTGCCACTCGCTTGACTCAATTTCCCGAGTTCCCCCTTTGCCATTTCCTGAATGGTCCGCACAACCTCATCTATTGTTGGAGCAATCATCTCCAGCATTCTCTTCGCGTACACAGCTGCCACCAGTGCCGCGTAACCCTGCCACATCTCATTACCATGCGAATCAGAATAGTCACAGATCCCCCGAATCACGAGGCATGGGAAATGGTTGACCACCCCAGCGGCCAACATCTCAAAGCACAAGACATTCTTTTCTGCGCTGAGTGCATCCCGGATAGTGGCATCATTCATGACCTGGTTGGCCGATGCGATGGTGCCGTACCAGATTCTCGGGCTTTCTGTGTGCGCCGGGCGCTCCTGTCGCTGCACAAGGCAACTCTCATGAAATTGGGTGTTTGCGTCGTAGATGATTGTGGATTTGAAGAGTCGGTCGGTGCCTGGAGGAGGCCGCTGAAACTCATCCCTCAGATTCGGATACCGTTCAAGCGCAGCATCCACTTCGTCCTGGATGCGATGCCGTTTCACCGTGTACTCTCTGCGAAGGGCAGCCACTCCGCTTCGAAGAATCGTCGGCGCTTGATTCAGCGATCTCGTCACTTGGAATCTCTCTCCCTGCACCATCGCTCCGAAATCATACTCGAATACCCCATTCTCCCCGTCTCGTGGGACCCCGACTACGATATCTCCAAGCCGAATATCATTCTTCGCACTTGGCGCTCCACTCCCAACCCCGATCATGAATCCCATGCGGATGTTAGGGAAGCTGTTGAGCATCTGGCTAGCTGCCCATGCCGCGGCGGTAGTGCTGTACTCGCCGTCGGGGAGGGTCGCAATGACGACGTTGTGGCCAGAGATCGACCCGAGGAGGTAAGAATTGGAGTCGTGGGGTTGCACAAATGCAGGACGGTCGTGCTTTTGTTCAAAGAGTGCTTGCGCGGCTACGGCTTCGACTCGAAGGGCGCAGATCCAGCCCACTGTATACTTGCTGGGATCTGACATGCTGATAAAGTGAAGTGGGGAAACCCGATCGAAGCAGCGAAAAATAAGATTTATATGTGGTTTGAAGAGCAGCAGTTCTGGTGTTTTCGAGAAACATAATATTATCGCTGCTGGGGTGGAGATTGCCCTGCACTTATGGGGAGGGGGCTAAGCGCCAGCCTCGTGGGGCTGATTTGGCTGGCGCTTCCTGCGTCACAGGACACGATCCTACCTAATATTGGTTGGATGTGCATGCAGGGTTTTGTTGTCGATGGGGCAGTGTTTTGGGCAATGGATGATATGCAACGCAGAGATATGAGGACGCTTAGCTCTTCCACAAGGCAGGCACACAGTTTGGCGCCCGCCCCCGGACTGCTATTAGTACGTTAGCTCTATCTATATCATTACAATACCCTAATTCGATATAGGCTTGGCGACTCTTAGTTACTTACCCCTTAGCTTCTATATCGAGCTTTCCTCCTCTAGCTCTCTTTCTCTCGTGTTTACCACTACTTCGCCAGCAACCCTCAAGCCCTTCCGCATCTTAATTCCAACCCTACCCCTCACTACTCATCCTTCTTACACTAGCTCATAATCTCCTTCACTTTTCCCTTCCTAGTCGCATAATCGCTGCAACACTCACTCCAGTAACTAGACATCTCTCGTCACTTCAGTTCTCGGATCGCCTGACATTCGCGGAGCTGGCGTATGGCAAGGTGTTTAGACGCAATTCATTCACCGGTGACTGATTGGAGGAAAGACTGAAAGTGTTTCAAGAGGCCAACTTGGTTTGCGACGCTGTGCTGTTACGAGGGATCTTGAAGTCATGGCGAATCTTGGAGGGATCGCAAATCCGGAGGAAGCTTCATGTGACAGATCCCAAGGAAAAAGGAGACTTGAAAGGGTCGTGATTTGATAGCCGTTCGACTAAATGAAGATATATAAAGCCCGCTGGCGGCACCTCCTCCATGGCCTCGGGCATCGGGGACGTAGCTAGCAACCTTGGAAGACCAGTACGTACCATCTATCCAATCGCTGCCGTCAGTCAGCGCGACCAGAGTAACCAGAGCTGTTTGAGTCCTAGAATGGTAACAGATCTAAAAAAACACCGAAGCCATTATGATCATAGAATTACATACAGTTCAAGTCGCTTGAAGGGTGGATGGGATGAGTGAATGGCCAACAAACAAAAATAAAAAGAAACTAGTCACGCCCGGGCTCGAACCGGGGACCTTCATGGATCATCAACATTGAGCTGTATCAACTCAGGTCATGTGAGCATGACGTCTTAACCAACTAGACCACGCGACTGTGCTTGGGATAAATTTGAGCTTAAAGGCGCATATCAGGTGTTGGGCACTATAAAAGAATGAAGAGCCCTATTCACCGAAGTTCCTCCCTCCGCCTAGATCTGTACCGGGTAAGGAATCAGCGGCCCGCAACCTTCAAAATAACACTCGACTTTCATTAAGCACCTTCATGATGAGCATTGTGCGTGATATCATGACTATTAATAGAGCAGTTTAGGTAAATACAACCTTAGCCATCTCAAGTCTCTTCTACAGCACACGTAGCAACACATGATTAAGAGTTGCATGCCATTAGAAAACAGCAAAACTCGGACGAGATGGTTGAATAAACCCGGAATAGGCAGGAAAAGAAATACCCATCATGGTGCTTTTGGACGTAAGCCTGGTGCGGCATTACAATGCCTTCTGAAGTCGGGGTGAAGTGACGGGTAGTCAGGATCGAGGATTTCTGTTTTACGTGGTAGATTTAGGATCACTTGGCTCCTCTACAATTCCAGTGACGAAATATACATCTTGGTGCAGTCGCGTGGTCTAGTTGGTTAAGACGTCATGCTCACATAACCTGAGTTAAAGCTCTGCGTTGATGACCCATGAAGGTCCCCGGTTCGAGCCCGGGCGTGACTAGCTTTTTATTGCTCCAGGAAGATATGTTCCACCAAAAAAGAAGACTATGTATGTATGTGTGAGTAACACTAGATAGAGGACTGTTTAGGATGACATGAGATATACCAAGAAATCTAGTGGGGTCCAATTGTTTTGCAGGTTCGCCCCTTTAGTGGCCTAGGGGGAGGGAAGGTGTGCTGGTTCGCGACAGAGGTAGGGATTTTCCCTTGCACTTTGCGGCCAAAAGGCTGGTGATAGACGCTCTTTCGCTCGACAACCTTAGAATTGAATGATCAATCAATACCACAACGTATATATGCATTGAATCGAGGGATTAGTAGCTTGTATACTCCGTACGGGGCACGCGCTTGATAAACGTCCTCCATCCGCCGGAAAAAAAAACCTTTGTCGGTCTTCGCATTGCGGACACACACCATTATTACCACGCGAGTGACTGTTGAAATTAAAATCACAATTTGAATATCATAAATCAAAAAAAAAAATGGTTGAAAAACAAAATGAAAAGGGACAAAAACTTTAGTCACGCCCGGGATCGAACCGGGAACCGTTCCGGCATCTACGATTGTAGAAGTAATCAGATAACTGATCACGTGTTAACGGAAAATCATGACCATTAGACCACGCGACTTGTTGTTATAACCACGGACATTATTTGTGCTTATGAGGGGGTAATAAAATATGCGGCTTCAAACCACATATGATCGCCCATCGAACGGAAAGAGCCATGGCCGGGAAAGACTCAGAAAGAACCTTGAAGAGCATCTGAATTCGTCCAGTGGTGATTGCTTCAATCTTCTCCAATGATATAAGCACATGGATGGATAGTAACGCTTGCAAAATGCGCATGCAGTTCAGGACTCACGCCCGCTGCGTCTCACGCGCGCGAGCCACACCGCGCGATGATATCCACCAGGATGACCGGAATATCACGCAATAGCCTATTGATCTGGGTCTCCAACTCTGTTTCTTATTCAATTAAGGTAAAATGAGGCATTTCTAAGCTGGTGCTTTGGTTCAAATGTTGAAACCGATAGCTGTTCTGACAAATACTGATTTGCCCGTCCCACTATATATATCATGTCCACTCTGCCGTAGTTACACCCAGGGACCCCAACCCCCAAGAGACAGTACTATCTTTCACAATGCCTCCAAACATCCTGCTTACTGGCGCAACCGGCTACATGTAAGTGTCCTCTACATTCTCTTCCTCGTTTATTAATGTTGTCCAGAGGAGGTACCCTCCTCCAGGTCCTACTCTCAGCAAATGTGGTCCCACCATCCAGCATCTGGGCTATCGTGCGCTCCGATGCGCAGGCAGAGAGCCTCAAACCTCTGGGAGTGAATACTGCCCAGATAGCATTGACAGACGACGCCGAGATAAAGCGGGCAGTTCTCAGTAACGATAGTGAGTACTCAGTTCATCTCATATCGAGACCAATAACTGACAATACGTAGTCGACATCGTCGTCCATACAGTCAGCGCTGTCGATCCTACCCTTGCAGCTTCTCTATTGAATGCTCTAAAAGCAAGGAAAGAGCTCACAAAGCGACCTGTCCACTTTATCCATGTATACGATCGTTCCAGATATGTGTACATAGTGGCCGAGAAGCTGACACACTTAGACATCCGGCGTCAGTGCCTTCGCTGATAAGACGGGCTGGCCGCATGGAATTGCTAAAGAGACCGATGACCTCTATGAGCTGCAGAAAGGGGTTACGGTACCTTACCCAGTCCGCGAGGTAAGTAAGGACCGCCATCTCTCCCACTTGCCAGGGATATTAATGTCTAGACCAACGTTGCCATCCACAAAACTGCGGACCAATACGGTATTGCTATCTATAGCGTAGTTCCGCCTCTTGTTTGTGAGTCGCACCATGCGGAAGCTCGGACATTTGAAGTATAGGTTCTAACCACTGTGGTAGACGGGAAGGGAACTGGAACAGGGAACAAGATCTCTGTTCAAGTACCGACTCTTATCCGGGCTGCTATTGCGAACAAACAAGTCCATCGCTTCGCCGAGAACTCAGTACGCCAAATATACCCCCCCGGTTGGGAGTGCTTCGGCTAATGAATACTAGGGATGGCCCGCGGTTCACGTTACAGACCTCGCAGACTACTATACTTGCCTCATCCAGCGCATCGTCGAGCAACGCGCGCCCCCAGCAGGAAACGACGGGTACTACCTCGTATCCGCCCACACCTTCGACTGGCACGAGCTTCTTCAGGCACTTGCAAATGACCTGAACAGCCGCGGCCTTGTTCTCAACGCCGACGTGACCGTGTGGGCGAGCGAGGAAGCCAAAACGAAGTCTCTGGGCCTTCCGTCTCCCTATTCTGACATCGCATGGAACTCAAAGCAAGTCTCCCCTTCTTTTAAGACAAACAAGGCGCCCTGGGGCGTTATATGTACTAACTTGAACAGCGCCGCTGTGCTTTCGCACCACGACAAGGAGCTTGGATGGAATCCAGAGTGGAATTACCAGCGGTTTCTTCGCGAGATTGGCGAGGAAGTTGATGCCGTACTGGAGGCTGGTACAAGTGTCAAGGATCTGGCCGGCCTCCTCCCGAATCAGCCCTAGGTGAATCTAGCCATTCAATGGCACGACATAGAGTAGTTTAGCGGTGCAATAACGAATATGGAGCAATAACCATTCCCATATCAAGACTTGTACTCTTCTTAGTTTACCATGCTGTGATATTGTGAAGATGGGCCTGGGCAGGCTCAAAAAGAGCAGTGTGATGCTGCCTTGGCAAGCTTAACCTAGTTCTTGCATCCGGGTACAGCGAAGTCCAACCATTGCCATTGAGTTGCACGACAGTCGCGTACCTAGTGGCCTGAGATATAGACCCTTGCTTAACGAGAATTCCCCCATCGCCCAAAAGACAACGCCCTGACTGATTCCAGGTGCAGGTTGAGTTTGAGCGTGGGAGCCCACCGTCCAGGTTCTTGGTGCTGGTCAGCCAAAGCTGAGTACCAGTGCGTAGCTACAGAGCATGGGGATCTCATCCCTTATCATTGAGCATAACGATAACTGGAGGAGCCGGGTACAAGACGCTTGTGCTGCACGATCATGTCAATGTAAAACCCCAACTACCTGCCGTTCCCCAAGAACTGGCCGAAATAGTCCCCTA
This sequence comes from Aspergillus pseudodeflectus, assembly GCF_044049435.1. Taxonomy (NCBI): domain Eukaryota; kingdom Fungi; phylum Ascomycota; class Eurotiomycetes; order Eurotiales; family Aspergillaceae; genus Aspergillus; species Aspergillus pseudodeflectus. Next base: position 62,153 of record NW_027263784.1, on the reverse strand, counting down.
AGGATAAACTAGCGGACTGGTTCAAACATCCGCGGAGGTAGGGGACTTGAACGTCTGGCTCAAGTTAGCTGTCCCATCGGCTGAGTATGACAACGCCCAGCAGCGCTGGTCAGTCACGGTTCGTTCAGCGCGGGCCATGGTGAGCGAACTTTCAGGCCACATGACATTGCCTGTGGTGGAGGGCATTTTGGCGTTGGAAGAATTCCTCACTTTCCGAATCAATCCTTCTTCAGAGGGACGATCTACCATGGGTTAGATATGGATTGCTTGTCAGGGGATGTGGTGGGTTTAGTGGCGAAATATAAAGTACGATATTGACACGGGTTGGATAGGCCGTTGGTGTTAGAATGATTGCATGTGCCGTGGCCGTTTGTCAGACCCGTTGTGGGTAATTGCTGGACAAAGGTCTGGGCCTGCGGGGGTCATCTTCCTACTGCGCTTTTTTAATATTGAAAGGTGCAAAGCTGTTGGCATTTCTAGCTAATGTTATTAGATTGTTTGCCGGGCATCCAATAGCCCCACTATTAGGCGCTGCATGTGCACTGCCACATCTCACCATTAGTCTGATAACCCCGCTTGAAACGAGGGGACGCCTTCACAATCGACTTCTCCATATCCTGCCCGTCTGACAACGTTTATCCTCTTGGGTTATGGAACCAGCCAGTTTCGCTCTCACGATAGTCTCCCTCTACTCCACATGTAGAGACTGTTATATCTACTTCTCGGATGTGCGGAATGCCCCCAAGAGTGCCATCGCTCTCCTGCGAGAGGTGGGGATCCAAGAGGCGATCCTCAAGTCATGGGGCGCATATTGGGAAATCTCTCGCCATGCCTCGATAATCTTCCCCTCGAGCAAAACCAACCAGAAGAAAGAGGCCGACCAGACGCGGAATGGAAAACTCACCGAATACTTGGCTCGGAACCCGTTCAAGGCACAGGGACTCGCAGACGCGCTTGTCTTGATTGCGGAAGTGCTGTCGAACCGAGAGCGGCTGGAGAAGGAGTATGGGATCCGACTGGAGACCGGCTCGCGCGAACAACCAGGCAACCATGCTGTAAGTGTACGATATCACATCGAACGGGACCAACGGATATTGAGACCCAGTTCAATAGCTTGGAGAGGTACCCAACACAGCAATGACCACGATCCTTGCTCACTCAGGGGACGAGGTGTTATCGAGAATGAAGGCGCAAGAGAAAGCCCTCCGTTCGCGGCTGGGAGTCTTCAAGCGATGCAAGTGGGCTTTCAGTGGTCGCGAAAAGTACCATAACCTCATTGGCGACCTCAAAAAGTACAATGATTCCCTGTACATGTTATGTCCCGATGGGGCGTTTGAAACGATGCAGCTTAATCTCGTGGTGCAGTATCTCACCACGCACAGCAGCGCTGCAGGTCTCAGAAAGCTGGAGGCGCCTGCACGGGACGCTGAAAAGGCTGGCGGGTTTAGTCCTTCCCAGCAGGGCCTTCCGCTTCTTCACGACATTGCGGAACTGAAAATTCTCAAATTGCACAGCTCAGAGACCCTCTCTAAGCGAGAGGAGCAGAGTTTGCTCACTATCAGACAACAAGAGTTACAGATCGGTAAGGGCTCCGTACGCAATCTCGCAGTGTGCACTAGAAAGACCGAGGGGAGAAGGAGGAGACCCGAAGCAGTCTATATCGAGAGAAAGTCATTCCGCAACGCCGAAGGGAAACCAGACTCTACCATGCGTGAGAGTATTCTAAAGCTGGGACGGTTACTCCAGAGTCCCGTATGTGCCAAAAGGCTGCTCTGTCTCCGCTGCATCGGGCTCGTCGAGCTGGAATCTGACGAGATTGGCATCGTCTTTGAATTGCCGGGCAATCTTGGCCCTTCCATCCCCCGATTCCCGGCAATGGACCTGGCCGCCCGTAAGGCAGTGCCTCTACTTTTGGCGCGAAAGTTACCAGGGCTTGAATGGCGGTTTGATTTGGCACGTAAACTGGCTCGCAGTATTGCCTTTTTACACGCCAGCGGCTGGCTACACAAAAATATCCGATCCAGCGCGCTGTTGCTGTTTCCTACAAAGGATGCGGATGGCATTGGAACGGCCGCAGCGGACTTGGACTACGACAACCCTATTTTACTGGGCTATGAGTACTCCAGGCCTGATGAGGAAAGTGGGCGGGTAAAGTCTGCCCCGCACATTCTCCGGCCAAATGACGATGAAGGGGAGATGGAAAATGAACTTCATGGTGAGACAATCTGGAAACTGATTCATCATATCCAATCCGTTCGCAGGACCTCGGAATTTCCAGACTGATCTCATTCTAGGCGCCACGTTTATCGAGCCGGGCGACGTGCCAGATGTGCGAATCCCCCATTCCAAGAACCACTGTAGGTAATTTCCATTATTGCCCGGCAGTCTCTTCGAAACACTAATAAGAAACAAAAAAAATTGCCAGTCAGTGACAGCGACTCGACAGATGAAGACATCGATAGGCTGCGGATGAGATCAAACAGAGTTCATCAAATCAATCCAACGCTGCACCACATCCCCGCGAAGCGTGCCAATCGAGACCTTCGGTATACACACGCCTGCGATGTTTATTCCCTTGGGATCCTGCTTCTCGAAATAGGCCTGTGGACGCGCGTCGAAACCCTGGAGATTCCCGACGAAGATCCCTACTCTGCCAGGCGGGCTATCCTGGCCGACCATGTTTCGTACCTCGCCTTCCAATGTGGGTCGGTTTATGCAGATGCAGTGAGGGAGTGTATTAGCTTGGATCCAGGCGAGTCCGAGGCGGAGCTCGAAGCGCAAGCGGACTTGTGTGCGAGGATTGTTGCGAAACTAGCCGAGTGCCGGGTATGAACTTGTTCAAGGCTGGAATATTGAGAGATTGCCACGCAAGGTTCGCGGACCACGTTTTGCAGGTGAGAGAATGGCTGTAAGGGTCCAGGTTTGATAATACAACCATCAATAGAGCAAATGTCTCTATTTGGCCAGCCCCTGATGTGGCCAGTATCAACGTCCCGGCTGAATAGAAGTCCTAAAACTAGATACTTATAACGCACGACTATGTCTATATACTTTAGGTAAATACACCTATTATAATAAGGTTATTAGATAGTAGGATTATCTTATTAAGATTACTTACTCCTGTACTTGGTCTATTTCTATATAGACCCTATAAGCTGGTAGGACCGCGTAAGGAGCCACCTATATTATTTTTAATAATGGGTGGAATTATGGTTGTTAAGCGTGGTTGCAATTAACTTAGTGTTACTCATGCCTGTAGTGTTTCCTGTATAGCTTAAATAGATGGCTTGTGCAAGTTAGTATACCAAGGAGCTTTGCAGATCAGGGAAGGGTATACGCACCACTAAGAAATGCCGTGCTGAACACATCATCGCGAGCTGAATAGTCTGCTATAATTCCATCAAAATTGGAAGCAGTAAATGAGGATGAATTACCGGAGATGATAGTTAAGGCTAGTACATCCATGTCTGGCAGCATGTTCAAGGCAGAAATAGCCACCTTAGGAATGCGCGCCATAGTCATATCTCTAATATAGTATGGAATTCCATCCAGAATAGTCACCCTGCTATAAGCGGTTTCTGCCTTGACAACGACGAATAGATCAAGGAATGGCAGTGCCTCGAGGAGCACCACCGCAGGAGTCGCAAGCTTGACCATCTGTCCCGTTATCTTGAATTTCGGGCAAACTTGGGATGCTATAGTGAGCCGCTGTACACATTATTTATGTGTTCACAGGCATCACGGTCTTAGAGCTAAGAAAGTGCAGCTGTTAAGGTGGTCCGCAGCCGTTGAATATCTCGCGTGGACCTGCATAGAGTCGGGAGCCTTATCTTCGGAGTCCGCGGGTCAATGCTACTGACATTCTTGAGAGGCAAATCCGTTGAACTCTATAAGATTAAGTTTCGATCTCGATAGGAATGCTCGTGTGACAAAGTTCAACCCAGCACGTCAAGCAAACCTAAACTTCGCAAGCATATCTTTACTCAACCCTATCAACCCTATCTTATCTCTCGCTGTTGGAGTCTAGGGTCACGCTAATGCAACCTGCTGACGGGCCCATGCGGTTCCCTAGATTTCCTGTCAGCAGAGCTCCAAAAGCGAGGTCCTCGCTAACATTTCCATTAGCTTGAAGATAAGATGGCCCGGCAATATAAACCTCCCAGCACTAGCAAATCATCCAAGGTAAGACATTCACTAACTATCATCGCACAATGCTCCACCCTCGCCTAGGAACAGTCCTTCGCTAGTTTAACAAGTTCGTCCGGTCTCGGCCCGTCCTACTTGATCTCAGGTCCTTGGATGGTCTGATTACAGTCACTGTTGCCGTGGCCTTGTTCATGGTAATTCCCGTAGTACTCTTTTCCCGCCTAAGGAAGATTAACTAAGCTTTCTTAGGATAACTAGCTTTCTCTATACGCTAGTATGCCCCAAAGCAATGAGACAGGTGTACGTGTTCTCATACAACCCAAGTTGTTCCGGTCATTCCAACAGCTCTAAGAGTCAAAGTTGAGCTACCTGAAGAAGAGCGCATGGGCCGAAATATCCTCAGGAGTGACAGAACCGAATCTAACAACTTCCACAGCGCAGAAATGGACTTCAATACTTCTTAGTCTGTCCTTATTTGTAGAGAATACATTCAGCTGGCAGGAAATGGGTCAGGGTCTGATCTTCATCCCGCTCGCAGCCCCTCATGCCATCGACCCTGTCGTCGGAGGATCCTCCACCATAGTCAGCGGTCAAGCCGCTGTTTTACAGCCAGGGCCATGTTCCTCTCAGTTCCAGTCTACGTGTGATTTAGAACTCACCTGGCCAGGAACAGAGTGCAAATTTCGAACCAATCCTAGTGAGAGGGGATTACATGCTTAATCTAGGCCAATGAATGGTTTTAAATTGGGTATTTTTACTATGCACATCGCAGTGAACTGTATCTTAGTTGGTTTCTCTCGTTCAGGCGTGCAAGTGGGCCCAGCCAAACAGACGCGGCGACGCCATCTAGAAACGCGTCGAACACGTCTCTGCCTCAGGTTCATTTCGCGACTCAATAAAACTGCAGTCTTATGTACGTCAAAAATGCTCTCAGTATGCCAGATCCATCGAGCTTTCCTCGCGAAATCTTTCAGTCGCCATTACTCCTCCTTGGCAACCAACGCACTCATAGAGCCCTGACCAAACTCATCAGAGGCTTGCCGGCAAACCTCGGCTCATTCGCACTATACGGGCATTCGGCCCCGTGGATTGTGCAATATATCCCCGGTTCACGGACGAGCTGTGCGAGATTCCTTGCACTGAGCCACCAATACCTCTCAAATCGCTCGTCATTGACAGTCTACCTTTTCAGTTTCCCAACTGTGGTGGCCGTGCGGTCCATTCGCGGAGCTCTGCCGGCCTAGGGGTATCGCTCTGAACTCACCTGCAGGCCGGTGATTTACCCACGGCAGCCACAGGTCGCATTCTGCACTGACGACGCATGATATTTCGGGTATGGATGGCAACAAGGTTAAGCAGATCAGGAGGAAGAAGGCAGCCACCACGAGTGAGAGGTGTTGGTGGTATTATTTTCGGATGTACATTACTGACGCTTTACGACTTCTTTAATGCATGGGGAATTCCTGGGTTTGGATACAGAGCTGGTTCGTACAGCCATATCTTGATTGCGCTTCTATATTTTCTTCATTGTTTTGGTATTGAAGGGCTCGGTTCAGCGACGTTTACTTGACGGGAGCCGGACCAGTTGGGAATGTCGAGGACGGGATGTGGCATTGGTGCACTGTAGTAAGTCAGTATCAATCCTGCCTTGGCTTGAGGAAGGCATACTTGTGCGAGTGCCATAACTTGTTGGAAAGTCGATCGAGCTGTGCATGACCTCCTAAACGCAAGTAGTCAGTAATTGAGGTAAGGGGCCAAAGGAGCAGTGGACAAACCCAGTTATTGAACATGACGACGTCGCCCTCCTCATACATCGGAATGAGGATGTTCTCGGGCTTGAGGATACGATCAATGATATCGTTCAGGAACGTTCGAATCCGCTCCCCGTCCTCCACCACTTCTTCCTCCTCATCTGTTCCCTTCTTCAGGTAAAATTTCCGCACGACATCAGGAAGAACCTGAAAAGACCTAACACCGGTTACCGGATTCACCCAAACCATCGGAAACCGGTACACCTTCTCCGGCACCCACGCAGGAAGCCCCTCAAGCGGCACTGTCTCCCCACCAGGAGCCATCCCCAGACCACAGTTGCGGATCTTGCGCGTGCCCGTCCAGACATACGGCTGTGGCGCTGGCTCCCACCGACTGTGGTCTGCAATCTCCCGTTCTTTATCCGTGAGCATGCTGTACATCTGCGCGCTGTCAATGAACGCGGTCAAGCCAGGCTTGACGGTCATAGTATATCCAGACCCGTCATCCCAGCGCACAGTAAGATCGGGACCCTTGGGTGTCCTCACACAGCGAAGGGTCGTAACCCGCGAGGGATAAGATCCATAAATAACGCCATCAAAGTGAAAGGCCCCGAAGCGTGTGGCCCCGCTTGCGAAAGCCTTGGGGGAAAGAGGCTCGGCATGCGCGTCGAAATGGGTCGTTGACTTGGCTGTTATGCCCTTTAGTCCGTAGTGGTTGTCCCCTTGGTACCCCTGGCCAACGATGGTCACTCCAGTAGAGCCGGGGATAACGTTGAATCTTGGCTAGAGATAGAGGTTCAAAGGTCAGACCTACAATCCAAGTTTTATACAGCGAGTAAAAAGCGTACTCCGAGAACCCCACTCGTCTCATCAGTCACGTCGTCCGTGTCGAACCCATGCACTCGATCCGCCGCTGGGTCTAGTCTGTGCACAAAGTCGAACTGTTTCGCTGGGAGGAGGTCACGCTGCCCTTTCACGACGACGACCTTATGAACGTAGATTGCGCTGCGGATGGTCTGGAAATCCTCCTCGCTCAGGTGGTTGAGATCGACGCCGGTAATGGTTGCTCCGAATTTGGCGTTCGAGCCGGAGATGCTTGGAAGGGGTGTCACGGTTGCCATAATGAAGGTGTATCGGAAGGGGAGGTTTTCTATGAGCAGATGCAGTGTTGAAATCTCTTGTCAGTGCTGAATCAGGCTTATATAGACCTCTCGGACGCCTACGAGATGGCCTCCTCACCGGGAAGCGCCCAGGCTCGCTAAGACCTGCCTTGAGTCCAAAGGTGCTTATAGGGGACGGGATAGATTCTCGGGGGTGGCGTGATAAGCACGATTCAGTAGATTGCAATCTATTATCAGCAGCCTCGCTAAGAGTTTCCTCGCCGTATCGCTGCTATCAATGATCGAGACATGTCGGGTTACTCTGACTCTCCTAGCTCCAGGCAGATTGCTTTCTTATCTGCATTCTCGAATTGCAATTAAAGATACATATTACGGAGTATAAATACATGTTTCTCAGCATGGTTCTCAACCAAGCCAAAGGCTTAATCACAAACCAGTTTTTACTCAATACCCTGCTCCACCCTTATTCTTTGCCATGGAAAACTTTACTGGAGACATCCAGCAATGGCCCCCAGGGACTGTGCTCCTGCAAGCCGATCAGGAGCACTCCAAAGAGATTGTCCTGCAGCCAAAGCCATCGAACGATCCCAACGACCCCTTGAACTGGGAGCCCTGGCGCAAGTACCTCAACTTTGGCTTGACCTGTCTTTATGTTCTCCTCGTTAACGAGTTTCTATGCGCGGCAACTCCTACCTGGGGGCCCATGCACGAGCAACTCGGCTTCAGCTGGGCAACCTTGAACAACAGCTACGCAATCGGCTGCGGCTTCCTCGGCATCGGAGCTGTAATCTTCACCCCACTCGCCCTCAAGTTCGGTCGCCGGCCTTTGTACCTGATCAGTATCCTCATTGTCTTCGCGGTTGGCATCTGGAGCGCAAAGATGCAAGTGCCCGCAGAGATTATGCTGGTTAATGTCTTCTCCTGTGCAGCGGGGGCACTCTCCGAGGTCATGATCCAGATGACAATTACTGATGTCTTCTTCGTGCACCAGCGCGGGGTGATGAATGCGATCTTTATCTGGACGGCGCAGGTTGCCGGCTCGCTTGGTCCCCTTGTTGCGGGGTTTGTCACGGTGTCTCAGGGGTGGCGCTGGGTTTGGTGGTGGAATGTCATCTTCCTTGGTGTCTGTTTGGCGTTGTTTGGGTTGCTGTACGAGGAGACCAAGTACATTCCACCGGCGGGTGTGGTTTTGAGCGAGTCCTCTGGAAGCGGGAATCAAGCTGAAGCCAAAAATGCAGACGATAAAGTGATCAAGGCCACTTCACTCGAGGAACCCAGGACACCACCTCCGTCACATGCGCCCACCATTATAACGAGAAAGACATATTGGGAACGCCTTACTCTAGTCACCTCAACTCCGGGCGAGTGGTCAATCTTTGCACGCCACTTCTGGCTCCCATTCGTCATGCTCGCCACAATGCCCGCCATTCTCTACAGCGCCCTGAGCTACGGTGCGCAGGTCGCTGTGCAGAACACTCTGAGCACAACCATGTCCAGCCAGATGACTCTCCCACCGTACAACTTCAACTCGGACCAAATCGGGTTAATGAACATGCCGCAGTTCATCGGTGTGTCGATCGGATCTCTTCTCGTCGGACCATTAAGCGACCGATTTATTCTGTATTGCGCTCGCCGGAATAGGGGCATTTACGAGCCCGAAGCTCGACTTTGGCTCTTGCTCCCGTTTATTCCGTTTGTCCTGGGTGGCGCTGTGCTGTACGGAATCGGAATCCAGAGAGGCCTTTCGTGGCCGGTCGTTGCGGTCGGAATAGGCGTGTGCTCATTTGGAATCGCACCCATCAACGTTGTCCTGCTCACCTATATCTCAGATGCCTATAATAACGTCAGCGCCATTCCTTTCTGAGATTTTGAGTCATCACTGACGATTTGACAGATAATCGGAGACGCGATGGTCGGTGTCACATTCATCCGCAACTGCGTTAGCACCGCATTCATCTTCGCACTGAATCCCTGGTTCAATTCCGTTGGGATCCAGAACGTCATCATAACCATATCACTTGTTGCAACTTTCATCCTGTCATTTGTGGTGGTATTTCTGAAATGGGGCAAGACATTTCGGGGACTCACTGCGGAGCGGTATCAGAGACTTGCAGCTTTGAGTAAGGATCAGGCGGAGAGGATCTCGAGATAGCACCCATAGAAGTTTTAACCCACCGTATCAATGAACCAGTAGCAGTTAATGCCTGGCACCGTCAGCAATCGGAGATCTGTTTCCGCATCCGCCCTAACCCCGGCCCACCGTTCTCCACCAAGATAAGGAACGCGGGTATACATTAATGATAGGCCAAAGGACTTAACCTGTCATAGTCAAGGGTGTATTTTTCTCACCCTCGTCCCACTGATATACTCTGTACCCGCACATTCCGTGTATTCCAGAGAGCCTGTGCTGCAAATATCCAAAATATGGATCCAATTTCCAGCTCCGGTAGCCCTACATCACGAGTTCGCAAGACTCCAATCCGCAAAACAAGAACTTTCGATGGGTTAGTGCATCTACGACTCATGAAATCCTTAGACTAAAAGTGTAGCTGCTGGACATGCCGGCGAAGAAAGGTTAAGTGCGACCTGACGAGGCCAGTGTGCACGCGCTGTACGAAGGGAGGCCATCACTGCGATGGATACGGTCTACTCCTACACTGGGCGGAAAACAATTTCTCATTTGCGAATGACAGCTTCTGTCCTGTTCGTGGAAATGCGGTCAAGCGGAAGGCTATGATGGCGCCGAGTATCAAACTCCGTGCTACAAATGAATGTACACTCGGCTGACGCCTGGTAGGATTTGAGTCATGGCAGCTGGACATGCGCAGAGTGTCGGAGATACTAACGGAGTTGAATGAGATGGATCCGGTAGTAGACCGTGTTATGGGGCCATTCTCGGTCTTGCAGCTTCATGGCGATTGCCACGGCTCAGACACGGTTCAGGAACTTGCCAATCTACCGCTTCGAAGGGAGTCTGGGGCCAACATACTTCCGGTACCATCCGTACAGAAATGTGCCTCGGGATCCCCCTGGCAGGTATTGTCGCAAATGCAAGCCTTGCCCGACGTACTCTCGAACAACTCCGCGTTTCCGTCCGCCGCTCGACTCTTTCATCACTATACCAGCCATGTCACTCACCTACTGCAGCCCGTGCTACACTCAGGGAACTTTTACAGCGCAGTCTATGTTCCTCACGCTATTTCAGGAGCATGGGATTTGGTGCGAAGCGACTCGGCCCTAACAGCTTCGTGGAGCACACGATCAATATTCTTCTCCATTCTGGCGACAGCAGCGTTCCACCTTCGCGGTATCGACACTCCCAGCGGAGCTACAGTATCGTCCTTAAGAGACCTTGATAGGTCAATCGAGATGGACAGTATTGGAAGGTCATGTCGCACGATGGCCTACAGGTATCTCCGCTTTGCACTTACAAAGGGCTTTGGGACGCCTGACGATATGGAAGCTGCCCTGTCCGCTATCCTGTCGTTTATCACTATTGATGTAGGTCGTCAGTGCTTTTGGAGGCTCCTGAGCGTTACTGACAGAGGATCTCGTATTCGGCCAGATCATGCACGGTTCAATGTCGGAATTTCCACTGCACCTCTCCGCATTCCGAGCTCTGCAGGCCCAGCATCAAGGGCAGCGGGAAAGCAGAGAAGGGTTAGCTCCAGATGAAACCACATCCCCGGCAGAGCGGTTCCTGAATACCATCTTTTACCTCCAGTCAACCCTCTCTCAGTCGACGAACTACGATATCACCCCGGTGCCCTGGCCATCGGACCCGCGAAGTTCACTCATCCTACCAGAATTTTCATACACAATAGGCCCCATTGACGACCAGTGCTTACAGTACACATATGGCACGACGAAGCGCCTAACAATGTTCATCCGCGCAGTTACAGCACTTTTCTGGTCCGTGGCCTACTATACGTCCACTGGAGCTTATTTCCCAGACACCTTGCAACTGGAAATGGACAGCCTATCTAATGGACTCAACGACTGGCGTCTCGAGTCAGAGGATATTATCGACCTCCCCGACGTAGCGTCAACACGCGTCGTGAAGCTCCATATTCTGGCCTTTTACAATGCAATCTGCATTTTCCGCCTTACCCACCTTGTCCTCCCTCTTTCTACGGACGATGGAACAAGAAGTGCTTTATTCCATGAGGTTAGCTTCTACGTCTCGGAAGTTCTATCCCACCTTCGAAGTATCGAACGAATCAAGCAACAAAATCCCCGCGCCTTCAACAGGCAATCTGCGTCTATTATCTGGCCAGGCTTCATCGCAGCTTGTGAAGCGCCGCAGCAGGGTCGGGAAGGGTGGGTAGAATGGTGGGAGAACATGCTTGCATATCGCATCGGGAATATTGCCTCGCTATACGAGACTCTAAGAGATGTCTGGGATCTTCGTGATCGAACGCAGGATGATAGCTATCTTCTACCGGCTTGGAGAAGATTGTTGAGGGAGAAGAGAATGGTTATTATTGCTCTCTAACGAGGGGCTTGCCAAGAGATGCGTTGTCCCAGACTCCCAGCTAAAATCCAAGGACATGTTTACGCTCGGTTTCGCTTACTCGCTAGTGGCTTGGAGCCTGCGACGACATGCTGCCCCCGATGTGGTTCGACCTCCACTTCTTCTAGAGACAAACACCTGCACCGGAACCCCTGCCAAGATGCTGGAATCTATGCTTGGTAGTCGGTCTGGCGGAGAAATTCATCAATACGAGCCAATGCATCAATGTGATGCTGTTCTTTGTCAGAAAATCGGCGCCAAAGTGTGGATGGAAGCTGCAGTCTAGGCCTTCCATGTGGTATCATTTATCATTGTTGGCGTCGTTGTTGTCGTCCGTGGTTAGCAAAAGCTGCTGCTCTAGCATTACCTCAAGGCGACATATTCGTTCTTTTTAGGTGGCGTCTTGTAAACAACGTCGCTCTCGTTCTTCATTCTGCATAGCTTGAGTCTGTGCCATTTACTTTAGCAGCGTCTGCGCCCATGTAGGGGGGCTCGTGGACTCTGGGTCTGCATGGCTATTAGGGGTCACGTTAAGTATCATTTTTTCAATTGTTATTCGCTTGCGTTTCGATTCGTCAGTTTAACAATTAAGAATTGGAAGCTTCTAAGAGCCACAATTTACTTCATTGTCTGATAACTCATGGAGTGCACGTAGCTTTAAGAACGTTGAGGACTGTAGAGGTATAAGTTTTTAAGAGCAGTTGGTAGACTGCAAATTCTCATCACACTTAGGGTCCCACCCCACCAAAAGGCCCCTCCATGGCTGGGAGGCTCTTGAGGATCTACCTATAACCGATTGTTTAACAGGATAAATAATAGTGTAAATATAGAGCATCCTAATTTTATTTGATGTGCGGGAGCGTGACCCCTAGTGCCCGACCAGGGCCTGATGTACGGGGGAATAGCGGTTGCCGTGTGGCTTCGCCGCGTTGACGATGCGGCGCATAGCCTTTTTCTCTTCGTCCGTCAATCGATCTCCCTGGAAGCCCAGTTTTCCTCCAGTCGGTGTGCTTTGGTGGTACCCGGAATGGCGATCATGCCCTGAGAAGCAACCCAGGCAAGTGCAACCTGGGTAGTCTTACAGCCTTTGCGAGTGGCAAGCTTCTTGATCTCTTCCACGATGGCGCGGTTTCCGTAAAAATTCTCGCCTTGGAATTTCGGAACTGGAGGTAATGGTAACCCGCCATCTTCACCATTTTTACAAAATAACTTTGAGGCGGTGGGTGGGGATAAAAAATAGATACCCGTTCGGCGAAAATCATTCGGGGCAAAGTCATCAGGTGACTTGAAAGGGAAGTCATCAACGAGTCAACCATGGCCCAAAATAAGCCACCTTTAGCTCCTTGGCCGTATCAACAAGACCATCAGTCTCATGCAGCGTCTCGAAGGCTGAATATTCAGCCTGCACGGCGTCGATCTTGGCAACTATCATCACACGTCAATGGAAGGACACGGTAAAGCCAGAAAGGGAAGACAGAAAAGGCTTACTAGAACAGGCCTTGCGGAGGGTTGCGGCAGAACATTCTAAAAGGCTGATGGACTTTTGTCTTCCCAACTTTCCGAAGCTCATCAAGGGCAGGGATAGATTCTTCAAGAGGTGTATCTAAGAAAAGTTAGATGAACGAATTGGAGCACCCTAGCAGAGACGGCATAATGGGATCTATCCGATGGAGATAATACAGATCGGGCGTGAATCCCAGCCTGTCAATTGTGCCGTCTATGTACTCCTTTATGTGGGAGGAGGAATTGGTGACACTTCCACTACCCCCAAAGACATCAAAGCCGCATTTTGAGGCGACTGTTGGCTAGGTAAGTTGGAACTGTCAAATATAGAACAGACACAGTTCACCGAATATCTTGTTGCGAAAATTGTGCTTCTTGATGAAATCACCCAGCAGCTTTTCATTTACTCCAGCTTGATACACAACCTGGCCTCATCCAAACCATCCGTTACACATGGTGTATGATAGACGCACTGATTTCGCTGACTTATCGCAGTGTCCCAGGAAGTACACCCCAGCTCAATTGCCCTCAATAACACCGGCTCAGCTTTTCCTCGGGCTTAGATTAGAACCCAGGCCAAAGCTAAGGCCCATTGCGCCGAAGCCGGGGGGCGGTACTTGGATGTCGGCAAACGGGAGACTGTTGACCATCTTTATCTTTTGCTGGAGCGTGAATAAATTGTAGATCAAGGCAGTACTGGAACTGTCGCACACTGGATACCATTCTGCTGACACTCAAAAAGGACTTCGCGGATGGGGTCAAAATATATAGTTTCACGGCCCTCAATACATGACGTATTGACTCGACTCCTGTTCGTTATTAGGTATACGCTCCGTATAATGCATGCCAAGAACACCCTACTTCCATGGGAAAGCCCAGTCTCAATGTGTTATTTCGTAGGCGTGGATGATGCTCCTAAGCCGATTGCAGTTTAAGTCCGACTACCGCCTAAGTCCGTCAAGTTAAAGGTGCCGAAAACATTACGCACGTCAGCTTTTAAAGCTGTCATCAAGTGTAGGTGATGGATTTTATGACCAATGAGGCCGCATCGCCAGAACTTGGTCCTTGGTTCGGAAGCCCATGTCAATCATGATAAGGCAGCGAAGAACCAGGTACAAGCGGCGAACTTAATTCATACAAGAGAAAATTAATTTCCATCTCTGCCAATCGCGCACATTATTTTCTGCACTCAAAGAGGGGGAATAAATTGAACAAATTGGACAAATTGCAGTACAATGCGCGTGCTCATATTTGGAGGCAATGGGCGTGTTGCCAAAGCCATGACCAGCCTGATGCTGGCGAGATCTTGGCAGGTGACAAGCGTGATCAGAAACCCGAGCCAGAAGAAATACATACAATCCCTCGGTGATAACCAGAAGGGAACAATCGATGTTATCAGTCTTGATCTGAAAGACCTTAAAGATTCCGGCGAAGTTCGGCAAAAAATCCTCGATAACTGCAGCCCAGATTGTGTGGTATTCGCCGCCGGTAAGCTCACAAGGAGACCATGTCAGGTGGCAGCTATTGACATATTCTCGGAACATAGGGTCCTTCTCCGACGTTTACAGCATTGACCGTGACGCGGCCAAGATTATCATCAAGGCATCGACTTCACATCCGGCAGTCAGAAAGTTCCTCTTGATTTCATTCCCCGCATCTCGTCGGAAGCCGGCTCCATGGTGGGATAGTCGCGATGTCATGGACTATATCAAAGAAAAGAATTCCTATCCTGACATAGCCGATGCAAAGCTGCAGTCTGACGAGTATCTGATTGCCATGTCAAGGAAACGGAACCTTCAGGACAGTTCAGGCTTCCAGGCAATCAGCCTGAGGCCTAGTTGGCTTCTGACGAGCCCGGGTACTGGCAAGGTCCACTTGGGTAAGACCCGAGCACTGGGCCAAATCCCCATTCAGGACGTGGCTGCCGTGGCAGTAGGCCTGCTTTCGAGAGAGGATACAGATGGCTGGTATGATTTGGTACAAGGAAATGATGGGATTGATGAGTCTATTCACAAAGCTGTCCGCGATGGACTTAACGGTATCGACGGCGAAGACGTTGAGGAAATGTATAAGCTAGCCGACTAATATTGGCTACTTATATCTTTAACAATCTCTACCTGATAATTGCAATATCCAAAGACACTTTTTGTTCTAAGAGTTTAACCAATTCTGAAAAAAACTAATTATTGTTTTCTTGCCTCACTTAATATCATATATGTCATGGATATGTTAGGAGATTTTTACTGAAGAGCATCGCTCCGGACTTTGGCTCTTTGGCTGTATGTGTCTCCTGGGAATAGAGATACGGCTAAGACATTATTCTGCAACAGACTTTAAATGTGGGGGGTGTCTTTGTAGCGCTATGGGATCCGGCGTTCCACAAAATCTAAGATGAGGTTGCTTGCCGGAGATGACAGCTCTTCCTGTGGGAGCTATAATGAGCTGGGCTCACGTGGCGTACGGGCTATCGTTTAAACAATCCACGTATGAAGGAGTTAACTGAACAAATACTGCCGCGCCTGAATTGACTACAAGCCCAAACACGTAGCGTTGGCGGACTTGCGTGACCCAGCCACCATAAGCCACAACTTCAGCCAAGCGCCAATATTTGACGAGTACATTTTGTGAGGTTTGCTGAGCTTGAGCGATGGCTCCATGAAGAGCGGTACAAGTATGGATGTTATTTATCAGATACACAGAATGTGCTAAAACCGACCAATCTCTAGGCTATCGCGCTCTCGAAAGTACAGCACTGACCATCTGTTGTTCACTCGTCCTGGCCGAGCAACTTCAGTGGGGCCCTTGTTAGATTGGGAGTTGCTATAAAATATAGATTATAATAAGGTTCTTCCTACTTTATAATGCCATCTAGAAGAAGGGGCATGGCATCCCTTAAACCTCTATAAAAGTAATAATTATTTACTTAGCCATATCCTAAATATCTCTTTATCTTCTATTTAGACATATTTGTAAGAGAGGCATGCAATATTAGAAGTAAAATATTTTATCTAGATAATCATAGTATGCGTGTAGGAAGGGGTATAGGTTCTAGGAAAATTGCCAGAACCACCATATATTGTACAAGTGTGATGATACTAATTGCACGGTTGGATATGGCTGTGGAAATCGACGCTTCCACCAGTGTCTTCAAAGTGCAGCGAAAACTGCAAACACTATGCAAAATAGAAATTGACAGCACAATCGGGACCGCCATCATCCCCCATCTTTCACGCATCGATTATTGGGAAGAAGTCTCGGCTAGGGCAGTTCGAAATGCAGGTTCGAGCACTTCCACAGGCACTGTCATCTACATTGAAGGGATATGATTTTCTCACGACAGGCCGTCTTCTAGAGGTGGGAGAGCGTACACTGTGCCATGGCAATGGCAGCCAGGCCGAGGGCTGAAACGAATCCAACAGTCGAACCCACTTGCAGCCAGATTACTCCTCCTACTTTCCTGTTACGACAATGCGTCCATTAATGCCACTATACTAGAATATGGACGCGATAACCCTGCTTTACTGGAATGGTTCACCAACTCATTCTCACCGGAAGGGTGATTTGAGAATGAATTGCAGACTTTATGTGACTTTTCGCTAATCAATCCCATGGACAACCCCGGAACATATTCAATCCATCCAGTGGTGAAGAACTGGTGCCGGGACGATATTGACGTGGAACAGCAAGAGAAACTGAACACAGTTGCTCTTATTCTACTCGAAACTGCCCCCACAAAGGCCTTGGTTGGAGGAGCAACTATTAACCAATGCTCACTGTTACTTCACCTGGATTAAAGGCACCGTATTCTCCAGCGTGGTCGACCAGTGTAGTATACTCTTTCTGCAATGGCGTCTCTGTATAAGAATCAGGGCCGGTTGGGGCACGCAGAAGACATGTACCTGCACGCCCTGTTAAGGTCTCAGGTATCATATCTGCCTTGGTTTGCGTGAGATAGGATACACTGACGGCAAGGTGTTTCGCTCCAGCCAGACTTCAATGTATGGATGTCGGATCCGCACACACCGCAGTGTGTAATGCGGATCTCGACATCGTCTTTTTCCACATTTTGGGCCCAAAGGGTCCCCATTCCATCTTGCCATTGGCAGAATCCGGGGTATGGCCTAGCCAGCCCTCGAACTTGTGACCTTGCCCTGCCCTACTTTGAGCGGTCGTTAAGCAGAGAGAAAATGAGAAAAACAAAGAAAGGGTGAATGTTCCCGAACAGATGGCGGCTCGCTTCTTGTGCAACGAGCATTCATTATCGAAATTATCCTATAACTTCAAGTTTTTTTTTTTTAACCTGGATCGTGCTATTGGGCTATGACCTCAACAACGGCAACTGGCTTATTTTATCCAGAGATCAACAAGTCTATCCACGGAGTCCAGCGTCGTCAGCAATGTCAGCATCCAATCTACCCCACCAGAGTGTAGAAGAAGTGACAAATGGTGTTCCAGCTTTGAGCCAAATTGCATCCATTGTCGATTCCTGCTTTTCTCCGCACAATGGCCAATTTCGACCGTCATACCGAGGGCCGCTAAGTCGTTGAGCGATAGGGTTCTTCCATCAAAGGAAAGACAGGTAAAAAGTACCGGTCGCTGAGAAGCAAAACGAGCGCACTTATTATGACCTCACACACCAGCAGTTTTTATCACTGGCGGCACTCC
The DNA here is from genome assembly GCF_044049435.1 of Aspergillus pseudodeflectus. Classification (NCBI taxonomy): domain Eukaryota; kingdom Fungi; phylum Ascomycota; class Eurotiomycetes; order Eurotiales; family Aspergillaceae; genus Aspergillus; species Aspergillus pseudodeflectus. Next base: position 44,454 of record NW_027263784.1, on the reverse strand, counting down.
CGGAAGCCTCGGGGCTCTGACGTGCATTCGTCTGGCTGCGGCTTCACGCGCGCGGTGATCCTTTTGGTTCGAGATGTGGCCAAAGTTCGCAGTGTGGTTCGAGAAATCAATGAAGTCACCCCTAACACTGATGTGATACTGACTACTATCCATCTCGACGATTTCACCTCTGTCGTCAAGGCAGCGCCGAGATTGCGGGTCAGGTTGATAAGATCGATGTGCTCATCAACAATGCCGGTATCATGGCCATTCCATGGGCGACGAACAAGGCCAGGATCGAAAAGCAACTGGCGGTGAACCATCTCGGCCACTTCTTCTCACGAAGCTCCTTCTGCCTCAGATTCGTGCCGCCGGGCCGGGCGCACAGCTCATCAATCTAACCAGCGGCGCCTATTGGGATGACGCCGTTTCGATTCCAGGATTGGAATTTCTCGGTGCGTTCTTGGCGTTCGCTGATCGCGTCCACTGGATTCTGGCAATAGCTTACCTATCTACTTCTAGGACGGCAAAACTTATAACAGTTTGACCGCTTACGGTCAATCCAAGACAGCGAACATCCTGGTCACCGTGGCCTTGGCGGATCGGCTTGCAGAAGAACATCCAGGGTGTGAGTATTCCGAGCAACTGCGGTGCAAGTCCTCAGTGCTAATCGCACCGACAGACATGCCAAGTACCTCCATTATCGCCCATCTGCGTGAGCTTGATTTCAAGGAGATTGATGCCATCACTCGAGAAAACACCGGCTTTTCCGCAGACGTGGAGCCCAAGAAAGCGCTGGGCCAAGGCGTTGCAACTACGCTGGTCGCAGTACTTTAACCAGAGCTGGCTGCACAGAGTGGGAGGTATCTCCGTGGCTATCAGGTAGCGGAGACTCGACCCTATGCTAGTGATAAGGAGAGTGCAGAGAAGTTATGGAAGTTGAGCGAAGAGCTCACCAGCAGTTAGATTTTGCACTTATTATGGTCACGTTGGGGTTTGTGTGGTTTAGCGAGAAGTCGCTAGAATAGATGGTTGTCAGGTAATTGGTCCGACGTCTGTCCACAGGGCAACATATCAGTGCTAGGCAAACTCACAGGATTGTAATCACTTCAAGCCAATGGTCTTGCATATCAGTCGTGGTGGGCCCCGTCAGCAATTAGTGTGCCCCTAAAGATCGCCCATGCAAGGCAATGTGGTGGGGTTGCTTATGCCTGGGGACGAATTCCTGGCGTTTGAGCTCGGCAGACCAGCATGGAGAATTGGCGCTCGTAGTGATCGTCTTGATCGCCATACAGTACCCTGTCTCCATTTCCTGGCAGATACCTTCGCTCCAGTTGCGCGTCATTGTTGGTGTCAATGGCAGCAAGATATAGCTATATAAACCGGAAGTCACTCAGGCTAATGCCAGCCGACCAATACCTCAGCGAAAGCACTACAACGCAATGGCGCTCAATCTAACTATGCAGGCTGTTGTTTACAGCGGCACCCCCTACAATGTGTCTGTGATGGACGTCCCCCGTCCCACGATCCTCAACCACACGGACGCAATCGTTCGAATAACCACTGCTGCTATTTGCGGCTCCGACCTACACATGTATCACGGAGTGCAGGGCGGCACGCCACCCTGGGTGATGGGGCACGAGGCGCTTGGGTGGATCTCGGAGGTTGGCGATGCCGTCTCGTCCCTCAGTGTTGGGGACTATGTTGTTATCCCTGATAATGTTGCGACCGGTCATTTGAACATGCATCCACCGGAGGTGGACTCGTTTGGTACGGGGGCCGGCCTGGGTGGGCTGCAGGGTAATTATCTTTCTTTTAGTGATGGTTGAGCTGGCCAGTTGCTAACTTGGGATAGCCGAGTATGCACGTGTGCCCTTTGCCGACAACTCCTTGATTCCAGTGCCCCTGACGGCCAACACGACCAACTCTACGATCGAAAGAGACTACATGACCGTGTCGGATATCTTCGCCACTGGTTGGTCTGCGCTTACATATTCTGGATTCGAGCCAGGAGACTCCGTCGCGGTCTTTGGCGCAGGCCCCGTTGGTCTGCTCGCAGCGTATTCTGCCATCCTCCGCGGTGCCTCACGAGTCTATTCTATCGACCACGTCCCGATGCGCCTGGAACGGGTCGCATCCATCGGCGCAATCCCCGTCAACTTCAACGAGACTGACCCCGTCGAGCATATCATGTCCCTGGAACCCAATGGTGTTACACGAGCGGTAGATTGCGTCGGAATGGAAGCGGTTAACCGAGACGGCCGAATCCAAGAGGACATTGTCCTCCAGAATATGATCGGCGTCGCGGCATCCCAGGGAGGTCTAGGCCAAATCGGCGTTTTCATGGCCCAAGCCAATTCCTCTGGTGCACCGCTCGGATCCACCCTCTCCCCAAACATTACGTTCCCCATAACTGAGTTCTTTGGTAAGCACCTGCGGTACGAAGCTGGAATTGTCGACCCCAAGATTGTGGCTCCTGAGCTCGTGGAATTGATTGCGTCTGGTCGTGCTCGTCCGGGCTTCATCACAAGTGAAGTTATTTCTATTGATGAGGCGCCACAATACTATCAACGGTTCGACCGACATGAGGAGATCAAGGTGTATATACAATTCCCTTAGATAGCCAGCCTAATCCTTCTTCTTCTTCTTCTTCTTCTTCGCCAGCGCAGAGATAAGATGCACTCCTTCTCCCTTATATACATCTTACACCCGCCTCTTGGCCAGCCACTAGAATTCTCCCGCCCCAGCTTTTTTACTGCTACAGCGGCAGTGTTAGTAATAGAAACATTCCCTGAAACTCTTGTCATTCAAAAGGTGGCCTCGCCGGTCCCATAACGCGTCTTTGACTCGCGTTTCTCAAAAATGGGGGTGGGTGGTCTATCGCTGCACCTACAACGACGAAAGCACATGGCAGCGCCTGAAGCAAACCATCATCGACGACAACCGACGGATTATAGCTGAATCCGACACACCCACGCTCATTAATTATTTTGACATGGTTTTCTTTGAGGACCGGGCGCTCTTTGCAAACGCGTCGCGGGACAAACTCCGGGTTCATTTCAAGGCATGGCGCGAGGACGAGCTCAGCAGGCTGGGGCCTGCTGACCAGGTCGTTTATAGTGACTCAACCCCTCACGTTACGATGCAGCATTTTGAGATAGGTAGCTCGAGGTTTCAGCAGTTTGTCCAGGTTGACGAGGAGTCACTGCAGAGTATGCGGGAAGAGTTCGAGGACCCTGTTTGGCTGCGCGGTACAGGCAACGTCAATTTTGTGTACGCGGACTAGCCATATAACCTGTATAACGAGGATGGCGAGGATGAGGACGAGTATGAGGAGGAAGCTTTCGATCCAATTGATGGGTGTACGGAAGAGGATGTGGGATGGATGAAAGTGGCGACGACTGGACTGCGGGCGCCGTTCTTTCATTATTCAGGTGATATCCAAGGGTGGCAAGACCAGTATGTAGGCCCACCTGACGTTCTCTATATTTAAGATAATGTTGGAAGGAGCGAAATATTATAGATGATAAGATAGACGTTCAGGACCCGGGCCAAGCGAGTCTTAATGCCTGGAGTTCCCAGCAACTAGTAAACAACGCCTCATCGCCAAAATAGCCTGCCTAGCTATCTATATGTAACTTCTACTTCATCTTTTATCTTCTCTTTTCTAGAACAAGCTGCACATCCCTCTCTTAAGTCTCAAAGTTATATAAATGCAATATCTGTCCCTCCCGAAGTCTCCAAATCCTCTACATTGCCTATTATGTCTATGCTTGCCCGCACCGAGCGACCGTCGTAGACCGTGGAATCGTATGTCTTGAGGTATTGGATCTGCACAACGTACTTGGCGATGATAGGCTGTACCGTGTGTGGAATGATTCTGAGCGGATCATCAGCCACACTGTGCTCCAATTGTGACCATGGGCCTCGACCCGCGACCGTCCAAGATCATTTAGCCACGCCGACAACTCTGGACACCGTTTAGCTCTCTCCATGGTACAAACCCGGTCGATTGCCGATATCCAGCATCCCTTGACTTGAACCTGTAACATCATCTCCTTATCCCAAGTCTCAACTCCTGCCCCATGGCCTTCAACAGTACTTCAGGCTTCGACGAACGGACCCAGCTTCTCCCTCACATTGTCGATCATTATGCCAGAGTGAAACCCGACGCCATCTACGCCGAATACCCCGTATCACCCACAAGTTACGAGGACGGCTATCGACCGATAACCTTCAAAGCATTCGCAAATGCAATCAATGGAAGTGCCTGGTGGTTAGTAGAGCAGTTAGGCCCTGGAAACGGCGAGATTCTCGCATATCTCGGACCGAATGATCTGCGTTACCCCGCACTGGTGTTGGGTGCTGTGAAGGCGGGATATTGTGTGAGTGGACGGAAAGCGATTGCGTGAAGAGATCGTCCAGTTAATCAAGTCATTAGATGTTTTTTACATCGCCGCGCAATAGCGTTGTCGCGCATAGTAGCCTTCTTGACCGGCTGAACTGCACCAAGTTTCTGGCCCCCGTTCCTCGACCCCCGCCGGTTGCGGCCATACTAGAGGCCAACACGGTAGGCGTTCTTGATGTCCCTAGTGTCGATACTCTGCTTGACAGAGAATATCCACATTTCGAGTTCGCAAAGACCTATGCAGAAGCCGCCAGTGAGAAATTGGCAGTGATGTAAGTTCGCCATCCCTTCATTGCCTTGTCCTGAGGATAATTGACACCTACTATATAGTCACACATCCGGCTCGACAGGAATCCCAAAGCCAATCTTTTGGACGCATAAAGGTGCCTGCACACACATGCGTACGACCGACTTGGATCCCCCGGAGGGCTTTGAGAGCCACAGCAGATTCCCGTTTGGAAAGAGGATGTTTCTCGTTCCACCTCCCTTTCATGTGAGTATCCTCTCGTGCGTAACAAGATAAAAGCATACGACACGGTATCTAACGACGTGACAGGCAGCCGGTCTGGCTTACTCGCTCTTCATCAGTATTCCGTTTGGAACGACGATCATTTTTCCTGCATCTGGGGGTCTTCCTACGGTGTCCGGGCTGGTGGAGGCGAGGAAAAAGACCCGGATTGATACCCTGTTGGGTGTTCCCTCCATCATTGAAGAACTCTCCCAAGATGCAGAGCTTCTAGATTACTGCAGCACACACCTGGAACGCTTGATGTATTGCGGGGGTGACCTACCGCAATCCATCGGCGACACTGTCGCTTCAAAGATTCCTCTCCTCAATGCATATGGCGCATCTGAAGTTGGGATGCTCAAAACAATCCAGTCCAAAACCAACGGGGATCGACTCAAAGATTGGCGCTATCTGCATATCCACCCTTGGATGGGCGCCGAAATGCGCCTCGTTGCCAACGAGCAATACGAGCTCGTCCTGGTCCGCAAGCCAGATACCGAGGCTCACCAGTTCGTCTTTACCGTGTTTCCAGACAAACAGGAATACCACACGAACGATCTTTTCGTCCGGCATCCTGATCCCACCAAGCGGGACCTCTGGCGCTGGGCCGCGCGCGCCGATGACGTGATCGTCTTCCTGAACGGGGAGAAGACGAATCCAATCTCTATGGAGCAACAGATCTCTGCATCGAACCCGGAAGTCAGTACCGCATTGGTCGCTGGGGCGCGCCGGTTCCAGGCTTCCCTGCTGGTGGAGCTGCACGGGAATGAGAAGGGACTCGATGTGACTGAACGCGGTGAGATGATTGAGAAGCTCTGGCCGAGTATCGAAGCGGCGAATGCTGTGTGTCCGGCTCATGCGCGGATTGCAAAGACTCATATCTTGTTTGCTAAGCCCGGTAAACCGATGCTTCGCGCTGGGAAGGGAACGGTTCAGCGAGCTGGGACACTGGCTCTATACAAGGCAGAGCTAGATAGCCTATACGCTGATGCAGACAAGCTGGCACAGGTTGACAGCGAGTACGCGGGTCCCGGTCGCGTCAACGACCCTCAGGTAATCAGGGACTATATCCGGCAGACGATAATGGCAAGCACTGGCTGGAGCGAAGACAAGTTCACAACCGACTCTGTCAACTGGTTCCATCTGGGTCTGGATTCACTGCAGGCGATCAGCGCCACACGGACGTTGAGGAGAGGGCTTGACCTACCGGAACTGAGTCCCAGTGTGATATATCTACATCCATCCGTGGATGAGCTTACTAAAGCTGTGCTGCGCATGCAACAAAAGGAGGAGGAATCGGCAGAGGTCGCCAGGAGGGAGCAGTTGCAACAGCGGGACCAGCTACTACAGGAGCTCTCTGCGAAACTGCAACCCAGTGTATCTAGAAGCCAACCACCGCTGGTCGACACCCATACCGTCATCCTCACCGGCTCCACTGGTAACTTGGGCACGTATCTCCTCAATACCCTTGTTAAGAACCCATCCGTTGCCCACATCCACTGCCTCAACCGAAAGGCCGAAGCCATCGATGTGCAACGCCAAAAATGCAAAGCATATTCCTTGAATATCGATCTATCATGTGTCACCTTCTGGACAACAGACCTGTCCCAGCCAGACTTTGGCCTACAGCCAGACGAATTTGAGACCCTCCAACAGTCTGCCACGCTGATCATCCACAATGCATGGGCCGTCAACTTCAACCTGTCCCTGCCGTCTTTTCGACCGAACCTAGACGGTGTAGTCAACCTGATCAATTTCTGCACGGAATCGCCAAAAGCACCGCATCTGTTCTTCATCTCCTCAATAAGCTCCACAATGGGCCACCGCACGACGAGCGGGGTGACACCTGAAGCCATTATCCGGACTACGGAGTCCGCACCAAATGGGTACGCGGATAGCAAGTACCTGGCTGAACGGCTGCTGGATCAGGCCACGCGGCAGGGGAGCTTGGTGCATGCCTCCTTGGCTCGCGTGGGCCAGGTTGCCGGCGCACTGCGCTCACCAGGATTATGGAATAAGGCAGAATGGTTCCCAAGCCTCGTTATAAGCTCCCTGCATGTGGGTGCACTGCCCGATACGCTTGGCCTGGCGTTGGATCGTGTGGACTGGATGCCGATTGACCTGCTCGCTGTAGTGTTAGTTGATCTCGCAGTAAGAGAGCGCAGAGCAGTCAGCGACTCAGAATTGGATTCGGCATCCGTTAATGTTTATCACCCGGTAAACCTACATCCGCTAAGCTGGGCGGATATCCGGCCGATGGTCGCAGACGCGCTTCTCAAGACAACAGGGAAAAGAGTAGAGATTATACCTTCCCAAGAGTGGCTCCAGCGCGTGCGCAAGGATATTGAGAAGTTGAGTACATCTCCAGGGTTGAGTGAGAATAAACTGCAAGGCGTTCTAGCCAAGAATCCTGCGGCAAAACTCCTCGAGTTCTTCACCGCGATCATGTCCCAGACCGAGCGAGGGGATGTGCTAGATACACAGGTCACTGCAAAAGCCAGTGACAAGCTTCGCGCTGTTGAGGCGGTTCAGTCGGGGTGGATTGAGAAGTGGGTCAGTGAATGGTTTGCTGCTTGAGATAGTATACAGACACCGAGATTAGGGCTATGGTGGTCTTATTTTCCTGGACATTAACCTGCAAGAACAAAGAACTTCTCTTGTTTACGGATATAGGAAAGGTCCTCTTCCTTCTCTTTAGTAACCAAGCCATTTGTTCCCCGCCACTAAGCTGCAACAAAGGACTTTGTTGACAAAGATAGGAAACGTCCTTCTCTTTATGCTTAAGACCAAGGCATTGTCCTACAATATGGGACTCGCCTTTGTAGCCATATCAATGCTCTTTCATACCCGGTCCCTCAATGACTGGCGCGGGTATAAATAGCAACATGTTTCCCTTGCCATCCTGTAAATCAGTATCTACAAGCCTTCCCTTGACACCCCTATCAATATGCCTTGCGACAACCTTGCCAAACTGTGCCCTACCTGCCTCGACCTCGCGTCCAAATGCAGCGATAAGATCGCAGCCGAGTACATCCCGGTCAACTCCCTCCGCCACCCAGCCGACACAAAACCCTTTATCCTCGAGTTCGACACAACAACCACCTTCGACACGCACGTAGGCGGGAAACTCATCGGCCAATCTCTCCGCGACCTGCTCGAACCTCACCTCAAGACAACAGGCGACGACGGCACGCCCCATGTACGCCGCTTCCACATGTGGATCCGACGATACACCGAGGCCGAGAGGACAGCCAAATCCACATCGGAGCCCGCCTCCCTGCCCTTACCCGTCATCAAGGTAAGTGTGCTCATTGACCTGCCCAAGGTGAGTCTGCGCAGGGACGCAAAGTTCCTGACGGACGTCTGGTTTAGTATGAAGACGACAATAACCGATCCGGCGAGCGGGCATGTGGTTAGCTTTCTGCAGCGCAGTCCGAAGTTGTACGAGGAGGAGTGCCATGATTCCCTCTACCGGCTCATGTGGTTCCACGAGTTGGTGAAGAATCAGCCGTGCGCGCCGTATATGTTTTGGAGCAACTTTGCGCCCTTGCCCCGGAGTGAGACGAAACCGGCTAATGTCAAGGTCGAGCCGTGGTTTATTTGGAGGGCGGAGCATCCGACGACGCCCACCGGCAAGGTTGCTGGGGCTTAGGTATCGCATTACGGTCCGCTACCCTTGGGTAAGTTCTATTTTGTGTTGGTTTCCGTATCAGTCGTTGCCCTTGACGTGAAAGGTATCATAGAGAAACCTGCCAGCATAAGGAGCTAGATTCTTAATAAGTTGCTTGCTTAGTTTTAATTACCTGCTTAATCGCTCAAGCTTCCTTGCTCGCCTGCCTGATCACCTGCTTGGTTGCTTGCTTAAGCATTGCCTAGGCACTTACAAAAGTACTTACCTTTTATAGTAACTTATATACGTACTAGTCTTTAGTAGGTATATATAGTAGAAATTAAGTGCTTAAGCAAGCCATTAAGCAGGTAATTAAGTAAGAAATCAAGCAAGTGTAGAGAGTACACTCGCTTTGATAAGCTAAAAGAAGGGATTTTATGTTTTAGCTATGCGCTTAAGAAGTGTAGGTTTTGGGCAGGTAGGGATTAGAGGGATGATGAGGAAGCTAGTTCAGGGGATAGGCGTAAGACCTAGATATCAGAGATAGCGGGGAGCGAGGTGTAAGCAAGACAAAGAAGGGATAGGCGTCGCATTTCTATTTAGGAGTTATGCTGTCTTTTCAGAGTTGCTCTTAGGTTTCATAATTCGGTCTTATAATACAAGACTCCCTGTACCTGGTTGGGTAGGTATTAAGAACAAAGTCGGTGAATATCCTAACAACCATAATGGGGAATGAAATAGAAAACCAGGTAGATTACAGACAAGTATACATAAAAGATGACGACTAACCCACCTTTAACATGTGGCTACTTGACTGGTATAATAAGACGGCCGGAAACGGTCCATCTATGCTCTGCTCCCTACCGTATCCATACCCCGCAAACGAGTCCAACGATGACCAAACCGACAGCAATGACGGCTTGACTTCCAGCCGTGCAATCAACGTGCGTTGGAGGACGGAAGCTCTCGGACAGCAGCGGCTACTCAGAATCAGCGGCTTAATACAGCATGGCGAGTCACAGAGCCTTCGGCACACTAATCTCTTCTCCAGGCTTTTGCTGCACGGGATATGTTAACAACAACCAATGGAATGCTCATAAGTCGTCCCTCAACTAAACTGCGATCGTCGTTCCATATATCGCTGCTGACAGCCATCGCCCTGGTGGAGGTCGTATTTTCTTTTATTCTTGCTGGGTATATTTAGTTCGAATTCAGTCTATTAATGAAGCAATACTCATCAAAAGAATGGGATCATGCAGCTCAGGCTCTCTACCTGACCGCATCTAGGCTCTGTTGCAACCCCTTGTTGCCGTCAACACTGACTATGAGGCCCGCTCGAGGTACCACGGGAAACAAAATACTGTCATCACATCAGCATGGGGGTCAAGCTCCTAGCTCTCCTGACCTAAAACGCATCGATTTAACTTACTAGTCCGGCGGACGCAGACATGATGTCGGCGAGCCTATCCTTAGTGTATAAAACAGACTTATGGAGACTTAGATTGACCCAGAGACTGGAAGGGCGGGTCAGATGCGAATAAAAACCTCAATGTGGCGTGCTACAAGTTCACCAGGGCCTATAATTAAGAAAGTACTTCTCTGCATTCCATTAGATCTCTCCTTCTTACAGTGAATATCCATTAGTTACATCGCCTTGGCTAACGTAATCACGACAAACACGCCAACCTGACCAAACATTACTATCATCACTTTCCATCAACAGCGAGAGAATTACGCATTCTGGCTAGGCCAGTTCCTAAGAAGTTTTGGAAGCAAAGTACCTAGATGAGAAGGTTTCTGAAGATACCGACCCAGCCCAACAGGGCCGCCGCGCTTCCAGCAACCTTGGCATTCGCAGCGCCAGTGAACTCGGGCACTTCGGGCGTCTCAGTCTCTGTCCCGGTGGGAGGAACAGCAGAGGAGCTGGTCGGGGTGGACGTCGCGCTGCTTGTCGTGGTGGGGATCACCGGGGTCGAGGTGCTGGCAGTCGAGGTGGCGGTGGGTGTTGGGTCCAGGGTGATTCCAAACTCCTCTGCGCAGGTTTCGGGATCGAGTCCCTAAACCGGGATCAACGGTGAGTACGACTGCTTCCTTGACAGATATATGAAACCGGGAAGTTGCTCAAGATACGTACGTCAGGACAGCAGTACGGGTTCTGGAGACAGTAGGATCCTGGAGGGCAGACGTCTAGAAACAACCCTTGTCAGCCAGGGGTCGTTAAATCCTTTCCGAGTAAGGAAAACTCACGCTCCTGGCCCGGGCAACAGGTGTAATCTTCAGCGGTATTGTAGCAGAAGTTGCTGTTGCCGCAAATGGGCCAATCCGAAGGGCACGTCTCGTCCTCAATCGGGTCAAACGCCTCACCGGTCTGGCGCTTGCCAAAGGCCGGCATGACCGCCAGCCGGTGAGCAGCCAGAGCCTGAGTGCTCAGTACGGCACCGAGAACGAGTACGGAGGCGTGCATGTCGCAAACGAGTGGAATGATATCTCTTCAAAAACGAATGTTGAGCGAGAGGATTTTTTTTGGTTTTGGGAATAGTCTAGGACTCCAGAGGGAGGATCTCGATCTTATGATGTCCTGGTTGGGGGCAGAGTTTCAGCCTCAAAATAAAGTTTGAGACAGCAAACCGTCGCTGGCGAGTACTTGACTGGCCAAGGCAGGCTCATTTCCGGAATACGAAGCCCGTTGATGCTCAGGCCTCTGCCACGCAGGGGGCATGGACCAATCGCTCCGCGCGACTGAAACCATGTGCGGTGTAAGTTGCTGAAGAATACGAGGCCGAGACGCACTATGGCGCAATCAAGAGGCTCAGAATCCTTCGTCTATTTTCACCCCGGATTGGTGGCGTCATTTAGACGACGATCATTCAGTTGCCCTGCCCGTGTTGGCTGTCATTGGAACACGAGTGAGCTTGCCAGAGCGGTTGTGCAACCAGCAGTGACAGCCTGTCAGCTTCGTTGAGCATCCAAATTTGTCGGAAACACCAATGGGCAATATCTAAGCCACGGTTGTCGTGGGCTTTTTGAGTTCCGCGGAGCCCCCATTGCCCTATCAACTCAAGATGTGCCAGGCTCAGCGACTAGAACGATGCGATCATCTCGCGCCTGCATCAGTCACACTGCAGCTTTAATTAGCGATACTCTGGTGCCTGTAAGGGGGTCATTAGCTAACCAGGTTGAGCTCCGCCAAGGCGCGGCAAAGGCTGCAGGATTGAAGGACAACGTGACTCCCTGTCTCTGCTCGGAAATGTGTCCCGCGCGTGGGTATGTGCCGCATGGTGCATATCAAGTGAAAGGGACAAATCTTTATACTTGTGATGGCATAGTTCTCAGCCTGATAATCTCTAACAGATCTAGCAAGGTTGGTCGGTGTGGAGTTCTACCTGCGGTTCTGTGGGAGGCGTGGTGGTCTTTCCCGAAAATGCTTCGATATTCGGTGAGGCGAGGATGCCGGATCTCTTCCCCTGATGTTTTCTGCTCCTTAACATTTGTTGCCCTACCACATCATTGGCTCTTGAAATGACTCATTAAGATCCCTCATTGACACATCTAACCCGTTGGCGTGACTACGCATGCCCTGATGCAGCCAATCATCCAGAACCGCTTCATTCCAATGACATGGTTTGAAGTGGCATAAAAAGGTATGGAATAGTTATTCTGCGGAGTACACCCGGATTGATGCTGGCTACGGAGCGAGTATTATAGCCTCGCCCGTCGGAAAACTCTCATGTAGTACGTACCCTTAAAGAAACAATTAGCTTTCATTCGATAAATTCCTGACTGCTTCTCATATATATAGGCGGTCTTTTTGACCAGAGACATGCTGCATTCATCCAAAACCGGCTAATAGATACTCTTGGTTTCTATCACAATGGGGTATAGAAAACAAGACTACTAATAGCCAAGCTATCTGAGGCACTTACATCTACTATGCTCCATAATAATGGACTAAAGGTCGCTTCCAAAGCACCACACATTAGGCGGTAGCCTAGCGTTATCAATTGCAATGATTACGCGGTACTTAATTGTATGGATATACGGAAACCGATGCTTGTGCCTTATGCTTCTAGATTCGTTATTAAAGAATCCATTTGTTTTTTCTTGTCCACCGGAAGACAACCCTGGGGATGAGAGGGGAAGATAAGTCAATCTTAATCTATCTTCGTGGCGGGCAGATGCACTACGGTATTGATATGCGGAATGGGGCTTCTTGACCAGATATCCAATCGCCGATAGTGTAAAGAAATTAGTTTTGGTCCCCTAAGGCCGCTATCGCAGTTAGTAGGTCTGGGCAAAGGACGGGGGCGGTTAGTTAGGCTAGCGCCGCCACCAATAGTCATATGGGCTTTTCCCCTACTTCCGTCAGGTTTCACGTTCTACACAGCGACGCCAGGCTCTGGGTATGGGACATCCAAGCTCGTCCGTCTAGGTTGGAATATCGATCAACTTGAAGCAGGGTGCTGGGTACTCAAATGTAACGTTCTCCAACGATGGCTCGACAGTTCTTGCCTCCAGACATTACCGTCGTGTAGCCACATTGGAACTACGATAAGCAAAGAACGGACAGCTTCTGGTAAGCAAAGATCTTACTGGGGACGAGTCTCTTGTGACACGGGCAGCCTTTTCAAAAGATGACACCAAGATTGTAATCAAAAGAGTTGAAAAAGGGCATATCACGGGTAAAGTGGAAGTTAGAGATGGCCGCACACTTCAGCTTGAGCAAAGAATGGACGCCGGTGACAACAGAAGAATGGATTGGCACAGGGCGACTGGCATTTTCCGAGGACGATCGATTGATTCAACTAGATGCCGATAAACCACTGACAACCGCCTGGGACCCCTTTACTGGCCGGACTGTGTCTGTCAAGTCCTTTACGGTGACCAAGCAAGCCGTATTCCTCTCAGGGTGTGGGAGCTGGCTTCATACACCGGATGGTACAAGGGCGCTTTGCCTGCCGCCCGACTTCCAGCCAGTGGCCAGCCTACGCCCGGGAGATCAACGAAAATATGTTCGCCGAGCGTCCAGTATACAGGGCAGCACGGTTGCTATTGGAAATGAAGACAGACATGTAACCGTCATGGCGTTCGACTTTAGTAGATTCAGGGCCTAGGGCTTAGATTATGGCCGCATAGGCCGATCAAACGAGATCACTTTTTTATTGACCATGATCTACCACAACGGGGCAACGACTACTGTTGTTTGGATAGGCAGTTGAAATACTCTTGAATGATGGCGCGGTAACTAGCATGCCGAAGCGAGTCGTCCGAGGGTGACAGCCCGTATAGACTAGAACAGGCCAAATCTTGCGGCCATCTCACCTGCTGCCTCTGTTGATTTCTGGCGTAGAATACATATAAACAGGCTAAGTACTGGCGAGGCCAAAATCGAAACATTTCTCAACTGTTGCTTTCCAGTCTTTGCCTATCCAGTCATGCCACCAACATTCGAAACTCCAAATCCCACCGGAGGATGAACTGCCTCACCACTTCGCGGCTGCGAACGTCGTCCTACCGGCCTCCGAGGAACCCATGAGCAGCTTCCTCATGGCCACATTTACACATGTCCCACCCGTTCGGCAGCTTGCCGGCATACTTGTATACCGTGCAGTCACACTGGACGCCGTCCTGGCTCCTCACCGCACATCGCTTGTGGTGTTCGTAGTTCCGGTGGAGGACGGGTTGTTGGAGGAATGTGGTGCAGGCCATAGTGGGATTCTAGGTTTTGACCGCAGTGTCTAGTGGGGCGAGGCTAGTTCTGCAGTACTTGGTTGAGAGAGACTTCTTAGCGAAGGACTAGAAGATGGGGGGTATTTACCTACCTCTCGTGTGTGAACGCGCAATGATTCAAGACCGGAATGGAGTCACCACTTATGTCGGGTCAGGCAAACACATGAAAAAGAGTGGGACGAAGATGGTGGCCTATATACAAGCTGAGGCTCCAGCATAGCCTGGTATAGGTTTGGGCATCCTTTGCTGCCCGACATTGTGAGATTTCTGCAGCCTTGCCTTGGCGTGAGGTCAGCTCGGCTGCCCACGGTTGATCATGTCTGAATAACATGCTCTTCTCCACCTTGTTTTTTTTCTTGAATGGTATTTGCATAGAAGCCTTGCTGGAACAATAGCTTTCATTATCTGACTGGCGGGGTTTAAAATCCAGATTTGTTTCGTCTGTCATTCACATACCCTGGGCTAACACCTGTAAAGAAACACACCAAACTATTTACTATCCAAGAGAATGCGGGAACCACCCCGTACAAATACCTAGCTCCAGCTCTAAGCAGCCTTCATCTTTCGCCCCTCTTGGGTTGTAGATACTCGCCCCTTCTACTCCTCCACTAACCCTGCATAATCCCTTGGCTGGTATGGCATAAATAAATCCCTCCATCATGACCCCTTCCTTGCCCTCTCTAAGCCTAGATTAGGAAGTCGTAAATCTAAGTATAGTATTAGCTTAAAGATAAAGTAGAACTCTGGTCCGAATTTGAGTGCAGCTTCGCGGATAAAGGAGAGTGGGTATATGTTGTTGGAGGATTGCTGTTACTACTAGTTGGTTAGGTTATGCTATGAATTTTGATCATGGTCAGCAGCGCTCTTACAGCCACTATTAGTATGCTAGTCTGTCACGTCCAGCACAGACATGATTTATTCCACGCGGTTATCCATGCAAGTTTGTTTGTTGCCCTTTAAAAGAATGTCGGATTATTTAATATCTGAGATGGGCAAGAGTCACTATGATTAAAGAAGCTCTGGAGTGCTACTATGCAAGTGGAAAACCAAGCCTCGTGAAAGAATATAGTGCCGCTACCCATGCATCCACTCATGAATTCTGTAGAGACCAAATTCCCCCAAGATATTTGACGTAGTACGAATTACCACCGTGCCCATAGTACCTGCAAAGTTGTTCATTTATCTCTTCAGGCTATCAGGATGTGAAGTCGGACCCGACATAATAGTAAGAACGCCGTTCTATCTCTCTGGTAGCTGTCGCAGTCTGACGATGGCTCTAACCCATCTAAGCGGTAACTCCCTGTGCTGTTCTATTAAGCATGCCCCGCCTGTTCTCCTGCGGTAGACTCCCAGACAGACCCTGCCCTCACCCACCCAACATTTGCGAGCGTTGAAGACTTCGACCTCTGATAAAATGCGTGGAGCCCAAAACTGGCAATAGACTCTACGTCGCCTTGCAAAGAGGACTAGCAGAAGACGGCCTGGATACCGTGGTCGACTGTCCGCGCGTCGCTTCGTGCACCAGATGGTGATGGCCGGGCCTGACGCCCCATAGCTATCTGAACTGCGGGTTGCAAGCTACGATGTTGTCTTGAACCTGGGACTCCGCAGGGATGAGGAGGCAGAGGGGTCCGGCATTGTTTTTGCACATGCATATGCCCATTCCTCTGTCGGGTACGGTTTGTCGGGTATTTGGAGTGGCGATCTTCGTATTCTGGTCTCGACATACTGAAATGACTCCACGCTTTGTCAGGTCATGGCCTGGTGAGAACGAAACCGGGACCTGCCGAATACCCAAATACAAGTCAATAAACGAAAATTGTCTATCTATACCTAGTAGTAGGCACACTCTATCTTCTCTATTATTGGCAGATATTGCCTGCTCGGCGATTATCAGATTTCACACTGAGACGACATTTTTCACAGACCTATAGCAGCCCGGGGGGCCTTTGTCTTGCAGCTGAGGTTGTTCTTGCAAACAATTAACAGTGACAGAGTTTGCCTTCTTGAGGAGTGGAACTTGGAAGCGACGATTCCATACCTACTGGGTCAGTCTAGGTTCAATTGGCAGCAACCCCGGCATTCCGAGGTCCATTCTATTTTTGTATTTTTTGGTTCCATAATCTTTTATTCCCCGCCCCACTGCTCCCCAGTAACCAATGCTGGAGAAGCCCAGATGACAGGCTGCCAATATTTAACTGCTTGACACCCCAGCGACCACACTCTACAATCACTATCGCGACACATCCTGGCCCTTCCATACCTGCAATCTACACAACATGTCAACTCCCCATTACACATACTCCTTTTTTCGCATCGGCAAGGACAATGATATCGCTTCCTCGGCGAAAAAGTACAAAGAGCTGTGCCTGCAGGCCCTATCCGTCGCACCGGCCTCCTTCTCCTCTACCTACGAGATCGAATCCACCCTCACAGATACTGAATGGATTAACCGCATTGCAACGAACGGCAAGGAAACGTTCATATGCGCCGCAACACCGACAGAAGAGAGCAGTCCGCCACATCCTCGAATCTCAGATCAGAGCATATGGGTGGGCCAGGTGACGCTGCGAGGCCCGCAGAGCGTAGAAGAATTTATCCTGCCTGAGGAATCTGGCCAAAAGAAGCCTACGGCGGAAGGGGAAGAGGAACTGTGGCAAATGCTCAGCCTGTTTACACTTCCCAATCATCGCGGCCAGGGCCTGGGCAAGAGGCTGTGTCGAGAGGCGTTGGAGTACCTAGCGTCATATAGGCAGTCTCCGGGCAAGGTCTGGGTGCGGTTGATGGTGAAGCCAGAGAATCATGCTACGGTGAGCTTGTATCGCGAGTTGGGGTTTGCGGAAGCCGGGAAATGTACCCTCGCCGAGGCGCTGATTGCAAACGGGGATAAGGATCTGCTGCCGGAGGATATCAGTGGGGAGAAGTATAGTTCGAGGGGCGGTTTGATTATGATATTGGAGATATGTCGCTCGTGAGCTGTTGGGAGGGGTGTATGTTCGGGCCTTTGGGAAAAGGGGTCGACTGAGGCGAGGCTATTGGGACTTATTCTTAGGAAGTCGCGACAGACTGAGAGACTGACCGGTTGTGATCTTTCGAGAATAAGCGATGAACGTGTATTGTTTCCCAGGGTTCGTCAATTAACTCACTAAACCTGCTGTGATAATACGGTTAGAGAACAGTATTCCACTTGCCATCGTGGCATTATACTTCACAAGCAAAGGTATCATCATCTGTGTTCCAATAATTGAATACCCCTGAGATCGTCAATCGCCTCGCGGCCAGTGTTAGACTCGCCCGTCAGAGTCTACAAGACAGCCAGACGGATCTTGGTCCAGGAGCACCTCCGTAAGTCAACCTGTTACAGAGCTGAGTAACCTCGCGTCGCGCATCTAATCTGCTCCGCAACAAGCGGACCATGTTTGATATCTCGACCCACCAACTAACATTTAGAATATAGGCTGGCCGACCATTGGGACGGCATGTGTATGTCTTCGATTCCCTGGTTGCATGTGTGAAGCAATGCCGCTGACTTTTATAGATGCGCACTATTTTTCGCAGGTCTGCGAGCGAGCACGGGAGTTTATGAGAACGTACATTGCGCATGCAAGAACAGAGTTTACTAATTCAAACTCGCCGATGTGCGAGAGTGTCATCAAGGAGCTGAAGCAGCTCGAGGCTCAAATCCCAAAAATGAAGTATATTTTTGAGCCCTGATCAGGGGGTGTGCAACCTGTTCCTGGGACAGCAAGATAAAAGATACAAAGAGGGTTAGGAAAACATATTCAAGCAGGCTACTTTAGTGATGAGGATGTTTGTTGATTTCAAGCAGTTCAGAAATGTAGGCAGTATGCTTTAGCTCTCCCGAGTCCTCTGGGCGCCTGTGCAATCATATCTTTTAGCTCGTCCTGGCATCTCAGATATAGAGAACCTCTGGCGGTCGTATATATGTGTCTTGCCACCCTTCAATGCCATCCAACGAGAAGAAGAAGGGCGGCCCCAGCCCGGTAGCCGCCACCTTCATCCACCCCACATCCTCTTCCGTACACTCATCAATAGGCTCAAAGACCTCATCATCTTCATACTCCTCCTGGCTTTCATCCTCATCAGAGTCTTCTAGGTCATGCGGCCAATCTGCGTACACGAAATTAACGTGCCCAGTCCCGTACAGTCTAACGGGCTCCTCGAACTCCTCTCGCATACTCTGCAGCGACTCCTCGTCAACCTGGATGAACTGCTGAAACCTCGAGTTCGCCAATTCGGGATGCTCCATGGTAATCCGAGGCCCCGATTCGCCGCGCCGAGTACCCCGCACCACCTCAAGATCCGCAGGCGCCAGCCTGCTAAACTCATCCGCTCGCCACTCCTTGAAATGAACCCGTAGTTCGTCGCGCGAGGCCCCGTCGAAGCGCGCCTGGTCCTCAAAGAAGACCATGTCGAGGTAATCAATAAGTGTGGGCCTTTGAGGTGGCTATGCTTTTACGGTTTTCATCAACGATCCATTGTTTAAGATGCTGCCACGTGGCCTCGTCGTTGTAGGTGCAGCGATAGACCACCCACCCCCATTTTTTAGAACGCGAGTTGAGGACGTGATGGAGGACTGCGCCTTCTGGGCGTAGGTCATGAATGTCAAGTTCCGGGCTCGGATCAGAGCTGGCTGTTTTGTTTTCAGGAGAGGTACTACTTAATAGACGGTGTTGAGATGACGCATCCTCCATTGCAAGTGGGAATCGTAGCAAGTGAGGTCTTGGATAAGATGGAGCTAGTCGAAGGATAAGCTGGCTGCGGAAGTGGCGCGTTGCTGGAAACCGTCCAAAGCGAGAAGCCCACATGGGGTATGAGACGAGGCGGTATGAGAGAGGTGACGATGTAAGTCCCAGAGATTGAAGGGTTTAGTGGGGAGGTGTTGAGAGCTGGAGGGGGTTGACGAAACTAGCCGCTGGGGATAAGCCAGTTGATTCAAGCTTCGTTGGCATTCGCCGTGGGCAAAATTCTAGAAGCACGCCTGTGCCTACACCGGTTCGGAACTGGATGGAGCAAATAATTGGCAGGGGCCGCTGTATCACGCGATTAGAGGCGTTGGTCGTTGCTTTGTTGAAGTTGGTGGGCGAGCCAGTGGTCGGCGGCGGTCAGGTGACCGACCATGAGAACACACTGTCATCAAGCCAATGTGCTCGAACTTGAAGAGGCCCCACTAAGTATGCGCCAGTTTCCCTGCTTGCGATCTTCTTGAGACAAAATCAGTGTCCTGAGGTCTCCATGAAAGCAAGGATATCACAGACCAGGAGTTTCATTCTTTTCATCTTTAGCCTGGGCTGAGTTTGGGGACGCCGTAGGCTTATTCGTGGGCTGATTGAGTATATGTCGCTAGAAATACGAGTGCGAGATCTCCCCCAGTCCTTCTCAGTTATATTTCCGAACGTTATGGGTTCTCTAACTGATTATGGACAATATCTTTTACGGGTGAATTCTGTACAAAGTCATTGGTTGCCTAAACGCTCCTCTTTTGCTATATTTGAAAAGGCTGTAGCGCCGAGAGAGAATAGGGGATTTATCAGCGATTGAAGCGGGGTGGGCTTATTTTTCACTAGATTCGATATCATAAATGAGCTCACTTTTGTTGATGTTTATAATAGCACCTGTAAACCACGAGGCATCCTAGAATATAATGTACATGTCAAAAAGAGCTAATTCGCAGCATGTTATTTTTGGCTGTAATCTACCCAGGCACTAATTCTTGACTTGAAGAACTTTATATATTCCATTCTCCCTCCCATGTTAACATTACTTCTAGTCTCTTGCACCCCCCATCATACGTTTCCTCACCTCGTTGGGAGACGGCGTACTAGGTTTCGTGCTCGGTCCAGGAGACTGCTCTTCAGAACTGATTCTCGGCGAAAAGGCATTCGTCGTCCTCCTAGCCTCATAGACGGATTGCGGATTTGGAGCACCCGCTCCAGTATGGCCAGAACCACTATTTAATGCCCCAAAGCGACTGCTATAACGCTTCTCAACCAAATGCTGAAGATCCCCTGGTGTCATTGAGCCAACCAGCTGTGCCGAGTTTCCTGTGGAGAGCGCCTTTCTGACGTCGAATAGATCCGCCAAAGTTGTCACCACTACCTGGTCGCTTTCACCATCAGCAACCACCTCACCTACTTTGAATATCTTCTGGTTAGAAATATCGCTGGCCACTTGGCACACTTCGAGACACTGTTTCGAAATATCAAGATCTTGCTGTAAACGTAATCGCTCACTTCTGTCTCCAGAGTCCCCGTTCATAATCAAGCCCTCTAGGCGTTTTTGAAGGTGCACGATGATCTCCACGAACCGCTGCTGATTCTCATTCAGGGCTTGGCGTGTGAGATTTTGCGCTTCGAATTGCCGTTGCCCGACTTCTTCTTCGGGAAGATTCTTAGGCGAATCTTGATGGAGGATTGTTTGTCGTTTCGTCAACGATTCGATATAAGATCTTGCATCTTCACAGATACGGAGGCATTGCTCAGTGACTGTTCGTTCGTCTTCCAGGTCTGTGCTTCCATCTGAATACTCGGTATTTTCGATGGTAAGTTGAGCTAATTTCTCGTCAATGCGCATTAGGTGCTCCTTGAGACCATATGAAGTGTCCTTGATCATCTCATTGTACTCTTCAATGACTTTGTAGGACACTTTAGATGTATGCCTTGAAAGGATGTGAGCAAATTTCAAAGAAGATGTGGGGTTTGCAACTAACATTGTAATGGTGCCTAGCCCAACTGAAATGGTAGATTTATATCCCGCAAGAGTCTCAATAAACTCGTTAATATCGCCTCTCATAAATTCCATTCTTGTCCAATCTCGAAAGCCTGTCTTTGACTTTTTAGCGAAGACTTTGATGGAGTCTTCAAACTCGCTGCATAATTGGCTGCATCGACCAACAGGACCTTGGAGAAGCGCTAGTACTGATGCATCGGTCTCAACCGCATTTTGTAACAGATCAAGGATTTTAGTAAGATCCTCCAGCTCATTCTGGAGTCTGCCTAACGTTTTATTACGCTCTTTAAAGCGCGTGACAGTTTCCTTGAGCGTGTTTGCCGATTGAAGGGCAGCTGTAATGACGGCTAGCACAGAGACAGAAATGCTAACAGGGTCCATATTGATGTGGTGTTCTGCAATAATTTTTTTTTTTGGTAGAGAAGATGCGAGAAGGGAAGTGAGGATGTGCGGCTGATGGTGGGGTGGGACTCTTAAATATGTACTGGTCGCCGCTCCGTTGCTGCCTCCATCGCCCCCGTTTCCACCTCTTATTGGCCAAAGTTAGCGCCGTGACATGACCATTTGTGTGACCAGTCTTATCACACCTGCACCACCCTGCCTGTGAGCCTGCTGCCATTTGTATAATATGGACGGGTGCCTCAGAAGCTGGTCGTCTGTCGCATACGAAGGTATTTGGGATGGGAAAATAAGTTCGCTCCTAAATCTTGGCAATATCATCATTGAACTGTTTTGAGGCAGCAATTTCACTCGGATAATAGTGCCTCAAAGGCACAGGACTCCTTGAAAACCCGTCACCCTTCTTGTCGCTGCACCCAGCTTTAAAATAGAAATTATTCCTATATCAAAAGACGAATGGCCTTCGATGGTGACCTTAAAAGTGTTCTGCAAAAGTGATGGAGCAGGTGAACAACCAACACGACTTAGTGATCACCTGACACACTGCCCCACTGCCCCGCCTTTACCATTGACAACTACAAAAACTAAGGATCTCATCTACGAGGTATCCAACCCCAACAAACAATAAAAGTCCGTCTTACAGAATTCCCTGAATCGGGGTAGTTCTTCATCAGTGACGCTGATGCGCTGAAATGGGCTGTTACACAAAGATGCTGATGGCGATAGAGCTTCAGGGTTCAGGCACACGACCTTGAGTTTCCTTCCCTTTCCCTTGAATAGTTGAGAGAAGAGCATGCAATACATGGCACCAGTTGAGGTTGAGGAGGGGGTTATGGTAGCAGGATAGCTGCACTGTCGGACCTAATTAATCCGACCATCCGACCCATCTCAAGTCATTGCGTCACCTCGGCGTCACATGCTGATACATTCTTGACGGATCAATATTGTTTGAAACAATATTACTTCAAAGACTGCTTAATCTCTCCAAAAAGAAAGCTGTTTGGGGCGAATCAGAATGGGCTTGGACAGAGATAACAAATCATGCTGAGGTAAGACTAATCTTCTTAGTGATAACAAATGTGCGCTCACTAGATTTGACTAGTCCCTCTCAGAGCATGAGAGACCTGCCTTGTAAGATTATGGAATGACAAGATATCACGTTCTTACAGGATGTCACGATTGGTAACCACGGCGCTATTGATAACAAGTATGAATATTTTACGACTTGTGCCGACAGAAGACGCAGCGTCTAGTTGATTGTGTTCCCTGTGCAATATCTACGAGTGTCTTGTTGTTTCTTAGCATGGTCGAAGATAGAACTAATAAGTAGGTACATGTGGGTTTTAGAAAAGGAAATATGTCCCAATCAAGATGGTTCGTTGTTCCCCGTGCCTTTGCCTTGCTTATTTCGCGCGCAATAATGGCAAGAAAGGGGTGCCTAGAACAATCGCGCAGACTGAGTGCGATGGAACAAAAAACAGTGGATACAAGTACACTCGACGAATCATCAGTCTACATGGTCGAATTCGCCAGCCTTGGGCAACATGCCCCCGCCCTTGAGCACGTTGGTCAATGCAGCCATTCATTAATCCAATAAAACGCAGTCCTTTTGGCCTCCCTAACTCCCTCACCTGCATCTCACCCCCTAGCTCTGCCCTCGTTGCAAATCTATGCGCCATCCCAGAAAAATACAGATACAAAGGACCCGGTTCAACGAGAAGAACCCGTGCTTCAAACTCAGCACACTCTCCCGCGAGTGACTAGGTCAACCCTTCCAGAGCGTGTTTGAATGCGGCGTAGAGGCTGACGGCGAGTAAAATTCATCGTCCACCACTACTCGTGTCCTATTACCGAGCATATCATCAGCAACACCGTGGGCAAGCAAAACGAGGGCCTATGGACTCAGTGCTCACAGAGGCTCTAGTTTGATTCATGAAAACGGAATGTGGTGGTATTCCTTCCACTAGCGCATGTGGAACAGAGTAGGATTTGTATCAAGGACGTCACATGCAGCCTCCATGAGGTTTCTGGTGAAGTGCGGCATGCGCAATTGTCTGTTCAGCAAGAGCGTCAGGATTTCTGCTCCATGTCTCCAGTTGCCCGCCGCAGCTTCGAGAACGCTTTCTGGGAATTGACATCCGTCCAAGCTCTGTCCAAAATGCGAGATATAAGACTTGCTGGAATATGCCAATTGCTGACCGCGGCTTCCAAGAGCAATATTCCTACTATGCGAGGCGCCTGAATGGAGGCTGAACAGTGGTTGGAATTATACCAAGTGGGTACCGCACCTTTCCGAGCCCTGATTGGCGAATTTTATACTTCTGCCTGGTTGCCCCTGTACAAGAAAACGGCTTCGCTGTTAGGTGAGCCAGTGCAGACCCAATTAGGGGTAGTTAACTACAGTCCGTGAGGTTGAGTAATCACATCTTCCGCCACAGGGCTGACATGAACTGTGGTCACCAACGCTGCTCTTGCGCCCGGGCAAGGAGTCCCAATGGACAATTCATTCTCCCTGGAATCGTCAGTTGCACTCTGTAACATTCTATCGAGTCTGGAATGCTGGTTATACCTAAAATGTGGAGATGTTTGTGGTCTTTAACGCGGTGACCCGCAGTCATTTCGACCAACAAACATGACCTGAATCCATGCAGCGATCAGCGATCTACTCCGCGGCCTCCGAAGCGAGCGCTGAAACCCTCTTTCGAGCTTACTCCGGAGTAGCCGCCGCGAAATTTCGAGTAGTTCATGCATGAACCCCACCCTATAGGGCGACTGTGGAGCCAAATATTGTGCTGCCTACGGCTCTGTCTCGGATCAGCGGCGCCTTGTAGGACGTCTAATTTATGGATATAAATACAATCACTCGCCTTGGCCGGATGTCATGTTCAAAGACCAATACTGCTGCCCTACGATATTTTGCAATGAGGGTCGACCTGCTCCTCGCCGCAGCTGCAGCTGCGAGCGCGACTCCCCTCACCGCACCCCGCGCCCTACCGAATGCCCCCGACGAATATGCGCCCGCAAATGTGACCTGTCCGGCTGTGAAGCCCTCGATCAGAAGCGCGCGGAATCTCTCCTCAAATGAGACACAATGGGTCGACTCCCGTCACCGCCAAATCATATCGCCTATGCGGGATCTCCTCGGCCGCCTGAATATTACGGGTTTCAACGCGTCGGCATATATGGACATTGTCTCGAGCAACACGTCCAACGTCCCGAATATTGGAATCGCAGTTTCAGGCGGTGGATACCGGGCAATGCTCAATGGCGCTGGAGCGCTGAAGGCGTTTGATAGCAGGACATCCAACTCCACGGCCACGGGTCACCTCGGTGGACTCCTTCAGTCCGCTACTTATGTCTCGGCGCTCAGCGGAGGCGGGTGGCTTGTCGGATCCGTCTTTCTAAACAACTTTACCACCATCGCAGAGCTGCAGGCTACCGAGGACGTCTGGGATCTGCGGAACAATATCCTCGAGGGACCTGACCACAAACACCTACAGGCGCTGCATACCGCTAGCTACTGGGGCGATATCGTCGATGCTGTGCATTCCAAGCGCGACGCGGGCTTTAACACCTCACTCACTGATTACTGGGGCCGCGCTCTCTCCTACCAGATCATCAACGCCTCCGAGGGCGGGCCATCTTACACCTGGTCCTCGATCGCGCTGATGGATAACTTTAAGAAAGCTCAGATCCCGCTCCCGATTCTCGTTGCTGATGGCCGCAACCCGGGTGAATTGGTCGTGGGCTCGAACTCGACCGTCTACGAGTTTAATCCGTGGGAGTTTGGCTCGCCGGACCCTGCAATCTACGGCTACGCGCCGCTCGAATATCTCGGATCCGACTTCTCCAACGGCCGCGTGGGCAACAACGGCGCCTGCGTGCGCGGATTCGACAACGCGGGTTTCGTCATGGGGACATCCTCCAGCCTGTTTAACCAGTTCATCCTCCGCCTAAACGGCACCGACATTCCCGACGCACTCAAGTCCGTCCTCGCATCCATCCTCGAACACATCGGCGAAGCCAACGATGATATCGCCGCGTACCCAAACCCCTTCTCTAACTACACAAACACAAATGCCTCAATTTCATCCCTCTCCGAACTCAACGTCGTCGACGGCGGCGAAGACGGCCAGAATATCCCGCTGCACCCACTCATCCAACCGAACCGAAACGTCGACGTCATTTTCGCAATCGACTCGACGTCAAACATCCACAATTGGCCGAGTGGGAAAAGTCTTGTGGAGACGTACGAGCGGTCCCTGGAGTCCGCGGGTGTAGGCAACGGGACGGCGTTCCCGTCCATCCCGGACCCGAATACATTTGTGAATCTGGGTCTGAATAAACGGCCGACGTTCTTCGGGTGTGATACGCGGAACCTCACTGGTCCTGCGCCGCTCGTGGTTTATATTCCCAATGCCCCGTATACCTTCATGTCCAACACTTCCACTTTCGATCTAAGCTATTCCGACGAGGACCGCGATGCGATGATTCTTAACGGGTATAATGTCGCCACACAGGGGAATTCCACGGAGGATGAGTCGTGGCCTGCGTGCGTGGGCTGTGCGATTCTGAGTCGGTCGGCGGAGAGGACGGGGACGACGTTGCCCGAGGCGTGTACGCGGTGCTTTAGGAGCTACTGCTGGAATGGGACGCTTGATAGTCGCGAGCCCGCGGGGTATGAGCCGGTGTTGATGGTTCGGGAGAGTGGTGCCAGTGCGCTCATGAGGCCGTCGGCTTGGGGGCTTGGGCTTTTGGCTTCGTTGGTGTATTTTGGTGCGGTGTAGATAGATGCTAGAAATATAACGGGCATGGATTTTCATTGGATAAGTTCAAGGTTTCAGGCCGCTAGTTTATTGGAGTGACAGGTCCCTAAGCTAGTAAGTGGTAGGCACCTAAATCAGCACCGTCAGGATCCTACAACTCCAACCCGGACCGGACCTCGGAGCGCCATTCCTCGCCGGATTCGGACGTCGCTGCTTTGAAGAGGCTGAGCCGGGCTCCGGGTAAATCAATTTGCCCACATGCAAGCCCCCGACCAGCGGCCAAGGGCTTGGTATGGAGTTAACCGAAGTGCATCGCCCCAAAAATCCGACATGACGTCTGGGCAGTCTTTGCTCCAGCCACACTGCATGGCATGGATATGTAGTGAGTGCGCATGACTCGTGTCGACTCATTACGGCTCATATTAAAGAGAGAATTCCCCCAGCACCATTGCTGCAGAGAGCTTTGGACCCGGCCAGTGTTGTGCTGGGAGGGGCCGGCAGTTGCATAGCTGCGTGGAGCACTTGGTCTGCGGCGCCTAGCTACACAGGGTAAGGAGTATCGTACTGCCCTGAGAGTATAGGGTTGGGTATACTCACAAGGTACGGAGGTTCAGAGGCATGTGCTGAGCAGCGACAATAGTACATGGAGCCCGCGGACCCGTGTTCTCCAGCCTTATTCCCGCCACTTATTTGCGACTATATGCCAGGTGATATACGGCCTGGCTTAACTCCGACAATCTGACATGTAGGGTGATGGTAGCGCCTGGGTATAAAAAGCCGGCCAGAGCCAGATATGGCAATAGGAACATTAGAATTCACCACGCTACACCACATCCCCGCGAAGCGCGCTAATCGAGACCTTTAGTATACACATGCCTGTAATGTTTACTCGCCAACCCTATTAACAATAACAATAACAATCCCCACCTAAACACATAAATTAAATTTATTAAGCTTGACCACTTTAAGATCAATGCGCCAAGCGCACCTGCCTTCTGCTGCATAATCTAGTCCCTTGAATCCTTCTACCATGCCAAATTTGCCCCTGGTTCCCTCCATACTAAACTCCTGCTGGGCCTTACCCGCCTAAACTTCCTGCGCGCCCTGCACGTCAATATTGATATACTAGGTTACTCCGCGGTGGAATTGTATGATGATGCATACTCCCCCTTTAGATGCCCCGGCCCGCCCAAGATCTTGTATAACCCTGTGCATGAGCTGCCTCTAGTGTTGCAGCCAACAGCGATTTAGTTGCGTGCGCCACATTATCCGTGGCTTAATCTGATTCCATTTCTAGGGCTAAGGGATAATTTAATTCTACTAGGTAAGGGGCTTGATAATGCGCGGCTGTGCTATAATATGTCTGGCAGAGGGGTTCCCGCTGCAGTTATCCCCAGAAGAAGTTAGGGCTTGCAGGGGGTGAAACTACGGTTATTATTTAGCGGGATCCATGGTATCCAAGTGGGTGGGAGGTTATGGAGAGCTTTTCCCACTGCTGGGGGTGCACACTTCACGGGGGTTTGGATGTTTTTACAGTGGTAAATTAGTGGCGCAGGGTTAGGGGGGAGCCAGTGCTGTTTTAGGAGAGAGAAGAGCACCCTAAAGACTAACCTAGTGTTCCTTGTAAGGGGTAGATGTCTAGAAAATAATTAGTACATAAGTGGCCAGAGTTGTGTACGCCTAGTCTGGACTGGGCCTATGTATGTATGTATATAGACATTAAAACTTACGTTCGTGGATTGAGTGGTGGCACATAGGTACTATAGTAATACCTGTAACTTGCAAGCAACATGCGGGCATAAGCGCGTCGCTAATTCTAAGCTGACAGTCTTATATGGGCCCACCGAGATCCAGGCCAATGCAGGGCCATGGAATCCAGCGGTAGCGGGGGCTCTTTGATATGTAGGCAAGACTAGGTTATCAATCTCCACCCGGCGACCGCAGCACACTAAGGGGGATGCACGCATTAGTCCTTCTCCAATTAACCACTTACTTGCGCTAATGAAGTCATGTACCTCCCGCCCATAACATCCACTAAATATCTTCTGTCTTTCTAGCTAGTTTTGAGTACCTGGATATCTAACAATGCACGCCCTATTCTATGGCAGCGCCGTATCGCGCGCGCCACGACCAAACTCCTCCTCACCCGCTCATGGACTATCACCAACGTAATCTGCAACCCGTGATAAGCACCGGGGATCCTCACGCTTGGAGACGGAGAGCCAGATGATATCCATGTTATGTACTAAAATCTGGCCAATCTAAAGATAGCGGGAGATAAAGAGGGTTTTTTTATCCACACGAGCACTACATGCCGGGTTTTTACTATTGGCACCTATGCTTCAATCATCACATTATACACCAAATAGGCAGAAAGATAGGATAGTGCTAATAGGCTGAAACAAGCTCATTCTTAAACGTGGACGCCATCGACCGCAACGCCGCAAAAGCCGCCATCGCAGCCGCGACGAATCTAGCCGCTGTGATGAAATTCATTATGGTCTCGCTCCTGGCCTCGCATTAAAAGTCGGCGCCCTGGTGGGATAGCAAGGATATAGCTGACTGCAACTTTAAACGCGCTGCGTACCTGAATATAGGCGAGACCAAGGTACAGGGGGATGAGTTTCTCGTTGCCATGGCGCATGCGCGGAAAATACGAGGCGCAGTAGCGTTCCAGGCGATTGGTCTGCTGCCAATGTGGTTGACGATGGCTCGTGAGACGGGGAGGGCCCATTTGGGGAAGACGAGGGCGCTGGGGCAGGTGGCCATTGAGGATGTGTCGGTGTTGCGGCTGAGATGGCAGGCAGGATGTGACTGGGTGTTTAATTTGGTGTCTGGGGATGTTGGGATACAGGAGGCTGTTGAGGGGGTTGTTAGGGAAGGGGTGGATTGTATTGAGGAGGAGGATTTGCAGGCGTTGTATATGCTACCTCATTCGGGTGCTAGTGCAGGCCCCTGAATGCATGCAGGACGAGCCCAAGCCCCTTCCTACAGTTCATCATGGCCCTGGGCAATCACCTTTGGCTGCCTAATAGGGGGACCAAGAATGGTAAAAATAACCCTCCGATAAGCAACCAGCTCTCCGTCCGAAACCTCGAGTATCAGGTGAAGATGCTTATCACAATCCGGATGCGCATTGCGCCTGGGTTGACGAAGAACCACATCTGAAGGGATCCTGACCTTGATCGTCGCCGACGTGCGCGAGTCAATCCCTAACTCAGCAACGTCGCGTCGCGGGTTGTTATTGTTTGACGACGGCTCTTTGTATTGCCACCACTTGAAGGTGAGATCACGGCCGTCCGGATCGCAGGATGCGCTCGCGTCGAGGTTGACCTCTTCTCCAGCCTGCACTATCATCTTGATGACATGGCGCCCCTCGATGCCGTTCACGACAGCAACAGGGGCATGGTTCGCGTGATTGAACTGGGGCGTAACTCCCCAGCGCATCCGCGCCGCAAATTCCCGCTGGGCGGCCTCGCGCCATCGCCAGACTGTCACATGCGAGCCCATCATTGTGCGTTCGTCAGAGCCAACGATGGTATCAACACTATCAGCAAAATGCCCTTCACCAAATGTGACGGGGCCATACCGGCCACCCCACGATCCCCACTCCGGATGCTCAGGATCGGACAACCCGTTTGGGATCATGTAGAGTAGTGACGGTGTATCCCCCTCGAGGATAAACTCCGCGTCGGGATACTTCTCTCCCAACGCCCCGGCACTCTAGATATGATCCCTAACCCACTCCGGCGAGACGAGGGCTGCGTCCGCACCCGACGGGAAATGGTAGTACATCTCCCCGGACATCCCACCCCAAGCCGCAACCGCATACCGGTTGAAATGATGCACACTCGCAATGTAGAACAGCCGCGGCCAGTGTCGCCGAATCCACGTCCCCGTGTTATCCTGGTCCGAGATCGCGTACGCACGCACTTTGCTCACAAACAACTGGATTTCAGCAGGCGACCGCGTCGCGTTCACTTGCCATAGCGCCTGCGCGAGGACGGACGCCCCGCCCCAGATGGGGATCCACAGGGGCTCGTCCGACGCGTCGACTGCGTTAACAAGGAGATTGGAGCCAGGACTATCCTTTCCCTCCCCGACGCCGTCCATCCCATAGACCGGGAGTCCTGAGGCAATGAGGGCCTTGAGATCCGCAGCCTCGGGCCATCCACCTGCATGGTTTCGGAGTTTGGGTAGAGACGCACCATACGCATCGACGATCTCGTGCATGAGATCGGGACGCGTCGTGTCGTTCAGCCAGATGCTTGTTGTCGCGACGAGGCCCTCAATCTGGAATTCGTTGGCGTATACCATGAGGCGGACGAAGGATTGCGCGTCGTCGGGTTCGTTGGCGATGTCGCTTAGGATGAAGAGGCGGGGTTTTGGTTCGGCAGCGAGTATGCATTTTGTTTGTTGGGAGAGTTGGAGATACAAGGGGGCTAGGAGGGCGAGGTACGTTGTTGTTTTCCACCAGGGCATGACTGTAGGCGGGCCTTCAATGTCGAAAGCAGGATAAATACAATGGTGATTGTTAGCTGGTGCCTTTTTTTTTTTTTTTTTTTCAAGTAGCTACATTTATAACCTTAACGCGCAACAAAGCGGCGGTTGCAACTACCAAATACAACATCCGAGGCTGAGTAAAGAAAGGAATTCCTAGCCACGTCATCAACATTGACGGTGTTCGTCCTATCACACCGCAATTTCCTAAAAGCTGACATATCGGTGGAACCTGCTCCAAGCGCCGGACCTTTTCCCCAGGGTGCGGGTGGTGGGGGCGCACCCCCACGCCCCCGGCATAGATCCCTGCCCTATCACCCCAGAGCTTCTCCAACACTCCGCGCGACCGAATGGCTAGGCATTCCTATTTCGCCATCGTAACCAGTGCAAGGAAGATATTCCAGCCAAACCCAACACAAGACGCAACCAGCACGCGGGATTCCACTGGGACCCAAAGGAAATTGCCCAGGGCGCAGGCGGGCCAGATCTTCCACGCGTTACGGATAAGCGTCCAGATCCGGGCATTCACCTCTGCGAGTATAAGCGCTGGACGAGTCGAAAAGTGCACTACTGGATTCGTGCAGATCAAGAAGATGGTGTTCATCACGAACAGGCCGAGCGTTTGGTCGAGGAGCAGTTTGGCAAAAACGTTGCGCCAGATGGGTTTCTCGGCTTTCTCTCCGGTGGCGGTCGAAGATTTGGTGAAGCGGTGCGTTGGGAAGCTGTCTTCGAGGAATTGCTGCCAGTGGCAGTTGAGGTGGGCTTGGATGAGCCCGAATATGGCGAATTCTGCCACTGATTGCCAGTTTATCACGGCATCCGCGGCGGGGTCGGTGTACAGGCGGGAAAGTTGAGCCGTAAGATTGGCGGCCGACTTGAGCAGGGATGATTGGAGGACGACCCGAGTATGGCCTTTCATCATGGAATGTCAAATGCTGGGCTTGTGCGAGCTGCTTGGAAGTGATTGTCACTTCCTCGTCATACGACTTCAGCTGTTTATCAAGCGGAAACCGGGGCATATGCTTGCCCTTCCTGAGCTTTCACCCCACGCTATCTTCCCATACCCCAACAGACCCACAGACCCACCAGTCATAGGGCTACGAGTTTCCTATTCTGCCTTACTGGCCAAAATGAGTCTCTATAAAGCCTGAGAAGTGACAAGAAAATATCCTACATCGAAATCTACATCCACCCACATCCATCATCAAAATGCTACAAAACATCAAGAACTACAGCCTCTTCCAAGACCTAAACGCCCGCCTCGTGCTCATCGGCGTCGTCTCCTCGCTCGGCGCGCTGGGATTCGGCTTCGACAACGGCTGGTGGGGCGGCGCGCTGGGCCTCCCCGAGTTCCAGCGCAAGTACGGCGCCTGGGACGAGGAGTTAGCCCGGTACACGATCCCCTCCCACAAGACGTCTGTGGGGACGGGAACCGGCTCTGCGGGTATCATCCTTGGCTGCATCATCGCGCCCATTGTCACCTCGAAGCTCGGGCGCCGCAATGCGTTTCTCGTCCTGTCAGCTCTTATGCTTGTGGGAATCACGCTTGAAGCCTCTGCTGTGACGTCCTACTGGCAGCTCGTTGTTGGTCGAATCGTCGTGTACTCGGGGATTGGATTAGCTTCCAACTGCGTGCCGCTCTATCTATCCGAGTGCTCTCCTCCGCGGATCCGAGGCGCATTCTTAGCGTTGTACAGCTTCTTCACCTCGCTCGGAACCTTTCTCGCCGCAGTCGTCGTATATCTCGCTCGTACCAGACAAGATCAATGGCAGTACTTGTAAGCTTCAGCCAGCCCCTGAACTTGCTCCTCCCCCAGTCACCGTCTTAAACCACCGCACTAACTGAAACAACTAGAATTGTCATCCTCTGCCAACTGATCGTCCCGGTCGGCTACATATCCTTTTACGTGTTCCTCCCCGAATCCCCCCGGTACCTCATCTACAGAGGGCGCTACGACGAAGCCGAAGCCGTGCTGCGGACCCTCTCTAACCATCCCGAAACAATCCCCGCAGAGGTCGAGCTTCTAAAAGCGCAAGATCTGGAACAGCGCGAACTGCACCGCGCAACATCACTGCTTGACTGCTTCCGTGGGACAAACCTCCGGCGCACGGTAATCGCCATGGGCGTGCAGATCCTGCAGCAGGCGCAAGGGGTTAGCTTCATCCAGAACTTCGTGGTCACTTTCATGCAGCAACTCGGCTTCCCGGATCCACTGCGGAGTAATCTTATGGTTACAGGGTCTAGCTTTGCAGTGCATATTATTACATTCTTAACCTTTGACAAGATCGGGCGACGGCCATCGCTGCTTTTCGGGGCGATCCTGATGGCGGGGACAATGCTGGGCACAGGCGGGGCGACGACGACGGGAACACCAGGAAACTACTCAGATACTGTAGGCGAGGCGTCTGTTGCGCTGCTAATCTTGTGGTACTGTATCTACGGGTTCACGTGGGGTCCCGGGTGCTGGGTTATGGCTGGGGAGGTGGGCACGGGCCAGCTGCGGGAGCGGACACTGTTTCTCGCGAGCATGGGCAGTTTCGTCACGTCTGTGCCAATCAACTTTGTGAATCCATATGTTCAGTCGGCTTTGGGCGGGAGTGTGACATTTATCTATGGGGCGTTTAGTGTCGTTGCGGCCGTTTGGGTGTGGCTGCTTGTTCCAGAGACCAGGGGTCGGTCGCTGGAGGAGCTGGATGATATGTTCCAGGCCAAGGTGCCAACAAGGGAGTTTAGGAACTATGTATGCACGGGTCTAGGGGCGGAGATTACGAATCTGGATGGAGGTCAAAGGACGGAAGACAAGGCTGAGGTTGAGTGGATTGAGAGGGAGAAGACCGCCGCTCCAAGTGGGTAGTGTGAATTACGGCAGGTAGTTGCTTCGTATTCATATGTTACATCCTTTTCAGCAATGGTGTGGAGAATTTAATAGACAATCAAGGTATATGCGAGTCTTAACACCTACATATAGATATTTCACGCTATATCGCTGATATTAGCATATTTACAGCTGGACCACAAACCCATTTGATTAGCAATATGTCATACCTTGTTAAATGCATGTATACATGACGTGAAGAAGACACATCGTTCCCAAACTGAGGCCCCTCCATATTCCCTGTGTTCGCGGTTCTAAACAAGGAGACGTTACACAGACACTGCCAGCAAGTACAACTGAAGAAATGGCAGAACAAAAGATCATTCTCGTCACTGGTTCGTTGCATCCCTATTCACATTACCAAATTACCCAGCCCACCTGACTAACACCGCCCAGGAGCAAACACAGGCATCAGCTTCGAAACTTGCTACGCCCTAGCCGGCGTATCTTCAACCCACCACGTAATAATGGCCTGTCGCAGCCTCACCAAAGGCCAGCAAGCCCTCGCCGAGCTCCAGGTGCGCACACCTGCCGGGACACTAAGCCTCATCGAGCTAAACATCACCAACGACACGAGCATCATTTCCGCCGTCGAGTCCATCACTAGGAACCACGGCGTCCTCGACATCCTGATCAACAACGCCGGAATTGCCCTAACTACATCCCAGGGGTACCGCACCTCAATCCTCGAAACAATCAACACAAACGCCGTCAGTGCACTCGTTCTAACAGAGGCCCTACTCCCACTACTGAAGAGGTCCGCCGACCCACGGATCATCAACGTCACCTCGGGCCTGGGCTCCATCGCGGACCGTTCGGATCCGGCCTCTGATGCGTACAATCTCCTCTTTGAGGCGTACCGCATGTCCAAGGCGGCGCTCAATATGGCGACGGCCTGTATGCATGCGAATTATCAGAGCTTTGGGGCCAAGGCGTGGGCGTACTGTCCGGGGCTTGTGGCGACGAGTTTGACGGGTGAGGGAGAGCGGGCGAGGCTTCAGGCGATGGGGGTTGACGGTGGTGAGGAGAGTGCAAAGGGGATTGTGGAGATTGCCCAGGGGAGGCGAGACCATGAGGCGGGGTTGTTTGTTAGGAGGGATGGGGAGCGGTGGGAGTGGTGACTATGGTAGCAATCCATTACTGCTCTTGTAATGAGGACCGTCGCTACAATCATCTGCACCATTTGGTACATTGGTTCGTGTCTCGATTGTAGTGGAGGGCCAGTGCTGCTCTAGTAAAGCCCATGTTAGGGGTATATAATATCTCTTCCAACTAGATAGCTTGCATCCTTCGTCGAGACTCTTTGTTGTGTTAGGATAGCAGAGTGGAGATTTCTCATATTTGGCCGAAGTCAAAATCCCAGTACGAGTAGTACAATCATCAAAGTCCTGTTCCTAATCAGATAATACTAGTAGGTGTCGATATCGTGGTAAGGAAAGGGACTTTTGCCTTCGGGAAAGGCCGGTTAGCCAGCAAGTGCCCTAGACACTTAGTTGCACAGGTCGGCTCTTTCGTAAGCCCACCTTGCTGAGCAACCGATGCCAGAACCCATTATCCTGTAGGGGTTATGCAAGTCAGCTAATCGCGAAGCATACTGACGGGCGCTACTTCGAAGCGGTACTTCACCTGTTCTTTAAGATACTGGTGGATAATCTGGTTGGTTCCCAGTGAAAGCACGGCAAATAGAAGATACCAATACCAGCCCGGGTTGTCCTTTAGGACATCGATATTCATCCCAAATAGTGACTACTTTTCTTTAGCTGTTTGGGCCGGCTGCAGTGCGGGCAGGGAAAAGTTACCGAAACAAACATCAATGGCAGATAAATGAACTGTAAGTTCATGATAAGCCAGGCGAATCTGATTTCAAGCATTGAATTTTGTTACTTACAGTAATGGAGCTAATGCGATTGACCCTCCCGGCTTCTTGGACCGAATGACGGGTATATTCCTAAGGCGAAGGGTTAGCCAGTTCCTGCTGCAAGGTCCTTGATCCGAAGGTGCTTACCAGTTGCAATAAGGTATTAACCAAGTTCTCGTAGCGATCTAGGTGTTCGTTGTAGATCGCCTTGTACTCTCTTAGCTGATAGTGAAGCTTCCTGAAACTCTCGTCCTCGTTGTCAAACGCCTCTTTGATCCCCTGTTGGATTGTCCTAACTTGGGTGTGCAAAGCGCCTCTCAGCGCGGAAAGGTAATATATATCACCTGCAAGCTCGGTGAGGTGGCTCTGATCGGTCCCCTCCTCATTTAGAATTGCATTTCGACGCTGTTAGATGACCGTCAGTGCCTTGCAGAAGACGGATCCAGGTTACTTAGCAACTCACGTGTTTGTCGAGGTGACCATTGGTTGTATCGCAGTATGCTTGCCACTTCTCATCAAACTCAAGAAGAAACTGAGTGAAAAAGTCGGTGATGTCATCCGGTATCCAGACCTTGCGGAGGGTGCTCTCGTATACAACCGCCTGATCAGCGCCTGGTTTCATCATCCATCGAATTCCCCAGGTCGGCTGTTCGATCCCTTTGTCATCGCCACACGGTTTTATTCCATCAAGACCTTGAAAGTCTAGCTGGACCTCGTGAGTGGTGTACCTGTCTCCGGCGACAAACCTGGTTTCTCCCCAATACGCTTCTGTTTTGTGAGACCTAGTGCTGGTTAGTTGGAACCACTTCCACCTGGCCAAATCCAAGACTTACATAAAGAGAGCGTCTAGATCATCTGGGACTTCTTGACTCAGCGTCTTGCCTGTTGCGTATTCTAGGGCGAAGGAAGACCTCTTGGCTTCCTTACCCTTCCGAGAAAGCTTCACCAAACACTCATTTGGAGCGGCCCACCGCTCAAACCAGTCCTCCGGTCTTGTCCAAATGCTTGGGTCCAGACCATTTTCTAGAAGCGTTTGAACTAGTTCCCTAGCATTTGGCCTCCTTCCAAGAGCCAATTCTAATCGCTTCTTTTGGGACCTGAGGTTTTGCGTAAGGTCTGTGGCACCAGCATCCAAAACTTCAAATAGTCTTCGTAGTAGCGGGAGAACGACACCATCAGATGCGTCATCAAAAATAATCCAAAGAGCATCGCCGGCCACCCGACTCCGCTCATTCGTGTGCTTAGGAAGTTCACCAAGTAAACACTCTAGGATGGAAGGGATTCTGAGCTGGATAATAGCTGGGATAGCTGTCTCAAGGTCTTTCCGAAACAGAGGATGTTTAATGAACTTGGTCTGTCCGATTGTGGCTTGCTCCAGTGCAAGGACGCGTGCTGTCTTCCCATCATCACTATTCGGAATATCAGGGCTGATGCCAGTTTCCCTGCTCCAAAGGGCGTCAATGAGCTCCTCATAGTTGTTCAAGACGGCGTACGCCAAAAGTGTCTTTCCACCCGCAACAGATTCATTGAGTTTGTTAAGGGGTGTATGGTCATCCTTCCTGAACTGATTTCCAGCCCGTTTCAAGGGTTGTGACTCGAATCCAAGATATTCCAAAATATTTTCCATGGCTTTTGTTCGGCGTGGTTGCTGCTGGTAACCGCCCTTGTCATGGTACTCTTGGTAAAGCCAATGTAAAGGCGTCCGGTTTTGCTTGTCAAAATCTTGATGACTGTGCCTGCGCTCGACAATGGTTGCTATCACGCCGTATTGCTGCTTCTCCGCGGCGAACGGCAAGGGCGACCGCCCATTCTTGCCAGGCTTAAAAGCATCGCCAGTTCCACAATCCTTACAGAGATACTCTACCATTTCCACCAAGCCTTTCCCGGCTGCCCATGATAGAGGCGTGCGGCCGGTCTTATCATGTTGATGTAGATTTGCGTTATACTTCTTGAGCAGATCAAGACACTTGTCGATCGGGGACGCTGTAGACCATCCTGCCCAAGGCGATATGGGTGGGCTCTCAGCGGGAGCCCAGTTCGTGCTCGCCACCCAGGAGACAGGAGTCCTTCCCTTATCATCCTCTTTGTCGGGGTTGGCACCACGCTCCAACAGAAGCTTGACCATCTCTGTTTGGAGTAGTTGCGCGGCGTACGACAGTGCAGTTCGACCCCCAACGTCTTTTGCATTGACGTCGGCATCATATTTCAACAACGTCTCGACCATCCCGAGGTTCTTTTTTTGAGCCGCGAGCGATAGTGCCGTTTGACCATCGTGCAGGGTGTCAAGCTTTCCTTTGTTCCGCGTCCAGAACTCTGGAGATAACTCACTCACACCTTTTCCTCCTAGCGCTTTACAGAGGTCCTCTATAGTGTCGGGCTCAACAGAGGGAGGGCCGAGTTCCGATCCTGAACGATTTTCCGAGTGAGACATTATGCTCTCTAAAAATAAATTTAGCTGTGTGTCAATGCTGCGCGGATTTAGAATTTGTGCGAAGTGTTGGAAGGAGAAACGTGCGTAAGATGCCATGAAGCGGGGTAGCATCAGCCTCAGGATCAGGCAGAAATGAGGCGCGGGCTTCATCTGGAGCGAGGTGTTTTGGTCCGCACCGACAGCCTTGCGCCCATCGCGTCTGTGTGGGAAAGGAATGTGGGCCATGATTGTTGTAGCGGGAAACCCCAAGTAAAAAAAATATATAGAAGTATGAATTTGCACGGTGCTACACTCCATTCTACTGATTTACTGGCGTGCGAGGCCGTAACGTGGGTAGGTGCGCCCGGCCTGGTATGGGGTGTCCCTGGTTGACTTGTGCCCCCAAGGTTTGGGTAAGGCACAAGAGTTCTAGAGTCTATTAGTCACTCCCCTGTAGTTGTAGAAACTCGCTCAGATAATCTTTGGAGCCAGTAATTTCCGCGTGAACATGGCAGTGTCCGAGGGGTCCGAGGGAGGACAAATACAGAAGCTATAGCGCATTCTTGTTATAGCCCTGACTACTATCTGTCATTCTGTTAGATCAACATAGCTCTTTTTCGCGCCTAGGCCTGTTGTGGAGGCTTCGTAGCTTCATCGGGGTTACGACGCATTAAAGGTTAATACTATGAGTCTAAGATAATTGAGGAAAGAGGAGTCACTAGTGGAGAGCATACACAGTGTCTATAGTATAGCATCAGCGTCATATAGCAAGACACACCCTGTTAATCAAGGTACAAGCATATTGGTTGTGATATTACTACGGGGAGACATCATTAGCTCTGGTATATTAGGCTCCTTGGGGCAGGTAGTAAGGATAAATATAGTAAAAGTTAATATACTCCTAGAATACCATGATCCTCTAGCCTACTATAGTTAAGATAAAATAAAATTACTTGAGTGTAATGCGCTTCTCAAGGTAACTAGGAACTAGTGTGTTTTTTTGATAGCTATAGGTAGTCTATAGTAATCCACGACCCCTTCTTCGCCCCTCGTGTGAAGGAAAGTCAAAGTGAGTTTAATAACAGCAACATATTTACTTAGCTATAGCCTAGGAAGGGCAGCAGTATTCTAAAGGGTCCTATGCAAGGAGACTACCTTCTACCATAGGAATCTACTTAAAGCTCCATTCCGTCTTTCCTAACCCTACATAACTACAAGCAGCAGAACTTACTTATTAACATAGTACTATATATAAAAAGGATGGATACATAAGTTAAAGGAATGGCGTTAGAGCTAAAGGGCGTAGCAGGTCCCATGAGCATTATTACCAAGGATAAAATAAGGGTAGTCAGTTAGTGGTAGTATACTAATGGATTTATTAGTATTATGGTATCCTACTACTAGGACTTGATAAGGGAGGTGAATTACAAAGAGAGTATATTAGTTAGACTATATTAGACATAGGAGCCCTATAGGCGTTGCTACATGTTCTAGGCTACGGGAGTTAGTGGTATAGTATATACTCTACTCTTCAGGCAGCTCTATTAGTCAGTCTCACTACGATCGCCTTTCTATATTTCAATGACTTGGCCTAACAATTTCAAAGGCCATGGACAATCAGGTTGGTTCTTTTACCACAAGACTAAGTTCCTTACAGGGTTTCCGGAAACTGGTGTCACCACGGAATACTCTTTCTTTGTTTTTGGAGCCCTCATTTGAAACCAAGCTAAACTTAATCTGGTCTGGAACGGAACAATGATTTTCATTATAAAATCTGGTATTGTACTGACAGGTAATCCATACACAGAGCGGGGCAGGGGTGAGACGAGTGGCAAATTGCCCCTTAATAAGAATCATGCAGAAGCTGCTCGAGAATTCATGAATTAAAGAGGACTCTATATAATGCTCTATCATCCCAGGCCCTCCTTATGAAAAGAGCTTAGTAAATAATGGAGAGTAGTTAAGCATAAAGATAATCTAACCTATGGCATATAGAATCCTATAATTGAAACCCTTCCATCACTATACCCAAGAGCAAGGGTGGCGTCCGTAACAGCTGAAGCTGTGAATCGACGATGCTCTGGTGGGAGCCACAGTATGTTTTCACCAGCCAGCATCACCCAGTTGTCTGAAACAGACACGTGAAATTCCAGGTTATGTGAAATGTTATCATGATGTTTTCTAGCACGCATAGTGGAAGCCACTGACGGAGCCAAACGCGAATGGCCCTTGAGCGCCTGCAGCTCGGAGCCCGTCTTGACATCCCAGAGCTTGATGGTACTGTCATAAGAGCCTGAGGCTACCATCTGGCTGTCATGGGAGAAGGCCACTGAC